>NC_085843.1:220947545-221675045 GCF_035594765.1 Anolis carolinensis | reverse complement strand
ACCATCGTTGATGGTATCAAACGCTATTGAGAAGTCCAGAAGAATTAGCAGGGACACTCTTCCCCTGTCATCCTCCAAGGCGACCAATGCCGTTTCAGTTCCATAGCTGGGCCTGAAATCAGATTAAAATGAATCCAGATAATCGGTTTCATCTAAGAAATTTTGGAGCTGGGAGGCCACCACCTTCTCTAGAACTTTGCCCAGGGAGGGGAGATTTGATACTGGCCTAAAATTGTTCAATTGAGGGGGATCCAGTGCTGGTTTCTTTAATAAAGGTCTAACTACTGCCTCCTTGAAGTTAGATGGCATTATGCCTTGAGTCAAGGAGGCATTTATCAGCACCTTCACCCACTCTGCCAAGAAGAAAGATCTGCCCTATCTCTTTCCCCCAAGATAGCTGACATGACTCAGCCCTCATAAAAGTCAGCACTGGCTTTTATCTCCTTTTCATACTGCTATAGAGATAGATAACGAGTAGTCTGAAGCCATTCTCCATCCCTACTACATACCTAATTGTAGGTGTTCTCAAACTATCTCTGTTTCCAAACGTGCGTGCACAGCTTAGACCCACCTGATGAAATTCACAGGCAAGGAATTTTTAGAGGTGGCTTTGCCAGTTCCTTCATTCAAAACACCTGGCATTTGTTCCTTCATTCAAAACACCTGGTATTCAAACCAGAGATAACCCTGCTTAGTTTCCAAGATTAGGTGGAATTAATATTTTTATGGTATTTAGGTTATACCAAAACACTTGTACCATCCTTTTAGTCTCATAAGTAAAAGTAAAACAGGGTAGTTGGAGAGACCCTAAGGTAAAGGTAAAGGTTTCCCCTTGGCATTAAGTCTAATCGTGTCTAACTCTGGGGATTGGTGCTCATCTCCATTTCTAAGACAAAGAGCTGGCATTGTCCATAGACACTTCCAAGGTCGTGACTGCATGGATCATCTTTACCTTCCCGCCGGAATGATACCTGTTGATCTACTCATGTTTTGCATGTTTTCAAACTGCTGGGTTGGCATAAACTGGGGCTAATAGTGAGAGCTCTCCCCACTCCCCAGATTCAAACTGCCAAACTTTTGGTCAGCAAGTTCAACAGCTCAGTGATTTAACCCACTGTGCCATCGGGGGTTCCAGGAGAGACCCTACTGCAGTGAAATCTAAATCTGTTCCTTCCACACAAGTTTTTCATTAGGAGAGATGCCAACCCGGGGTACATTGTGCCTTTGTGTCAGCTGTAGAAGGATTTTTGTTGTTGCCACTGGTTAAAGACAGACTACACAAGAGGTCAAGAATGAAGTGTAAATGAACAGCTAGTTTGGAAAATTGAGAGCCACACTTTGCTAAAAACCTCTTACACCAAAAAACGGTAGATTTTTTTTTATCAAGGCTCCTTCTCTTTTTGAGAGCAAAGTGTTGGATTTTGGCAAAGCACAGCTGAGCTCTGGGATAATGCAAAAGACAGGCAGTGGTGGCAATGAGGTTCACAGCTAATGGAACCAGAGTCGTTTTCAATTACTCTCAGCTTTGTTTGCAATGAAAAGCCAGGGACAATGAGGGCTGCGAATGTCATCTGGGAGCTGCATCATTTCCAACATTCCTGGATACAGTCTTAAAATCCATTCACTCTGCCTTCAAAGATCATCCTGGGTGTTATAAGCCAGGAGGGAGTCTTTTTTTCCTCTCTCTCTTCAGTACTGGTTTTAGGCTTGCTTCTGTGCACAATAACACCTGGGCCCTCCTTGCAGTGCTGAAGTAAGAGAGAGACCTAAACGGTTTAACATGGTACAACTTTATTTACATTTTCAGTGGTGACATTATTTTTATGATTACAAAACCAGCGTGGTTATAGCCGGATGGAAATTGGTTTACAACGTTGGGGCTCCATCCTCCCACGCTGTCACTATCACATATGACAGCTCTGAATTTTTAGAAATAAGCAGCCCAGAAAGGTAAAGGAATACAATGCATAAAGTATATGGAAAACCATATACTAACGCAGTACTGCAGGTGGGCAAACGGTTACAGGACGAAATCAGATCATGACAAGTGGAGGGTTGGAAAGACAAATATCTTCAAAATGAATAAAAGATCAGAATCAGGGGAATTAAGGACACTAGAAATGAGGCCAATGAAGGTTTAGACGTATAACACATGCCTAGCTTGGCATATAAGCTTTCACAAAGATATAAGTTGGTTGAAACTGGGCCGTTTCCTCCCGAAGCACTGAGCAGGTATGGGAAGAGCCAGACAGTCCAGATGTGAAGGTGTTGTTCATGCAAGACGACTCGGGTTCAATCCTGGCAACTTTTTAAAGAGCTGAGGAAGAATCCTCCTTGGAGATCTATTCCCAGCCAATGTGGATAAGCTTGATACATGAAAGATCTGAGCAAGGAATTAAAGCTTCTCCATCCCACAAGATCCTGAGCAGTAACCTTATGCCTGACATTGATTCTTTAAAAACAACAGCACTGATGTAATAGTTAATTGCACAAAAAGTGTCAATGCTAGTTTGTCCTGCTTGAGGTTTACATAACTTGAGCTTTACTGAACACTATTGAGCACGCAGGGTGTTGTGTGGTTTCCAGGCTGTATGGCCATGTTTTAGCAGCATTTTCTCCTGATGTTTCAACTACATCTGTGGCTGGCATCTTCAGAGGATCTAATAGTAGGAAATTGTCATGGTTTGCAAAGACACTGTGCTGTGTGTTAACTGGAAAATGAAGTGCATTAAGCCAATTGGCTCAGCCTGCAAAACCCTGGGGATTGATTTTGATACTGTTTCTGTTCTGCTACTGCAGAATCAATTTGAGCAAGTTTTTCAGTGCTGATTGAGTACTGTTGGTGAAGAGAGTGTGTGTACTCAGAGAGGCCTTGCTATTTTGAGTCCTGTTTGCTGCTGGAAAGAGAAGATGAGGAAACAGGACTGTTTTCTTCTCTGAAGCAGATTTGTGGACTGAGAAAGGACTATTTATGACTGTGGACTTCTGTAAGTGATCAGAGGGACCATTGTAAATACTACTGTTTTTGATCTCTTGGAATCAGTAAAGTTCCTGTATTTTTGTTCTGCAAACCTGAGTGGCATGTTATTGTTCTGCAGATGACTCTGGATCATGAGCACACATAAGAGCTTCCATTTATCATCATCATCAATCTGCAACAGAAACCACACAACACTCCAGTGATTCCGGTCATGAAAGCCTTTGACAGTATTTGCATTTTTCCAGGCAGATGTTCAGTCCATCCCATTTTCACATCAGTTTATTTTAACAGTCTGTATTATACATTTCTAATACAACCTTCTCCAATATGCATTTTTAAACAAATTCCTCACTACTATACATCATTTTGCATGCATTTTTTCAAAATATGCATTATTAAATCAATTTTCCTTCTGTGACTAGAGATCTGGATCTCAAAATCTGGACAACTGAAAAAACTGAAAAATGAGTGTATTCTGGTTCACACATTAGTGTGGGAAGTGCCAGTTAAAATATGAATCAATTCAGTTTTTTCCCATCCTTAGGTATGACCTACTTTGGCAACCTAAGTGGAAAACTGAGGTGTTTGCTCTTGATTTTTTTACATCTAACAACTAATTTCTTACAGTGTGTGGCACCAGGTTAATGCCATGTGAATTCTATCCAGCCCATTATGAGAAGGACTTCTCATAGGCTCTGCTTCCATATCCTTCATGAAGACCTGTGTGTGTGTGTGTGTGTGTGTGTGTGTGTATGTATATGTATGTATATATATATATAATTTTGTTTCTACCCCCCCCCCCCATCTCCCCAAAGGGATTCGGGGCAGTCAACGAAATACAGAAAAGTGCCACATATAGATAATACATAAATCTAAAATGATAAAAACCACAGAATTACAACCACACAAATACATAATTATAATGTAAAACATTAAAATTCATAAAATGCAGTCATAGCTGCGGATAAAAACAAGCTAGCCTGATCTCTCTAGGAAGGGCATTCCAGAGCTGGGGCACCAACACTGAGAAGGCCCTTTCTCTCGTCCCCACAAATCGTATCTAAGATGGTGTTGGGACTGAAGAGAAGGTCCCCAGCAGACCTCAATGCCCGCGCCGTTTCATAGAAGGATATGAAGCCTTGAAGATAGTTTGGACCCGAAGCATATAGGGCTTTATAGGTAATCACCTACACTTTGAATTGGATCCGGAAACTTGTTGGGATCCAATGAAGCTGCTTTAGGAAGGGCATAGTATGCTCTCTAAAGCTTGCCCCAGTTAGTGATCTGACTACCGACCTTTGCACTAACTGCAGTTTCCAAGTCGTCTTCAAAGGCAGCCCCACATAGAGTGTATTACAGTAGTCCATTCTGGATGTAACTAAGGTGTGGACCACAGTGGCCAAGTCAGGCTTTTCAAGGTACAGTCACAGCTGGTGCACAGGTTTTAATTGTGCAAAGGCCTTCCCAGCCACCGCCGACACCTGTGCTTCAAGCATCAGTGATGAATCCAAAAGGACCCCCCAGACTGTGGACCTGTGTCCTCAGGGGGAGTGTGATGTCATCAAGCACAGGTTGCCACCCTATACCCCGATCATCCTCATGACGGACCAGGAGGACTCTGTCTTGTCTGGATTTAAAAAACATCAAAGTATCCCCCCTTTCTGGATCCTTTCCCTTCAAGCCATGAATGGGAGAATTTGTGGCTGCAGAACCAATGCGCACAGAGAGCCAACTGTACAATCTAATTCTAACTTAATAGAATTCTAACTTCATTCTTTTTATGATGTGACTTTTAGTTACTACTGTAGTTAAGGAGTGTGGCCTTTCTAAGTAGTAGAAGAGGAATATTATCAGCTAAAGTACTGGCTTTTGGTGTGCCTCCTGCACTGGTGTGATGGAGGAGAGTCACAAAACTCCTGTTCTTGCAGAAGTGACTATTAGTTCATCATCATCATCATCATCATCATCATCATCATCATCATCATCATCATCATCTTTATTTCTGTCCCACCCTGTCTCCCGAAAGAGACTCAAGGGGGTTTACAACAAAAATTGGCAAACATTCAATGCCATAAAAAACATAACAAACACATCAAATCATGGACAGTCAAATAAACAACATCAAGCTATACTTATAAAACATCTCAAAATTATCAAATGAGAATTGAAATAAATGGAGCAATTGGAACACATTTCTCTAATAATTCTATTAATAATAAGCAATTAAAACATTTAAAATGTATAATACAATTTGTGGCAGGTTGCCTGAGCTGAAAAAAAGCTAGTTCTAGTTAAGGAATCAGGTATCCAAAACACAGTTGTAATTGTCTTCTAGTCAAACAACAAAACATGCAGATACTTTTATTCTTTCCCAGATAAGCAGGAAGGTTTTTCTGTATTACTGTGTTTTAATGTGTTACATTTTAACTATGCTAATTGGGCTTTTCCCCATGTAAGCCGCCCCGAGTCCCTTCAGGGAGATTGAGGCGGGATACAAAAATGAAGTTGTTATTATTATTAGTATTACTTTCTCTTTTCTTGCAGGTATACAAAGTTCTGCAAGATATACAAACTTTACAGTTTCTTCCTCACTTCTCACAGCAGTATCTCTCCAAAACAGTCTCCAAACCACCATGCCTCCATCAACAACTCTCATCAAACTTATTCAGCATAACTACAACCTATATACTACTCCCATTGCATTAACCACCACACCTATTACAGTGGCTTAACTCTTTTACAGATGTGGAAGAGATATTAACTCTGCTATCATTTAGAAAATGTCAGGTAATTTCCAAATCTGACAGTTTTCATACTAGATGACGGATAAACCTGGTTCACCCGTATTTTACCATCACTCATTACTACTTGTGTGTGTATCCTAGCAGATAGTCAATATTCTCCTGAGACATTAGCTTGGACAAGTTTGTTTGGTTGCATGCTGCAAGTTGACTTTGGTGTGAGAGAATCAGCCTTCTACAAGACGTTGCCCAGGGGATGCCCAGATGTGTTACTATGCTGTGGGAGGCTTCTCTCGTGTCCCCTGGGTGACTTGAAAGGTGCTAACAGATGACTCTGACACCATGAGATACAGAGCCAACCTTAAGAAATGGGCCTACAAAGTGGAGTCCACAACATGCAAGTGTGGAGAAGAGCAAACCACAGACCACTTACTAGTCCAACAGGCTCCAACTAGTCCAATGGGCAGCAACCAGGCTGCTCACCGGAGTGGCGTACAGGGAGCATACCAACCCCTGCTACGTCAGCTCCACTGGCTGCCAATCTGCTACCAAGCACAATTTAATGTGCTGGCTTTAGCCTATAAAGCTCTAAATGGGTCCGGCCCAGCTTACTTGTCTGAATGTATCTCCCACTATGATCTGCCTCGCAGTTTAAGATCATCCAGGGAGGCCCTGCTCTCGATCCCACCACCTTCACAAGTGCAACTGATGGGGACGAGAGACAGGGCTTTCTCAGTGGTGGCCCCTCATTTGTGGAACTCCCTCCCCAATGAGATCAGGCTAGCTCCTTCACTCTTGTCCTTCCGTAAAAAACGTAAAACTTAGTTATGGGACCAGGCATTTGAGCAGCAGACGCAGCATTAACTGTAATTTGAGGATGGATAATGGACAGACCTGGATCATGACTCAAAATGTACCTTTTAATTGTATGCTTACATGGTTGCTTTTTAATTAATGTTCTATTGTTTTAACTGTAATTTGTTCTATAAACTATGTTGTTTAGCATCTAATGATTGCTAATTGTAAGGCCGCCCTGAGTTGCCCCTCATGGGTAAGAAGGAAGGGATATAAATGCTCGAAATAAATACATAAATAAATAAATAAATACTACCATATAGTCTGAGCCCTGCCACATGCACAATGGAAGACCTTCTTACAACCACACCAGACACACTCCAAGTGGCCAGCTTCTGGTCAAAGGACATTTAGTACAATGCCAAGCTTTTAACTTTGTTAACTTTGGTTTCTGTATGCATTATAACTGCATTCCCAATTCACTTCTGACACGATAAATAAATAAAATCACCTTGGACAAACTGCTGTTCAGTTCTTTGCCCTCCTGACTTGACCAAAATAAAATTCCTAACAACTTCCAATGAATACCTCAGAAAATAGTTGGAAAATCTCTGTTATATGACAGTATATGGTGGTCAATATGAATAATGTATTATATCCAATAGTTCTATATTCCTTAACCTAGTGTTTGCTATTTGATACATAGCATTTGACAGCTTTAGGATACCCTATTACAATTACAGGGTTCAAATACAAGTTCAAATGTTGCTTTAACATGCCTATACAAGAATATAAACAATAATGGAAAAAAACCTAGATAATTTAAAATATATCCATCCTGGTTCTACTCACAGTCAGATTATTAAACCCCTGCATTTTCTTTGTTTCCCCATATTTCTATTTTACTAACTGTGCCAGTTTCTGCTGTCTGTTTGGAGAGATGTCCAATGTACAGCTGCTTGTTGTGGATAAGATAGCAACAGCTGTTTGAATGGCCACTAGGCATACAACTCTTACTGAATTGGCCTTCCCTGTATCATTGTGTAAGTACTGTGGTTTAAATCTTGCAGTGGCAAAGGTTTAACCTGACTTGTAATGAGAAAACAAGAAATCCAGCCATCTGTGGGATGTCTTCCAACATATTGTTCCTTATAGTTATGATTAGTGTACATTTCAAAGGAAAGGCAAAATCTTACGTATAGAGTAGCTTGTTTTCTCCCTTAGTAGTTTGCTTCTGATCAACTTCTGATACTGTTCATACTATTTCTATGATTATTTATCCAGAGCTCAGAATATCATATTTAAAAATAATCTGATTCTATCATTTGCTATAGTATTTTACAGTTAAGAGTTATAGTATAGTGTTGTTACTTGTTACAGCACTGAAAAGGTAGCTCATTGTATTACTTTTTACATGGCTTGTGAATTTTCATTACATTCTGGGGAGGGAGATTTAAAATTGGGAATAGAATGCTATAACACATGAAAAATTCTGTTCACCTTGCACTACAATCAATTTAAACAGAGTTCAAAAGCACTGTTTGTAAAGTAAGATATTATTCATTCCACAAAAAAGTTTATTTCCACACACTTAGTTGCTTTTTAAACACACACCAATTACTCCCACATCACCAAAAAGTGTCATTGTTCATGATTTGCTAGTTCCATTCTGTAAGGTGGGTTAATTGGAGAGTTAATGATCTGCCCAAGGATAAGTAAGGATCACCAGCTGTTCTTCATGTATATGATTTGGTGTTAACACTTCACATATCCAGCAAACTGTGTCTAAAACCAATACAGGTATGATTGACTAATGTGGTCATCATACCTGGCAAATTTTGGCAGGCAACTTTAGTCATATAGCAGCTTTGCCACGGATCCCACCAGCTCCCACTATGCATGGGAGAATTACTTCCGGGGCAGCTCTGGGGCAAAACTGTGGCAGAACTGGAGTTGTCGCTGAAAAAAAAGCTGCTGCCGGCAACACGAGAAGCTTCCTGTGTTGCATTGCCCTCAAAGGAGCAAGCTGGCCAGTAGACACTTCCTCCCATGTGATGAGGGAGAAAGGAAGCTGGAATAGTGCGAGACATGGAGCAATAGGTCCCCATGTCTCCTGTGTGAGCGCTGCTGGGATCCCTGTGATCCGCAGTGATCCACGGGAATTCCGACGGCCTGTGTAACAAGGCTGTAAGTTACTGAGTATGTTTTGTAGCAGAACAAAAAGTAATCAATAAAGAACAATACCGTGGGCTTGCTGAACATTCTCCAACTGTCCTGATTTGACATGAATAACCCCAGTCCTTTCCCCACTTGCTTTCTCAAGCTTTTAAAAAGAGTTCTGATTTTTCTTCTCCCACACCCTTAATTTACTTCAGTTGCTGCAAACTGAGTTCAAATTGCAAGATATTAACTAACAAGAGTGAGTGTTTGTGAAGGGGGTAGACTAAGAGCCCATCCACACAGGCCTTAAAACCAAGATCTATCTCAGTTTTACCAGAGGTGTCCAAATGACACCTCTGGTAAAACCAAATTAAGTAAACATCTGGTAAGACCCAGATCTTAGGTAAAATCTGGACCTTAACAGCTGTGGGCTCTATTTGGATAGGACCCGGGGACCACATCACCCAATTCCGGGACCCAGTCCACACAGACTTCTTGGTTTTTTGGGCTCCATGAGTTCGAAAAACCAAGAGGGAACCCACTTTGTTCTTGTGGACTTAAAACCCCATTTTATTGACTTTGAACTTTGATTTGCTACTGCTTGCATATAGGTAAAGGTTTCCCCCTAACATTAAGTCCAGTTGTGTCCGACTCTGGGGGTTGGTGCTCATCTCAATTTCTAAGCCAAAGAGCCGGCGTTGTCCGTAGACACCTCCAAGGTCATGGGGCCAGCATGATGGCATGGAATGCTGTTACCTTCCCGCAGGAGTGGTACCTATTGATCTACTCACATTGCATGTTTTCAAACTGCTAGGTTGGCAGAAGCTGGAGCTAACAGCAGGCACTCTGCTCCCCGGATTCAAACCTTTTGGTGTGCAAGTTCATTAGCTTAGCGTTTTAATATGCTGCGCCACTGGGGGCTCCATAAACAGTTTGCTTGCTTATATTCTGGGGCTTCAGTATGGTTTTGAGGTGCCTGCGCAGCCTAGCGGTGCAACACATAGTTCTAAAACTTGTTCTTACCAAGTGAGTTGATTCTCCCATGATCAATTTGCATTTAGCTAACTAATTCGAAAGAATATGGCTGAGAAATTCAATGCACAATTCATTGGGATTAATGCAGATTAATTACAACTACACCTGGGTCCCTCCAGATGCAGATATTATTTAACCTCCCTCTATTGCTTTTGGTGGGGTGTGCATCCAGATATGCATTCAAGTGTCCGATACATGTATATCCAACACAGCATTCTGTGATTAACTTGCAGCATGGCATTGGTTAGATGGTTATGGCAGGGGAAGGCAGTAAGATAAAATGGGACAACCTAGATGTCTGTGCAGTGAGGGAAATACTCTCTCCCTTTCCTTCATCATTCAGAACTGAACCCAGAAGAGGTGCTTTGCTGGACTAGTACTTCTAATAATAGTACCAGGACTACTAGATTATCAAGCAAACATGGAAACTTGGAAAAATATGCATGAGGGTTGGTTCTGGGGAAAAGAAGGGAAGTTTTCTTGAAACTGGAAATGTACTTTGGACTACACATTACAGAATACCCAGCCAACAGAGCTATGTGCAATGCTGGCTGGAGGATTCTAGAATCTGTGGTCTAAACAGTACCTTTCCAAACTCTGAGCAAGAGTGAAAGAAATGTAGATTACCATTACTGGAAAAAAGTGTCGGTATCACTTCAAAGAGGCCAAGCTGCAACAGCAGACTAGTAGCATAGCAATTCCCTTTTGCAAAATCACATTAATGAAATGACATTATGTCATGATTACGTGAAGGAACAGCACCTCTTGCTGTGGTAACTTAATGACACTGCAAAATAATATTTCACCACAATTCCATTTGGTCCATTGTAATATTGTGATTTTTAACATGCCATGGAACAAGAAGCCTTCTTCAACATAAAGGAATGTTTCTGGGGAGATCGCTTTCACCCTTTCTTTCTCAATGAAACATAGTGGACAATTGTGGGGTTGTATGTAAGCACAAGTGTCTTGAAATATTTGAAGTGCATGAGTTGGAAAGGAATGAAATATCATGCCTTTCAGCCTGGCCATATGGGAAAAAATAGCAAAGGATCTGATAGCAGGTTCCTTTCAAGATGGACAGGAATAGCAGCACACATCTCCATGGGATCATATGGATGAAATTCCTTGAGCCTCGAAACCTGTTGAGAGTCTTCAAATTCTTCTGCATACAAGAGGGGTTTATTTATTTATTTGCTGGACCTCTATATTGTTGGGAACATTTTTGGTATACCTTTAAAAAATAAAATATTTGAATTGCTGTAATGCAAAACTCATATCGTTCTGGTGACAGGACATTTTTAATTTGTCAGTGGCAAAAGAAGATAACACCAAAGCGCCAATCAAGATAAAGCTGGCTGGCAAGGAAGCTCACTTGGCTCAGTTCCCAATGGCTGCTTCTCCAGTCTATGTTCCTGTGATTGTGTTTAGGATTGCTTTTTTCCAGACAATTCAGAAACACCCTGAATTAATCCAAAAGGCTCCCAGACTTTGTAGTCACAAAGCCATTGGGTGCTACTCAAAATGGAACCTTTAAATTAAGGAAAAATAAGATCACATAAACATTAAAAAGAGCCAGTGTGGTAATCTCTATATCATGATACTCTCAGTCTTTATTTTAAATGTCTGGACTTTCAGGAAGCACAATAAAATTGTTATAGCAATGATATTTGATATTATTCAAGGTTAAAATACTTATTTTATTAATAAGCTATATGTCTGTGTATAAGCAAAATGTTCAAGAAGCAATTAATATTCTTTTATGTGTAATGAAATATAGAATATCTATAAATCCCAAAACAGCTGTGAACTGGAGTATTGGTTAAGACTCTATGGTAGTGATTCTCAACCTGGGGTCCCCAGATGTTTTTGGCCTGCAGCTCCCAGAAATCCCAGCCAGTTTACCAGTTGTTAGGATTTCTGGGAGTTGAAGGCCAAAAACATCTGGGGACCCCAGGTTGAGAACCACTGCTCTATAGGCTATTTTTCAGAGGAAGTATTCCTTTCCTAAGAAAACCATATGAAATCCATGTGGTTGTTATAAGTCTGCAAGCTATTTGAAGGCACATACATACACAGGGTTAATAATTATATTTATGTATACCCTGCTTTCCTCTTTAAAATGAGACACAAAGTAGCTCACAATACTTAAACAGTGCATAATGTGTGCATTGCACAAACTCCGAGCCAGTTTGTGCATTGCATATTATTATTAAGTTACAAACTGTGCCCAGCCACACATTCCTGTGGCGTTGTCCTAGGTGGGTTTTTGTTTGTGGAAGCAAGTATGAATGTTGTAATTAGCCACCTTGAATAGGATTGAATGAGCTTGCAAAGCGTGGTTGCTTCCTCCCTGGGGGGGGGGGGGATGTGTTGGGATGTGTTAGCTGGCTCTGGTTGTTGGGATGTGTTAGCTGGCTCTGGTTGTTTCCTGTCTGGAATACCCTTATTTTCAGAGTGTTGTTCTTTATTTACTGTCCAGATTGCAGAATTTTTTAATACTGCCTGCCAGGTTTTGTTCATTTTGATGGTTCCCAGGAACCTAATAATAATAATAATAATAATAATAATAATAATAATAATAATAATAATAATAACAACAACAACAACAACAACACCTCTCAGGGGAAATCCTTTCTTGAGATGCGTTAGCTGGCTCTGGTTGTTTCCTGTCTGGAATATGTCTAGCTGTTCTCGGCTATGCATTGGTGGGGTGTAGTCTGTTATTATGGAAAATATTGTAATGGGAAGCATCCTGTGCTTGAAGCTGCAAGACTGTTCCTCTTCCTCTCACCACGGGCCCTCTCTCCTGAGGGGGAAATGGGATGGGGAAGGGAAGGAAGCCTTGCTGTCACCTCACAGTAGCCGTTGAAGCCCCGCCCACCTGGTTAACATCACTAAATTTTTTTGGGGGGGGAGGGCTCTGTGCATACATAGTCATTTTTGGTTCTGGGGCATTTTCTGTAATTTGGATCTAATTTTATAAGGTTTTTTAATGGAAATACATATGTCTTTTGTGTCCAAATTTGGTGTGATTTGGTCCAATGGTTTTGTTGTTTACTCCATGGAAATTATGCCGGGAGGAGCGCAAGACACACGGTGGTTATGAGCACTCCAGAGGGCTCACAGCCGCTATGTACCTTCCTCCCCCATCTTTTTGGCATAAGGACATGGTGGACTGCCGGGTCCTTCTGCCAAGAGGACAAGGACAATGAGGAGGGCCTGAGATAACACCAAGGGGGCTACACCCCCCCCCCGGCCTTATTTTGCCCGTGCCTGTTCTAGGGTTTTTGCAACTATGGGCTAACATTGCTGATTTGTTCTCAAAGTGTCAATACTATCACAATTACTATCACAACTGACTGGGAGGAGATATGTTCAGGCCATGAACAACAATTTTACATGGTTGTCTGAAGATCCCGTGAGAACAAGAGTTTGACCCTGTTGGAATAAGAATTCAAAAATAACAATCAAATGCAGATTTTTACCAGACTCTGCAGAAGGATTTATGCTCTTTGAAATATTTACGGAGCTCATCAATGAACAAAGGCGGCCTTTTTAAAGCAGCCCCAGACTTTACAGACCCAGTTTTGGGATTGCTTGGGAACAAAATCCTGTCTGGATTACAGAATCCATTTTGCACAGACAGATGGAATGCCTACAGCTTGTTCTTCACTGTTATTAATGTTCAAGGAAATGTGGTTGGAAGCGTTCCATTATCTGAACCATAGGAAGGGGTTGGAATAGCTCATGAGAAGCAACAGACTAACTCTGGGTCTGTGGCTTCCTCATCACAGCTGTGGTTCAGGACAAGTTTGTGAATCTCAAATGTTTCAGCTATTGCCTGCCAAACAAAAAGACCTCAAATCATTCCCAGTTGCATGAATAAAAATAAATACTGTTTTTCATTCAGGCAGCGCCAATGCAATATGAGTTACTGAATGAGATCCATTGTACACAAAGATTACATCCAACCTTGTTATTGAATATTGTTCAAACTGCAGTGTCTACAAAATTCAGACGGTGACAATCAGAGTCACTCTGCCTAATAGCTGTTTGTTTTG
This sequence comes from Anolis carolinensis, assembly GCF_035594765.1. Classification (NCBI taxonomy): domain Eukaryota; kingdom Metazoa; phylum Chordata; class Lepidosauria; order Squamata; family Anolidae; genus Anolis; species Anolis carolinensis. The sequence goes on along the minus strand of NC_085843.1, from coordinate 221,661,270 downwards.
TTGTCCCACAAATGCTAAATGTTTCCAAACTGACAATTAGCTGCACATGGCTAGAGCTGGGCATTTAGGAGCATGTCTTGCAGAGGCTGAGTAGAAACACAATCCCTGCATGTCTACTTCTTCACCTGTAATTTGGATCAAATTGAATTTTAAGGCCTATGAGGTTGAGGATCTCTTGGGAGTGACATTCCACAGGTTGATGTGAAATGTTCCCTCATGGTTAAAAATGTAGTCCAACATTCTATATCAAACACTCTCAATGTCATTTTACATGCATTTCCACATATGTCAGAGTAAATGAGCTCTGTGGTTTTTTGTTTAATAACATATGTGGCAGTGAAACTAGCTGTGGGAAGAAATAATTAGTAAAAACTCAGTTTGGATTCATGCCATCTGTGTGCTGCTAAAAGAATCCCTCAAATAATACAGTACGAAACCTCTATAGTTTTAGAGTGCATTGTCAAATACTTCTTTCTATGTGTTATTAATCTTTTGGGAATTTTCAAAATTGGCTTACAATGCTGTTTTCTTCTACTTAGAAGGCACACTATCTTCCCTCCTACCTGTTTCCAGTGGAGCAGAAAACAGTAGGGTGATGTTTTCATGCATTGCCTTTGATTCTAGAAGACATTTAGCAAGGTAAAAGCTTACCACAAATTGGGAAAACAATGCAGAAGTGTTCTGGTCTATTTCAGTTGCATTTTCATCAAAGGCAGTTTTCTTAAGAGTGAACTAACTGGTCAGTATGGGGGCTGCAGTGGCACAGTGGGTTAAACTGCTAAGCTGCAGAATTTCCTGACCAGAAGATTGGCGGTCAGCTGTTCAGCTGGCACAAGGGTTTAACCCAGTGGTTCTCAACCTGGGGTCCCCAAATGTTTTTGGTCTACAACTCCCAGAAATCCCAGCCAGTTTACCAGCTGTTAGGATTTCTGGGAGTTGAAGGCCAAAATATCTGGGGACCCCAGGTTGAGAACCACTGGTTTAACGCATTGTGCCACTATGGCTCCAGCTCACAAGGTTAAAAAAGGCTTTTTTTTTAGCTTACTTGTCAGCACTGCATAACCACAGATTTTGCTTTCATAAATGCAACCATCCACAGCATGGAAATATTCCCCCCACAAGTCCAAAAAGCAAACCTTGATGTTACCATTTTATATAAGCGACACAATTTTGCTATGCAATGTATTTGATGGGACTTGAGCATCCATAAAGTTTGGCATCCAAAGATTTAATTCCCCATAACAAAATATTGGAATAAAGGGGGTCAGCTCCTGATGAAAAGGCATCTCAGCTTTGGGAATTCCAACAAAATGGCCCTCTCTCACATTCCTAGAATTGTAAGAAGTGCCTCTCTTGGAAATATTAGAGCTTGGGAAGATACATCTCTATTCAGAAATAAGATCCATAAAGTCCAGGTGCCCTTCCACACAGCTGTATAACCCAGAATATCAAGGCAGATAATTCCCTATAGGAGCCCTGGTGGCGAAGTGTGTTAAAGCACTAAGCTGCTGAGCTTGCAGACCAGAAGGTCCCAGGTTCAAATCCTGGGAGCGGAGTGAGCGCCCGCTGTTAGCTCCAGCTTCTGCCAACCTAGCAGTTTGAAAACATGCCAATGTGAGTAGATCAATAGGTACCGCTCCGGCGGGAAGGTAACAGCTCTCCATGCAGTCATGCCGGCCACATGACCTTGGAGGTGTCTATGGACAACGCCGGCTCTTCGGCTTAGAAATGGAGATGAGCACCAACCCCCAGAGTCAGACATGACTGGGCTTAACGTCAGGGGAAACCTTTACCTAATTCACAATATCTGCTTTGAACTGGATTATCTAAGTCCACATTGCCATACAATCCAGTTCAAAATGGATTTTATACAGCTGTGTGGAATGGGTCCAAGCTCTCCTACTGCCTGACACAGGAGCAAAGGGCTCCCTCCTGCCATCCCACCACTAGTGGCACAATCTCTGTATCTGAGACAGGGACAGGGTTCAGTTGCTGCCAAAAAAAGAAGTGGCTGCAGATTCCTCCCCACTCATCCACTGACCAGCGACCCACCAGATCAAGCCCTTCATCTGCCTGGCCAGAGAGGAGGAGAAAGAGAATCATACTGGCGTGGCCATGTTTCCATCAAGAAACTGAGATGAATGTGAACCGTGGGATTCTACCTGTTTCTGGACTGCAACTCCTAGCTGATTCCTAATCCATCTAAAATGCAAATAAGTGTTTTTCACCTTAAGAACAGACAAGCATTTCGAGCTCTGAGGATTACCTGGGAAGGAATCCCACTGGAGCATTGCAGCACACCAAAATACTTGGGAGTTACCCTGGACCATGCCCTGATGTACAAGAAGCACTGCTTGACTAGCAAGCAAAAAGTGGATGCTAAAAATAACATCATGCGAAAGATGACTGGCACAACCTGAGGATCACAACCAGAAACAGTGAAGATATCTGCTCTTGCGCTTTGCTACTCTGCTGCTGAATATGCATACCCAATGTGGAATAAGAATAACAATAATACATCACACCATGTTAAAACAGTGGATGTGGCTATTAAAAAGACATGCCGCATCATCACAGGATGTCTACACCCCACAGCACTGGAGAAATTATACTGTTTAGCTGGCATTGCACCACCTGACATCCACTGGGAAGTAGCAGCCAGCAATGAAAGGACCAAGGCACTGACATCTCCGTCCCATCCCGTTTGGGTATCAGCCAGCACACCAACGACTTAAATCAAGAAATAGTTTTCTAAGATATACAGAGATTCTTGCAGGAACACCTCAGCAAGCAATAGTCCAGAAGTGTTAGGCTAAAACCTGGAATCTCAATCAGTGGCTGATGCCTGATGAGAGACTCCCTCCTGGGCACACAGAAGACTGGCTGACTTGGAAGTGCTGAACAGACTATGCTCTGGCACCACGAGATGCAGAGCCAACCTTAAGAAATGGGGCCACAAAGTGGAGACCACGCCATGTGAGAAGAGGAAACCACAGACCACCTATTACAATGCAGTCTGAGCTCTGCCACATACACAATGGAGGACCTTCTTACAGCAACACCAGAGGCACTCCAAGTGGCCAGCTACTGGTCAAAGGACATTTAGTATAATGCCAAGGATTTTTTAAACTTTGTTTGTGTTTGCAAATACATTACAACTTGTACCCTCAGTTCGCTTCTGACACAATAAATAACTCATAGCAGCCATGCTCAATATGGTGAAGAATGCCTAGAGTTGCAACAACATCTGGAAGGCCACATAATTTCCATTCTGTCCTACGGGCATTCAACTGGTGGCAGCAGCAGAACCCAAATTGGAGAATTCAAGTCCTGGAAAGGAGTGTGAATAAGCAGCCGCTATTGTAGTTATAGTTATAGCTTGGTGTATTATTAATTGGTGTCAGTCTTCCCTTTGCGTTTTCCCTCACACTCGGCAATCAAAGTCAGATAAATTGCCACTGTGAGAATTTTTAAATGGCTGTAGCCTTTCTAGTAAACTGCTACTGAAACAGCTGCTGAGCTTAAAGGCTGCATACTATTTAGAAATTCTCAATAACTTCCTCATAATTCTGTATGATTTTTTAAAGGTGATGACTGTAATTGCTTGGTGTCATATGGCTTGAATTTATCCCATTCTTTTGGCAGTACTCTAATGGCCCCACATTACCTAAGCTGTTGCAGTTACAGTTGGGATGAACATTTTCTCTTACTTCTATCTTACATATGAAAATCTAAAACCTGTCCTCCCCATTGTGTTTTTAATTTACCCCCTTTTTATCCTTTTAGATCACTAATTTACAAACAAGCTCACAACCAATTTCTCTATTTTTCCACATTGAGAATCATGCATTGGTGCAAAGGGTTAAACCCTTGTGCCGGCTGAACTGCTGACCTGAAGGTTGGGTTGCTGACCTAAAGGTTGCCGGTTCAAATCTGTGAGACAGAGTGAGCTCCCGTCTGTCAGCTCTAGTTTGCGGGGACGTGAGAGAAGCCTCCCAGCTAATATATCTGGGCATCCTCTGGGCAACGTCTCTGTAGACAGCCAATTCTCTCACACCAGAAGCGACTTGCAGTATGTTCTCAAGTCGTTTCTGACACGATTTAAAAAAATTCACAATCATGCCTATTTATTTCTAATAGAAAGGTATACATGGCTATCCCTCTGGGAAATATTATTTTTCAGCTTTAAAAAATCTCTCCTTTGTATCTTGTACTTCGCATTGCCTAATGCATAATAATGAAATAATTATGTGATGTCTATGAGTTACTGTACAATGGCTGCATATTCGTAATATGTTGCAGTGAAGTTGTCTTATTTCCCAACATATCCATAACATTGAAATTTTACTTTCTGGAGCTAGAAACTCATACAATCCCTTTGGGCCCGTCCAGACAGTACCTTTATCCCAGGAGCTCCCTGAGCAATCAGGACAGTGGCCAGATGCCATTCCCTGTAAACCCAGAAGCAATCACCACAAAAGGCAAAAACTACAAGATTTCCAGGTGCGGGAATATCGTGGATTTTAGCCGAATATCCAGATCTTCGCCTGTCTGTATGTCCCTGCAATTGGAAATCACAGAATTTTTTGTCTGGCTTTGTTCCCGGGTTTTTTGATATTTGTTCCTGATTGGTCAGTTCCTAAAAAGAAGGCGACACTTGAGTAGAAGGCAAAAACTTTGCCCTGAGAAGAGGAACTTTGTCCTTCGCCTATTTAATGAAGTTTGTGGCAGAGAAATGAAGTTCCAGGGGTGCAGCAAGTACTTTCACATTAAGTAGTACACAATGAAACAGGAAGAGACACTTTCAAACCAGAAATAGAATGTCATCATTACGGTAATTAGTCAGACCTTGTTGTATGGCCATCTGTGCAGACAGGTTTCATGGTGTACTTGTGCCAGGGAAGAACAGGATGATGTTGCCGGGTTATACATGTTGGTTCCTCATTGGCTGTAGGCTGACAACATGGGTACAGTTTCGTAAATGGAAAAAACTTACTACTGGCTGTTGGGACATGGATGTGCTGGAGAGGAATACTGTAAATATTGAGAGTAAATACTGAGAGCCAAGGCCATTCATGAGGCTAATAGGAACAGCCATGGAACAGCACCCCATTGTTTCATGCCACAAGTACACAACCAAATCTGTCTGGACAGATGGTCAAGCAGCCAGGTTCTAAAAAGTGTCAATGGTGACACAGTTCTGTTCCTGGCTTGAAAGTGTGTGTTCCTGTTTCATTGTGCAGTACTGTATTTTACTTGGATGTGTTTTACTTACAACAATTGTAATCACCTGGGCTTGGCCCCATGGAAGGCCCCCAGAGTCTCTTCGGGGAGATGGAGGCGGGGTATAAAAATAAGATTATTATTACTGACTTGGGCAGAAGTGGTCCTACCCCATTAGGTTTGTTTATGTGGCAGATACCACATGAAATGTCTGGAGAGCACAGTTTTTCTGGCCAGGACAAAGAATGGAACTTTTGCAGAGATCTGTATATCCGCATATCCATATATGTGCATCCTGAGGCTCTTTAAAAAAAAAAAAGCTGCCGAGGTTTCCAGGCAGAAATCCCAGGACTAACAGGTCTGTATGTGGACCTCTTCAGAAGTCCTGGGATTTTTTGCCCCGTTTAAAACCCGTGATTTTGTGCTGTCTGGAAAAGCTCTTTGTCAGCATTGGGATTGGGAGGTACTGAAACTTTTAAAATAGTTTAAAAATAAGAACTACCAGCCTGCATTACTGTGTGAGTCACTCTACTGGGCATGCTTTCAATGAAGTCTGGTGTTTTGACCAGAGCTAAGAATATATTACTTTTGGTCTTCATATTCTGTATTCCTCCAGCCACAATAGTGTGGTCTGAACATGCTTGCTGAAGGATTCTGGAGACTGTAGTCACAAAGTCAGTTTCCTCTATTACAGAAGATATAGCTGAATGGTACAAAGCACAGCTAGTGTTCAGGGTGATGAAGCAGAATGGTGAATGCTACAGTTATACAGTAGACAGACAACTTTGGTGGTCACATTGCACAGAAGCACTTGATTATTGGATTAATTGAGTTTTCATGGCACACTGGCAGCTTTGTCCTACTATGCAGGTTTAGAATGACTATAACGAAACAATGGCTTTTCCATTTGCTCCTTTCAAGCAAAGGGTCACTGAATGGGCTGGAGGATAGATACCCCATGGCGATCTCCACACATCCAACTCTGTATCGTTCACTTCTTCAATTGGATACAGATGTCAAGAAATATTTTTGGAATGAAAACATATGGAAAGTGGAGAGAACCATGTTTGCAGTTTAATTTCTATGCTTTTTTTAAAGTAGGAGACTGCTAGATAGAACTCTGCACAGATTTCTTAAGCTTATGTGTGTATTTGTGTGAGTACATGTCTCCATATGGTATCGTATACCATATCTAGTAACTTGGGCTACAAATACTTTCCTTTCCATTGACTATGTTGGACAGAGTTGATGAAAACTGTAGTCCAAAAACGATTTGAACATGTTTCTGTGTGTGTGTGTGTGTGTGTGTGTGTGTGTGTGTGTGTGAGAGAGAGAGAGAGAGAGAGAGAGAGAGAGAGAGAGAGAGAGAGAGAGAGAGAGAGAGAGAGAGAGAGTCCTCTGAGTACTGGCTGAAAAGAAGATGGCTCTGTACTCAGAGTGGCCTGATTATTTCTGAGGCCTTGTTTGCTGCTGATCTTTACTGAAGCAGAATTATGGACTATGAAAGGACTGCTTATGACTGCTGATTTCTGTAAGCAATCAGAGGGACTATTGTAAATACCATTATTCTGTTGATCTCATGGACTTATTAAAAGTTCTTGTGTTATTTGTTCTGCAAAGCTGAGTGGTGCATCATTCTGCAGAGTGAGTCTGGGTTCATGGGCACATGTAAGAGCTTCTACCTATCATCTACAATCCCCAACACAAGGCACTCTCAGAATTTTCCTCCAACACCACAGTTCAAAAGTGTCTGTTTTCCTTTGCTCAGCCTTCTTTATGGTCCAGCTCTCTCATCCATAGGTTACTACGGGGAATACCATTGCTTTAACTATGCGGATCTTCGTTGCCAGTGTGATGTCTCTACTCTTCACTATTTTATCAAGATTGGTCATTGCTTTTCTCCCAAGAAGTAAATGTCTTCTGATTTCCTGGCTGCAGTCTGCATCTGCAGTAATCTTCATGCCTAGAAATACAAAGTCTGTCATTGCCTCCACATTTTCTCCCTCTATTTGCCAGTTATCAATCAGTCTGGTTGCCATAATTTTGGTTTTCCTGATGTTTAACTGCAACACTTCTTTGGCACTTTCTTCTTTCATCTTGCTTTCAAGTAGTTTCTAATTTATGGAGAGCCTGTCATGGGGTTTCTGATGCTGAGAGGGTGTGACTCACCCAATGAGTCTTTTTTCCAGCAGGGAATTGAACTCTAGTCTCAAGTTGTAGTTCATACTCAAACCTCAAACCACTACAGCACAATGTCTTTCTTCAAGTGTCAATACTGAAGGGGCGGAGCTAATGCCTCCTTCCCCATACACCACATCATTTGTCCAACTGAAACCACACCATGCACATATTAAAGTTTCTTCCCTGATAAAATATTTAAATACAACCAGATTAAGCAATACAAAAAATACATATGTAGCACAAAAAGTTAATATAGCACACAATTACTATGCAGTCCTTGAAATATATTCAGAAACAAGTCTCATATTATCAGTGGAACTTACTCTCAAAAAATTTGTAATCTTCACCAAAATCTGGACAGAAATTGTAAGCTGAACTCACTTCCAGTGCTTCAATAGCATTTTCAGGGGCCTGGAGTGGAGGTATTGAGCAAATTCATTATTTCAGGGAGCTGCTTATTTGCTGTCCACTTCCCCATGATTTTTCTTTTGATGTTACCTGCAGGATATGAGGGGATTAGGGTTGGCAGGGGGCTGCTGAAAGTTTGAGGTCCACATAGAGCCAACAGGCCACAATTCCTAAACCCCAGTATATAGGATCAGAGCCTTGATAAATAATAAAATGACTTAGTTAAAAACACACTATACATTACATCTGTTGGTTTAGAGCACCACAGAAGTATCACCAAAAACCTATCTGGAAAATGGCTACGAGTTCACAGTTCACATGTCTATACTTCTGAACTATAGGCTTCTCTTGCCTAAGTTGAAGAAGTTGTTTGTTTTCAGTTTGAAGTTGCAGACAAATTGAGAATAAATCCTACTAACGATCCCAAATGTACAGTTGTTTCTTCTGCAGCTAGCTGGGCTTTTTATTTTACTTTTTTATTGAATACTTTTGTTTAAGCATTTGGAACATAAGATGGATGTCTTATCTCACCTTCTTTTTCCAGATCTAACCCCCCCTCCCAAAAGAATGTAATGTGCAGCTGCAAAAGGTGCACTCTTTGTATTTTTGCCCAAAAAGATGCACATTACAGTTGCTGCCTGCTAAGAATTCCTTCTTTAAAAACAAAGATGTTAGAACACCAAAGCTTCCAGCAATAGAAAGGAAAATTTTGTGGTGCATCTATGCTGTAGAGCAGTGGTTCTCAACCTGGGGTCCCCAGATGGTTTTGGCCTTCAACTCCCAGAAATCTTAACACCTGGTAAACTGGTTGGGATGTCTGGGAGTTGTAGGGCAAAAGTTTCTGGGGACCCCAGGTTGAGAACCACTGCTGTAGAGTTAATCCATTTTAATTGCCCTGGCTCAGTGCTATGAAATCATTGGGGTTATAGTTTTACAAGGTCTTAAGCCCTCTCTGCCCAAGAATGTCACCAAACTACAAATCCCAGGATTGCATAGCATTGAGTCATGACAATTAAATTGGAGATGAGGTCCCTCAAATAGGAGCTCCAAGTGCTCCTGAAGCAGCTTCCCCTTTTGCTTTGGCTCAGCACTATAGACCTCATCACATGGACCCTGTGAAGCATGGGAATCGTCTGTCTAGCAAAGGGAATCATACTGTTAGATCCTCAATTGTTCCTTTTAAAGTTCTGTCTTCCCATCTTCAGTTTTTTCCCTGTTGTTGCCCATATTCGAACCATCACATGGAGAATCCCTTTCTCCACTCTCTCCGTATTTTTAAAAAATCAGGGAAACTTCAATATGAAAAACCAAGATTACTATGGACCTCATCCCATTTGGGTACGAAAGTGGGGGGATTTTAAACCCTTTTGCCATGATAAGTCTTTCCCATGCCTACCTTCCCTCCATTATACCAGTGTAATTATAAAACCCCTTGCCACAATCCCCTCTTGCAAGACATTGCTTCCCTTCATTAGACCAGTGTAATTTTAAATCACTTTGTCATGATCCCCTTCTGTTAGGCTTTCTGTCCCTCCATTAGAGCAGTGGTATGTTAAAAAAAACTTGCAAGAGCACAATTTTGAGCCTAGATGACTAGTAAAGGTAAAGGTTTTCCCCTGACATTAAGTCTAGTCATGTCCAATTATGGGGGTTGGTGCTCATCTCCATTTCTAAGCCGAAGAGCCGGCATTGTTCGTAGATACCTCGAAGGTCATGTGGTCAGCATGACTGCATGGAGCACTGTTACCTTCCCACCAGAACAGTACTTCTTGATCTACTAACATTTGCATGTTTTCGAACTGCTAGGTTGGCAGAAGCTGGGGCTAACAGAAGGAGCTCACCCCACTCCCTGGATTTGAACCACCGACCTTTTGGTCAGCAAGTTCAGCAGCTCAGTGATTTAACCCACTGGGCCACTGGGGGCTCTAGATGACTAGTAAGGAGAAAATGCAGTGAGAACAAAGTGGTGAGAGATGTCCATTCCTCCACATCACTGAAATGATTCAAAACATGCAAATCTGTCAGATCCCATCACAAGTATTTTCAGTGTTAGTGATGGTTCTAATGCACGGCAGGAGCTCAAAACATGATTACTCAGCAGTATTCTCAGCTCCTTCTTTTCAGTACACTTCATCTCCATTTCAAGTACGAAGGGCAACAGATGACATCCGGAAGTAGGATGACGTCATGTGATGGCCCCTGTGCCTCTTTATCCTTGAAATGGAGATGAAGTGTCTTACGACAGGGAAAAAGCTCCATGTGATGTGGTCCCAAGATTCAAATATTATGTGAATTTAATGCACACCCTAAGTTTGGTGAGGTCATTTAGCCAAAAATGTGAGCATTAGATTGCTTGCAAATAGGGTATATATATCCTTTGAGTGAAACACTTCAGTTTCTACTTCAACCTGTTTGCCAGTCCTTCTTTGATACTCATTACATGAATTTAGAATGAAATTATTTATATTCCTATCAGAGAAGAACTTGTAGGGAGGACCGGGGATTATAGTAGGCAGCAATCATTTCAGACATATGGTAATCTGGTTTACACATGTGTACAAAGGAATATCATATGAAGGAACTACTCAGCCTTTGTCCGCCACACAAAGAAAAGGCTCAGCAGGCTTCTCCTTCATCTGGTCAGGCAAAATGGTAGAAGTTCAATGAATTTGAGGCCCTGGTGAACTGTTACTGAATCATGGACTCTGGGGGAAGCAACTGCTGTGGAGGGAGGTTTTAAAGCCACTTGGAATTGCATGGAATGACACTCCCACCCCCTTTTTTTTTTAGTGTGAAATTTCCCACAGTTTTACTATTTATAAACTCAGGCTCCCTGTCATACACTTCCTCACTACTACGCCTTTGATGTTTCAAATCTAAGGGTGAGTCTTTATTGTTTCATTACAGTTTCCTGTCTCTGTCTGCTGGTATATTTGGATTTTCTTGACCTGGCACTTTGGTTTATGTCACATTTTGATGGTGAGAAGGGGAGCGGGAAACACACCCTGATTTGCTTTACCTCCAGATGCTTTTAACTGAGAACCCCTAAATGAAACTTCTCTGGGATTAATAGACAAAACATCAACAGAATAGCAAACAAACATCCAAACGGAGAGCAATTTCCATGTTAATTGACTCCAGAAGTGACCTTGGCAAAATACCACCCAAAGCCTGCTGTCAAGACAGTCATAGGCACGAATATAGGCTTCAAAAATACCACAAACAAACAAAGCCACAGTTTGAATGTTTGTAATGTTAATGTAATTTTAAAACAACTTGCAATGCAAAGCAAAGTGAAGGATAAAATAAACAGCACTAAAAACAAATTGAAAGTTATGTGTGTGTGTTTCCCGTGATTTTCAGTGGAATAGTTTGTTACCTTGTTATTTCTTTAAACTAGACTGTCTTGCAATAGTATGAATAGGGTGAGGCCTTCCCCCCCAGAAATAAAAACCTTTGATCTGGCAATTGTTCCATCCCAGTAGACATGTGTTGTAAGTTGAAGAAAATTCACGTGCCAAATGTCAGTGAAACAATATCTGGAGAAAAAGACAAATGGTGCACCATTTCCTACATTTCATATACAGGTGGAGCATCTTATATCTGTAATTCCAAAATCTGATATGGTCTAAACACCAATATTATTTACCTGTGTGGCTGAGACAGTGACACTTTTGCTTCCTGATAGTACAAGCATATTTAAAATTATGTGAAAATAGGTAAAGGTTTTTCCCTAACATTAAGTCTAGTCGTGTCCAACTCTGGGTGTGGTGCTCATCTCCATTTCTAAGCCAAAGAGCTGGCATGACTGCATGGAGCCATTACCTTTCCGCCAGAGCAGTACCTATTGATCTACTCACATTTACATGTTTTCGAACTGCTAGGTTGGCAGAAGCTAGGGCTAACAGCGGGATTTCACCCCGTTCCCCGAAGTCGAACCACCAACGTTTTGGTCAGCAAGTTCAGCAGCTCAGCGGTTTAACCCACTGCTCCACGGGGTGCTCTATTTTGAAAATACTGTGTACAAAATTAGCCTGTGGTTATGTGTATAAGATATGTATTAAACATCAATGAATTTCGTGTTCATACTTCTATCCCATCTCCACAATATCACCTTATGCATGCATATGCAAATGCAGGTATTTCAAAATCCACAACACTTCTGATTCTAAGTGTTTTGGATAACGGATACTCAACCTGTGTGGAATCTGACTGGATTGGCAGCTGAAATAAACTTTACCAGTGCTGAGAGGACACTATCCTCCTCTATATGTGCAGACTAGTTTAAGTGGTACTGAAAAGTCTACGAAGCACATGCAGCTTAAATCTTTCAAAGAAAGAAAAATACCAGAAAACAGTGTTTTGGTGGGTAGATTATTACATAGGAAATCGTGGAATGTCTGAGATCTGGATGGTGATTACGCAAACCATTGAGCAATGATGCGCATTAAGGGCTTTCTTTCACATGCCTTTGTGAGAGTTTGGGTGGGTCTTAGGGCTTGCATCGGTAAAAAAGAGGTTGCAAAAAGAGAGCTGGGTTCCCCTCCCCCCAATTTACATATTAGTGTCCAATGGTCTCCGATGTGAACAAGGCTATATGAAATCTAGATTTGCACTGTTTGTATACCATATAAAATGTAAGTAAGCCAAACATATTTGCAACACATGTATTATTATGGGTCTATAAATGTTGCACCCTCTTGATTAAAACAAATATGTTGGTTGCTTCAGCACTAGGGCATCTTTCCATCAATTTACTCGATGTAAATGTTAAAAGATGTTTCTACATGGCATACTGCTTCCTGCTGTTATGTGTCTTCAAGATGATGCCAACCTATGGAGGCTCTATCTTAGCATTTTCTTGGCCACAATTATTCATATGTAGTTTTCTATTGCCTCCATCTAAAGTTGAGATAGTGTGATTTGCCCAAAGTCACCCAGTGGGTTTCCATGGCTAAGTTGAAAGGCACAGGTCAGAATGGGAGAAGAAAAAAATAGTGAAAAACTGGCTGTGCAGATGATGTCTCCAGGAACAATTTGGCTTCTTTGACCATGATCTGTTGTTTAATGAAGATGGACTTCTGCCAAGGGATGGGTTGCATCTCAGAGCAGGTTGCAGTAGCATTTTTGCTAATAACCTAGCAAATCTGATCAGGAGGGCTTTAAATTGAGTTATGTTGAGGAGGGAGAGAGATCATCCAGTCTTTAACTGTTATAGAACAAATTGAGATTGATTCAAGAACCCAATAGTGGCGAGAGAACCCTTAAATAAGCAACTTGGGGGAATGACCATAGTTTTAGATGTCTCTACACTAATTCACAGAGAATGAAAAATAAATAAGATGTGCTTGAACTCTTAACACAGCAAAGCAAATAAAATATAATAAGCATCACTGAAACCTGATGGAATGAGCCCGATGGTTGGAATGTAGCAGAACAAAGATACACTCTATTTCAGAGAAATGGGCCAAACAGTGAAGTTTAGTACTGTGCAATGCTGTTTTTAAGGGTTGCATATTGTGTCTAAATGAATATTAAAGTCTGATGTTTTAACTTTATAAGTTGTTTTAGTCACTTTTGAAATATACCATATATATATACTTTTATTAATGACTTTATTTCTGTTTTGTTTTTAAATATTATGTTAAACGTCTCGACTCCCATTGTTGGGGAAAAAGTGAAATATACATGAACAAAATGCCCTGTCTTATTCATTGGCTTAGCTATTGGTTATAGGAAGTTAAAATTTGCTTTGATTAATCTGTTTCTAGGTTCTGTTGGGAAAGGTAGGGAAGAAATCAGTTGCTGGTTTCTATCTCTGGAGTGACTTAAAAGCAGATGACCTTATCACCCATTCACTCATCCCATCCCGTCCCTCCGTCCCCCCCAATGCTGTTACACGGGGAAAGCATTGCCCAACCAGGCCAGAAGTGTGTTGGCTCCATTGGAGCCAGCATAATACGGCAGCCTTTCTGTTTTGACAAGAAAGTGTCCCAGGACATTTCCACACCGGTTTAGGGTGGGACCTCCACCAGAAGTTGAGGGATGTCGTGTGATGGGCTGCATGTCCATCCATTCCTCAACTAGCTGGCAAGCATCCAGTGTTACGTATCATTACCATTTGTAATGTCATGATTGTGGACAGCGAACAGCTTAGCTTTAACCCCCATTACTACTATTTTACTTTTTTTAAGGGATACTTTTGGCAGTGGCAAACATTAGCTCTACTTTCCAGCAGTTTTTTCAGCATTTCTTTTTTAATTTAATTTTTATTAATTAAGAACATAAAATATATTATTTTCAATAAAAAAGGGGCATGGGGGGGAAGTGAAGATAAAATGGGGGTACAATATCTTTCAAAGACTATTCCTTATTCATCCAGGGCCCTTCCAGACAGGGCCCAAAATGCAGGCCTGTCAGCCTTTTACCTGAGGCATCCAAATGACACCTCAGGTAAAAGCAAATTAAGTCAGGACAAAGCAGGAAAACTCTGTTTTATCCCAAATTAATTAGTTCCCCCATTAGATCTGGGCCTTCCTGAAAACCCCTGTTCTAATGGGGTATGTGCCCTGTTGGGGCAGACTTCTGGGACTGTTCTGCACATAAAAATGACACACCAGGAGGGGTGTGTGTGTGTGTGTGTGTGTGTGTGTGTGTTTGTGTTCCTGACCTCTCTCCTCACCTCCTGGTGCATCATTTTTACAGTGACCCAGTATATTTTTCTCTATTTTAAAGGCTTTTGGAAGGAGGGTTTGGGTGGCCCGATGCCATCCTGAAAGTTTTCGGGATGTCATGGGGACACCTACCTGGCAAATCCTGGGTTTTGGTGTGAAGTGTGAGGACTTAAGCCTGCTTTGAAGCAGATTTCTTTAACATGCTCTAAAGCGGGTTTAAGACCTGTGTCGAAGCTCCCTCAGATTGTCCTCACGCAACTGAACTCACTGACTCTGAGTAACAAAATCATGCGGCAAGATATGATACACCAAAATTGATTTTTTTAATCCTCAAATCAAAAGAAAACATTAGTGCAGCCAGAATGAAAACATTCTGAAAATAAAATATAACATTTGCACCTATTCCAAGCACTTTCCAAAGTATGCATTTGGATTTTTTTTTACCATCCATTTTATTTTAATTTATTTTGCAGCCCATCAGGTATTCTCTTCAAACCACTAACCTCTGAAACATACCCACATTTTCATACTTTAACTGGAATATATTTTTTTTAAAAATTACAAAGTAGTTTTCCGGAGCATATCCTCCAGGCCCCTGTTTGTCATCATTGTTCTTCTCATCACCCTTATCTATCTTCCACATGTACATGCCAAAGTGGATTCTGTTTACATCTAGAAAGAGTTGCTAGTGTATGCTGAGCCTGTTAGTGACCCCTTTCAGTATAACTTCCTTCCCTTGGGTAATGTTTACCATTTCAGGTAATTTGCAAATGCTAAGTGAGGATTCATTATTTGTTCCTTTATAATCCTTCCTTGTTTTTAGCATTTGCTAAGAAGTGGCTGCAGTGATAAAAACAGCTGTGTAAGACTTGAGCTCTTTAAAATCCCAGAGATTTAGATCTTCACCAGACTATCAACAGAACAATTCACTATAAAGAATCTACATAACAAGCTCTCCTCTTCCGCTTGCTCCTACCTACCACTCACTACTCTACCTTCTTGCTAGTAAAAATGAAATAAATCAGAAACTCGGGCTCCTTCTACACTGCCATATAATCCAAATTATCAAAGCAGATAATCCAGATTATCAGCTTTGAACTGGATTATCTAGTCTACACTGCCATATAATCCAGTTCAAAGCAGATAATCTGGATTTTATATGGCAGTGTAGAAGTGGCCTCAGAGGAAGAGTCTGTTTTGTTGAGGTCATAAAATAGCAAAATTATCAGTGTTTACACTTTGCCACTTTCAGAAGTTGACATTGCCTGCATGCTCCTTAAGCATATACATAAGGACATTTTTGAGTTATTAACTCCTTCTTATTGGTTATGATCAAGTCCAGAATGGTTGATGTCCTTCGTTCCTACACCTCTTGAAAGGTAAATTATCTGCAAGTGATATGAGGAATGTGTTGAAGAGCCTATGATTAGCACAGTTGATCTCCCAGCAAATATCAGGAGAATTGAAGTCTCCTAATATTACCAGTTTTTGCTTCTTGGAGATTACTGGGCTTTATTTCAGGAGGAACATATTATTCACAGTCTTGTCCAGCATTGATAGATTGTAGTAAACTCCTACTACACTGTTGTTTTTATTTCTTTCTTCATTTCTTTTTATGCAAATCTACTCCACTGGTGCAGTTTGATCACATGTGTGGATTTCTGTACAAAGTGCATTAACGTTTGACATGTAATGCTACTCCCACTCCCATTCCTTACTCCTCAGTTGCTATATTCTAGTCATGGGAGTAATTTCATATGTCTCTGATATACCTATAAAGGGGCCATGGTAGCATAGCAGTTAAAAGTACTAGCTACAGGAAAAGCTGATAACCAGAGGGTTAGCAGTTCGAAGCCACAAGTCGGGTGAGCTCCTGACTGTCAGCCCTAGCTTCTGACAACCTAGCAGTTTGAAAGCATGCTATGTGAGTAGATCAATCGGTACCGCCTTAGCGGGAAGGTAAAAGGGCGACCCATGCAGACATGCAGGCTTGCTGGCAAAAATATCAGAGATGTCTACGGACAGCAGGCTCCTCAGCATGGAAAATGGAAGAAAAGTACCTCCCCATGGCTGGAAGTTGAGCAGCGCCTCCAGAAGCCGGAGTTGTCTTATCTATGTTTTGTATGTTGTTGTTTGTTGTGCAAAAAGGCATTGAATGTTTGCCTATATTTGTACTGTAATCTACTCCAAGTCCCTCCAGGGAGATAAAGCAGCATATAAATAAAGTGTATTATTATATAACTATATGTTATTCATCTATGAAAATATTATAGCTGGAAATTTAAGGGATCTTTTGTTTCTTACTTTCTGTAGTACCCAGCATTTCTCAGAATAACTGTGAATTATCATTGTTTGGTCTTCTGACATGATTCTACTAGCCTACAAATGGCTAGACAAATCTATTCATAGGTTAAAAAATAGTATTTGCTATTTTGCTATTTGTGATTTTTCCACTTTTGCCAGGACTGCGTCCCTAAGCCCCACAAGTATAGAGGACCTACTATACTTTGGAAGATGAGTTCCTATCTTTTTGGCAGTTCATATGGTTTTCACACTGCATACACTCCAAATTTGCCAATTATCTCTCAAACTGTCTCATGTAATGTGGTAACAAATTTGAAAAAAACAATTAAATATGAAGTTGGGAATTAAACATTTAAAACTATACAAAAATATTGACCCATAAATCAATATATGTATAGGTATATACTATATATTACTAAAGGAGATAGATTAAAATCATTCTCATAACATGACTATGTAGCAAAAACCTTTAAACATTCTTGCAAGTTTCCATGCTTTTTCTAGAGCAGAGGTTGCACAAAACATCATTACTTTCTGAAATTCCAAGAAGTCTTTGCATATCAAAGCTTCCACCTACTCAGTGAGATTCTGCTAAAATGATAGATCAATCTGTTTAAGTAATACGAATCTGTAGTTTCTCTTTCAATCTGTACGTGAATGCATAAATTCCTCAGGGACTGGTATGATTGAGAACACAAAAGACTTATTTTATAACCAACTAAATGCTACTTGGGTCTCATCTTACCCAGGAGAATTAAATAATAGTATGATTATACAATTTTAAAAGAGGAAAACATAAAAAGTTCAACTGTATCTCCCATAAATCCCATAAAAACTAGGAGATTCATTGTCTCTGTCATAGCTAGAGAACCAAGTCATACTAACATTCACTCTGAATATGAATTGTTTTTGTCTTGTAATCAAGACAAAAGTAGTCGCTCACACTTTGACTTAAACATATATTATTAATTAGTGTAACATGTGCATCATTATAAACATTTTTATTGTTATAAACTAGAAAATTTTACAAGAAAAGGACAGAAATCCCCAATTTAAATGTATATGCTAGTATGCACGACTACATACATAATAGATGAGAATACAGATTCTTCTTGTCGGTTTCTACAGCAACCATGTCCCGTTTTCCTAACACTACAGTATATATTTCATATGAAAAGTCTTTTGAATTGACTTTCCTCTCTAAATACAGACGTGTGTACATAATAGTACATCAGGTTGAGGCCCAGAATTGCTGGTTTACAATACATAAATATTTTGTCCAAAATTAGTTTTTAATGATTGCTTCATTGCTGATTCCTATTGCTGATCAAATGGCCAAACCTAAAGGAATGCTGGGTTCTGATGCTTCTTCAGAATTGAAATGTATGTACCCAAAGACACCACAAATGGTGATACACAGTGGTAACACTGATGAAGGTTATCTATTGATAAGAGAACTGTACCATGATATTGATGTCCAGAGGGAATATATTATGTGTAGAGCCTAATTATTTCCAGAATTATATGAATCTCCTGTAAGAACATGCCAAAGAAATATGATTTCTACTCTTGGACCAAATCCATCTCAATCTGACTTCAGATCTATGTCAAGATAGAGGCAGATTTTATCATCCCCTATGACAACCTATGGCAAGTAAGAGGCAGAGAAATTGTGCCAATCCGGTCACTTTTTCTTCAGTATGCTATAATATAAAATCATTTTCATGGGCATTCCAGACTCATTTGGAAGTATTTGGGATCATTAGTTGCTTAGAGTAAGTCTTGATTTTAACAGTTTTGTGAAGAAGGCTTGGGGGGGGGGGCAGAGGAGGAGAATGAATAAAGCATTCCCAGGTCACATCACAGTTCTAAATATCTTGCACACCTGAACATACTGTACTGTCACAGAATTAGTGTCACCCAGGCAAATGTTTAGCCAACCTTTTAAGCAGATGAATGTTGCTCTGGGTGAGAAGTTCAGAAACGGAGACCAGCATTTGTTCACGCTTCTTATCTCTTTTGCCTTTGTGGCCCACATTCAGCTCAAAGGAGAGGAAAAAATGTACATGAACTGGTGAAAGGACCTAAGTGGAAGTTTGAACAAGTTCTGTAATTGTTTTTTTAATGGAAGTAAAATAAAATGAGGACATGGAAACCAGGTCTAATCGAGGTGAGGAGCAATAAACTGAAAATGCCAGCCCATCGAGCATTCCATGGAGGATGATTCAGACATACAGCATGCAACTTTCAAAAATGTTTTTCTTACCATAACACCTCAGGCACCTTTTCAACCCTGCTATAGTACAACATATGGAAGGAAAGAACATATCCTTCATCAATTCCTGCTTCTTGGGGACTCCATGAAGTTAGTTCAATTTACACCTTTTACCACTGCACTGAGTGTTTCCTTGACTTGCAGAAACGTTGTCCCCAAGGTAATAAAACCTAAATTACTGCAGAAACCAATGAAATAGTTCTTTTGGAAATTCATGGAACTTCATTAGTGTGATCACTGCTATGGGCAGTCTGTGAATGGTGACAGGTTTATCATCCCAAAGGCCTGATATTTAGCTGTTTACTCTGGCTAGGGAACTACTCCTTACAGCAGTACAATGGTGGCATGTGAATTTCCATGGAAGGTCATAATGGCAAAAATGACAAGGTGTCCAAATAGTCATAAATAACAAATATTTTATGTTAAGTCAGATGTGGATATATATTGCGCATCTTGCTCAAATGGCCTTCATATCAATTTATAATAATGTGATAAAAAATAATTTAAGAGTTGGCGAGATCCGTTTCAGTTTCCTCACAAGTTTTGATCTTATGCATGTTTTTTAAAAGTTGGCTTCCTGTGGACAAAACAATACTCCATATCCAGGCATTCAGGTTTTCTTCCCAGAGGAATTCAATGTAGTTTCTAATAATGTATTTTTGAAAGTTCATCCATGCGACATGTTCTTTTATTAAAATGTTCAGATAATATACCTGTATTTAGTTATCTGCTCATGCAGTATCTTTCCTGTCTCTGATCAGAATTCCTCCAAGATCTGATGGACAGTTTCCCATACAAAAACTTAACTGCGATTTGCTCCAGTATAACTATTAATTTGGAGTTCAGTGCCATGCTTGATGCAGTTTTGCATCTCATCATTGTGGATAAGTCAAGTTATTTTGAAAATGAACCATATACTATATTTACTCAAGTCTAACGCTCACCTTTTTTGGCTAAATTACATAGCTAAAATTGAATTGTGCATTAGATTCAATGGTGCATTAGAATTGTGCACCTAAACTTGTCTGCAATGTTGGTCAACAGATCCCAGCTGGGGACCGAAGAGGGAGAGGCAGCGGTGGCTGTGAAAAAAGGGTGATGGGAAGCTGATGGTGGCCACAAAGAAGCTGATGGGAAGACCAAACAGAGGAATGTGGCTTCCCACCTGCCTTTCTGTAGCCACTACTGGCTTGCTACCAGGCCTGATGGACGAGCATGACTTCCCAAACAACTTTTTCATAGCCATCACCACCTCATATTACATTTGACAGCAAATCCTTTCTTTGTAATGCACACCTTCAAAGTTGAGATACACATTAGATACAATGGTGTGTTATACTCAAGTAAATATGGAAATTTGCCTCACTTCTGTGATCCTTGCACAGAGATGAAGCTGAGAGTGGCATGGGAACAGCTGCTATTACAATGGTAAGAGTAACAAATAAACTATGTATGACCCTGAAAGTATCTGTCAAAGTGTCTGTATAAAGTGAGACAGTTTGGTGAAGTAGAATGCATAGTGGGGTCATAGAGTTCAGCCACCTTATAATAATAATAATAACTTTATTTTTATACCCCGCCTCTATCTCCCCAAAGGGGACTCAGGGCGGCTTACATGGGGCCAAGCCCGAATAAAAACAATAGCAATATAAAACACAACAATAGACAAAAGACATGCACAATTATAAAAAATTTAAACATTAGCCAATAAAAAAATGACAAGAACTAATAAAAACATGGATTAAAAAGGAGAGGTTGTAAAAGTAGACTGGGTATGATGCACCATATAAATATTGTAAACATGAGGTGACTGATAAAGTGCTGCAAATTCTTGGAAGTGCAAATTGGGATGGGAATAGACCCTGTGTCTATATCAAGTTGACAAAGGTAAAAGTGCAAACCGGTACAAGAATGGTCACAGACACAGGATTGTTATGGGTTTGAGCAATCTTTATCCAAAGGCCTGAGTGAAGAGCCAGGTTTTCAAGCTCTTTCTGAATGCTACCAGGGTGGGGGCTTGCCTGATTTCCCTGGGGAGCGAGTTCCAGAGCCGGGCTCTCTCTCATCCCCACCAACCGCGTTTGTGACGGTTATCACATGTGGGGAACCCTGCCCCCTGGTGCCATTTTGCCAGCAAATATGTGAAATGGCAGATGCAAAGGGCAATTCCGTTGACCCGCTCACCACTCCAGCACGGTAACACTTCTCTCATCACATGGGAGAGGTGTTGCTCAAACAGGGCAGAAGCATACTGGCTCCATTGGAGCCAGTACAACACATGAAGGCCTTCACGTTTGGGGAGAAATGTCCAAGCATGCTTCCAAGCTGTGTAACAGTTTCAGAAGAATGATAATTGTTAGGAAAAGCCAACTGCCCTAAGAAGTTTCTCTTACATACATACCCATACACTCATGGATATACACTTCATTGGTGCAATGTGCCTTCTTCCAAGGACACTCAGTCCAGAATGGCCTACTGGGATTTCATTGAATAGAGCAATATATGTAGTGTAATGTATAGTTTGTTCCTCAGATAGCAGCACATCATCAGAGTATTTTTATTAACAAATTATTTTATCAGACTGATTAAATAGACTTCCTGAAGGGTAATCTAAGCTGTGTAATTCATGCATAAACTATTAACAATGTCTGAGCTAGAAATCTTCAATTCTACATGAGAATATTGAAGAACCTAAATCTATATTCTGAGACAACCAAGAAAGGAAAGGAAAGTGGATTGATTTTCAACATAGTAATCCCAAAGCTAGGCATTAAACATACACAAATATCCTCTCCGATTTCATCACAAATCTTTTCTATGTCCTGAACTGATTAATTCTGAATTCCCAGATCCAGGAAGGGAAAAAAAGATTGGTTGATTCAAGTACTACAAAAAGCCAAAACCTCTTGAGGTCTGTTGGCAGCTCTCCGGTTTTCTTGGCACTAGAAACTTTCTTTGGCCTAGTGTCCAGCTTTTCTAATTTTCTGACATCTTGAAAATATCAGTCAGTTGCCTTCAGTTAAAACATATTTCAGTACTTAGTTACTAAACTATACAACAATAGAGAACTTCAGCTTACAGAACTGAAGATAGGGATTTGTACATGTGCCGAACAGTCTTTACATCCCACAGACACCTGTGCTTTCTCTTTCCTCAGACTTGCTCCTCGTTTAAAACTCCATTACTCTGCCTTTCTTTGCTTGCCAGAGAGGACTTTCTCTAAATAATTCATTGGAAAGTGTACTAAGCAGGTAGCCATTTATCAATGAAAAGGTGCCAAAAAAAAAAAAATCTTCTCCCTGCTCCCTCCGCTCTGCGGTTGAGAGGGGTGGGATATAAATATGGCAAACAAATAAATTTGTAAAAAAAAAAAACCCTTTATGTTCAAATGTACTTGGCAAATATATGCATCTAAAATAGCCATAGCCATATATAGTTCATTTTTTAAAAAGAAAATCATTGCTTGCATTTTGTTATACTCTGTGATGGGCATTTCTCACATCACCCAATTACTTAGATTAAGGGTTAGAAGGCATGATCATCAAGTTTGCAGACAACACCAAACTGGGAGGGATAGCTGATACTCCAAAAGACAGGAGCAGAATTCAAAATCATCTTAACAGATTAGAGGAATGGGCAAAAACTAACAAAATGAAGTTCAACAGGGGGACAAATGCAAGTTACTCCACTTAGGCAGGAAAAAATGAAATGCAAAGATACAGAATGGGGAACGCCTGGCTTGACAGCAGTACGTGTGAAAAAGATCTTGGAGTCCTCATGGACAACAAGTTAAACATGAGGCTTCAATGTGATGCGGCAGCAAAAAAAAAGCCAATGGAATTTTGGCCTGCATAAATAGAAGTATAGTGTCTAGATCCAGGGAAGTCATGCTACCCATCTATTCTGCCTTGTTCAGACCACGCCTCAGCAATGTGGTGTCCAATTCTGGGCACCACAACTGAAGGGAGATGTTGACAAACTGGAATGTGTCCAGAGGAGGGTGGCTAAAATGATTAAAGGTCTGGAGAACAAGCCTTATGAGGAATGGCTTAAAGAGCTGGCCGGGTTTAGCCCGCAGAAGAGAAAGGCTGAGAGGAGATATGATAGCTATGTATAAATATGTGAGGGGAAGTCATAGGGAGGAGGGAGCAAGCTTGTTTTCTGCTGCCCTGCAGACTAGGACACGGAACAATGGCTTCAATCTACAGGAAAGGAGATTCCACCTGAACATTAGGAAGAACTCCTTAACTGGGAGAGCTGTTCAGCAGTGGAACTCTCTGCCCCGGGGTGTGGTGGAGGCTCCTTCTTTGGAGGCTTTTAAACAGAGGCTGGATGGCCATCTGTTGGGGATGCTCTGAATGCAATTTTCCTGCTTCTTGGCGGGGGTTGGACTGTATGGCCCGTGAGGTCTCTTCCAACTCTAAGATTCTATGATTCTATTATTCTAATTTAAGTTCATAATTACAAATTTATCCAGATCATAGCATTATTTAGTAATATGAACTGAATGGCATTTCAACCTGAAGTGTTCCCCAAGCAAAGATAAGTGGTTAATACAGTCAACTAGGTGCTCCAATATGGTGTATGTGCAGATTAACTTTAATGTCATATCCTTACTTTCAGCCAAATCTTATGATGGAAGTTTGCATCCAAAGAAACTCCATGCATTTCCCATCCTTGGGCTAGACTAATAACCTGCTATATTAATTAATCAGAATATTTTGTCTTAATAAACATTAATATGTGACACATTTGAAGAGGCAATGCATGTTTTAGGACTTGTATTGTGTCCTTTTGGATTATAGCAGTGAAAATTGCTATTTCTGACTGATAGGGAAAAATTCTATGTTACTGTAATCCAACTTTGAAGAGAGGAAAAAACAAAAAAAATCCCCACATTACAAACATCCAACTTAGAAACTATTCATAGTTAAGAACGAGGGTGAGACAACAGGAGGTGAAAGAAATCTACCTCTAGGAAGGAAAATTCACTCCTGAAAGAGTTATCATGGGGAAAGGGGATCTCAAATGAAACTTTATCATCAGTCCTTGTTTCCACAACAAGCCAATTTTTTCAAAATCCAATTATCACAGGAACAGAAAGTGAGGTGAAATCTTCTGAACAGGGACACAAATAGCAAAACAAACACCACGAGGGTGTTAACCCTCCCTTATGCTATCTATCTATCTATCTATCTATCTATCTATCTATCTATCTATCTATCTATCTATCTGTAGTTAGACTTTACATGTACCTCTTCTGACTTATATACAAATTTAGCTTAAGAGGAAACATGACAGAACCTATCTTATTCATAACTTAGGGACTGCCGGTACATTTATATCATTCAGTAATGATTTGGAGGGATGTCACAGAATTTGTGATCTAAATATATGTGTTTGCTGAATTCTCAGCTATGTAAAATAGTAATATACATTTGGATCAGGTAAAACAAAACACATCTTATGATTATATAAATAGAAGCTGGAGTTGAGTGAGATTTTGCTTTAATTCTTGTTTGGGAGTAATAATTCTATTTATTTCTGCTCTATTACCTCAACGATATGGCCACTCAATTAGATTGCACCTAGATTGTGATCAGTTTAAATAATACTGATAGAAAATTTAGAAATTTAGTTTATGATTCTGTTGAGATTATTATTTTGTTAATGACTTTGGAAAAGGGCTACTGCACCCAGCTGCAAACAAATAGTGCTATTTTGAAAGCCAGGCTTTAATGTAGTGTTGATAACTATGACACCCTTATTCTAAATTTTCATGCAGATGGTCTCAAGGTTTTAGCTTCTGAGGTTTAAATTCAAAGTGCTTTCTACCCCTTCTTTAATACCCAGACCAGCTTGCATTCAAATTCTGCCTCCTGGCAAAGCTAGCCTGGGTTTCAGGGAAGACTGGGCTGCGTTTCAAATGAAACTGAGCCAATTTATCACTTATATTTCAGTTTATTGTTTGGAGGGCTGAAATCATAAGCAGGTTTAAAACTTCACTCAGCATAACTTCAACCTGAGACAAGGCAAACGACCCAGACATTTTGGCTGAGTTTCCTAATCAAGATTTGTTTGAAATTCAAAGTGTAAAGAAAGATTGGTAAGGGAGAAATCTTCAGAACAGCAACCAATAAAAGATTTTTGCAAGGCTCTCTCAGTTAATCCATCCTTCTGTAGCAGATTATATTCTATGTCATTCATTCCATATGAGTCTGTATTTAGATTCATATGGGAAAACGTTAACCCCTGGAATGTATTTATTTATTTTGCTTTATTGAGTATTTGTCCAGGTCTTGGTCCCTTCTTTTCAGTCATTTTAGATCCGGGATGTCACAATTTTATAATGAACCCTTTTAGATGGCTTTGTTACATCACGTTCAGTTACAAGGACACAATCAAATTTTTATCTCTACTGTCAATCCACAACTAATTCTATATTCCAGATATGTGTTAAGTAAAAATGTTGTTGTTGTTGTTTATTCATTCAGTTGCTTCCGACTCTTCGTGAACTCATGGACCAGCCCAAGCCAGAGCTTCCTTTCGGCCATCACCACCCTTAACTCCTTCAAGGTCAAGCCAGTCACTTCGAGGATACCATCCATCCATCTTGCCCTTGGTCAGCCCTCTTCCTTCCTTTTTCTCCAGCATCATTATCTTCTTCAAGCTTTCCTGTCTTCTCATTATGTGGCTAAAGTACTTCATCTTTGCCTCTAATATCCTTCCTTCCAGTGAGCAGTCGGGCATTACTTCCTGGAGTATGGACTGGTTGGATCTTTTTGTGGTCCAAGGCACCCTCAGAATTTTCCTCCAACACCACAGTTCAAAGGCGTCTTATCTTCCTTCACTCAGCCTTCCTTATGGTCCAGCTTTCACATTCATAGGTTACTGCGGGGAATTCCATTATTTTAACGATGCGGACCTTTATTGCCAGTATGATGTCTCTACTCTTCGCTATTTTATCGAGATGGGCCAAAATTAATGTTGGCCCATCTCAATTAAAAATAAAAAGAATTGTACATGATCTCACAAATCTTTGGCAATCTAAAATACATATTTGATTAAGGATGGAATGAAACTGGGTTGTTGTGAGTTTTCTGGGTTGTATGGCCATGATTGAATGAAAATTTACAATTAAATCAAAATTATTAAAAGATTATTCATTTTAAAAAAATGGTTTACTAACCTCTCTAGGGAGGAATACACCAAAAGTAGAATTTTATGCCATTCCCCTCTGATATCTATATCTCAAACTGTATATAACATAGAAAACCAAGTTTTTCGCACAAAAACACTCCTTACATATTTTTCTCCACATAATAATTCTTGCACAGGGAGAATACTACAAAGGGATAAACTCATTTTCCTCCACAGATGGAAGACAACTACTTATTTATCCTAACATGCAAGTACAAAAAGAGTGGCAAATTTACATCCCCATCTCATGTTTGAAAACGTGAGTGAACTGAGTGGCAGTCATCTCTATGCCATTACTTAAATTAAGCTTGTAAAGATACAGCAATACAAATGAGATGTTTTTAGCATATGAGAGCATATTAAATTTGTGATCATTTTACAATCACATGGCACACTTACAGTTAATTTACATGTGGCAATAGATAGTTTTGAAAGCTGTAAAACTGGTAAAAAGTAGGCTAAATAACTTCAAATATCTGATCAAATGGGAGATCTGGATGCCAAAGTGAATAGAGGATAGATCATTCCATTTTTCCATTGATTAGTTGGTCTTTCCATGGCTTTTGAATTCCCTTTGTAAGTTATTATACTGCCTATGGTTTACTGAATGGTCCAGAGGACTCATAATATTAACAAGTGAAGATGCCAGAGACACTTTACAGCCCCTTATTGCCATATGAATGCCTCAACATTGGTTCTGAGATAATTAAAATGCTTGTTTCATAAGTATGGCTGAATAGAAGCTCTTTCAGTCTCTTGGAAAAACTGTTACCTGCCCATCCCCTTTTTGCAGACCTGTTGATGACCTTGTTCTCTTCTTATAATCAGACTGGAATTCACAGGTTCACACCTTGTAGTTGTTCAGTTTTAGGGTTTTTAATAATGGCCAGGTGTTGCTGGATTTGGGGCCTGTTTGGCAATAATTTTAATGCGAACAATCATGGTGTCAGCACAAACACAGTACCAAAGACCTGTACAGTGAGCTGAGCCTGCTAGCCCAGAGGTGAATGCACCCATACATCTTCATATATAAGCTGAGCTCACTCACACCTTTTCAGAACTATTGCCTGAAATGTTGTTAAAACAGACAGCATCACAGGAGGGCTTCAGGTGGGAAAACTCTACTTTATGTAAACCATATCCCATTTTGTCAGCTCTAAGCAGCCTGCGGAGAATACAAAATGAGAATAACATCTCTCCTGCACACCTTGATTTAGATGTACAGGGAAATAGTGCAACTGCTATTTTCCTCTGGAAACCTAAATAAGAAACATGTTTAATTTATAAGTGAAGAGCTTTGGCAGACCTGTAATAGAACTACAGCAAATAACTAAGGACTTCATCACACACAATAAAATCAGCGTTTCTACACATTTAAGAAACTGCTACCTACGGAGCCCATCACAAGACGCAAACTCTTACCATGGGTTTCAGATATTTCGCTGTTTCTAAAGTGTGTTTTTTCTTTCTAAGTCAATTGGCAATAGACTTCTTTTTTAATTCCGTACCTAGAGATGTGTACAGACATGACATTTAACATGTCATGGGACTTCCCTATTGTCCTCTTAACGATAACAATGACATCATTGTGATCATTGTACATTAACTCATAGGCACTTAGAAGCAGATATATTTTTTACAAATGTAGTTTGTTTCATGCAGATATGTGCACATCATTCTGGAGGGAGGAGCCGAGATGGGCAGTATAGAATCCTTTCTTCCACCATAATCTTTAGAACTGAGGAGGAAGGAACAGTAATTTATATATTTTTTAACAATGTAAATTCAGTAGAGTTGCCTTTTGAACTGAGAGGTATCTGTACTTATAGAATAATATATAATAGACGAAATCCCATTTAATGATCTCGCATTAAAAAGTATTTCTGCAAGAACAAACACAGAGGATTACTTCAAGTAAAATAAAATGGTGGAAGAGACTGGGAGGAGAAGCTCCCCCGTGTGATGGGAAGGCAAACAGATAATTTGAAAAGAAAGCTGAATGAAGGAAAACATTAGGGGTAGGAAAATAGTATGTTTAATTTCCAAACGAGCCGTTTTGAAGCTTAAGGGAAAAACAACAATCCCCAATGCTTCACTTATTGTGTGGGACAAAGTCCTAAGAGTGCTATGTGTAGTTTAGGGTTTTGTGTCCCCACCCCATCCTTGAATGTTCTTACTGAACAGCAGTTACAAAAGGTATGATAAATTATGATTTTATGTGAAATATGATATCAATTATTGGGATATATGCTACCCGCTAAAAGATACCATTAGTCTTTTTTAAAAGTTCAGTGGTTGGTTCATTATTTAACTTGGGGATAGAGGGTTGAAAAACAAAGCCATTCTTTAGAGATGCTCATAAATGTACTTCTTTTGTCTACATCAGTGGTTTTCAACCTTTGAGCCTCCAGGTGTTTTGGACTTCAGCTCCCACACTTCCTAATAGCTGGTAAGCTGGCTGGGATTTCTGGGCATTGAAGTCCAAAACACCTGGAGGCCCAAAAGTTGGGAACCACTGGTCTACATAGTCTTGTGCCCTGTACCTCTTGCAAAGCCTACACTTCTCTGACAATGGAGGTTGTCAAAGGCATACTCTCCCCATACATCTTTTGTTGCACTGGTCTAGATCTATAGCCAAGCAAATGGCTGTTTCAAAATATTGAAGACTGGTATGGATTTATTGAATGTGAATGTCCACAATGGTTTCAATTTCACACACAGAGTTAGCAATAGAAAGGCCACTTCTCCATGACAATATCCAATACAATGTGCTTATGAATCCTACAACCATAAGAGCAAAGCAAATTGTGTGTTCCTTACCTAACAGCAAGTGGGAAGGAAGGTCAACAACACGGTGGAAGGATAACCTGCAATTATATTGATATGTGTAATTTCGATATCTCCATCAAACAGATTTATGAAGACATGGCCTCCATATTGCTAGCAATATGAATAAATGGGACCATACTTGCAGTGAAATGCATATAGTCCCAAATATATTGGGAAGATGTACATTAACTCATAGGGACTTAGAAGCAGATACATTGTTTTACAAATGTAGTTTGTTTCATGCAGATATATGCACAGAATGTCCAGATAAAATCATGCTATAGATTTATACCACAAATGCACATGTGTTCCATAAAATATAAGATTACCATGGGGATATCAGATAAAATGTATCTACCATATGAGTTTATTCCAGACTTTATGTGAATATATGCATGCAAGCATGTGTCAACATTTAGGCTTTAGCTATGCCTCACCTGTAGCTGCCAAATAGCTCTGTAGCAATTACAGTAGGTGTGCTTTCCCTCTCACCTGGTAAGTTGGATCTGCAAACAAATAACTCTCTGTTCTTTGCCATTTTTGAATTCAATTGCACCTTTTCCTTCCTTATAGTTAGTCTTTTACTTGTTCTCAGCACAAATATCTGATTGTGCTGGGAGAAGGGCCTAAATATTCTCTCTGACTGGCCACAGTGAAGCCTATATCTAGGCATGCCATCCAACGAGTTCAAACACTCAGAAGGCAATTGCTGAGCACATGCTTGAGCAGGAGCCATTTTACTTCTATCCACCCACCTGGGGTGAAATCTACATCCTGGCCATTTGCAATATCATCAGATGGGCCACCAGAATCACCACGCATCATGGCGAATTCAGCGGTGCCTGTCGAGGGGTGTGGGTAACCTGTCGCTCCATCCTACGGGGGGAAGCAGCTTCCCCCATTGATCTTAATTGAACATAGGAAGCCTCCCATGTTCCCATCACAGCAGAATGTGCTGGTTCGCCTTCCCTTTTATTATGGAACCCCACCAGAAGTAGCTGTGCATCGTGGAATAGAGTCCACAGTGTTTGTGGCAAAAGGGAAGGTGAACTGGCGCATGCCATCAAATTTACCCGTTTGATGGGGCTGTTTGTTCTCGCCAGCCAGCCAATGAGCTCAGGCCTAATTTTAAACCTATTGTTCGAGGATCCTCACCTTTCTTCAGGACTATGATGGAGCATACAGTTCCCTGGAGAGCAGAAGCAACTTTGCTGGCAAGATGTGGCCTGATACAGGCTTGAGCTCCTACAATCTACCCTGATCAATAACTACACTGCATGCAAGTTGTGTGATTTATTTATTCTGAGTAACAGAACTAAGCAGAGCTCACAGTCCTCCCACACAAAAATCACTTTTTGTTATTTCAGGCATCCCTCATTTTAGCAGAAATACAGAACAGGAGTGGGGGGATTGTTTGATTGCTGCTACTCTTGAACAATCAAGAGTAAAATATTTGCTGACCTACTGCAAATTACTCAGAGAGCTACCAGAGGATTGTCTGGTACCGTATTACCTCTTCACACGGGCCGCAGGAATCACTTCGCATATTGGCAAATTTTGCCAATTTTTGTAAGCCACCCTGAGTCCCCTCGGGTGAGAAGGGCAGGGTATAAATGTTGTAAATAAATAAATAAATAGTTGTCTCACACCCCGCATTGCCAGGCTTACCTTTCAGCTGATCCCACAGGGGGAAGCGTTGACTGCAGAGCTTCCCCCATTCCTTCTGGTGCAACACAGGAGGCCTTCTGTGTTGCTGCTGTGATCACATATGCCAGTTTTGCACTAGTTGACCCACAGAACCCCACCAGAAGTTCCTTTGCATTGTGAGATGGGAGCAAGTGGGCTCCAAGGGTCAACTAGGGCTGAACCAGCATATGCGCCGAAGTAAACCCCACCTGATGAGATCATTAATCTCCAAGTACCCCATGTACTTGCATCTCTCAATTCATTAGAACAAAGATAAATCCTTGTACAGCTACCATTGATTAATAAGTAATTTCTATGAAGCTGATTAAAAACTGTTGCCATTGATTAAAAATAGCCATGGGATTGCTAATTTTTATCCTACATGGTTTAATCACATTTTTCATTAATAACGTTTCATACACCATTCACTTTTCTGCTACTAAATTTGAAAAACAGAATATTTTAAATTCTATAAATACATAGGAAATAAATGAAAATCTAAGATTGTCAAAATACAACACAGTCCAGTGAAGAGATATTCATCAGTCCAGACACACCTGAAAAGCATATGCTTCTTCACAAATCCTTTGTAAGGGAGTAGACAATTGTTTTTACAAATAAAACCAAAATGCAGACTATCATTCTGGCAAGACAGGATGAAAGGTTACAGTGGTTCAGCTCACATGCCAGAGAAGCAGTTTTTTTAACCATGTTTAAAAATATAGGGCATTAAGTATACAGCAGCCAAAGGTGGGAGATCTTATCTATAGAATTTTTCCATTTCCTTTTCTTAGCTTAAATGCTCATTTTTTCCTTCACCTCTTTCCAGGTTGCTGTGATTTTTGGAGGTTGCTTTGCAGTTTCAATACAAGTTGCACCATAAGGGACATGGGGATTGAAAATCTGCTGTTTCTCCATCACTGACTTGAGGTAAGCCCTGTGAAATGAACCCCTAGACATTATTTCTCAATAAGGTAATGTATTCCTGAGAGGCTCAGACAAAGAGCTCAATTTATGAAGTCTGGAATTCCTAAAAATAAATATCCTGAAACCTTTGAAGGGATGCTAACTTCTTATTTAGATTATATATATTCATAAAAAAGTCTAAAACTGAGATTTTGCCTGCTATATATTCTCATTTAACACTTTAATGGGTACTACAGATTGCTAGAGATGCTTTGTTCTATGCTTTTTTCCACTGGCATGCTTGGGCTGTGATGTCATAGATGCAATGTTGTGGATTACTTTTACCTTTGCCAAAAGTGTGTACAAAGGCACCAGATCCTGTCTGATCTTGGAAACTAAGAAGGGCCATTTCTGATTTGTACTTGGATAGGAAGCCGCCAATGAATACCAGGTGCTGTAAAATGTATTTCAGAGGAAGGAACTGGCAAAACCACCTCTGAGTATTCCTTGCCTAAGAAAGCCCTGTAATATTCATGGGGATGCCATATGTCAACAAACAATTTTTGAACACATGTACAGACATCTATTTTAGCAGTGTAAGAATCATTTCATGGGCAACTTGACTTGAACAAGTCAGAGGGATAGTTTGTCCTCCAGGTTTCTTCTGGTTCTGAGTTATCTGTTTCAGTTAGAACTTTTAAAATCCTTCATATAAAAGCTCATTTTCTTCTCTGCATTTTGTAGTACCGTAGAGTGACCCATAAACACAATGCTTGATGCAACAAAAATGTGCTGTGGCAATTACACATCACAGATAATGCAGGAGCACCTACCAAGATTTGAACTGCACATGACTCTAGCAGATCCGTGCTAGTGTGCTCACTGTAGTAAAATGCAGACACTAAAAGAAAAAGAAAAAAAAGTTTAAGACTTTACCAGGGATTTCCTCATGTACAATTGGTGCCTAAGTTAAACAAACTAGTAAAGTAAGCAAACCGTTCCAACCAAATATATTGTTCCAAGACACTGAACTGCTGACTTCCTTATCATTCCCTACTCCTTTAAACTATAATTATATTGGTGACTAAAATAATAAACAAACAAGGGGGGAAAGAGAGCAACATATGTTGTTTCTGCTAAGTTTAAGAGCTTTTTATCATTTAAATATGGTACAGAAATACATCCACTGTGGGGAAGAGATTTTATTTTGTGTGGGATAGGGGTTCTGGGTGTGTGTATGCTCTGCCGTGTGTAATACGTCATATGTTGTTGTTTGAGTGTTATGGTAAACTCTTATATTTTTTTAAAAAAATCTTTTTTAATGAGTAGAAAGCTTAGACTGAAAATAGTGGATAACATTAGAAATAGCAAGACTATATGTTTTAAGTTAAGTTATTGATAATAATATGCACTAAACATCAGAATTAACTGATTGATTGACTAATGTAGATGTGCATGTATACATAAAAATTATTGTTACCTGACTATATCAGCTATGATTTGTTGTTCTGTTATGTACCATAACTATAATAACCGTTTGCCCAAAATGCTGTTGAAAAAGATATATAGAGTCTCACTTATCCAAGCTAAACGGGCCGGCAGAAGCTTGGATAAGTGAATATCTTGGATAATAAGGAGGGATTAAGGAAAGGCCTATTGAACATCAAATTAGGTTATGATTTTACAAATTAAGCACCAAAACATCATGTTATACAACAAATTTGACAGAAAAAGTAGTTCAATACGTAGTAATGTTATGTTGTAATTACTGTATTTACAAATTTAGCACCAAAATATCACGATATATTGAAAACATTGACTACAAAAATGGCTTGGATTATCCAGAAGCTTGGATAAGCGAGGCTTGGATAAGTGAGACTCTACTGTATATGTGTGTGTGTGTGTGTGTGTGTGTGTGTGTGTGTGTGTGTGTGTATATATATATATATATATATATATATATATACACACACATATATACACACACACACACACACACACACCCTGTTTCCTCTAAAATAAGACATCCCTAGAAAATAAGACCTAGTAGAGGTTTTTGCTGAATTGCTAAATATAAGGCCTCCCCCGAAAATAAGACCTAGCACCGTTTGTGTTTGGAAGCATGCCCGTCAAACAGAACACCAGAGCATGCAGGATCGGTAAATGTACGTACCATAGAGTGTTGTACATGGAAATAATGGTAGTAACAATAAATTCTTGATAGGATTCACAGTTTGTCTGGTTATGCTGGTTTGTGATGACAACTACTGTACAGTATATAATAAATGTTCATTTTTTTGTTCAACAATAAATGTGAATTCTTCTTCATGGAAAAATAAGACATCCCCTGAAAATAAGACCTAGAGCATCTTTGGGAACAAAAATTAATATAAGACACTGTCTTATTTTGGGGGAAACACGGTACACATATACATACACATACACATACATACACACACACACACACACACACACACACATTGTTCAACATTCAAACAAAAAATAAAATTCAAATGTTTGTTTAACCTTGTTTATTGTGTGAGCCACAAGTCAAGCACATGTATGGACATTCTAGTTTGGATTCTGGAAGTGATAAGATGGATAGGGCTAATGAGCTTGATAGTAGGAAAGCGATAACTCAGTAGAGAAAAGAAAGGGAGTATGTTAGAAGGAATAGATGTTTGCTTTTGAAACGAAATAATGATCAGTCTTCTCACGGGAAGGGACCTTGAATTTCCCTTAAGAAAGGCTGCTTTCTGTGACAGAGTCAGAAGTGGTAACTTTGCTTAATCAAGAGAGGAAGATCTCTGCTTCGTGTTCCTGTGAATTCCTGCAGCCTTGTATCTTGATTCAAGTTTCTGCCTCATTCTTGTTCCTGTGTGTCCAGTTGAATGTTCTAGTAATTTTGCAACTTGGATTTGTGTTCCAGCCAAGACCCCTTGCTTTGTGTTCCAGCATTGACTCTGTACCTTGGACTAAACTTGGAGTTTTGGTCCTGCATTCCAGTTTTGCTTCCTGTGTTTCCAGCTTGATTCATGCCTTGGATTAATCCTTGTTCGGACTATTTGTGATACTTTTCTAGGGACTTACTTTGATATACGTTTTGGACTATGTTCTTTGAGTGACTTTTATAGACTTCAGGTTAGCAGTCCTATCAGCACAAGGGTTTAACCCACTGTGCCACTGGGGGCACCTACTCTTATGGTAGCACATCATATTTAATGTACCATTAGATTTAATGAGGAAACTATAAGCAAATTAATATAGCCTCACTATCAGGAATGGTGTAAAAAGCAGAACAAAATAATTTCAGAAAGGATTGTAAACACACACACACACACACACACACACACACACACAAATGTATAGAACGTTTTCTGTGCCTTCCTTAAAGGTCATATGAACAAGCTCAGGAGAAGAATTTGGAGCTCATCTGAATTCCTCCTCCTAAAATCTGGTAAAATCTATCATATTAAAATTTCATTTTTCTAATACTAATAAGCCTAATCAAGAGTCATATATATTCATCTACAGATCACTGAAATCTATCACCCTTCTTTATGTGGACAGAGAATCATGTTAAATAACCTAAGCAAAGACCAAATTTTTGTATCATCAAAGGGTCTGAATGGTTTCAGAAGCATGATCTCTGTAAATTCTTTCTGCAAAGATGATGCACATGTCCAATCTTTTTTTTAAAAAAATTGAGCTCACAGAACTAGAGTTTGTAAAAGTTACCTGAGCTTGGAAAAGTTTCTTCCATGGGATCCTAACTCCCAAGCCAGCATGACCACTGAGAACTTCAAGGGAATGTAGTTAAAAAGAGCTCTGCAGAAAATAACATTGACATTGAGGGAAAAGGGCAGGTAACATTAACAAGCAGTGCCTGGACTTCATAAACCCTTTTTTAAAAATCCCTGCACCCAAGAGTTTTTACAAAATCATTAGGTTTTTTACTGACTGTTTGGCATCTCCAGATGTATGAAGAAGCTGAATGTGTGTGGCACAGGAGGACAACATCAGCAAGGTCTATCTTTGTGTTGCTTGTCCAAATATCGGCCTTCACCCTCCATTAAGAAAAAAAATCAGCTCTGTAACTACTCCAAATCAGGACTTCAACAAGCAAGTCTTTTATAAGTGTATCTGTCTCCTACACACATTCAAGACTGACCTGCATTACTTAATCCAACAAAATATTCCACAGTCCCCTACTTTCCTGTTCGGGTCTATGCAGTAATGCAAAACATCTGTTGAAAGGGAGGAAAAGCAGATATGCCTACAAGGCACATGAAGGGAAAAGACAAAAAGAAAAAAGGAAAGAAAAAGCATCAACGTTTTGCTACTTGGAGCAATTTGGCAGGAAGTCCAGTTGGGATTTCGATAACTGATTCTTCAGGAGTGCAGGAAGGACACAGCCAGAGAAAGCTTTTCAGAGACCTGCTTGTAAAATAAGAGGAATGAATAAAAACACAGAAGAAGTAATAAAGCAGAAGTGACAAGACGGAAATCAGACAAAACAAAGCTGGGGATCATAAGTTTTGGCTTGGGAATGAGAAGCTTACAGTCGCTTCTGAGATCGTCCCTCCAGGCAGGAGAGGTAGAAGATGAAGCTAGCCTACCATTTATGAGAAACCTTAGGTAGCCAAGATACTATAGGGCTGGAGAAAGCCATTCCTCTTCTCATCCAGTATTACTTTCTACAAGAAGCCATTCTTTTGAAAGCACACTGTGAAATAACACAGAGGCAACCTTAAGCAGAATTTGCTTTCTAATGCTTGGCAAACAAATGCTATTGACACAAGCTGTTCTTAAGAGTAAACTCTGAGCTGCAAAACAGCTAAAAATATGTATATTACACCGGAATAGCATAAATGCACCAGAACCCAGCTGATCTTGGAAACTGAGGTCAGCCCTGGTTAGTAAATGAATGGGAAAACCCCAACAAATACCAAGTACCATAGAATTTGGAATATATAAAATGTACCCCATCACACTGAGTAAGGGTTTTTTTTTACTATTAGTATAGTGAAAGTTCTTTTTTATTGACAATAGACATCCAGTATCTGAATCATTAGCAGCACTGACACTGTTCCAGACTAAACATGCTCATTTTTTGCTGCCACTGGTGTTAATTAAATATGTTTTATTGTTTTTATTGATTTATGTTTTTATTGATTTTACTGTGATTTTTTAAAATACAATTGATATTTAATTCTATTTTGTATATTTGTAGATTTTAAATTGTATTTAAATGCTTTTAATGTAAGCCACTTTGAGTCTTCTTTGTGGAGAAAAAAGTAGGGTATAAATAAACAACAACTACTGTTATGGTTGTTGTTGTTGTTGTTGTTGTTATTATTATTATTATTATTTCTATACGCCATTCTTCCTTGAATTGGGAAAATGAATCCCAGGATACACTGCTGTTTTGTTCCCCCAATACTCATTTATCTGTTGTGAGTTTTTTTCTGCTCAGTTTCGGTATTATACTTTCCCCAAAGTTTGAGGAATGGTGTGCAGGGGAGAATAAGAAGCTATCAACCTCCAGTATTTATTAGTTCTGACAAGTCCTTTACATATTAGAAAGATCTGAACCCTTTTAGCACACATGTGCTGCTTTCTTCCTTATACCTGCTATGTTAAATTTTAGCAAAGTCTTACAAGTCCTGGATTGGAAGAGTTCCAGCACTGTGGAGAATTCTTTAAATAAAATTTTGGATCACAAGCAACAATATACATTAGCTAAAGCCCTCAGCCTTTCCTGTGCCTGTCTATCAAAATGTACTGCAGGATGTCTTATACTTATAAAGGATCTTGCCTATATAGAAGGAATTATACAGCAGCAACAATTCGTTTTATCCTGCTTCTTCTCCAGTACTGAGACTCAAGTTGGCCTGCAAGATATTAAAACAAATACAGATTAGAATGTGTGCACAATCACCAGTAAAAAAAATCTTAAAATACAATTAGGCAATGTATAGAATTGAAGCAAAAGATAAAGTCCAAAATACAGTGCATCATGAAAATACTGTTGCCATCAACTTGCTGGTGGGAAAGAGAGCAAGGTATGAGATGTCCTAACCTCTCTTGGGAAGGAGCTCTGAAGCCTGAAAGAAGCACCTAGAAGTTTCTGTTTCTCCTTACCAAAAGAGGTATCTGAGAAGACACAAGTGAGTGCTTTCTATCTACATAGTCGTGAAGCCAATAGAAAACTGAAGGTTACCTGGGAAGGCCAAGAGCTTGAACACTGTTTCAACTCTAAATATCTCAACGTCACCTTAGACCAAATGCTAACATTTAGGAAACACTGTGCGAACCCCAAGCACAAGGTAGTTGCTTGCAATAACATCCTGCAGAAACTTACTAATAGCACATGGGATGCAGACCCAAAATTAATAAGAAAATCAGTCCAGGCCTTGTCTTACTCGACTGCTGAGCATGCCTGCCCTGTTTGGCAATGGTCTGCCCACGTGAAGCAGGTGAATATAGCACTGAATGAGACATGTAGAATAATCACAGGATGTCTTAAACCTACACCTGTTGATAGATTCTATAAGCTAGCTGGCATTGCTCCCCCCCCCCCGCCTCCCGATGTGCAATGGGAAGTTGCTGCCAATTGTGAGAAAAATAAGGCTGAACATTGTGAAAGCCGCCCACTGTATGGCTACCAGCCTCCTCCCAGTAGACTTGAATCAAGGAAATTTTTTATGAGAACCACCATTCCTCTAAATGTTCCTCCAGCAACAGGAAGTATATCCCTGTGGGCAGCAAAATCAGGCAATTCCAACTGGCCCCCCACAAGGCCTTCCTCCAGGGGCAAACCAAGAATGGACAACTTGGACGTCCCTGAACAGACTCAGAAGCAGAGTTGGCAGATCAAAAGATAACCTGGCAAAATGGCACTACCTAGAAGAATCCTCCACTTCGTGTGACTAGACAGCTGAACAAACAACTCAGCATCTGTATGCTTGCCCACAATTTCCCAACTCATGTACAGAGAAAGAACTGTTTAAAGCTACAGACCATGCAGTTGCTGTTGCCCATTTTTGGTCTAAATCTATTTAAAAGCCTGTGATGCCTTTATTTTATCAGTTTTAAACTTATTTATTATGCAATGCTTTTGACACGAAATAAAAATCTGAGAAGTTGATGTAACAGCCCCCCCCCCCAAGGCAGATCCTATAGTCATAGAAGACTTGTGCATGAATATCTAGTCCTTTAGATTGAACAACAACAAATCTATTCTTAGAACTTTGCATGGAAACTGACCAGCTTATTGGTGATTTCTGTCCTGTATCAGATAATCACTCTCAGTGGATTTATGGATATCTTTACTTATATGGCAAATTACAGAATTCACAGTCCAATTGCTAAAGAGTCTAACAAG
Source organism: Anolis carolinensis (assembly GCF_035594765.1). Classification (NCBI taxonomy): domain Eukaryota; kingdom Metazoa; phylum Chordata; class Lepidosauria; order Squamata; family Anolidae; genus Anolis; species Anolis carolinensis. The sequence goes on along the minus strand of NC_085843.1, from coordinate 221,622,197 downwards.
CATCCTCAAGTGCCATCCTTCTGAATCCTTCCTTCCAGAAAACAATGGAGCCACTGTAAAACAATGCCTCCAAGTCCCAACCCAGTGAATTGGTCCAAAAAAATATCATTGCTTTGATGACATCAAAACCTACCAAGAGTCCAGCAGAACCAGCATGAACACATCAACAAAGCCACCTATAAGCAGGATCTGAATCATCCACCATATCCAGGACACCCTGGAACTGAGAAGCCACCACACGTTCCTATAATTTTCCAAAAGTGGAATATTGGAGACTGAATAGTAGTTATATATAATATAGTGGGATGCTGGAAAGGTTTCACAACAGCCTCCTTCAAACATATGAGGGTGCCATCTTACTGTAAAGAAGCATTCATCACTCCCTTTAACCAACTGGACTATTTCCCCCCAACATGCTTAATCAACAGTGGCTCTCACATCTCCAAGGATTCTGTCTATACCATCAGACTACACCTGTGGTTCTCAACCTGGAGTTCCCAGATGTTTTTGGCCTACAACTCCCAGAAATCCCACCCAGTTTACCAGCTGCTAGGATTTCTGGGAGTTGAAGGCCAAAACATCTGGGGACCCACAGGTTGAGAACCACTAGACTACACAAATTAAAAAGATATAAATTATCACTGAACAAGCAGGGGCCACAGGTACCAACTATAATGTCCAAGTCGGAATGAATCTGAGTGATTTTATCCAAAAGCACTTTCTTGATAGTGAGCTATCAATTTATCTGAGTTATTGTGTGGCCTTCAACACTTGAAATAGCTCTACTGGATGGCTGTTTGCTGATTCAATGATGGAAGGGGAAAATCACATGGGTCTTCAAACAGGCTCTGGCAACATTTGGTAGGCTGTATTCTCAGTTTTCCATCTATGTCGCTCTAGTCACCATCACACTGGTTTAATTATCTAAATGTCATATATTTACTATTCCCTGGCACTGTGCGACAGCATTTTCAAATCAGATCTTAATGTCCTCTTTAGATCCTGGCTTGTTTTATAAATGATTCAAAATATCTTGTGGTTCTGAATTGCATAACAGTCTTTAATTAGGAGTAAGATATTTTACATAGAAAGTTTTACCAACTCTGATACCAAAAATGTGGAGGGGGAATCTAAACACCAGAGAGAACCTGATGACAAGCTATTCAAGGGCTCGGTAATGTTTACTGAAGTGTCTGGAAATAAAAACAAACCATGCATTAAGATTTTTCATCTCCTGGGAATTCTTAGAAGTTGCCTCTCATCTCTTGGTGATGCCAAACCATCTTAGCAAAGCAGTACTGTTAACTGATGAAGTAGTACTGGCGCTTTCATTTAAATCTGTAAATAAATTTAATGCTGATGAAAGATTAAATGATTAAATGGAAGTCACCAGTTCTCACACTGTTTGGAGGTTAGAGCTTAACTCTTTCTAGATTTCCTATCAGAGTACCACCAGGGTATTGGCATGTTGGGACAGCACCATCTCCCATTGCTCCATTTTGTGATTGTTACCTTTGAAATTTTCATCCAGTTGTGGTTTTGCAGAGTTGGAGGCACCTGTTGATTTTCAGAACATTAGATCACCAAACAACTGTTATTTGGTCATTCTTTCCACCTGTTGGGCTTGTGTCAAAGGGAGGCTTTACACTAGGTCACACTTACCACACTTTTGAGTCAATGAGAATGCATAACATCTTTTTCATGCTTTGGAAGCCACAACGTCTGGGGAGGAAAATCACTTTGCTCTCAGCTAAATTGTTCACATGTGTTTCAAAATGTGGCATCACATTTTGAATGCAGCATTTGATTCTGTAGGATTTTTGTGACACTAAATTGACTTGTTCAGTGTTTGTCCTCTGACTAGTAAGCTGTATGAGAGAATGAAAATGTAGGAACGAAGTCTTGAAAGGGAGTTCACAGTCTGCAATGTGCCATGATAAAGGGTATGTTATGTAATCTCAAAGTATGTGAAAGCCATTTAAAATGGCTTCATGCACATCAGTGACAGCTTGTCACATACAGCTAGGACAAAATAATGTCGTTGCCTAAAGCCAAATCCTATTGCCATGAGCTCATAAACCAATTTGTGCTCTAGATTGAATGATGCCTCTAAAATGGTCCTCTGTAGACATGTGTGACACTGGCAACAAAGGTCCGTGTAATTAAAGCAATGCTATTCCCCATAGTAACCTATGGATGCGAGAGCTGGACCATGAGGAAGGCTGAGCAAAGGAAGATAGACGCTTTTGAACTGTGGTGTTGGAGGAAAATTCTGGGAGTGCCTTGGACTGAAAGAAGATCCACCCAGTCCATACTCCAGGAAATAATACCTGACTGCTAAATGGAGGGAAGGATATTAGAGGCAAAGATGAAGTACCTTGGCCACATCATGAGAAGACAGGAAAGCTTGGAGAAGGGGGAAATGGAAGGAAAAAAGAAGAGGGGTCAACCAAGGGCAAGATGGATAGATAGTATTCTTTAAGTGACTCGTTTGACCTCGAAGGAGCTGGGGGTGGCCACAGCCGACAGGGAACTCTGCTGTGGGCTGGTCCATGAGGTTACGAAGAGTTGGAAGCAACTGAGTGAATACACAAGACATGTGTGTGCTGCATAAAAAAGACCCATTCAACTGTCACTATTCAGTAATATCTCTGACAGGTACAGCTTGTTGGCATGGTAATCTAAGCAGTCACTTTATGAATTCACAGGTTTTTAAATACTTTTTCAAATCTGATTGGCATTGTTGCTACCATCCATCAGACTGGTTGTTTGGATGCACATTATAACTTCTTTTGCTATCATATGAACATCTAAGACATCACATTATTCTGACAGGATTGCATTAAAAGTTACAGTGTCTAGGATTCTGCCACATGTTGGTAAAATAACCCAGATTTACAATTATAAAAATTTCAAACAATTGGCTTTAAAGCACTCTCAAGAGCTCACACATTTCAAAGCATAAACCATATAAGTCTATTGTAATAACAACAAAAATTTCCAAAATCTCACTTGATCTATTGCTTGTCTTTTGCTATTTCTTTCTTGACTTCCATATGTGTATGCACACACATTCACCTGAAATTCTGAAAAAAAATTCAGTGTCACCTCGATCCAGATGGATAAACATAGCAAATTCCTCCTCCAAGAAAACTGTGATGCAGATTGGTGGCAAGCATCAAAGTGAATTTTTAAAAAAGAAGCACTTTCACTATAAAAATGGCCAGGCGTCATGTGTTCCTGCAGTGCTGGGTAAGGCTAGGTACAGATCTTTTTTGCTATTGCACACAGCACTTGTGTCTCATTGAACTTAACACAGTTAGTTATAATCCGATTCTAGTCTCTTTGATTTCAGCTGGAGCCAACTTCCACCAACATTATCCCAAATCCAGCCCAGTGGGGTTTAGTGAAATAAATTTAAACTCAATATTAGAGGAAATGCCCTCTATCTTATTGAGCAAGTTCTCTGGGGAAGGAAACTTCTTGAAGTGATAATAATCTCCTGCTTCCTTATAATCAACTGCCATAGTAGTATCTGTTATGATGAGATGCGTGTTTTTTCTTGATCTTAGCAATTAAGTCAGCCACAACATATAGAGAGCATAGAACTCTAATGATTTGAAAGCTCTTTTCCAGGCATATTATTCAGGATCTCTCGAGTTTCATTCAAGGGCACACTGTGAACAATTAGCACTAAGACAAGGAGTGTTAGTGTTCCCGGTCATAAGAAACCATCCTTTTAACCTACTGTTTTAGATGGTTGTAAAATTACTCTTAATAGAAATAAATTATGCTTTTAGATTTTGTTGCCAGATGCTGTTTGGGTTTGAAGATCTTTGGCATTTTCGGTTTCTACCATTTTGCCTAGTACTAATTTTTAGGATTCTTTTTGCCACATCATGGTAAATCCCAACAATTCAACAGTTATAACTACCTATGTGAAAATCTTCTAACAAAGGCTAGTCTAGGAGTGATGGTTTGAAATATTTTTAGAGGTTTATGTGTTAAATGAGCAGTAAAGGTTTACTAAAGTCGTGAGATGAAATCTCTCTAAAAGTAGACTTGCTGTGTATGCAATTTTCACAGAATTTCAATGAATATAAATTGAGTATGCATACCAGTTACATTTTGGAGGATTTGTCATTTCCTTTAGCAGTAAAATAGTATCAAACTATTGTCCATAAATATAATGGATGTATGCCTGCTGCCTTATATCCCATCCCTGGAGAAAGGTGAGATATAAATCCAACAAATACAAAAACAAACACATAGTGATATGTTTTAAGATATAGGATCATTGATCTCCATCCCATAAGTATCCAATAGGCTTTAAGGAACCAGTTCCACAGACTTTTAATAGTCTGCCATTTCTCTGGCTTGTATGTTTTGTCTTTTTTGAGGATTTGGTTTAAATTGTTTAAATTCTATTGTTTGAATGGTCTAAAATTTAGGAATACTGTACTTTTCTCTATGTTTTACTTAAACCAAATTAAATTGAGGACGAAGAGGGAAGGAGGGACGTGGAACAAGGGTTTCAAGCTACAGGAAAGGAGATTCCACCTGCACATTAGGAAGAACTTCCTCACTGTGAGAGCTATTCAGTACTGGAACCCTTTGCCCCAGAGTGTGGTGGAGGTTCCTTTGGAAGTTTTTTAACAGAAGCTGGATGGCCATCTATCAGGGAATGATTTGAATGCCATTTTCCTGCTTCTTGGCAGCAGGTTGGACTGGATGGCCCATGAGGTCTCTTCCAACTCTATGATTCTATGATTCTAGGGAGGAATGAGAAACTGGAACATTTTTAAAAGCAGTTAAAAAAGTGGAGCAACACAGGGTTTACTGATACTGTCCTTTCCAATTCAGTTGGAGGTTTATTTAACATTCCTCTCCCTTGCTGTATTTCCAACATAAATCACAGTACAGGCAGTCCCTGAATTACAAACATCAAATTACAAATGATAAGCGAGTTAAGAACAGGGGTGAGACAACAGGAAATGATGGAAATCTGCCCCTCATAAGGGAAATGTTTTTTTGTAGTCAATGTTTTCAATACATCATGATATTTTGGTGCTAAATTTGTAAATACAGTAATTACTACATAGCATTACTGTGTATTGAACTACTTTTTCTGTCAAATTCGTTGTATAACATGATGTTTTGGTGCTTAATTTGTAAAATCATAACCTAATTTGATGTTTAATAGGCTTTTCCTTAATGTCTCCTTATTATCCAACATATTCGCTTATCCAACGTTCTGCCGGCCCGTTTACGTTGGATAAGCGAGACTCTACTGTACATTACAACTTGTACTCTCGGTTCGCTTCTGACACGATAAATAAAATAAATAAACCAACAAATTCAACCTGATAACAAACCTATAGAACCTATCTTGTTTGTAACTTGGGGACTTCCTGCACATACAAGGTGAAATTTGCTTCTGGACAAAAACTTACACTGGCACATTTCATTCCGAGATACATTATAGCTGCAGCGAGAGTAAAAATGCATTTTTGCAAGCATAATAGCACATACACCACATGCCTCTGGACCGCAAGAGCATAGCTGTTGTTTAAAGCAATCTTTGAGTTAAATGCTATAACTTGTCTAATGTAGCCTATAAGTCAGCCCTTGTGGGACCAGAGGTCTTTCTGCCATAACTTCACTGACAATGGGATGCATTAATGGCAGGTCAGTTGTTAACAGCTTTCTACACAGTCAGCCCAAAGCCTTTTGAAAGAGCTAGATGACTGTGCTACAAGGCGTTTGCCAGGCAACAGCTGATGGATCCCATTGCAAGCCACACGCACTGCCATAATGGATTGTGTAAGCAATGTCAGTGTATTATTTATATCCCTTTATTATGCCTTAAACTCCCATGGTGCCACTGGAGAGAAACAGGTGGAAAGCCGGCTGTGATGCAGTGGCCAAGAATGTTCTCGCTGCTTTGGAAGCGAGGCAAGCGTTGGTCAGGGAGGTACAAATCCAGCTATCTGAAATTACAGAGTAATACTCATGGAGAAGAACAATAAAGACAAAAGCTGCACAGACCTGTAAGTATGAAATGGCAGCTTATGGCTCCAAGCAGATTATGTGGACCGGGTAGCAGAAAAATTCCATAGCAAGTTCATGCAGACAAGGGTCAACTCATTACAGTATCGAGGAGAACAACTGGAGCTGAACTCTCTAAATCAACATTGCACACTTAATTCCTGGCTCAAAGACTGGACAAGATGCAGGGAGAAGTGGGGAATTCTCCAGAGTTTTAGTTATTTCCATGCACCTGTGCTGAACAGGCTACATTGTATAATGGAATCAATCTGCTTTATACAGTTGTTCAATCAATATTCCTCAAGTATTATTGCAATGCTGTACAAAAGCTTATAAACTCTGTTTTCAAATCATATTTGCAATATACAAATAAACTAAGTATTGATCCATGTCTGTTTTAGAGCATTTAGATCAGTGGTTCCCAACCTGTGGTCCGTGGACCACCAGTGGTCACCAAGAACTAAAATATGGTCCACGGCCTCTCCATTACTACACCGTTACAATGAGAGTGACTGGTCTCGCAAAACCCTCTTATAGTACGGAGGCAACAGGGATGTTGCGAGGGGAGAGGCTGACTACCCATGAAACAACAAGCCTCCTGAGTGCTACTTCTCTTCCTCCTCCCTCCTTCTGAGCGAAGCCATTCCATGTGGCGCCCAGACGCGGGGGCACCTTGGTGTCTTCATTTTTAGGCCTGTTCTTGGGGTTATTTGGGGTGCTGATTCAGAAAATTGCATTGGATAGACCACATCAGCTCTAGATTATTAAATATGGTTTTCTGTGGGTGTGCAGATGGCGGCTACTGCATGGCATATGTTCTGTGTCAGAAACTAGAGCTGATGTAGTCTATCCAATGCAAATTTCTGAATCAGCACCCCAAATAACCAAACCGAATCTAAAGTTAACCAAAAACTAATTCATAATCCTTTTGGTACTAATGTTGGAGAGTGGCCCCTGGTCAAAGCAAAACTAAGCAAAGGGTGAGACTCAAATTACTTTAATAGTTGTACAGGAACAAATAATAACAACAATGATAATGACCAATTTATCTGTCTTCTTAAATGCTACAGCAATTGCAGAGGCTTGTGCCATGAACTTGACAACTCTGCAGTTCTTGAGGAAAAAATATTTTTGTTCCTCTTCTTCCACCTCCTGTGGCCAAATTGATTTTTACCACAGTGAACGCAGTTCCTGTAGATTAAAACACCATTTATTTTCCAGTTAAACAGTGCCACAAAAGTGACAACTTCCATTATCCTTTTGAGTTAATGAGATTATTCATTCTTCAAATCACATTCCTAGCAGGCATTTGGTGATAAAAATTAACAAGGTAACATATGGTCTAGCAAGACACCGCATTTACACAAGGTCAAACTGTTGCAGTTTGTCTGTTAGCTGTCTCGGTTACAGATATATATGCCTGTGTAAAGTTATGCAGAAATTGTTAACACTTGGTACTGATAAAAAACACAGCTAGTGCATCCAGCAGGTATATGAAATGATATTCCATTAAACATGGGAAACCACAAATGCAGCATTTATGGAACAAGAGAAAACAGTGGTCTTCCCTTTTCTTCCTCAGCAAGTCTGGAACAGAAGCAATTAACATTTGGCAACATCCTTTGGAGTGGAACACCTTATAAATCTTCCCTTTCCGAAACCAAGACAACACACGCCTCTATTCTCACACAGCTCTCTGGAAAAGAAAGTGTGCATTGTTCAGGCTCAGGTGTGACTACAGCATCCCATATGGAGCATCTGCTTTTGAATACAAGTTTGCATGTGATGGGAGGAGAGGTAGAATGATAAGCAGAAAGGGGGAAATGTTTCTGCCTCACAAAACACTGGGGACAAGAGTTTCTAAATCCCAGGTTACTTGCCTCGGAGAAGAACATTAGGCTTTTTAATCTATCTATACACATAATAAAAGTGAAAATGTGTATGTGCGTATGTGACACGGGTGTCCACTCAAATAGACAGTCTCCGGCCTCCTCAAACAGGCTATAGTTCCCAGTGCTGTGGAGCCACCAATTCACTCCCTCCCAGGACAGTGCAGGTTATAGCGAGCACATCACAATGTTCCTTTCTCTTGCCATTTGCATGATGCTGCCCCCTGCCTCTCCCTTAACCCTTTCCTATGCTATCCAACCCTTTCCTATGGCACACAGCAAACAGAGGAATTGATCAGCAATTGAACATACTGGAGAGAGAGGTTTGTGGAGAATTCACCATGATTTATAGAAGTTGTAGGGACCGGGATGCATAGTTCATCTGCAATCTAAGAGCATTCTAAACCCCACCAACAATGGACATGAAATTAACTTGGCACAAAAACCCAACATGGCCAAATTTGCATACTGGTGGAGTTTGGGCGTGATTGACCTTGACATCCAGGAGTTATAGTTCACCCGTATTCAGAGAACACTAAACCCATCTGATGATGGATCTGGACCAAACTTGGCACACAGACCCAACATGGCCAACTGGGAATACTGGTGGACTTTGGGGGTGATTGATCTTTAACTCTGGGGGTTATAGTTCACCCTTATCAAACTGGATGAAACTTCAGTATATTACCAAACATCCCAAAACAAGCAATGCCTTGTTCTAGTAACCCAGGCACCTCCGGGTCCCCAAGCTAGTTGGAAATAAAAATAGCCATATTTCACACTGCAAAACTGACTAACACCTCCCCCTCCCCCCTGCACCCATCCCAGGGACTGGGAAAAAAGTAATTGATTTGATGTCTAGTTTCCAAAAAATGAGAGCAGACATCACCAGACCTGTATTCTTGTGTGCTTAGACCCTTATAGGGCCAAACTAAACATATGGTTAGGCAAACATCTCTTGACAAGAAATGAATTAATTGGACTATTTCTAATCTGTGTCATTTTTGTGTGCATTTTGTCTGCTTTATCCTCTTTTGACAATAACTTGTCATTTAAAAGTCCACACAAAAGACTGGATTTGAATATGCACTTTCTCTTAAAATACATGTTAGTGTGTTTTGATTTTCACATCATCTTATCTAGAGAACTTCAAAACTCAATGGATAAGCTCATTCTGAAGTGCACATTAGTCCAGAAAACAGGGAGTTAGGACCTCATTGCACTTACTAATTTAAGCACCTTAGGATGCTTGCCAGACAGTTGAAGGACAGGGCATGCAGCCCATCACAGGACATCCCTCAGCTTCCAGTGGAGGCCTTGCCCCCAACCAGCATAGAAGGATCTAGGACAGTTCCTCGTCAACATGGGAAAGCTCCCATTTTGTACTGGATCCAATGGGGGGAAGAGTTGATGCTCTGGAGTGGAGCAACTGTCGCCATGCATGCCTGCCATTTCACCATGCTTGCTAGAGAAACGGCGGGGGAGGGCGTGTGACAATGTCCTTAATAGATCTCTTTATAGCAGATGGTGCTCAATCTTACTCCCTTTCTCCAGGACTTTCTTTGAGTATATAAACTCTCATCTTTTTTTTTTTACTTTGCTTAAAGTTAGGAAGATAAACTACATAATAAGCATTTAGAAATCTAAAGCACTGGTGGGAATCAAATTGTCCTCCCAGTGCTAATGACATTATTGCAACCATTTGCAAAGAATCATCTATAGTATGCAGCTCCAAATGCCAACACCACACATCAGATGACTTGGGAAGCACTGATCTAGACGGCTTCATTGTTCCCAATCTGGTATAAAGATTTGCATCCAAATGTAATTGCTTGTCCCAACAAGCATAAGCCCAGTTACTCAATTGCAGCATCATATGGCAAGAATTATGTTTATCCCACTGTTTCATGAATCCTCTCCAGTTGGGATTAGCAGTTGGTTTTAGTCCTGGAAGACTAAACATGAATATCATAGTATCTTGGAGTCATCACGCTACAAGAAAAGCACTGCCGTGAAAACAAACAAATCTACACTTGTGGGCTGAGTTAAAGTGTGATACAGTCTATTATTGGTTTTGTGTGCCTTCAAGTTGTTTCCGGTTTATGGCAACTCTGAGGTAAGCCTCTCTATTGCAGGGTGTTCTGGGTCTGAAGGCATACGACTTACTAAGGGTCACTAAGTGGGTTTTCATAGCTGAGCAGAGATTTGAACCTTGATAATAGGGTTTTAAATATCAACATGCATATTACAAATCTAACCAGCAGATATTTTTTAAAAATGTAAATAACAGCAGGAGAGAACTGATATTAATAGGAACTGAATGGATATGAAGGGGTGGATTTAACCATTTCTGTCATAGTGCAGTTCAAAGGAGCTCCTTCTTCTAAAGCTGCTGTTCATTTTGGGAGAGATCTCAGGTAGATTACTTCACAGCCTAGAATGTTTTTTATAATATTGACCTAAATCCAACTACAGTAAATAAAGGTAAAGGTTTCCCCTTGACATTAAATCTAGCTGTGTCTGACTCTGGGGGTGGTACTCATCTCCATTTCTAAGCCAAAGAACTGGCATTGTCCATGGGTACCACCAAGGTCATGTGGCCGGCATGACTGCATTAAGCACCGTTACCTCCTGCCAAAGCGGTACCTATTGATCTACTCACATTTGCATATTTTTGAACTGCTAGGTTGGCAGAAGCTGGGGCTAACAGCGAGAGTACACACCACTCCCCGGAGTCAAACCGCCAACCTTTCAGTCAGCAAGCTCAGCAGTTTAATCCACTGCATTAAATTAATAGGATTATCATTCAGCAAAATATTCAATTGGAAGCTATTGGATATCCTTAGCATAGCACATTCTTCAAGTACCTGTCATCCTCAGGAAAGTAATGAACTGACATGCTATAGCTGGCCATTTGAGTGAATAAGAAATGTAGGAGAAAGTAACTTCTAGCCAGCTAAGACAGAGCACATAGAGTTGAGTTGCAGCAGTGAGATCAGCAATAAAGCAAAAAAAAAGGTCACCCTACCAATTCTTTTTAAATGTCTTGACTGTGTGATTTAAACTGCTTATCTTCAAAATGACTCAAAGGACAGAAGGACAACTACAAAACCAAGGTGTAATGAATGAGCTGAAAGTCTCACAGTATAATCTAGCACAAGTCCGTAGATTTCAGTGAGACTTAATCTAGAGACTAGATGTCAGAAGGACAGTAAATTTGTCCCAAGTTTTGTCCCAGACCATAAAGTAGCTATCCAAATTTCACCACCCCACTAATGCGAAAACCACAGACAAATGAACCACACATTCTGGTGAATCCATGGGCTCTTGGTGGGTGTGGAGAACCCGTCACTCCACGCCCTGCATTGCGTGTCTTACAGAGGCTCCCATCCCATTGGGGGAATTGTCGCTGGCTGATCCCCCCCCCCCATTGCTGATAAGGCAACACGGGAAGACTCCTGTGTTGCCGTGACAATGGCATCCACCACTTGCCATTGCTGGTGGAAGCACACAGGCTCCATCCTGAAAGGGGAGAACAAGCAGTGTATGATGAGGAAAGGAGACTGTCTGATGAGGTAGTAAGTGAAGATACAGTAGAGTCTCACTTATCCAACATAAACGGGCCGGCAGAATGTTGGATAAGCGAATATGTTGGATAATAAGGAGGGATTAAGGAAAAGCCTATTAAACATCAAATTAGGTTATGATTTTACAAATGAAGCACCAAAGCATCATGTTAGACAACAAATTTGGCAGAAAAAGTAGTTCTATACGCAGTAATGCTATGTAGTAATTACTGTATTTATGAATTTAGCACCAAAATATCATGATATATTGAAAACATTGACTACAAAAATGCGTTGGATAATCCAGAATGTTGGATAAGCGAGTGTTGGATAAGTGAGACTCTACTGTACATACATTGGCATTCTTCATGTGTTTTCAAGTAAGCATGCCCCAAAAGTTAAAAACTGTAAAATCTGAAATCATACCAGTATGTTAAGGAGGTTGCCACATAAAAATAACTTGTTATGTCATGGTTTCCCCCCTCTCCCCCCATAAACATATTGTTTCTCTTTGTGGCATGGCATCGTAGCATGTTTCTCTGCTGTTGTCGCCCGTCTGCCAGCAGCGGGCAGCGTTCTGGAGAGGAAACCCACAGTGTGATAATATTGTATAATATAAACAAGACTACATTTCACAACGAAATAGGAGAAAATGTGTCCCAGTGATGTTTTTTTCTTCAACACCACTATTTCTGTTGTGATGTATCATTTTGCCTTCTGTTATACAGGTGACACATGACAAAATGCCAGTGAAAGACACTTTGCGGAGATCTAGGAAACTTTTCTATGGTCCTCAGCTGACCTGTAATATTTGAAAAAAGGACCATTAACTATATCCCAAGGGGCCTTTATTTCAAAGGACAGCTATTTATTTTGTTACCATCTGCTGTGTCTGGTTCAGTCATTTTTGTAGCTACATCTATAACAAATCAGATTTTAAGATGTACATTCATCAACCCTGTCCTTTACAACTAACTACACATGCTTGATTTGGTAGTACTTTCTTGCAAGCTGTTTCTGTATTGGGTCATTTATTTTATCCAACACAGAAGGTTTACTTAATGTTGATATTTATCATTTGTGTAGTAATACACAGATTAAAACAAAATTCACAAGAGTCATTCAAACACTACAAGCTGCTTAGATACATAATAAGATACTTGAAGAAAAAGGTAAACATTGAAATGTCTTGAAAATAGCAAATGTACATTTCCTCACACCCTAGTACGAAATTATATTGTGATGTCATCACTTTCTAAACTTTTCTATGATTGGTCGTGGCGGCAGAAGAGGAAGAAACTGTCACAATATACCTTACATAAAATATTACATAGGAGAATGAGGAACTAACCATGCACTTGCTATTTTTAGTGACAAGATGCATTTAGGGCAAAGATGATTGACTCTAAATCAGGCATGGGCAAATTAAGGCCCAGGGGCCAGATGCAGCCCCCTGGGCACCTACCTCAGGCCCTCCTCATTTTACTTGTCCTCTTGGCATAAGGATGCCCGCCGCATCCTTATGCAGAAAGGATGGGGGAGGAAGGCACGCAGCAGCTGAGAGCCTTCTGGAGCGCTCTCAGCCACCACGTGTTTTGCCCTCCTCCCAGCATAATGCTGAAAAGACGACCCAAAGATAGACTGAGAAGTATTGGGGAGGAGGATTGGAGCAATCGTCACATGTCTTTTGGCCCGGCATAAGGATAGGGGAAACATCCCTGTCCTTATACCAGGAGGGCAACCTGAGGCAGCCCTGCCCATCTGCCTCCTGGTCCATTCCTCTCCCAGATCCTTTCCCTCCAGGGCCCGTCCCACCCATCCAGCATGTGCCCGGCTGCTCTTCGTTCTGGCCAGGCCCACAATGCGGCCCCAAGGCAAAAAAAAAAGTTGCCTGTGCCTGCCTAGATGTTGCTGGATTGTAACTTCCATCGTCTTAGCCTAGCAAGTACAGTGAATGATCAGGATGAACAATGCTGGAATTTAAAAATATCACTGATTTAAGGTAAAGTATAATTTAATAATGAAAAATTTGTAAACATGTGTGTGTGTGTGTGTCATCAAGTTGCCTATCAACCCCATGAATTTCATAATGTTTTATTAGGCAAGGGATATTTAGTGGTAGTTTTGCTAGTTCCTTCCTCTGAAATATAGCCTACAGCACTTGATATTTGTTCAGTCTCCTCCAAACTGGGGCTCACTCTGCTTAGCTTCCAAGATCAGATGGGATCTGGTGCCTCTAGGGTATATATGCATAGTTTATGGGGATTCTGGAGAGTTTATTGGGTTTTTTTTTTGCTCTCAGTTGCAGTTTTCCCTTTGAACATTAGTTTAATAGGGGGGGGGGGACAGACACATCAGCAAAACACTTCTGAAGCCAAACATAACTAAAATCACCATCATTTATTTTTGTGAATATGAGCATTTTCCCCAACCATAATTGAGATAGGTCTCTCTTTTGATTCCCAGTGTTACAGCCCTTACCTTGTGCTATGCCATAAGCAACTTATTGTTCCCCATTTCTCCCCATTCCTAGGCTATCCTTTTTGTTTCTACCACTAACACCTCCTTTTCATTTTCATCTTCTGTGCCCACTTCTCCCTGCTTCACTAAGCATGCCTTTGTGAGTTTGTGAGTGACCGGAGAGAGCTGCAGGGAGATGAGACTGATGTTGTGGATTCCTGTGCTCATTCCCAGGCAACAGGGGAAAGTTCCAGTTCCAGTTCCCTTGAGAAAAGGCCTTAGGCCTATGTGGAGTGTTCTCCGGAAACTAGATTAGGCCTGAGAATACAAGGAGTGAAAAATAGACAAACAAGATATTCTCAGAGAATCTGAGATAAGACCTTGAAGGCCAGGTGTCTTCAGCATAATTTCATGGGTGCTTGGATGGGTTTAAATTAAGTGGTGTGGGCTTCAAGCCTCTCAGAGGAAACAACATTGCAATAAGAGATGGCTGTCCTGTCTCTGCTCTCAATTCTTTGATTCAAGTATTCTCAAGTTTCCTGTTCTGGTTCATGCCTTTGTTTCCTATGGTTGAGGAACTGCTGTGAGTTTTGGTTGTCTTGACTTTATGTACTTTGGCATTTTTGGATTACTGCTATTTTGTACTTTCTATTCTACTAACCCTTTTGGATTTGCCAATTTCCCCCTTTTTATCTACTTTCTTTAATAAAGAAACATTTTAGATAGACTTACTGGACTCTGGTGTAGTGCTGGGTGAAAAGGTGATTCAGTGCTAGAGTGCAACAATAACTAGCTTTTGGAAAAATAATTTGAAATGCAGTGATTTTGTTTAGCAGTTGGCCATCATTGCTGTACTTCATATTTTTCAGAGTCCTATTATTTTGATCTATCTGATGCCTATCCCTTCTCTAAAGAGTGAAAATGAGCTGGAGAAATTCAAGCAATAAATGAAGCATGAATAGTACCTCCCGTCCCTTCAAGAGTTATATATGCATAGGAATCATTTCCAGGTTTTGTTCATTCTGCTAGTTTCTTACTTCTGTTTGATGGCCATGTTGTCTTTTGGGAATGGCAAATACTCTTGTTCTTTGCATGAGGTATGCACAGCACTTCTTTCATAAAAGTGGTTCAGAAGAGTGCTACTCAAAGAGGTGATCCATGCAACCGTACCAGTTCACAGAGTTTTCAGGAAAGGACAAAAACCATGTTAGCCAACAATAACTAAATAAGGTGCCAATCCCTGGCACATTATGGAGGAAAGTGGTGATTCTCTACTTCAGATAATATGAGAAGCACTGATATAGAAGAAAGCAGGCAGCAGGAAGGGAGCACAACAAACTACAATTTGTCACACTGATAACCAGGCATTGTTCTTGCTTGTATTTAATACCACTTTTAAAGTCACCTCGAGTCCTACTGACATCCACTGCAAAAGGAGGATTTACCCAGATAGAAATTAGTCTACTCCCTGGCAAGGTTATTTTACTGTCCGTACATAATGAGATACATTTTGGCTTTAAAAATTAGAAACCTGTTTCCCTCTATTCCATTTTAACACACCTCACCACAGTAAAACAATATGGTTATTTAGCAAAGGAAAACTTTTAGCAAGTTCTGAGCCAAAGGTGGTGACTATTCTTATTACCTCTCAGCAGCCTGAACTTATATCTCTGATCTGTAATGTAGGTAAATCAAACTTTTGCACACAGTTCTTAAAATTGCACCCCACAGAAATTGCGAAGGACTACTGAATCTGACAATGAACATATGGATTAAACACATTTACCAAAAATCATGCCTCACTGAACTTAGCAGAGCTTAATTTAGTGTAAATTGACATATGACGGCACTAGCTAATTTGAAGAGTGCCTACATCTAGTAAATCATATAAGAGAGGACAGCCCTTTGTGTGAAAAATGGTGCATAGTCTCAATGGCAGTCTGGTCAACAGTGACTGACAGTGACACCTACAGGAAATATGCTCTCATGAGACAATGAAAGCATCTTCCTATCTTCATGTCAAGAAACTTTTAAAATGTATGTATGTATTTATTTATTAGCGACATTTATATCCCGCCCTTCTCACCCCGAAGGAGACTCAGGGTGGCTTACAAGTCATATGTACATACAATATATTATATTATTCGTATAGCACAATATAAGCATTATATATTGCTATATTGTACTATAACACTATATTGTAATATTATTAGTAATATTACATGTAATATAAATATACAGTACCATTATAATAGTGGGACCGAGAGCAGGGCCTCTCCAGATGATCTTAGGGATCTAGCTGGCTCATATGAGGAGATACGTTCAGATAAGTAAATTGGGCCAGAACCGTTTAGGGCTTTATAGGTCAAGACCAGCACTTTGAATTGGGCTCGGTAGCTCGGTATATATAGTTATATATACCATATAAAATATAGTTTATACTATATAAAATATAGTTTTATTTCTTTATAATTTCAGCGATTTTACCTCATATTATTTCTAATACAGTAAAAGGACTGTTTCCTGTGTTCAATAAACATATTTTTGGTTATCTTTAACCAGCTTCAAAAGTGTTTACTTTGGGGTTTGAGGTATAATTAAAGGGTAAACCGAACGCCGCTTGGGTAGCCAGACCTAGAGATAGTCATTTCCCCCAGCGTGCCTTCACAATTATTATATATTATTATATTGTTATATGGACACAGGAGACATGGTGAAATGATGTCTTCCTGCCCCCTTCTTCATTCTGTAGTATATATAAAATAAATCTATATATAAAGACGTTTCTATGTTGCCCAATTCTAATGGTAAAGGAAATCAATATGGTTTGGGGTTTTTTTTTACACATTTACCAGCTTTGGCTATACTCTGGGCCTAGCTCTGCTCTACTCCAGCTCCACCACGGGGATGCCAATTATGATAACAATGCTAAAAGTAATACTAAGCTTCATTGTTTTATTTCCCCAGATGAAGATTATAGAAAAGAAAATACACAGGATCAATGTCCATGACTCCAATTACCCATGCTCCAAAAAAAATTTCCCCAGAATTTTTTGTGGACCTCTCTAGGACCTCCAGTACAAATCTATGGGACGCTTCTGGCCCAAGTACAGACAAAATTTGGGGTTCACTATTATCCATGGTTTCAGACACCATGAAGGATCTTGGAATGCTTTCCTCATGGATACAAGTGTCATACTGTATCTGTTTTTGGTACTATGATTCCAGTAGAGATCAATGCTCTGGGAGAAATTGCACATAAACTGACCAAACATCTGAATGAAATTGCTGTGAATGGGATTACAGTACAAAGAAGCAACCCTGCTTGGTTTGTGCCACATTATCCAATGGTACCTCACTGATTCCTAAATTCTTTAGTGGAATCCAAATCACCGATGGCTCAAAAATGGTGAAATAAACAGTAAATCTCACTGAAAATACTATTAGGATGTGTAGTGAAACCATTCTGTCAAGTCAGATAGCTTGGTAGGTGTTCCACGTTCCCTTCATGTTAATAAGAGAGAAAGGACTTATGCTAACTCTAATGTTGGTGTAGTTCTTTGTCATCACCACTCATTACTTTTCTAGTATGCTCATGGAATTAATTGCCAGTCATATCCTCTCAGTTTGAGTCTAGTTCCCTCTTTCTAGTGTTAACTGGTGGTTTTCATGTCAGTAGAATAATAAATCCAACCTGTTTTTTAGCCCCAAATTTAAAGGCGTTCAGATCAAATCCCAGAGCAGATTAATTTGCCCGGCTAACATACAAATCATCATCTACCCTTTCTTTTCCTTGCTGAAGAGGTGGGAGCTGCAGACTGCATAGAGATTTCGGTAGGAACTAGAAGGGGTATCTGAGGCTAATCTCTTTTAGTCTGTCTTGAGAGAGGGAACTCTAAAATACATATAATTATGGGAAATGTTCCAAGGACCACAGTACAACTCATCTCCATTTCTAAGCCGAAGAGCCGACGTTGTCCATAGACACCTCCAAGGTCATGTGGCCGGCACGACTTCATGGAGCACTGTTACCTCCCTGCCAGAACGGTATGTATTGATCTACTCACATTTGCATGTTTTTGAACTATTAGGTCGGGAGAAGCTGGAGCTAACAGCAGGAGGTAACCCCGCTCCCCGGATTCGAACCGTAGACCTTTCAATCAGCAAGTTCAGCATCTCAGAGCTTTAACCTGCTGTACCATCGGGGGCTCCTATGCATACCGTAACTGTTAAGAATTACCTCTGCTATAATCTTATCATAATGTTCTTACATATGTCCACAGCACATTTAAAATTAAATAAACTTCTTTCTTCTTCTGGGGATCCAATCAGTTTCCCTCCATCTTTTCCCAAATGCAATCATTGATTCTCTCCACCATGCAAAACTTTTGTCTAAAAAGGCATATATATCAAGTGAATGTGCTAGTCTCTGGCTGAGTATCCAAATCCATTTATTTTCCTGGTTTCATGTCTCAAGCAAAGACATCACTTACAACATAGCATCCAACTCCTGTGGTGCTCCCTTTCATGTTAGCATCAATGATCGATAATTCTCATTTTGCCCTGTACCGACTCCATACTTGAATGCAGACCCAAACTGGTCTTTAATCTGCCACTTTCCCTAAGAAGGTGGATATATTGAACTAGGTACTTCAAAGGTATCCAGAGTGTGAATAATCTTCTTCTGCCCTGACCTGGAAACCCTTTTGCATCCTGACTCATAAATCCTAACTACCTGTGAAACTTTAAACTCTTGTTTTTAGCACCCTAAGTTACCATCCAGGGTTTTTCCTTCTGGACCTTGAAATCGAACTTGGCCTCTCCTATATTATCAAAGCTCCAATTCAAATATCCGTGTCTCTAGTGGAAGAGCTTAGGCAGCTTTTGTGACAGCTGTACCTATCTATGTAACATCTGTTTTGACAAAGAGAGAGACCTCCATCCGGTGTGTCACCACAGCAGGAAAAATGCTTGTTTCCCATCTATATGGCTCTCTAAGGGCCCAAAGGTCAGAAGGCTAGACTGAGATTTATGATCTTTCCCCTAGTAAAATACTTCCCCAGATGAGTGTTTCATCCTATTCCCTCTTTCCCACTTTTGCCTCAGGTGAACAGCAGGATCTGAAACAAGGGGAGATGGGTGGGACTGATACAGAATGGCCTCCTTTTTTGTTGTTCTTCTTTCATGAATATGTTCAGCTGAAGCTTTGGCAGGTGGTTCTGTTCTCCTTGGCAAGTAATGAGCTCCTTATATATTGCCTTGGCCACTTGCACAGCAGGAACATTTCCTTTGTTCACAGGAGGAACAGGTTGAGCCAGAGGAAATCCTTCTTTGTAGGAAACCTGTCCAGTAGTCACATTTATTTAAACTTAGCTCTGACCTTAACGGAGGTTCACATCTTTTTTTCTTCTGCTTGCTTTTCCCTCTTTGTAAATCTAAGGCATGTGACAGCAACTGAGGGGAGACCAAAATTTTACAGGTAGTGTTCTGCAGACTCCAGATTCTCACTAAGTACTCATCCAAGAAAAGAACTATTTCATATCTGTCATGTAGCTTATTTTGTTCTGCATTATTTAGCCTGCTCCTGTTAGACATGGGAATGTACAAGGAGCTCTTTAAGCATCACATATTTCTGACCACTAGATTATATTCAGCAATGTAAATGGATCCTTACCTCTTGAATAGCCACCTTTTCTCCGGTTAGGAGTGAGGCTTACATGACCTTCCAGATGATGTTGGA
Organism: Anolis carolinensis; assembly: GCF_035594765.1. Lineage (NCBI taxonomy): Eukaryota > Metazoa > Chordata > Lepidosauria > Squamata > Anolidae > Anolis > Anolis carolinensis. The sequence continues at coordinate 221,602,494 of NC_085843.1, read as the reverse complement.
TGGATCCAACATCCCTCATTATTGACTAGGCCAGCTAAAACTGATGGAAATTCCAATTCAGCACTAAAGGAATTTTCTTTGGATTACAGATTATTTTTATATTTCTGCTTTGTGCAGAACTACAAATAAAACCAATACTGCCAATAACAGCAGCTAACAATTTTGTTAAGTACATTCATAGCTTTTTATTGCATATGTGTCTTCTTAGAAAGCAAGCATAGTGTAATGGTTTTGAACATTGGACTGCTACTCTGAAGACTGGAAATGAATCCCAACTCATGATCTACTGGGTGACCTTGGGTAAGTCACATACTCTAAGCCCCAGAAAAACTTGTGATTGCTTCAATTTAAGATTGACATGTCAGAAATGACTTATGGTACTTAAAAACAAGAACAGCACATGTCCACTTAATAAGAATAGTAAAGGATCTGAACATGCCCACTTTTTCTGGCTACTGCTTGTTGATATTGGTTGATTATGTATTTTTATGATGTTTTTACTTTTCTTGTTTTAGTTGTCTAAATTATATTATTTGTTATAAGTTTTTAATTATGTTTTACCTTGTAAACCTTGTTTAAACTGGGCTTGATCCCCATGTAAGCCACTCCAATTCCCTGAAATGAGTGTCTTGGGAAATAGGTTTATTGCCTCAGTGGCAACTAGGTCATAGATACCACTGAACTTAAAGAGCCCATATCTACATCATGTGGTATCTCAGGGCTTGAAAACATGTGGCCTTCTGAATGTTACATATCCTATCGTCATTGGCCATTAAACATGCTGGGTGGCTGTTGGCAGTTACAGTCCAAGAACTTCTGAAGGCTACATGCTCCCCAGCCCTGTACTACCTGACAAAGCAAGCTGATTTCTCTAACTTAGGAGGTTATATACACAGAGAGAGCGCATATCGTCTGGCAGGAAGTGGAAATACCATACATTTCTTGGCCATTTGTACTTGAGCCAAGTCTAAATGCCAGTCCTAAAAATACAGCTTGGAAGCTGCAGCATGCTAACAGCCTTCCCTTCTCCCGCCTCCCACCCACACACTCTACCAGAGCCATGAGATTATTTTTGAATGAGGACACTTCTTGAAAGTAACCTAAGGCTACAGAAGCCATTTGCTTTTCTTTCATGAATCCTGCTCTGCCCTTCTCCTTCATTCAAGCTGCCCCGCCATTCAGAATGTGTATGCAAGAGAAGGAATGAACAGAATGTGTATGCAAGGAAAGGAATGAACAAACCTTTAATCCCTTGTCCTACCTTATTATTTTATTTTACATTGAATGCTTTAGTTTTCTTCTACTCACACTTGCCTTGGGTGAGTTTTGATTTCTTTATTCGTAGTAGTCATTTTGTTTTCATATCCATCTATTCCAGGTCCAACATTTTATTTTGGATCAATCATCTTTTGGACTGCAATTCCCAAAATCTTCCCGTCAATATCAAAGGGCAAGCTGGTGGGTTTTTGGAGGAGGAGGGAGTAATTAAAGAAAAGTAATAGATGACAGCATGTAGGCAGTAGACCTTTCAGTGGTTTATAATACATTTTCAGAGTTTTCAGACTCCTAATTATTTATTTGTTGGACTTTGGGCCCTAGCAAAAGACAAAACAAATATTGCAAGCCTGGATAATTTTCAGCATTGTTGTAGGCATTAAGAAGGAGTTGGCATTGTTTGGATTGATGAAACATCCTATAAACAACCAAATATCTGCATTTAATTGTTTAATTTGGTTGTGGTGGTATCTTTAAAAACATTTTGATAGAAAAACTATTTATACAGGCAAATTCAATCCGTGAAATTTTAGCATTACCCTCCTTTAAAAAAAACTTTTTTTAAAAAAAGAATGTAAAAATATAATACCACCAGAGGGCACTCTGTATTTCCTAAGATAGACATCCTGCCTGACCAACAAGATATTTCATTATGTAATAAAGACAGGTAATTTTGTTTTCTTAGAACAGTGATTCTCAACCTATGGGTCTCTGGGTATTTTGTCCTACAACTCCCAGAAATCCCAGCCAGTTTACCAGCTGTTAGGATTTCTGGGAGTTGAAGGCTAAAACATCTGGGGACCCACAGGTTGAGAACCACTGTCTTAGAAGAAATAGTAAAAGGAAAGATTCAACTGGATCAATTGCCTGACTGGAGGGCGGGCCCAACCATCAGAAACTTAAGGTAACTACCTCAAGAAGTAGGTTTGGTATGCAAGACAGCAAACTGTTGCCTATTTCACTGTGCCATTCTGGCCAGTTAGATTGTGGGTTTTTTTCTGGTTCTATTGCCTGGCTCTGTTGCCTTGTGTTGGAGAAAATCCTGAGAGTGCCTTGAACCACAAGAAAATCCAACCAGTCCATACTCCAGGAAAGTAATGCCCAGCTGCTCACTGAAGGGAAGGATTTTAGAGGCAAAGATGATGTACTTTGGCCACATAATGAGAAGACAGGAAAGTTTGGAAAAGATAATGATACTGGGGAAAAAGGAAGGAAAAGGGAAGAGGGGCCGACGAAGGGCAAGATGGATGGATGGTATTTTTGAAGTGACTGGATTGACCTTGAAGGAGCTGGGGGTGGCGACGGCTGACAGGGAGCTCTGTCGTGGGCTGATCCATGAGGTCACAAAGAGTTGGAAGCGACTGAATGAATAAACTAATTACCTGGCTCTGGAGACTATGCACCTTCATTTGGTCAAGTGGGGGTGCCTTTGTTTACTTCCCCTCAGGAAGCAAAATATCTTGGGCTATTCATGCCTGTATGGTCCAATGGGGAAAACTGCCCTAAACCTGATTTCAAATGGTGGGATTAAGAGACAGCAGCAGTATGTCAAATCCCATCCTTCCTCAGTGGCTCTTTGGCACGTCCCTCTCTAGGGCTCTTCGCCCCCTTGCCGCAACCTGATTACACTGGCCCATATTAATAATTTGGCCTTATTTGCTGAAAACACTGCAGATTTTTTTCATGATCGCTGAAATGCTTCAGAAGAAATGCAGTACGAAGGCTAAGTAATATTACTGATTGCCAGCGAGTTTAATTCAGAGCAAGTATGTTCATGGTGTTCTTCTCAGACACAATAGTAGCAGGTGGATCACCCCAGACAGCTGCCCTCGGAGCAGCTGAGTGAGTGAGATTCCTCAGGGTGGGAGGAAGATGGTTGACTTGCTGTGACTCCCAGGCTTCCGACTCCATTCATCTAGGATGCTTCACCCCAGGACGGCTCAGATGACTACCTTGGGGATTTAGTCTAAGGATCCTTCTGATCCTGCCCTACACCCCTGTTGTAGACAAATGTCTTCTCAAATTTCCAACAAATGCAAGGAGAGCTTTAGTTTGTCATTGGGTAGACAAGTGGCTTGAAGCTCAAAGCCACTTGTTCAGTCTTGGGTGTATTAGCAAGTGGGAGCTGATACTCCAGGAATGTGTTCTCAATTGTGGAAATCCCAAACTCACAATTCCTTTCAGAATTATTTTAATCAGGGCATTAAAAGACATTTTACTCATGCAAGCTATAGGTCCCATATGGCCATGCTCACAGTATGACAATTGTAATTTTTTTGGGGGGAAATCCCCTTTCTAAGATCTACCTCTACTCATTCCCTTCATAGAACAAGGTGATTTCCTCTCTCTCAATCACTCCCTTGTATTGAGGCCTTTGATCCCAAAATGCCTTTCCAATGTTCATATGCTCCAAAGGGGTGTGCATGATTTCATTTTCGTTTACTGGATTTGGATGGTTCAGCGGATTCGGTTGCCGAAACCATGAAAACGATCCTGGCACTGGGCAGCCGAAGCCTTAGCCAGTACAGATCACAGCAGCCATATCTTTTTGGCCAATGGGGGCTAATGAGGCTGAGAGACACTCTACCTGAGGTGGCGGCAGGTGGACAGGTCAGCCTCACAAATCAGGAAAGCTTCTGCTCCTCCTTTGCTTTCTTCCCTGGCAGCCTCCTCAATAATAATAATAATAATAATAATAATAATAATAATAATAATAATAATAATATTATTATTATTATTATTATTATTATTATTATTAACAACTTTATTTTATACCCCGCCCCATCTCCCCGAAGGGACTCGGGGCGGCTTACATGGGGCCTTGCCCGATAAAACAATCAAATATCAAAACACAGCAATAAAACAGTTATCCAATAAAAACATCAATTACAGTAAAAACAATAGTTAAAATCAACATAAAACATACAATATTAACACTGGAGACTAATTCATAGAACCCAGGCAAAGTGCAACATGTGCCGAAATGGGCCGAAATGGGGAAGGTAATTTCACAATTGAAATGGACAAAGTGCAATATAGCATTGGCAACACCTCGAGAATGGGGCTATTCTAAAATGGGCAGATAGATCAATCTGACACCAAATTAAGTATCAAAGGCCTTTTGAAAGAGCCAGGTTTTTAAGCTCCTACGGAAGGAGAGGAGGGTAGGGGCCTGCCTGATCTCTCTAGGGAGCGAGTTCCAAAGCCGGGGGGCCACGACGGAGAAGGCCCTCTCTCTCGTCCCCACCAACCGCGACTGCGAGGGTGGTGGGAGCGAGAGAAGGGCCTCCCCCGACGAGCGAAGAGAACGTGCGGGTTCGTAGGGGGAGATGCGGTCTCTAAGGTAGGTGGATCCCAAACCGTTTAGGGCTTTGTAGGTGATAACCTGCACCTTGAATTGGGCTCGGAAAGTAAATGGCAGCCAGTGAAGCTCCTTAAACAGAGGCGTTGAACGTGGCCTGTAATTCGCTCCGGTTAGAAGCCTGGCTGCCGAACGCTGTACTAGTTGTAATTTCCGGGCCGTCTTCAAAGGGCCGGCTCCATCCCTTCCTGAACCCCCCTCCCCCCCCCCCCCCGTGTCCACTTGAGGCAAACTCTCTTTCCCAGCAGCATTTTGTGCAGCACAAGCATTGAACGAGCCATGTGCTCCCTCCCAAGCATGCTGGAAGTTGAGGTTTTTCTCTCTGTGTGTTTCTTACTTTCCTTCTCAAGCCAATAAGAGGCCTCATTGACTGTTTCCATTCTCTATCCCTCTTATGGCGTGTGCCTGGGACTTCAATTCTCAGAAGCCCCTCTTGTGTTGTTTTTTTTTAATGTTAGGGTAAAAACTTTTCAAATTTCCAAAAAATTAGTGGATTCGGTAAAGCGTTCTGAAACTGGCAGGCTTACGGAAGTAAACGTGGCCTACGTGTGAGGTGAGTTTCATGTTGATAGGCCTAACAATGATGGAGAAATGAACCTCTAAAGTTTCCCCATTGGTGGCAATGGACCAAATCTTTCCACGCAAATTCAGGAAGTTCCCTAAAAATGGAACAGGGGGCAGCTGAAAACCGAGCACCGAAAACGGCATGGGTTTTTGCGAATTGCACACCCGTAAATTTGTTCCAGCTATATCAAATGGATAGAGATAGTCCCGATAAATCCTCTATTGCTGCGATTCTCAAACCTTTTCAGTCTTGAAACCCTTCAGAAGACATTTTTTCCTGTGGAATCCTAACTCTATCCCTTATTTTTGCTAAGCATTGTGAATCCAGTGTCTGTCAACTGTGATGGGATGGATGAATACTAACAAACTGAAACTTAATTCTGAAAAGAAAGAGTTCCTCTTGGTCAGCCGCAGGGACGATCGGGTATAGGGTGGCTACCTGTGCTCGGTGGGGTTATATTCCACCTGAAGACTCAGGTCCGCAGTTTGGGGGTCCTCCTGGACTCAGTGCTGATGCTTGAAGGTCAGGGAGGGTGGTGGCCAGGAGGACATTACCACAATTAAAACTTGTGCATCAACTGCACCAGTACCTTGAAAAGTCTGATATGGCCAGAGTGGTCCTTGCCTTAGTTACATATTGGATGGATTACTGCAATGCTCTCTACGTGGGGCTGCCTACGAAGACAGTTCGGAAACTGCAATTAGTTCAAAGGGCAGCAGCCAGATTTCTAACAGGAGCTGATTACAGGGAGCGTACTACTCCCTTGTTAAAGCAGCTCCACTGGTGGCCTGTGTGTTTCCGGGCCCAATTCAAGGTGCAGGCTATCACCTATAAAGCTCTCTATGGTTCAGATCCAATCTATTTGCATGACCTCGTCTCCCCCTGTGAACCCATTCAGGCCTTAAGGTCCTCCGGGGAGGCCCTTCTTACGATCCCTCACAAGCGTGGCTGATGGGAACTAACGAAAGGGCCTTCTCGGTGGTGAACTGCCCTTCCCAAAGAAATCAGCCAGGCCCCCTCTCTAGCCACCTTCAGGAAAGAACTGAAAACATGGACATGGAAGCAGGCATTCAGAAATTATTAATTATAACCTATCATTATGATGTTTTTTATAGCTGTACAAATACCAATGGCTTTTTGATTTATTATTTATTTACCCCATGATGGTTTTGGAGACAAAGTCAATTATTTATGCCACCTTATAACACTATAGGATGTTATAACTTATAACACATAGGAGCCCCCGGTAGTGCAGTGTGTTAAACTGCTGAGCTGCTGAACTTGCTGACTGAAAGGTTGGCAGTTCGAATCCAGGGAGCGGGGTGAGCTCCCGGTGTTAGCCCCAGCTTCTGACAACCTAGCAGTTCAAAAACATGCAAATATGAGTAGATCAATAGGTACCGCTCCAGCAGGAAGGTAACAGAGCTCCATGCAGTCATGCTGGCCACATGACTTAGGAGGTGTCTACGGACAATGCCAGCTTTTCAACTTAGAACTGGAGATGAGCACCAACCCCCAGAGTCAGACACAACTAGACTTAATGTCAGGGGAAAACCTTTACCTTTACCTTTTATAACACTACAAAACATAAGTAACATAAATAAACCAATAATTTACCAAAGTCCATAAACCATACACTGTTAGACAAACACACAAAAACACATGAATTACCAACGGTCAGAAAATCTAACAGATCATTGTAAGCTTGGAAATAACTAACTTACATGTCTAATACAGGTTTGAAAAAGAACTCCCTATTCACCATTGAAATTAAATGGTGAATAGGGAGTTCTTTTTCAAACACCCTGTACTTTGGAATTAGTTATCTTCTCTTGAAATCCTGATATAACTATATTGCATTATGATTATAATTTTGGATAAGTCCACTCGTTTTTCAGTATAATAGATTAAAAGTCCTAGTTAGGCATGTGTTGCCCCAGTCAGTGTCTCAAATAGAGGTAAAATATCACATAGTTAAAATCATAGAGTTGGAAGAGACCTCACGGGCCATCCAGTCCAACCCCCTTCCATTCAAAGCACTCCCGACAGATGGCCATCCAGCTTCTGCTTAACACAATTCTGTAACATGCACAATTCCTTTGAGATGTTGATGATTATGAGATAAAAGGGAGTATGTTTATATCATCAGCCAATAGATTGTAGCATTTTTTTAAAAATTGAAAACCTGAAGGAGATGGGAGCCAAGTTAGTTAGATTGCCGCAGAAAAGACAAGCACTGTGGCATTTAAACATTCATAGATTTTACTTGGCATTAGGGTTTGTTGATTATAGCCTGTCATATCTCTGATGAATTGTGCTGGAGTCCACAGAAACTCAAGGGTAAATAAAGCATGCTAGTATTTAAGGTGTCATAGGTGTCCTAATTGTAAAGGTAACTAGATATTTATGAGAAACAGGAAGGCAAAGAGGGTTTTTTTTAAAAAAAAAAACAGTGACAAAAATAAATGTGCATGGGGGGCTAACTTTATTACTGCAACTAATTGCTTTTAAAAATAACTTTGTGTGATCTTCTATAAAACTGGTCAACAAACAAAAACTAGTAAAACTAAGCAATACCTATTTCTGCTTTACAGATGAAAGCACATTAGGGGTTAAAGATAAGCAGTTAGTGTGAAGGAAGCCATGGCAAGGGTTTATTGCCTTCTTATTTCACCCCTTAGGAAATGTCCACACTATCAATTGGAAGTAACCATGTAGCTATTCCATCTTTTTCTCCTTAACACATTTTCCATAGGAAGAAAACACAAAATAAACAGTGGAAGAACACAGGAGGGATATATGTGATGTTGGAAATGCCAGGAAAATTCAGCAAACATGCAAGATGGTGGTATGATAAAAGCCTCACTTGGAACCCTTCTCCTGTATTACAGTTCTTATAAAAACTCTTGCAGACTGACTGCAAACTCTCCAGAGATCTATAGTAGATCCTGATTTACATTCTGGCTAGCCTAGGATTACAGATCCTCATCCAAGATTATCTAGTAGTGACTATAAAAAGATGACGAGAAAATGAGCTCCTCTTCCTGGATTTGTCAAATACCTTCATTTGTCCTAGACTTGCCCAGGACCTGATGTGCGTGAAGAGTTTTGTGGGACTCTACAGGAAGGGAAGAATTTAATGTAGTCTAAAATATTATATAGGGAGAAACTGCCAAAAACACCCAACAACAAAATGTGAAGCACAGTGCTATCCGGAATGATTTGTTTTGCAATTGCATTGTATAGTTCTATGATTTGTTATTCGTCCTTCCCTTTGTGTGTGCACATGTATTTTATGTTATATGCCTTTAGCAGAAACTAGTGTTTTTTGGTCTGTTGTCGAAGGCTTTCATGGCTGGAATCACTGGGTTGCTGTGAGTTTTCTGCGCTGTATGGCCATGTTCCAGAAGCATAGGGAAGCTGATGAAGAAACACAACCTACAAACTATCTACAGACCCACTAAGAAAATCCAGCAAATGCTACGTTCAGCAAAGGACAAGAGAGATCCTCTCTCTTCTGCAGGAGTCTACCGTATACTATGCAGCCGTGGACAAGTCTATACAGGGAGCACCAAACGCAGCATTGCCCAGGCACAAACCAAGGAACATGGAAGGCACTGCAGATTAATCCAACCAGAGAAGTCAGCCATAGCAGAGCACTTGATGAACCAACCTGGACGCAGAATATTATTTGAGAACACAGAAATGCTGGACCATCCTAACTGCCACCATGTCAGACTACACAGAGAAGCCACTGAAATCCACAAGCATGTGGACAATTACAACACAAAGGAGGAAACAATGAAAATGAACAAAATCTGCTTCTGGAATATAGCCATACAGCCCGGAAAACTCACAGCAACCCAGTGCTTTTGGTTGTTTTAATGTAAAAGGTAATATACATTTGATGGAACTATATAAATATGTTTATTATTATATTTATATTTATTCATTTATTTATTTATTTATTTATATCCCATTTTATCTCTCCTGAAGGAGACTCAGAGAGGCTAACATAAATGCATTAGCATATAATTTAAAATATACAAATATGCAAACATTAAATATAAACAGTATTAAAAATTAAGTTAAAATCCATTGAAACATATTCAAAGTTAAATAAAAGACAACAGCAACAATAATACAATTAAACTAAACCAATACTACAACTATAAAAACTGTAAATCACACAACTATACCAAAACATCACATAGAACAAAAATAAGGAGGAAAAGCAACAAGTGACATTCAGTTTTCCAGTTGATCATTACAGTTACCCACATATCCAACTTCCTTTAAATATATACCTTAAATGAACCTCTATGTGTTCTTTCATCCTACTAATCTTTAAATCCTAATACCGATAAGCCCAATTTTTAGGGAAATAATACCCCTTTGATAAATGTAGCAAAAAGGGAAGGATAGACTATACTTTCTAGAAATATTTATGTCTGACCTTACCACAGTTTTGTGAGTGCAGTGGGATAGAGAAAACTTTGCATGATACCTTTTAAAGCTTGTACTCATTCCTATAAGTATTACTGAGTTACCTTTTAGTTACTTTGGGTTTTAAAAAATACAATTATGACTGAAATTTGCATAGAATGACCAGTGTAGGAAAAGGAATATTTTAGAAGTAGCAAATAATGTTACACTGACAATGTTAGTGACATTATCAAGTCATTCTACATTTTAACAATAATAATGCTGGCAATGTTATTGTGCCCAAAGTAATGTGTTATACGTAATGTAATGTGTTGTTTCCCAAAGCTTATTTGAGTGACTCCTATCTTTGTCCCTGTGGGAAGAACTACCAGTGCTAACTTCCTTACTGGTACCACAAATCTGAATGAGAAGAGAGGACCTTTGCTTCCTTGGCTGCCTTGATGTCTCCAATGTCCCAACCACAGCTATGCTCAAGTGGCTCAGAAGACTTTCAATGATGTAAGGAGAACTATCTGTGGAAAACAGATTCTGGATCCATCTCTATATTTGTTTTCTCCAGGTGCCCTTTCACACTAAACAGTTATAGGACTATGATTCCACTGTAACTGCCATAGGTAAAGGTAAAGGTTTCCCCTGACGTTAAGTCCAGCCGTGTCCGACTCTGGGGGTTGGTGCTCATCTCCATTTCTAAGCCGAAGAGCCGGCATTGTCCGTAGACTCCTCCAAGGTCATGTGGCCAGCATGACTGCATGGAACTGCCATAGCTACAGTCTATTAAATGGTGTTTGGTGAGGCACTAGAGCACTTTGACTGATAATTCTAAATTCATCTGCCTGACTTGCAAACTTCATAAAAAGTTGCCTCGATAATTAAAGGACCTCATCAAATGGAGAAATTTCCTCCTTTCTATGCATTTAAAAACATTCCACAGTGATAATCACATGACACACAGCTACTTCCTGGGGTTGCCAGTTGGACCCCGTTTTTAAATTTCCTAATAACACAGAGTTTGGAGAGTCGGGTATCTATCAACTCCATTTCTTTCTACGCACATGAACTTTCATGTGTGATGGGTATTGTTGGAATTCTCTGAGTAATACCGTTTTATGATGTATATTTGTGGGCAGTCTTTACACTTTCCCTCAATTTCTCTCTTGCCACCATTACTCCGTGAGGACTAACCCTCCTTTAAAAAACAACAACATTATTTTCAGAATTATTGTAAATAGTGCTACACAAAATTATACAAACGTTCAGAACATTGTCCATTGGTAACACATGTTTACATAGTTTCACTTCTTTCTCCCTCCCTCCCTGCGAGCAGTTTACTAATTTTGCTGTATTTATTACGATTGTTCTATCATGAAGATAACCTTGTTTAATTCCTTATATTTATCTTTCCCTTTGTTCTGTAAAATAAGCCTTTTCATTTTGCCTCCCATGACTTTCTGATTCTGTAGTAACTTTTCCTTTCACTGATGTAGTCTTGGAGGAGGTAGTCCGCTAGATATTTATACCATGTTTTAATGTCACATTTCTTTTGGTCCTTCCAACCTAAGCCGACTGAGGCTTTAATTGCATCTTTTTTTTACTTTTAAAATAAATGTTATTGAATAATTGTGAATTTTACATATCCGGTACATTAAACTTTTTATACATTCTTTAACAAATTTGCAGTACAGAATTATGTAGGCTTTAATTGCATCTAACATGTAATTTATTAATCGTTCCCATTTTTTAGTTCCCATTTCACCTACAATTTTCTGGAGGAAAAATTGTCTCTTGTTCTAATCTTTTTTTTTATCCCTAATAGCTCCCCTATTTCCATCTTAATTATTTTATGGAACTTTTTTTGGGGGGAGGGGGGGGGTTCACAATCCCACCACATGTGGGTGTATGTTCCGGTTTTCCCACAGTTGTGCCAACATTGTTTTGGGGAGGTTCTGATTATATGAGCTAATTGCAAAGGAGTTCTATACCATTTTGTCTGGATTAACCCTTCTAAGGAAATATTTCCTTTATATTTTAAGGACATTTTGAAATTACTCAATCTTCATTACTTGATGCGTTGACATTATACTCTTTCCTTTTGAAGTAATTCTCCTTTTCAAATAATTTCAAGTAATTTATGAGCGAATCTTGAAATAATTCATGAGGTAAATAATGTGCATGCACAGTTCAAAAGAGAAACAGCCATTTCTGGGAAACATTTCAGTAGGGGGACATCCAGAACAGTAGTGGTAGGTGCACTTTTTCTTATCATTTTTCTGTCTTCTGCAGAAAACCACATTTTTTCTTTCCTTAGAAATCTCATTTCTCAAAAAGAGTTCATACTTCTGGTTTTGCACAGTGAGTTTTTTTTAAGTGAAAAAAATGAGATGCATGGGGACTCCACTTCTCTGTGTGATGGCAAATGAAGCGGGGGATTGCGGGTGAGATGGACACATGTGATGGGGGAGACTGAATTCTCTGTTTTATTAAAACACGGGCTATCACTGAACACTATGGTAAAGTCTGGTTCAACCCACATTTTTTGTTTAATGTGATGAGGTTCAAAGTGGAATCCTAGTATTATAACTGTGTAGTATGAAAGGACCCTTTAGGCATCCAGAAAGATAACCCTTCATATTGCTTTAATTCACGAGTGACTTATGCCATATTTTTAAGCTTATATTTTGAGTAGTGCTGCTATTTTGAACCATAATAACTTAATAATACTAACTTTATTTTTATACGCCGCCACCATCTCCCCGAAGGGATTCGGGGCAGCTTACTACATGCAGGACAGAGCCCAAGGCATACAACAAAGTATATTAACTAAAACACACCTTAAAACATAATGCACATAACAATCTAATTAAACAATTAAAACAATTAAAAACAGCAGGTTATAGAAACATCATTAAAATGTATCAAAACCAACCCACAACAACCAGTAACCAGGGATAGAGTGGACATGATTAGAATTAGAGAGGGCGGGGGAAGGGCTTGTGCAAAAAGTAAACTGTAGTACCAGGGCTAGGAGTAAAATGCTGAATATAATCTATCGATTTGGGCTGGGCATTCATGAACGGGATCTAACCATCATCAAATGCACACTGGAACAACCAGGTTTTCAGATCCCTGAGGAAGGCAGACAGAGTAGGACCCAATCCAATTCTGAATAGCAGAAACACACACAGTTTACTGCATACATTGTATTTATTTAGCACAAAACATACACCCCTCTCCCAAGGACAGATTTGATGATGTCCATTCAAAGTCTTGGCCAAATGTGTTATTTGTCTGTCTGGCAGACCAACATGAATGAACTTCTGATGGCAGAGAGAAAGAGACAAAAGGCCTCTGTCAATGGGCATTTTTTAACTTATGGCATTGGGGTTCAGGAAGCTGCCAGCAGAACATGTCCAGCTGCTGTGGATCTAGAAGCTGAAAGAGAATTAATGATGATGAAGGAAGTCCATCACTCCACACGCTGCTCCAGTAGATTAATGCCTCCTAGATGGGAGAGAGCATAAAGCAAAGGTCCAGGATGAGACAGTGGGGAGTTGAAAGGGAAGAACTATAAATAAGGCTAAGAAAACAGAACAAGAAGGAAAGCTGGCAAAAAATAAATGCCTACACTTTGACAGTGAAATATGAAGGCAACCCTTTGAGAACTGAAAGCAGGGCAGGGAGTGGAGCTATGTTTTCTGAAAAACAAGTGGGAAAAGCAGGGATCCTGCCAGCCCTGTGCAGTGGAAAGGACAGTAGGATGTAAACCATGTACACTGCCCTACTAGCACACTCCTGCACATACAGATGTCAGGTTTATTATACAGAGAGTTCAAAGATGCTGGTGCATAGAAGACACCAGGCACATCTGTTGCTTTCTCCGTAAGTTTGAAAAGGGAGGTATAGGGCTGTTCATATTTATATCAATACCAGTTGAAAACTTGTGGTTGAACATGTGAGCTGATTCTCTAAAGCTGGTATTGTATTCAGAGCTATGCAATGTGAAGTGCCTGTTGCATCAAACTTGGCTTTGTTTTAATACTTTATGCTTCTGCTCAGTACCTTGTGAGTCAGAGTTAAGGAAAAACTTTGGAGTTTTGTTACATTTGGTGGTAGAAGCCCTAGCATGACAAAGTGTAAAGTTTGTAAACAACTACCCTAAACAGTCAGGGAACATTTTGTGATCTCAGGCCACATGCAAAAAAGCTAACCCGATTGGGGTTGTTGTGTGTTTTCCAGGTTGTATGGCCATTTTCTCCTGATGTTTCGCCCACATTTGCTACATGTCCATTTCCGCTATAAATATATATATAATCTTGATGAAAATGTACACAGATCTAACATGGGAAGGGGATCCTTGCTGCTGTTAGTCCTGTTGTAAGGTGACCAAAACTTAATCCCTTTTATACAATTTCAACCTGATGTCCCTGGCAAACTATAGATTCATTTTATTTGGGGGGGGGGGGTGGTAATGGTGTTCAACAACATTAGCACATGAACAAAGCAATTGGCACATATACTTCTAGAGAGCCAAGGTGCTTAAAATTGAGCTAAATTTAAGAATCATTAACACTTAGCACCTTACTGCCATCTGCACCACTGGCTCATAAAAACACAAATTGTTCTCCAAACACCAAGGATGGAGAAAGTGGGGTCCACATACTACATGTGGCCCTTGGAAAGTCCAAGTGTGGCCTATGGGCCCCTCCACAAGACCTCTTCTCTCCCCAACCCCATCAATTATTTTTTTTAATTTGGGGGCCAAGCTGTCTGAAATGTAGCATTTTTCTTCCCCTAATCTTACAAAGCTCCTCTTCTCTAAAAAGAGTGGGGCAAGCATCTGAAAGACCATCTGGTGGCACAGTGCGTTAAAGTGCTGAGCTGCTGAACTTGTGGACCAAAAGGTGCCAGGCTCAAATCCCGGGAGCGGAATGAGTGCCCGCTGTTAGCCCCAGCTCCTGCCAACCTAGCAGTTCAAAAACATGTAAATGTGAGTAGATCAATAGGCGGGAAGGTAACGGCGCTCCATGCAGTCATGCAAGCCACATGACCTTTGAGGTGTCTACGGACAATGCCGGCTCTTCGGCTTAGAAATGGAGATGAGCACTAACCCCCAGAATCGGTCACGACTGGACTTAACGTCAGGGGAAAACCTTTACCTTTTTAAGCATCTGAAAGGCCACAATAGCAGCTGGATCGCATCACTTCAAGTGTGTTAAAACTCACTTGTGTGGCCTGCCAGATGGGCACTGGGACGTAGAATGGCCCCCACCTCCTGTGCGAGTTGTCCATACCTTCCCTAGACAATTTTTCTGTTTCATTAATTTGAGAGAGAATAAAATGCTAGGAGGCTTCTGTCTCCTACATCCGTTTTCAGCAAATGCACACTCTGATCAGAGTGACAAGTAACATATATATATATATTTTTATGTGTGTGCCTATAAATGTGTCTCTCAGGATAGTCTGGGGACTGGAACAAAATACTGGCGGAATTACAATCATGTTTGGTTATAGGCCCAACTCCAATATGTGGGTAAGTGGGTGGGTGGTATTCAACAACACCACAGCTTATGTGTGTCCCTTACCCCCTCCACTCCATGCAAACACACAGACATATTTATATTTTCCCTGCTGAAATCTGGTATGAAACTGCCACTACTGTTAGTCCACTGGATTAAATGGTCCTCATCATTTCCCCTGGTGCCTGGTGGGGATGGAGAGATTGTAAAATGAGAGTTCAGATTACAGACTTCTAGCAGTTTCACCACAACCTCAGCATGCTTTCCCAGTCTTTTCCATTTAACAGGCAAAGGCTAACCCAACTCAAGATTGTTTTTGTACTCACATCACAGCTCATCTATATGCCATTTTTTCTCCACTAAGTATGCCCCCAAGTCATGTTGCAGTCGCTCCGGCCACCAAACATGGGTGACAATATATTGTTTCGCAGTATTTCCATTCCTTAATATCTCCCATCTGGTGGTCCTTTTTTCACCCCAATTATTTCTCTTTGGATTGGGGATTTTTGAAAAGAAAAGACAGCTCTGTTTGTATTTCTGCGGTGGCTCTACCCCCTTCTATGTTTCTGTGAAAAACTTAACTCGAAGAGTTGCTGTGATTTACTGCAGAGTTAACAAAAATGTCAGAGCTTGGGAGCATTGTAGGAACGGTTGCGCTGGCAGCCTGCCTGGACAAACACACTAAAAGTCAATCCCGGATTGGATACTTGAGGAATTAGTGTCCGTACAAAGATGCTTTAAATAGGGAGAGAAAGATGTGGATTTTTACAAGGGAGCCTTGAAAGCTTCCTCAAAGCAATTTAACATATGTTGCTCAACCGAAGGCTGCACCTGCCTTTCATGCTGATTGGAAGCCAGACTCCTGTTCCTTGTTAGGAAGAGTTTTCCCTTCGCTGCCATCCCCACTTCTCATTTCGAGAGATAACACAAACTTCCACTGACCTGTGGGTGCCTTTTCAATTCCCAGAAAGTTCTTCAAACCCAAGGAATTGCCTGCAATACATGTTTCCTGCAGTTCAAGGCCAACTTCAGACATCTATCACAGGGTTTCAACCCATCTGGGCCAAAAGGTCACCGGCTTGAAGTATTGTTCACTGAGGGAAAAATGTTACCCTTGGCACTGGGAGGGTAAAAGAAAAAATGTTTTGAGATTTCAGGAAAGAAGGTTAAGAATCAGCAAACCGCTTGCTTTCTTAGATTGAAAAAAAAAGGTACTTTCTTTTCAGCTGCATTGAGTTGCTACATATGAATTCTTACAGGAGATATTTATCCTATTACAGTAGAGTCTCACTTATCCAAGCTAAACGGGCCGGCAGAAGCTTGGATAAGCGAATATCTTGGATAATAAGGAGGGATTAAGGAAAAGCCTATTAAACATCAAATTAGGTTATGATTTTACAAATTAAGCACCAAAACATCATGTTATACAACAAATTTGACAGGAAAAGTAGTTCAATACGCAGTAATGTTATGTTGTAATTGCTGTATTTACGAATTTAGCACCAAAATATCATGATATATTGAAAACATTGACTACAAAAATGGCTTGGATAATCCAGAAGCTTGGATAAGCGAGGCTTGGATAAGCGAGACTCTACTGTATAAGAATGCATTTCCTATACTCTCCTCTCACAAGCGCCATGTCCAAGTGCCGCAACCTCGGATCTTTGTAGAGTTTAAACAAAAACACCCTGCAAAATCTATTTCACAAAACCAGATACAACACTGAATATAGGAAAAATCAGTGTGTTCAGCTCAGACTTTTGAATTTGTTATATACCCAGTTTATAAAAGGTAAAGGTAAAGGTTTTCCCCAGACATTAAGTCTATTCGTGTCCAACTCTGGGGGTTGGTGCTCATTTCCATTTCTAAGCCAAAGAGTCAGCGTTGTCTGTAGACACCTCCAAGATGATGTGGCAGGCATAACTGCATGGAGCGCAATTACCTTTCCGCCAGAGTGTACCTATTGATCTACTCACATTTACATGTTTTCGAACTGCTAGGTTGGCACAAGCTGGGGCTAGCAGTGGGAGCTCACTCCGCTCCCTGGATTCAAACCACCTACCTTTCAGTCAGCAAGTTCAGCAGCTCAGCAGTTTAACCCACCGCCATCGGGGGCTCCCCCCAGATTATAAAATGAAATCATTATGTCCCCCAATCCTTTTCAAAAGTTTTTCTAACTTTCCACTGATGTAATTATTGGTATTCAAGTACAGCTCTGAATACTCTTGCTGTACAGTCTAATATTAATGTATATGAGCATATAATTGTACAGACAGTTCTCTAAATCTATGCATTTAGTCCATTGAATTATTTGCAGATTTTATTAATATGCTCTATCTAGGAATTTTAGGTCCTTCAGTGTAACTCTGCGACCAACTTCCTAATCCTAAGGCCTTATCTACACTGCATTATATGGTCAGGGCTGATGCATATATTGCAATTTAATGCAGTTAATTTGCATTATATGAATCTACTCTGACTATATAATGCAGCTTCAAACTGCCTTATATGGCTGTGTGGATGAGGCCTTAGAAAGGTGTTCTCTCAGGTAAAACAAGTGTTTTCATTTGCATTTTTCCCACTTTTAGTGGAGTCTTGTATCCCTTACGATTTTTGGATCATGCGATTTTAATATTTTTATTAGGATGTTTTAATGTTTTGTCTTAGTGTTTAAATGTTGCATGTGAATATGTTTAATGGTTTTAATTATTTTAATTTATAGCTATATGTTAGTGTTAAGTTATTATGATTTTTTTCTATTATATGTATGTTATATGCCATTAATATGTTGTAAACTGCCTTGAGTTCCCCCAGGGGTGAAAAAGATGGTATATAAATACAGTAAGTAAATAAATAAATAACCCCTGCCAAAGTGGAGGGCCTAAGGAAAGTATACTTGTGAATGAATGAGTGTAAACATAGGAATATAGAAAAATATCATTATACAGAAAAAAACAAGAAAAGATGGAGTTGATAGTAAAACCAAAATAGTAAATGGGAAAATATCCATATGGTAATAAAAAATAAAAAAAACAGATAAGGGGGCAGTAGAGAAAGACAAAGTAAGAGAAATTAAGAGAAATTAAAAAACCACAATGGAGAAGATTGGAAGTCTAAACCTCCTATTGAATACCCTATCCTTCCAAACCCTTTTAGATAATTGTATTATGTATAGATGTCTTATTTTGTTTTGGTTTTTTTGTTTTGTTTTGTTGTTTTCTCTTTTTGTGTCATTAGCTCCTCCCTTATCCCACTCCCCAATCCATATTTTTTATTTTATCTTATGATGTTCATAAAAGACTAATTTTTTTAAAAAAGAAACAAACTTTTCAAGAATAGATTTCAAGAATAATACTGCATCATCAGGCATTACAGGATTACAGCTCCATTGTAAAATTTTGCATTAAAGATTGCCCTTTAATTGAGGTGAGGAGCACTATGAGAACAATAGAAGGAGAAACATGATGTCTTTTAAAATAACTGCCTATAATCTCAAAGGTTACAATAAAGGTTGGATCTATAGTTCCTTATGTAATGATCCCAGATGTATCCATTTCTCACAAGGAATCTCACTAGCTGGATCAAGGTAGCCTTTTACTCTAAGACAGTCGTTTCCAACCTTTGGCCCTCCAGGTGTTTTGGACTTCAACTCCCAGAAATCCCAGCCAGCTTAACAGCTGTTAGGAATTGTGGGAGCTGAAATCCAAAACACCTGGAAGACCAAAGGTTGGGAACCACAATGAGTTGCTTATTTTAAAGAAACATGATAACCATTTTTAAAAGCTTGTCATTTTGAAGACCAGCCATACACTTGACATATATAACCCATTATACAAAAAGCTATCCTTTTCCTCCAAAGATTTCTTCAGTAATTTAGCCAATAAAGGTGATCTGCTCAGGCACAAAGAATGGGGGAAATACTTAACTAAGAAACGTTTGCAATCTTTATTGCAATCCAACAGGAAAAAAATATATGAAACAATGATAGAAAAAATACTTTTGTTACACTACAGCTTTTATACACTAGCCATGCCAGCTCGAAAATTCTAGGAGTTGAAATCCAAAAAAAGAACTTTTCTAAACACTGAAACAGGTCAGTTTCCCTTTGTGCATATATAAGCTGCCTTCTTTACAGTTTGCTAGAGCACAAATGTATTTTCACATCTCCATTTTCAAAATTGCTGGCATCCTGTCAATGAATTGTGGTGCCATAAATTGACTCACTTTTCCCCCCTCATAGCAGAGGTCCGAGTTATTTTCCAACTAATGTGATGACCTAAAAAATCATATTGTGAGAACAACAGCAGCAGCACTGTGTTGTCAGAAAATGGGGAAACTGGTGGGGATACGTTCAACTATTTTCCAGTAACTGGATACACAACAAAGATAAAAAAAACTTGGAGATCCCTCCTGATATTTCTCACCAGTTACACTAAATTATCTGCTTGCATCCACTGATCTCGATGATGTCCGTTTTAATCCCAATGTAGCCATCCCAACATATTTGCAGATTTTAAATTTTGTGGATCCTGTTGTGCTTTTTGAAATCCCAGTTTAACTCCTAGATCATTCTTTCTTTCAGTTTGAAAGCATTTTCTCCCTACATAGAAACACATACAAATCTCCATTTGCAGTTTCCATAAGATAGGCATTTATTTAACACATTTTACCTAAAAGACACATTTACCTATTGTTTTGTGTTTATTTTCCAGGTTCAGACATTTTGGCCATGCACATTCTTAAATGTGTGCATGATTTTGTGCATACATCTAATGATGATGATGATGATGATGATGATGATGATGATGATGATGATGATGATGATGATGATGATGATGATGATAACTTTATTTATATAACCTGCCTCCATCTCCCCGAAGGGACTCGGGGCGGCTTACATGGGGACGAAGCCCAGAAAACAAGTATACAAGATATAAAATATCACAAAAAATGCATAACAGAAATATAATAAAAGCAATAAAACCACAGATATTAAAAGTATCAAAGCACATCAATAAGCATCAAGGAATCATGAACTGGGATAATTAAAACTGCAAGGGCAACGCTTGTGCAAAAACACAGGACAATAGGACCAGGAAAGTGCTGGAGGTTGGGACAGTAAACTGAACAAATAAACAACAAATAGTTTATTTAAAAAGTCGATTTAGAAAAATAAGACCGCCCCTGAAAACAAGTCCTAAAGCATCTTTTGGAGCAAAAATTAATATTTTGGGGGGAACAGGGTAGTTCAACACTCAAATTACTGCTACGGGTTAGCTCTCTGTGGATTTTACTCCGTAGTAAATCTGCTTAAAATTGCCGCATCAGTCATTCATATATACTTTTTTAGAACCAAACTTTTCTACTCAAAAGTGTAAGAAGTAAAAACAAATAAAAACTAACACAGAGAACAAAGGGTAGCCATTGCTTTAAGCACAAGTCCATTATAGCTATAAAATTGAACACTCTCCAAAGGAGAAGCAATGTTCAATATCCTTCCAATTTCAAGTGAAGAGTGATCCCAGTGAGGCATAGTATCAGGTACAATGAACCATATCCTGCTACTGGGGGGCAGTTCATAGATTAAGGCTGGGATCAGTGGTGCAGTGTGTCTGAAATATAACTACAATAAAGACATAGCCAGTGTGCAGACGGATAATAGAACGAAGTCTTCACGTCTATCAAAATTGTGTGTTGTTGGCAGAAATGTGTCTTGGGAGCCTTCAGGCAGAAAAACTGGGATGTGAACCTGCACAACATTGAACTATGTCAAGACTGGGAAAACAAATTCATAAAAAAAATTGGCCTGAATAATAAAGGAGAAAAATTCATAGTATTTCCTCCTCTGGCACTATAATCTCCCAAGCCTTTTATTACCTGGAATGCTTCTTCCACACAGAACTAAATGTATGTCCATCCCACACAACTCTCCTACTATGCTCTAAACATTCTGGTATTGCCATTTGCTAACTTCCCAAGTGCTCAGAAGTGGAATTGTTATTTTGGATGAGATGCTCTATCAGCACATATGGATTTTCAGAAGGTTAATCTCTCCTCTGACATTTTCTGTTGTACAGATTTCTTTGGGGTTGTCTATTTGGATGCCTGCTTTGAAGAAAGGTGCCAATCTAGGCATTCTCTGGCAATGTCCGGCCAGTGTTCCCATTTCACTGCCAAAGAAAATGGAGTGGGGGTGGAATACTCAAGCCATAGGGAAAGTTCTGGAGAACTACACTCCCTTCTTCTGCAGATGGGCTCCCATGAATGCACTTGCAGACTATTTTGCAGAGTTTGAAAAGAAAGCAACATGGCAGTTGTGTTCACAGTGTATGTGAAATGGTTGTAAAACTAAAACAGCTTGAATCTTGGGCACTAAATTTAATATTTCTCCTCAAAACGGATCATATATGCACATGAGCAGATATTCTATGCATGCATGAACATGACCTCCCATATGCATTCTGCTAAGATATCAAAATTTATCTTTCACCACCTTACCAGGAATGGCCTTCTTAAGGTTCATTTTCATTTCCCTGGCTTTGATCTGTGTTTTTGCCCCGCAGCCTGAGTCATAACATTCTACTAATTTAACCTTAACATCCTTCTTATGATATATGAGTATTCACATAAATATTAAAAAGCATTGCAGACAAACTGACATTTTATACTGGAAAAGACTTTGATATTTATTTGACTTGGTTCAAAGTGACAAAAGGCAGGATATGAGGAATATTTTATATAACAGCAGCGTAACAGACTCCCGAACAATGTTTTCTCAGATGGTGCTTTACTGTCAAAAAGAGCGGACTGTCTCTTCCATGGGGGAAGGTGCTTCTTCAACCTCACAACTTATTTAGGACTAACTTGACAATGAAGATCCCCTTTCCTTTACCCTGTTCCTCTGCCTTTTCGCTTCCTTTGGCAGTAGCTGCCTTAGATTCCAGATCCTCTGGACCTCCTAGGGGTTTTTTGAGCTGTGTGGGAGTAGTCATTCTCAGGTGTTAGCAGAAAATGAAAACATGGGCTGTGTTTACATTTGGCTAGACAGTCTATCCACCTGCCTAGACGTAACAAGAGAACCGTTTCTCCTGACCACAGGGCTCTCTTCTGCCCAGCAGGAGTCATCTGTCTGTTTAATGGATTATCCACGCAGACAAGGAGGAAAACCATTCGAGACCTGTGAAAGCACTGAGCTGGGGGAGGTAGGAAGGTCAGAGCCACCGCTCTGAGTTCTCAGCAAAAACCGCAGAGGATCCACCAAATGTTAAAAGATTAGAGAAAGAAAGGAAGTGTCTGAACATTCAGCACAACACAAACCACAGCAATGTGTTTATACTTGCCAAATTAGGACACCAGAAAGGTCTTTAGAACGCTTACTGGCCCCATAGTAACTCAGTTCCCGGACAAACATGAAAAGCATGTTGTACTTTTAACTACCTTTTTGTTCTTATGGAAGTAAGCAGTGCAGAAGTTACTCTTTTTTTACACCCGCAGCCTTCCCTAAAACACTGCCCATGAAAGTGTGCTAACACACTTTCAGGGGCAGCTGGGACCTGCAATGCATTGTTATGAATAACTTTTCAATAGCTTTAAAGCATAGGTTCTTTTTATTGCAACTTCAGTGTGAGAGGTATATCAGAACTTTTACAGAAAAACACTTAGACATACAGACATACAGATTCTATGCAACTACATTGGATTCACAACAACCTACAGTTACATTGGCTAATAAACAAACAAAGGGGGGGGGGTTACAATTTGACTCTGCATTCACACACATGTACATGCATTCATCTTCATGCATACATCCCAATATTACCATATTCTTTTCTCCCTCCTTGGAGAAGCACCTACTTAGGCCAGGTCCTGCTTTCCCTGCAGCCTGCCAACATATAGTTCCAAAATGCCAAAACACATCCTTTTTTTCCTAAGAACAATGCCCAGGATCAGACCCCTGCTTTCCCTACAGAAGAACAGACTCCCTGCAACACGTATCATGACTCCAAAATGCACTCCTTCCTCTTCCCATGAGAAAAAGAGCTCTGAGTTCCATTGCAGATATGCCACTTTCTTATACACCATCTCCACTGAGCATGGCTGGTGAGCTAGACTCCTCTGGTCTGCCACAATTTCTGGATTGTCATAAGTTCACTTATATAGTAATATTTTGCTGATGTTGTCCCAAAGTTGTAAATTAATGATAGACATCTTCCATCCTGAAATATCCTGGCTAGATGTTGTTGACTCCTCTTGATTAGTGTTGGCCTTGTGTTGACTTCCTTCTCAACATCCTTAACTTAAAAGAGCCATTGTCTCTGCCCCAAAAGTTCATCAAGTCAGCAAATATTGACAGATGTAAACAGATGTAGACAATTCTGTTATCACTGTCAAAGTTCTTATCACAGTTTACCAGGCAGGTCAACTATTTCAGGTCTTATTAGCAACTTTTAATTACAGTTCAGCAAGCAGGCATTTAGTCATTGCACGCCTCAATCTTAGAATTGTGTCTCCAAAATTATTAGCTCTCATTCATTCATCTTTCCATACAGTTCATTCATACCATATATCATATAAAATCCCTGTGACAACATCACGGAGACAGGGCATGTCTACATACAACAGGCAGGTCTCCTGTTCTTCTGTTTCTCCATGCCTCTGGTCTCTTCCCCTTTTGCCCCAGTACTATTGTATATGCTCATGGTGAAGTCTAGAAATTTTGGTCAAGAAAAGACACAAAACCCAAACCTGGGCTGAATTACCTTTGGGTCAATAGGTGTGCTGAAATCCCCCTGTCTGAGTAGATTGGCAAAAGGTGAGAACTCAGGCCCCTTCTACACTGTCCTTATATTCCAGGATCTGATCCCAGGTTATCTGCTTTGAACTGGATTATATGAGTCTCCACTGCCAGATAATCTAGGGCTCTTTCTACACTGCTATATAATCCAGATTATCAACACAGATAATCCACATTGGCCAGAGCTGGCAGGGTTCCTTGAAGCAGCACTGGCACTTTCCCCTCTCTGTAGAATAATCCTCAATTTACCTGTGGATTAAAGACAAATCAATAATTTTGGCCCTATTTATTTATTTATTTATTTAAACATTTATATTCCGCTCTTCTCACCCTGAAGGTGGCTCAGAGCGGAGCACAATATATATATGGCAAACATTCAATGCCAGAATATAAAATAAACTATATATATACATAAACACCAAAAACAATTATCTCCACTTTAAAATCAGTTGTTTAAAAACCATCTCAGATCCCTAAATCCATCCCTCAATTTATATATGAGGTTGACTTATACATGGGTGTATAGAATACCTTTGTTTCTCCGGGCCCTTCCACACAGTCATATAACCCAGAATATCAAGGCAGATAATGCACAGTATCCGCTTTGAACTGGGGATATCTGAGTCCACACTTCAATATAATCCAGTTCAATGTGGATTTTATATAGCTGTGTGGAAGGGGGCCTCCTACTGCAGAATGAGGGGTAGGGAGACTTTTTTCTTCTCAGGGCTTCTACCTTCAGGATGAAGTATAGTGGCCACATGAAAAAGAGAACAATGTTCCTGTACTTTAAACAATGCTGTGTAGGGACTTTCAGCAGCTATGGCAGTACAGTGAACAGCTACTCTTGTTAAAATCCACAAAACTCTGAAAGGTACATGAACACTGCTGTCCTACAATGCAGCCAGTCTTGGAGGGCAGGTCAAACAACATGGCTTCTGCCTCTGCATATACACCTGCACCCACCCCTCATTTTCCCAGGTTTATGTGATTCCAGTCTTTATTCATACAGTCACAAAGTTTTGAATATATGTACATATTCCATGATGTCCTGCCCTATTTATGAGAGTGCAAAGAAAGCTACAGATTTTCAGGACCATTGTAGCTCAACATATGCAAGACCATCAGACAGAAAGTATAAAAATCTGGGACATATTGTTCACACAATCCATCTCCTCTGCATTTTGAAAGCACAATCAAAATTGCAGACCCCGACATCTCTGTATACAACACAGACCAATCACATCTGCTCTACTTTATATAGCAACTGAGAACTGTCTGCCCTGACATCTCCATCGAGGTGCAAAGAAAACCTCCACAGCATGCTTCTGTTTAACCAAGTCCAGAGCTCAGCGTGATCTTTATCAGAATAAATGCTAACCCAGGTCTCCTTAAGAATCCTCCCCTTGCAGACCACTTACTATAAGAACACACTTCTGACCTCAGACTTGCAGTTAAGTCCTCTGGGATAGCAAGGCTGCACTCCTTAATGGGAATAACAAACTGCCAAAGGCATATGCCAAAGACATATGGATTCTTCGGACTGAGTCACAAAACGGTAGTCGCCCATCCAGGCTGCCTTTGGCTTTGCTCGGAAGCTGATCTGTCATTAGAAATCCCCCTTGGTATTGCTACTGGTGCTTTACTAGCACGGAGGGCAATTTATCATGATCTCCTGAGTCATCTTCAGGCTAGACGCTGAAACCAAACTTAATGTTTCTAGCCAGTGCAGTAAATTAACATGACACAGATGAAGTGATACTTAGAAAGCCTCTTTTTCAAGAATCACATTGTGAAGCTTCTGGGAGCAATATTTATTTATTTTCTTAAGTATCTTTCCTTCCATTTGCCATTTTTGAATTGAAGAGCCTCTCGCACCATTTGGACAAATTAAAAAAAAACATCTCTTAAGAAAATCCCAAATTGATAAGGTGTACTAACAAAGGAAACCTCCCTTCCATTGCCTCACAGACTATATATATGTATATGGAATTTTCTTGTTCTGTGCTTTCAAGTTGTTTTCCAGCTTATCGTGACCCAAAGGCAAACCTATCACAGAGTTTTCTTGGCAAGATTCAAACCCTGATCTCCGGAGTTGTAGTCGAATAATCAAGCCACAACATGAAGTTGGAGTACTGTTAGAGGAAAAACTGGGTTGCATTTGGATATAAATTTATATAACATCACCCCTTCAAACCAATGCAGGAACTGAAGCAGTTGCCCTCCTAAAGCTTGCAATATATCTACATTTAAAAATGTGTGCATACAGAAATGTGAAGATATATTTAAAGAATGGATGTTGCTGTTTATTTGTTGTCGCTTCCGACTCTTCATGACCTCATGGACCAGCCCACGCCACAGTTCCCTGTCAGCCATTGCCACCCCCAGCTCTTTCAAGGTCAAGCCAAGTCACTTCAAGGATACCATCCATCCACTTTGCCCTTCCTTTTTCCTTCCATTTTCTCTAACATCATTATCTTATCCAAGCTTTCCTGTCTTCTCATTATATGCCCAAAATACTTCATCTTTGTTTCTAATATCCTTCCCTCCAGTGAGCAGTCGGGCATTATTGCCTGGAGTATGGACTATTTGATCTTCTTGCGGTCCAAGGCACTCTCAGAATTTTCCTCCAACACCACAATTCAAAAGTGTCTTATCTTCCTTCGCTCAGCCCTTCTTATGGTCCAGCTCTCACATCCATAGGTTACTATGGGGAATACCATTGCTTTAACTATGTGGACCTTTGTTGTCAGTGTGATGTCTCTACTCTTCACTATTTTATCGAAGTTGGTCATTGCTCTCCTCCCAAGAAGTAAATGTCTTCTGATTTCCTGGCTACAATCTGCATCTGCAGTAATCTTTGTGCCTAGAAATATAAAGTCTGTCACTGCCTCCACGTTTTCTCCCTCTTTTTCCAGTTATCAATCAATCTGGTTGCCATAATCTTGGTTTTTTTATGTTTAACTGCAACCCAGCTTTTGCACTTTCTTCTTTCACCTTGGTTAGAAGGCTCCTCAACTCCTCCTCACTTTCAGCCATCAAAGTGGTATCATCTGCATATCTAAAGTTGTTAATGTTTCTTCCAGCAATTTTAACTCCAGCCTTGGATTCATCAAGCCCCGCATGTCGCACAATGTGTTCTGCATACAAAATGAATGAGGAGTATACAGCCCTGCTGTACTCCTTTCCCAATCTTGAACCATACTATTGTTTCATGGTCTATTCTTACTGTTGCTACTTAGTCATCATACAGATTCCTCAGGAGACAACCAAGAAGTTGCCACAATTTATTATGATCCACACAGTCAAAGGCTTTAGAATAGTCAATAAAACAGAAATAAATATTTTTCTGAAACTCCCTATCTTTTTCCATTATCCAGCAGATATTGGCAATTTGGTCTCTTGTTCCTCTGCCTTTTCTAAACACAGCTTGTACATCTTGCAACTCTTGCTCCATATATTGCTGGAGTCTGTCTTGCAGGATCTTGAGCATTACCTTACTGGCATGTGAAATAAGTGCCACTGTATAAAAGTTTGGGCATTCTTTAGCGTTTCCCCTTTTTTAGTATGGGGATATAAGTTGATATTTTCCCCCAATCTGGTGACCATTCTTGTGTTTTCCATATTTGCTGGCATATGGCATGCATCACCATGATGGCATCCTCTTCCAAGATTTTAAACAGTTCAGCTAGGATCCTATAGTCTCCTGCTGCCTTATTATTAGCAATGCTTCTTAAGGCCCATTCAACCTGACTCCTCAGGATGTCTGGTTCTAATTCACTGGCCACATCTTCAAAGCTATCCTCAATATTATCCTTCCTATACAGATCTTCTGTATAGTCTCACCACTTTCTCTTGATCTCTTCAGCTTCTGTTAGGTCCTTGCCATCTTTCTTTTTGATCATGCCGGGTTTTGCCTGAAATTTACCTCCAATGTTTCTAATTTTCTTGAAGAGGTCTCTTGTCCTTCCGTTTTATTGTTTTCTTCCACTTCCATGCATTGCTTGTTTAAAAATAGTTCCTTATCTCTTCTGGCTAACCTCTGGAATTGTGCATTTAATTGGGCATATATCCCCTATCACTGTTTCCTTTTGTTTTCCTTTTTTTCTTGAGCTACTTTCAGTGTCTCAGTAGACAGCCATCTTTCCTCCTTTTCTTTTTTTTTTCTTTTTTTTGGGGGGGGGGGGATCTACTTTGTTGCCGTCTCTTGAACAATGTTGCAAACTTCTATCCATAGTTCTTCTGGGACTCTATTTATTAAATCTAGTCCCTTAAATCTATTCTTCATTTCCACTGCATATTCACTAGGAATATTTGTGAGATCATATCTAACTGGTCTGTGTATTTTCCCTAATCACTTTAGAATGGATACCTTGCCAAAATATGTCTATTAGCCATTTTTAGGTGAACTCGTTTTTTAAAAAACTCAGTTTTAATGTGATGTTGAAGTTACCACTGAAACCACTACATCATACTGTGTATGTGATACATACCCCATGTACTGGATTGGCCATTGTTCAAGGAATAATTCAACTTTTATGCCAATGTACAGTCTCACTGCAAAGGTTACAGTTCAAGTGTCCCAGGAATGAACTCATCCACATACTTTAAAAGTATGTGGCTTTAAGTCTAGTCATGTCCGATTCTGGGGGCTGGTGCTCATCTCCATTTCTAAGCTGACGAGCTGATGTTGTTCATAGACACCTCCAAGGTCATGTAGCCGGCATGAATGCATGGAGCACTGTTCCATAATTTGTATTTAGTGCAGCAACCATAGTTTGTATTTAATAGTTTTGAAACTAGCCGCACTGGTCCATAAGCTTTGGAGTCTTCTACAGACAGATCTCCAAAAGAATGCCTCACCATCTTAGGTTTCTCGGGGCTTCCCAACCAAATGTCTACAATCTACCAGGCAATATGTGAACTCTGCGTCTGCTAGATCCTCTCAGTCATTTCACTCTGTCTTTATCATTTCTGCCAGGAAATGAAGTCTGTGGCTACACACTCCCCCGTCTACTCCTGATGACTTTTCCACACGCAGAGAGCATTTCTGAGTGCTGAAAGACAGCTCCTCCTGCAGGTTACTACTTACACCCAGAACAGAAAGGTCCTTAAATCAGAGGAAAGACAAAAATCAAATATACATTATTTTCAGTTGCGTCATGTTCCAGCCACCAAAACACTTCCATATAAATAGGCATGAGAGAGGGGAAAATTACTATTTGTATCCTTCACCCTGGTTGTAAAGTGTCTAGGCAATAATCTAAAATATAAAAGCATCACAACTGAGTTCAAGGATTAGTTGTCTCATACTAGGACAGTGGTTCTCAACCTGTGGGTCTCCAGGTGTTTTGGCCTACACCTCCTAGAAATCCCAGCCAGTTTACCATCTGTTAGGATTTCTGGGAGTTAAAGGCCACAACACCTGGGGATCCACAGGTTTAGAACCACTGTTCTAGAATAAGAATGTTTTTTGTGAATTACAAAGGCAAATCCTGATATTTATAAATGCCTATTGCCTTCAAGGAGCCCCCAGTGAACTGCTGAACTTGTTGACCGAAAGGTTGGCGGTTCGAATAGGGGGAGTAGAATAATCTCCCACTATTAATCCCAGCTTCTGCCAACGTAGCAGTTTGAAAACATGCAAATGTGAGTAGATCAATAGGTACAGCTTCAGAGGGAAGGTAACAGCACTCCATGCAGTCATAATGGCCACACAACCTTGGAGGTGTCTACTTACAACGCTGGCTCTTCGGCTTAGAAATGGAGATGCGCACCAACCCCCAGAGTCAGACATGACTAAACTTGATGTCGGGAAAACCTTTACCTTTACCTTATGCTCTTCATATCTGATTCAGTAGAAATAAAAAATGAAGTACTAAATCTGTCTAATCCAGATTTATATTCAAGACTCAGTGCCTGCTTTCTTGGCTAAGCCACACTATCCCTTGATATTGTAAAGTTATATGGAAATAATAATAATAGTAATAATAATAATAATAATAATAATAATAATAATAATAATAATAATTTCATTTCTTACCTGCCTCTCCTAGTGGATCGAGGTGGGTTACTGCATTATTAAAACACATAAACATAGTAAAATTTTTATAAATATACATATTTCTATAAAAGGTACATATTAAATTGTCTCACAATTTTGAGTAAGGAGATTTTTTCAGTGTAACAGATTATTTTATATCGCTTTAGCAATAATAATAATAATAATAATAATAATAATAATAATAATAATAATAATAAACTTTTTTATATTCTGCACCTATCTCCCCGAGGAGACTCAGGGCAATAGAATGTCCATCAATGGATTTCAGTGAAACAGCTTTACCTATTTCATTTTGGTCAAAGTCATAAATATCGATTGGGTGGCTTTTGCTGCTTGCCAAGAACCAATATAGAGCTGGCATGGCGTAATGGTTAAGTTCTGAACCAGAACTTGGCCATGAAAACTCATTGGATGGCTTTAGGCAAGTCATACTCCTTCATCCTCAGTGGAAGACAATGGCAATTCCACCTAAACATTAGAAAGGATGTCTTGATGGTGAGAGCTTGACAGTGGAATAGACTGTCTCAAATTGTGCTGTAATCTCCTTATCAGAAGTTTTTAAACAGACTGGATGGCAGTTCTTTGACTATATATTCATGCATAGCTGGTGGTTGGACTGGATGGCACTTGTGATCTCTTCTAATTCAGAGAAATCTTGCCAAGAAAAGCCTTTAACAGATTTGGTTTAGGATCAGCAATGACCCGAAGGCATACAACAACATCAGAACTAATAGCTTAACAACTATATAGATAATAGATTTCATCCCTTCATATCCACTTAATATTAATAAGCAAACATCACTATTACTGATCAAGTACATTGCCTTTGGTCAAACTCCACTCCCACAGAATTCATAAACGACGGCAAATATTACACCCATATAATGTTTCCTGCTGTAGAATATGTTTGTAATGTTCCATCTGAACCTTTGTGTACCAGCAAAGTGCTTGAGAACAAGTAATTGGCTCTTTGCAAGGTCAAAAAACCATTGTCTCTCTTTACCAGCACATAAGTGACCCCTGCTGGAGCGCCTGTGGCTGGTTGCTCTGAAGGCATCAGAAGCCCCTCTATGAGAAGAATGTCAGACATGTAATAAAGAGCAGACAAACATATTTATTATTAAATCAGAGCTGTAGCCCCTGACGTCAGCTGCAGGGATTGTGTCTGAGGGTTCTACTTAAGTTCTAAACCACTCCACAAAAAACCTTTGCATGATTCCCATGCTGCCCCTCCCATCTCCCATTCCCACCAAATCTCCCCTTTGCTGAAATGAAATGGGTTAGCATTCCTCCTTGCTGAGGCAGTTGGTTAGCTCTCAGCCATGCCAATTCCATTTTAGGTCTTTCCTGCCTCCATGGCACCCTGTAAGGGCAGGCAGTTTGGGTGCTGAGACAATGTCAAGTATTTGCTAGCGTTCTTTTGAGCTTAGCCCACTCTGGCGCTCTCAGAATAATGCTCAAATTTAGTCCATTAACTTAGTTCTCAAGGGACTATTTCACTGCTCCTGTACCTAAGCAACTCTAGCATCGGTACCTTTCTCTAAAATCTTTCATTATAGCAATTTCCAAAAGGGCATCCTTTATTAACCTGTTGCATCAAAACAACAAGGAAATCTATTAAAGACACACAGATATATAGTCAACAGCTTGATGAAGACTCACTGTTAATAAATCATTGTCACTGTCAGTAGTTTCTGCTTTTGTTTTCCTTCTGACCTCACTGTGTACAATTCTACCACCGTTTATATGTGCTGTGCACATATTCCCCAAAACTGGATAACACTTCATACATTTGAGGGAACTCATGCTACAATAAACATTATAGTGTCTAGGATACCCAGGGTTCTTGATTATTATTTCAGAGATGTTTGTGAACATGAACAATTTTATACAGTGCTCTCAATATTCACCTGTCAGCATTTAGAAGTACAGGCAGTCCCCAAGTTACGAACAAGATAGGTCTGTAGATTTGTTCTTAAGTTGAATTTGGATGTACGGTAAGTTGGAACAAGTGCAATTTTAAGTGTAACTCCAGCCAAATGTGTGTGTTTGCGTGTGTGTGTGTATATATTACTTTTCCACTATCTGGACGGAGGCCATCAGAGGGCACTAGAGAGAAGGATAATCCATTTTTGGGGGATGGAAGGTAGGCTGAAGGAGTTAAAGCATTTCCCTTTTTCCTGTTATTTCTCGCACACATGTCCCCATCATGGAAGCAACTCTTGTTTATGTTATGGGAAGTGGGGAGGGGGAATAACCAGCGAAAATGGGGGAAATGGTTTTCCCCCGTCCACTGCCCTCCCCGCCATAAAATAAACTATCCTTCCCTCTTTAATCACCCCTAGTGGTCTCTGCCTGGTTAATGAAACAGTACTGAATATATATAAAATAAGCTTTGGATAGCATAAGGAAAGGCTAACACTGCCTCTTTTGCTGCCTGTTCCCCTGTTCAGAAGATTTCATCGCACTTTCTGTCCCTGTGATAAGATTTTGAAAAAATTGACTTGTTGTGGAAACAAGGATTGGTGACAAAGTTTCAATTGAGACATCTTCTTCCCATGATAACTCTTTACGAAGTAAATTTCCAGAAGGAGAGATTTCTCTCACTTCCTGTTATCTTGCCCCTATTTTTAACTATGAGTCGTTTGCAAGTCGGATGTTTTTAACTCAGGAACTGCCTTATACATATACAAAAATGACATGACTAATCTATTAACTTTATGTGTATATGTGCCTTCAAATTGCCTGTTAATGTATGGCAGCCCTATGAATTTCATAGGTTTTCTTAGCCAAAGAATATGCAGAGGTGGTTTAGCCAGTTAGTGGTTTATTAATTGTATTTTTTATAGTGGTCCACCACAGTCGCTGCCAACACAGTAAACAATAAATCAGAACAACAAGAGAACAAGGTTTGTAGTAGAAGATGCGATCGCAAAGATAGGCTGGACCTGAATACTGCCCTAAAGTAATTGAATCTTTATTATCTCATGCCCTGAAGCTAGCTTTAGCTGATAGCCCTTTAGGGCATCAAGGCCCCCATTTTGCCCTTTGTCTCAGGTGGCAAAATGCCATGGGATAGCCCTACGGTAAAGTCAATGGGAGTACTCTTGAGGTGTCTGTTTGTGTAACTAACTGCGCTGCTTACATCTTTATATCATGTATGTTTTATACATCAGGAACATTTGGCAATTTCATGTGTGTAGTGTATTAAACAGATATCGATATTTGCATGCCATCTGCCATAGAATCAGCCTATAGGAGGAAATGACTCAGTTTTTCCGTATGACATTCTCCCCACCTTCAGTTATGAATAGATTTCTGTTGTGCTTTCTATAATGGAATGAGACAGACTCTTCCAGGCTGTGTGTCACTTCATAACCTAGGTTTTATTAGCCCCAGTTGCTTCAATTCCAAGAAAATCTTAAAGGGAGACTTTGATTTTCAGTGCCTGCTTTCCTTTTAGAATTAAAATGCTTTTCATCATTTACAAAACTGTCCAGCAGGATTTTATTTTATTTTTTGCTTTTAAAAAAAAGGTTGAGGGAAGCCTTGGAACAATTAGCCCGAATGATTGAAATTCAGGGGATCCATCTGATTTTTTTCCAATTCATTTCCAGATGGAAAAAGGACTATGTTCCAATATAAAATGTGATAATAAAAGTCCAGCATCCTCCTGCAAGATTAAACAGGCATGTTTGTAGTCTCCTGAGACTTATTTGGGGGAAAATAATATATATGTGTGTGTCCAGATGGGCATGAAGTAGAAAATTCAGCGTGGGAGAGTCCTTCTTAGATGTTTCATCCAACCTAGTATGGACTACTCAGACCATGAATATATTGCTGCCAGTAAGTCAGCCTGTCAGTCTCTTTACAGGCCTCTAGGCTCTCTCATAGTGTGCAGCCTGGCCAACTTTTTCCAGGTGGAACCAGTTTGGATTTTGTCAGAAGCAATGATGTTGAAGTGTTGGCCACAGTTAATAAAGCAAATAAATATACAAATGATCACTTTAAAATTCTGTATTGCTGCACAGCCAAGCTCCAAGACAGTTCTCTATAGCTCAGCTTTGTCCTTGAGTGTCTACTATCCCATAACTGAGGCTTTTCATAGGATTTTTTATGAGACAAGGGATCTTATCACATTAACCTATGGATTCACCACACATCATGGTGAATCCGTGGAGGCCCAGCAGGGAGCGTGGGGAACCTGTCACCTCACACCCGGCCTTGCCTGACTTACAGCTTGCTTCATCCCATGAGGGGGAAGTGTTCACTGCCCAGCTTGCCCCCACTGTTGCAAATGCAACATGGGAAACCTCCTATGTTGGTGCCACGAGAGCGTATGCCGGTTCCTCTCCCCCTTTGCCACAGCGCCCCACCAGAAGTAGTTGCATGTCATGGGATAGGCTCCATGGCAAAAGGGAAGAGCAACCAGCGTACAATGGACAAATTAACCCATATGATGAGGTCATAAAAATGACGCTCTGGGTTTCTTAAGTAAGAACAGAATACAGTGGCGGTTGTAATATGGTTGCACAACAAGCATTAAAATATGTGTGGATTCCACTTGATCTTCCACACATATT
This sequence comes from Anolis carolinensis, assembly GCF_035594765.1. Taxonomy (NCBI): domain Eukaryota; kingdom Metazoa; phylum Chordata; class Lepidosauria; order Squamata; family Anolidae; genus Anolis; species Anolis carolinensis. The sequence continues at coordinate 221,567,890 of NC_085843.1, read as the reverse complement.
TTAAGGCTCGTTGTGCAGCCATATTATGACCGCCACTGTATTCTGTTCTTCCTTAAGAAACATAGAGCATCATTTTTATGACCTCATCATAAAAATGTAGTCGTGTACTTGACTACAGCGGCCAGGATGGTCTATGCCAGACTTTGGAAATCAGAAGAAGTTCCTTCAAAAGATGAATGGCTAGACAAAATAATGGAAATTATGGACATGGATAGATTAACTTTTTTTAATAAAGAAACATACAGGGAGACCTATAACACTCACTCACTTTAAGGGCTATATAAAATTAAAGTTGAAGGAGGAAAAATAAGAGAAAGAATTATGGGACTGTAAAACTGAAAGACTTCGGATTAAAATTTAAAAATAACAAAGAAGACATAGAATAATTTAAGAAGAATTCAAAGAACATTATTATAATGCAAAGAAGAAGAATAGAAGTAACAAATTTCCCCCTTCCTTTTCGCTACCTCCCTGCCTACCCCCATTGTTGTGACTGCGCCTTCGGGGATTATGGTTGATGGTGATGGGATTCGAAGAGGAAGAAAAAACCCTCGTGATGAGGGTTCATTGGAGGAGTTGTGCAGGAAGCAACTTAGAGAGCTTAATGGGGGATCTTCTGAGGAAGATTCAGATGGGGAGTTTGGGGAAGAAATGGATGCTGAGGAACAGGTGGTGGCTGGGGAAGTGGGCACTGAATGGGCACAGCCACCGGAGATGTCTGGGGATTTGGGGCCTATGGATACTGCTGAACCTGGGGTTTCTACAGCAGCAGATCCCACTTGGGATGCTTGGAGAAGGGAGGATGGTTCTTTAAGTGTTCGTGGGGCTAAGTGTGGGCAGGATGATTGGGACTCCGATGAACTGTTAGGCACTCCTGATCCACGAGCCCTAGCTGTGTGGAGTTCGGACTCTGAGTTGGGACACCTGGTGTTTGGGTGTGTTTGGTCACCCAACAGGAAGGGGAATAAAATGGGAATGTTTGGCCACTTCACTTTGCATGTGGCAAGGTGTTGCTGAGGCGCCATTGGGATCTCTGTGCTCTCGTGAAGACTGGACTTGGACTGTGATTCGGATGTAAGTTATCTGGGACTGCTCTGCAGCGGAGGGATGGAATGTGTGGGTTTCCCTGGACTGCACTCTGATTACTATTTCTAGCTGCTGATACCATCGTTGCTTGGCTCTTTGTGCCTTTTCGTGGACCTGGTTTGGATGACTGCACCCTCTTCGGACTCTGGATTGGAATTTGACCTGGCTTCTGTCTTTGCCCTCTGACTGACGATTACTCCCGGCTTCTGACTACTGGTTTGCTCTCTGGAATTTGCTGCTGCCTCCTGACCTGACCTTGGATCCTCCTGACGACGGCTATTCATCATCCCTTTGAAGCTCTCGGCTTTATCTGCACCGTGGAAGCAGTTTACTGCACTTCTAGTTTGTTTTGTTTTCAGACCAGTTTGGTGTTTTTCTTTTGGGAACTGTCCCTTTAAATCCGCAGAGCCGACTGGCTGTTTCAGAAATGGTTTGGAGCCAAAAGTGGCTTTTGCACTTTCAGCTATACCTTGCAGCTTCTGGAAGGTTTCAAGTCTTTGTTTAATTTGCATATCAATTAATTAGCAGTCAACTCAATTTGTTCTCTAAAGCTGAACTGAAGCGTCTTTTAGTTTTTATTGAATGCCAGCGTGGAAAAATAGCTTGGCTTGTTTTTGAGTTATATTTTTGCCCGAACTATTCTTGAAACACTGATAAATGAAGTGTTTCAAGGATACTGTCAGGACCCTGGCTGCAAAGGCACCAATAACCAAACACAGAGGCCAGAATCTATCTAATATCTTTATTGAAGGAATATATAAAGTTAATAAAAGCAAGTATATGAAATAGTCCAAAAGCAGACCTTTCAGGAAAGGTCTAAATTAGTCCAAAAAAGCGATGTCCAATATGAAATATTAAGGTTCAAAGTTGTAATCCAATAACCGAAACACTCACTTTGCCAGGCAAAGTGAGGGGAGATGACAAGGTCCTTTAGTCCATAAACTTGAGCAAGGCTAGGAAATAACTTGATACTTGAAACAAGGCTTAAAACGTGGAACAAGGTAACAAGGAACAAGAACAAGGTCCGTGGAAAAACTTGGTAAAATCCGTGATACAAGGCAATGTTTAGTCCTGGGAAACAAGCAAGGTCCGTAGGTAAACAAAGGCTGAAACAGGAGCGAAGGCTGGAAAGCAGGGCAAGGCTTGAGCAGGAGCGAGGCTTGAAACGGAGCGCGCTGTCCAGACACAACTCGCTCCGGAGGTTGACGAATTGACTCCGCGAAGTTACTTCGCGGGTAAATCACCTATATAGAGTCTAACTTTCCCGCCGAAGCAGTTCTCTGGGAACCAGAAACGAAAGCTAATCTTTGAGACCAGATGTTTGACTCCTTAAGGATTCTCACGAAAAAGCAGACTTAATTGGCTGAATTCTTGGCTGCTATCCTCGCACTCCTGCGCGAAGCAGCTTCCAAACCTCTCTGTTGTTTACAAAACTCATGGCGGGAGAACACAGGAGAAGTGGGCTCCGGATTTGTTTGACATACTTCTGGGTCACAACTCTCTTGCAGGTGCAAGGTTCCCAGATCTGCCTGGGAAAGATCTGGCTGGGAAGATTCCAGTTCAGACTGGGAAGGTAAAAAACCCAAGTTTTCTTCATCATCAGGCATTACAGTGTCATAAGCAGGACTACAAGGCCCATGAGTCATCACACTATCCCCCTCCTCAGGGCCCCTCCCAAACCGGGACTCTCTCCCCGAGGCGCGAGGTCGTGGCTTGGCGGGATAGGTCTGATGAAAGCGACGGGTTAGATCAGGAGCGTGAACTGTGGAGGCGTCTTCCCAAGAGCGCTCCTCAGGGCCAAAACCCACCCAGTCAATGAGATATTGCAGGCGGCGGCGGTGAAAGCGAGAATCTAAAATGTCCTCAACCTCGAACTCCTCCTCCCCATTCATCAAAACAGGAGGGGGAGCCGGTTGGTCTGTATCAGGACGCACACCATCCGCCGGAAGGAGCAGGGAACGGTGAAACACTGGGTGGATGCGCATTGAACGCGGAAGTTGGAGTTTGAAAGTCACGGGGTTTAATTGCGCCACCACTGGATAGGGGCCAATGAAACGGGCATCTAACTTCCGGCAAGGGCGGTGGGAGGGCAGAAAGTGAGTGGACAGGAAAACCCGATCTCCTACCTTGATTTCGGGGCCCGGCTGGCGATGTTTGTCAGCGTGGCGTTTATAGTCCTCCTTGGCTTGGTCCAGTTGCTGGAGCAAAAGTTGTTGTACCGCTGTGAGTTCCTGCAGCCAATCCTCTGCTGCGGGAACTTCTGAAGTTTCAATGACAGGGGGAAAGAAACGTGGGTGGAAGCCGTAGTTTGCAAAGAACGGCGTTTCTTTTGTAGAAGCTTGAACTCCATTGTTATAAGCAAACTCTGACAGTGGTAACAGAGAAGCCCAATTGTCCTGTTGGTAGTTTACATAACAGCGAAGATACTGCTCCAAGGTGGCATTGGTGCGCTCCGTTTGCCCATCTGTTTGAGGATGATGAGCTGAAGATAAGCGAGAGTCTATGCCCAATAGTTTTTGTAGTGCCTTCCAAAAACGAGAGGTGAATTGAGATCCACGGTCTGTGACTAAACTCTTGGGCAATCCATGTAGTCTGAAAACATGTTGAAGGAATAGATCAGCAGTCTCTTTGGCCGTGGGGAGACCTTCACAGGGTATGAAATGGGCTAACTTGGTGAAAAGGTCCACCACCACTAGGATCGTGGTGAATCCACAGGAAGGTGGTAGGTCAGTGATGAAATCCGCAGAAATTATTTCCCATGGGCGAGATGGGGTAGGAAGGGGATGTAGAAGCCCTGAGGGTTTCTCCCTTCTTATCTTGGAGCGCTGGCATACGGGGCAGGTGTTGACATATTTTTCCACATCTTTGCGGATCTTGGGCCACCAAAAATCCCTTAGGATCAGATGCATGGTTTTAAATAGTCCGAAATGCCCTGCTGGTTTGCAGTCATGACACAGACGAAGCGCTTTTTCCCTGCCCGGTCCGGGTGGGATATAAACATGATTTCTATAGCAAAGCAGTCCATCTTTAAGCGAAAAGGGAAAATGCAGACCTTGACGAAGTTGGTCCTGCGCCCAGGCATCTGCTTGCTGACTAGCCCTGATTTCTTGAGCACAGATGGGTCCTGGAGTAGAGGAAGTTGAACCAATGGGAGTGGATTTGGTGTTCCCCACTGTGAGCGTGGCAAAGTTCTCGGGTTGTAGTAGTTGGGATTCAAAGGTCTCCTTGCGTCCTGCAGCGTATTCCGGTTTACGTGACAGGGCGTCTGCTTGCTTGGTTTGGGCTGGGGTCACATAATGGATCTGGAAGTTGAAACGTTCAAAGAATAAAGCCCAACGTTGCTGCCTCTGATTTAGTTTGCGGGCAGTTCTTAGATGTTCTAGATTTCGATGATCAGTGTGGACTTCAATGGGAAATTTGGCCCCTTCTAGCCAATGTCTCCAAGTTTCAAAGGCTGCCTTTATGGCCAGTAGTTCCTTTTCCCAAATGGTGTAATTTCTCTCTGGTGTGGTTAGTTGACGGGAGTAAAAGGCACAGGGATGAAGGTGGTCTCCCACCGGTTGTAAGAGTACAGCCCCAATTGCCACATCCGAGGCGTCCGCTTGCACAACAAAAGGGGTTCCAGGATCTGGGTGCTGTAGAATTGGCTGGGACGTGAATAATTTCTTTAGTTGCTGGAACCCTTTCTCTGCTTGATCAGTCCAGCGGAAGGGCTGTTTTCCACGGATGCAGCTAGTGATTGGGTCAGACCAGCGGGCAAAATCTGGAATGAACTTGCGGTAATAGTTCGCGAACCCCAAGAAACGCTGCACCTCTTTCTTGTTAGTTGGCGCCCGCCATTCCAATACTGCTGAAACCTTGGCCGGATCCATGGAGAGCCCTAGAGGCGAGATACGGTAACCAAGGAAATCTACCTCTTGTAGATCGAAAGCACATTTTTCCAACTTGGCATAAAGTCCATGATCTCGCAAACGTTGTAACACCATTTTGACGTGGTTCTCATGTTCTGATTGTGATCTAGAAAACACCAAAAAATCGTCCAGGTAGATTATCAAGAACCGATCTAGATAGTCCTGAAAAATATCATTGACAAAATGCTGGAACGTTGCGGGGGCTCCGCATAATCCATAATTCATAACTCGGGACTCGAATAATCCGAATTTAGTCTGAAAGGCAGTCTTCCACTCGTCCCCTTCTCTGATGCGAACTAGATTATAAGCCCCTCGAAGATCCAGCTTGGTGTAGACCTTGGCTCCTCGAAGTCGGTCCAGTAGATCCGAGATTAAGGGCAGGGGATAACTGTTCCGCTTGGTGATATTGTTCAATGCTCTGTAGTCCACCACCAAGCGTAATTCCCCTGACTTCTTCTTCACAAACATCACTGGGGAGGCGGCTGGGGATTGAGAGGGTCTGATGAATCCCTTGCGAAGGTTTGTCTCTATGAATTCCCTGAGAGCTTCTTGCTCCGGTTCAGTCAGGGAGTATAGGTGCCCTCGCGGGATCGGGGCCCCCTCCACCAAGTCAATGGCACAGTCATAAGGTCTATGTGGGGGTAATTTCTCGGCTTCTTTTTCATTGAATACATCCCAATACTCGGAGTACTTCTTGGGCAGGGTGATGATGGGCTCGGTCTCTGTGGCATGGCAGACCTTGGCTACGAGGCAATGGTTTTGGCAGTACTTTGAAGCAAACTGTAGTTCTCTGTTGGACCAGGAGATGCTTGGGTCGTGGAGAGTCAGCCACGGGATTCCCAAAATCACAGGGAAATGGGGAACCTCGGTAACAAAGAAAGAAATCTCTTCCATATGTTCCCTTATCCACATCCTGGTGGGTTCTGACCACTGGCTTACGGGCCCCGTCTTGAGGGGGCGGCCGTCTATGGCTTGCACCACACGGGCATTCTTGAAGTCATGATATTGTAATCCCAGAGAGTCGGCATACTCTCTGTCAATGAAGTTGTTGGTGGCTCCGGAGTCTATCATGGCGTGGATCATGACGGGTCCCCTTTTTGCTGACCATAAGGTGACCACTAGAAGGAACAGGACCCCGGTTGGCGGCTCTTGAATGGGTTTTCTGACCGGGTTGGCGAGCCTCTCTACGCCCGGTCGTTGGCTTCCCCCGCCGGCTGTGTGCCAGCCGCCTCAGACGCCTTCGTCTCCGTGGAGGACGCCGCCGCAAGACGGGCGGCGGGCTTCCCTTTGGCTGGACACTCTCTGGCGAAGTGGCCCCCATTTCCGCAATACCAGCAGAGATTTAAGCGTTGGCGACGGGCCTTCTCGGCGGCATCTAACCTGGGTCGCACGTTGCCCAACTGCATCGGCACCTCCTCGCTCCCTCTGGGGTATGGGGTTGGTGGTGGGGGTCTCCACACTGGACGCGGCTGGACGCTGGCGGGAGCGGGGGGTTTTGCCCCAGCTCTACCGCACTGACCACGTACCCATTGTTTCCTGTTGGCAATCAAGACTTCAGCCCGTAAACATTGGTCAATGAGTGCTTCGAGGGTCTGGGGAGGGTCCACCTTGGAGATTTCTTCCAGCATTTCAATGTTGAGACCCTCCCGAAATTGTCCCCTGAGGGCTACATCGTTCCAGCCGGTGCTGTGGGCCAGCACTCGGAACTCGGCTATGTACTGAGACATGGGTCTGTCTCCTTGGAAGAGGCGCCGGAGTTTATGGCCGGCTGCCTCCAAATTGTCCTCGATTCCCCAGGTCTCCTTAAGGTGATCCAAGAAGCGTTGCGCTGTTCTTAGGTGGGAAGAGGCTTGATCGAATAGGGCCGTCGCCCAGCTGGCCGCTGGTCCGTCTAGAAGGCTGTAAACCCACGCCACCTTGATGTCTTCTTGGGGAAACTCGGCGGCACGGGCCTCTAGGTAAGCCTGGCACTGGCGGCGGAAAACTTGGACCTTGGAAGCTTCTCCAGAAAACTTAGTTGGCAACGCCATGGCCGGGAGGCGGACTCCGCGCTCCCTCAATCCTTTTATTTCTCCATCCTGCGCGTTGAGTCTGTCGCGGATGCGATCCACTTCATCTTTGCTGATGGTGTAGCTGAGCGGCTGCCCAGCCGGCGCGGCTCCGGTCGACATTCTGGCCTTGGTTAATTGGTGCTTATGGGTGGCGGAGTCAAACTGTCAGGACCCTGGCTGCAAAGGCACCAATAACCAAACACAGAGGCCAGAATCTATCTAATATCTTTATTGAAGGAATATATAAAGTTAATAAAAGCAAGTATATGAAATAGTCCAAAAGCAGACCTTTCAGGAAAGGTCTAAATTAGTCCAAAAAAGCGATGTCCAATATGAAATATTAAGGTTCAAAGTTGTAATCCAATAACCGAAACACTCACTTTGCCAGGCAAAGTGAGGGGAGATGACAAGGTCCTTTAGTCCATAAACTTGAGCAAGGCTAGGAAATAACTTGATACTTGAAACAAGGCTTAAAACGTGGAACAAGGTAACAAGGAACAAGAACAAGGTCCGTGGAAAAACTTGGTAAAATCCGTGATACAAGGCAATGTTTAGTCCTGGGAAACAAGCAAGGTCCGTAGGTAAACAAAGGCTGAAACAGGAGCGAAGGCTGGAAAGCAGGGCAAGGCTTGAGCAGGAGCGAGGCTTGAAACGGAGCGCGCTGTCCAGACACAACTCGCTCCGGAGGTTGACGAATTGACTCCGCGAAGTTACTTCGCGGGTAAATCACCTATATAGAGTCTAACTTTCCCGCCGAAGCAGTTCTCTGGGAACCAGAAACGAAAGCTAATCTTTGAGACCAGATGTTTGACTCCTTAAGGATTCTCACGAAAAAGCAGACTTAATTGGCTGAATTCTTGGCTGCTATCCTCGCACTCCTGCGCGAAGCAGCTTCCAAACCTCTCTGTTGTTTACAAAACTCATGGCGGGAGAACACAGGAGAAGTGGGCTCCGGATTTGTTTGACATACTTCTGGGTCACAACTCTCTTGCAGGTGCAAGGTTCCCAGATCTGCCTGGGAAAGATCTGGCTGGGAAGATTCCAGTTCAGACTGGGAAGGTAAAAAACCCAAGTTTTCTTCATCATCAGGCATTACAGTGTCATAAGCAGGACTACAAGGCCCATGAGTCATCACAGATACCCTCTGTGTTTATGTTACTTTTTGGCTTATCTTCTGAATAAACTCTGTTTTGTTTGTTAACTGGCGTCTGACTCTTGACACCCATTCCCTACTCCCTATCCCTAATCTTTTCCCCAATCTCTTCCAATTTCTTTTTAATTATTTTTTGAAAACGCTTAATAAAAATTTAAAATATGTGTGGATTTCAGTGCAACAACACAAATACAATCTTGCAACCTCATTGCAATTAAGAACAGGACGAAAATTGCAGGTCATTTGAGAAATCTAACAAAATCAAGACCAAGAGACTTTTATATCCTTACTTTGAATCGGTATATACCTTGCATCCTTAATCCACAAAGGGGCTGCTATTAGACCTGCCCATTCCCACCTTTAGCGATTTTAAAGCAAACCTATCACAGGGTTTTCTTTGGCAAGATTTGTTCAGAACAGGTTCTCCATTGCCCTCCCCAGAGACTAAAAGAATACAATTTTGCCCAAGGTCATCCAATGGGTTTTGAGCCCTGGTCTCCAGAGTCAAAGGGTACATCTATGATGTCAAATTAATGCAGTTTGATACCACTTTAACTTCCATTATTCAATGCTGTAAAATCAATAATTACAGTGTAGATGCAACCAAAGTCAATCCACTTCACCACTCTGACTCCCTTGTTCAAGAATGAAGGTTATATCTTTGAACATGTATTTACTGTTGCCCTTTGCCCTTTTTCACAAGCTCAGTCCAAATGCCCCTCCTCCATTTATATCCTGTCTTCTTCCTAATAATCAGTCTCAAGGCAGTTTACAATTTATTATAAACAACACAGATTTTAAAACTATATAAAATCAGTTTTAAAACCATAGAAGATGTTTTAAAATTTAATCTGTTGAGTGTAAACCATTTAAAATGTTTTTAAATCATATTAAAAAAACCACCCAGAACAGCATATTACACCATTAAAAGCCTATCACAGTCAAACTCTAAAAGTCTTGGGCTTTGACTACACTACCGTACAAAATCCAGATTATCTGCTTTGAACTGGATTATATGGCAGTGTAGATTCATATAATTCAGTTCATAGCAGATAATCTGGATTATATCACAGTATAGATCCAGCCTAAGAAAAATGAATGTTTTTACCTGTCAGTGGGAACAGATCAATGAGGAACCACTTAAAAACACATTATATGTACTAATAAGTACACAGACTTGATGTTTGTGGAAACACATGCATAAGATTTGGCTGTGTGGCCCACACATCTTGGCCATCATTATTTTAACCATGGAAAACATACTTATTGTAGTTAATGAGAGATCCTGAAACATGAACAAGTCTGAAAATTACAAACAGCTGACAATCCAAAATTCAGAAACTGAAGAGCAGAGCCAGGAATCATATTGTAAAGTCCAATTCCCTCTTTTTTTAGCCACTGCAGTCTCTTGAAGAGCTGCAATGTCTGTGGAAGAACCTCAGAACTATTAGGTATAAGCCAGTGATAAGAAACACAGAGGAAGAAAGATGAACCCTACTCCAACATTCCTACTACCATACTGTAAGTCATACATCACTCCAGTTCTCTACAGAAAACCATTCCCTCTCCAAAGAGTGAGCTAAACATCCCTAACCTGTGATCCAGTACAGCCCCTGAATCCGTGAAGAATACTTTCCTTGGAAACAGGAAACCATGAATAGGGGAATGAACAATATCTTCAAAAGTTGCCACAGAGACACACTGGACGACCTAGAAAATTCCTTTAAAATTGTCATCTCTTGGAATTTGCCAGCGCAAATCTATAATCACTTCTGGCCGAAGTATACCTTTTAGTTGCCTGAAAGACCTGGAAAAATAGATTTTATCAGAGCTTGTTATAACCTCATCATACAGACTAATTTGTCTGTCGTATGCTAGTTCCTCTCCCCTTTTGCCTTGGAGCCCATTGCACAATGTATATCTACTTCTGACAGGGCTCTGTGGCAAAAGGGGAGAGGAACTGGATCAGGACCCCCACCAAAATCCAGGACACCGAAACGGATTGCAGTTTACCCATATTGCACAAGCCTACCAGATATATATATACATATACATATATATATATACACACACACACACACATACATACACACACACAGTAGAGTCTCACTTATCCAACATAAACGGGCCGGTAGAATGTTGGATAAGCGAATATGTTGGATAATAAGGAGGGATTAAGGAAAAGCCTATTAAACATCAAATTAGGTTATGATTTTACAAATTAAGCACCAAAACATCATGTTATACCACAAATCTGACAGAAAAAGTAGTTCAATATGCAGTAATGCTATGTAGTAATTACTGTATTTACGAATTTAGCACCAAAATATCACAATGTATTGAAAACATTGACTACAAAAATGTGTTGGATAATCCAGAATGTTGGATAAGTGGGTGTTGGATAAGTGATACTCTACTGTATACACATCTGGAGTTACACCTTAAAAATGTACCTGTTCCAACTTACAAACAAATTCAACTTAAGAACATGGAGACTGCCTATACATGTGGGGAGTTTAATAAAATTAATTAGGCACCAGAAGCATTTTTGTACAAGGTCAACTATGGCCTTCTTTATAGCATTTTTAAAATATAATTTGTAAAACGGCTAGCAGAATCAACAACGAAGGAGCCTCAGCTTGTTCTGCAAATGGCTTTGCAACCGGTCAGAATATAGATAGGAAACGATTCTGTTCATAATCAACAGTGACATTGCCAAACAAGAAGCTGATTTTCATTTGGATAATAAAAGAAAGTGAGCACAGCCCTAACTTGCGTGACAAATAGCACTTAGGAGGATTAAAAACGGAATAGCTTCTGAAATCTGTGTTCTGCTTCACCAGCCATGCTCCTGACTTTTAATGATTCCCCTGCACAAAGGAGCTTTGATTTCTTTCCTATTTGGTTTCCAGCTCAGAACAAATTTGACATTCTTACAATAAGCCAATTCTGCAATGGTTTGATTCAACACTCAACAAGGGAATAACAGTCCAATCCTATAAGCTGTTGTACTGGCAACACTCCAGAGAAATGTCTTCCCAAAACTGGTGCCCTCCAGAACCATAGGATAGAGTGTGCAAGTAGCTTGTTAGAATAACTAATGCCACCTAGAATAAGTGACCGTGGAAAGCAATGCGAGGGAAAATGAATGCTGATTTTAAGAAAAATGCAAAAGACTGGGCAAGAGGAATAGCAAGCAATAGTCCTTAATCATTCTTGAACTGATGTGAAACTTTGCTTCTTCTCTTCATGTTTTATGAGGTATCCATAGATTCTCATCATAGATGGGTTCAGTCAACACAATATGGGAAGGTTCCTTCTGGGCACAGCAAGCTAGCACTGTGAAACTGAGGTTTGCTAATGTCTAATTTATGGAGCCGCCATTGGTGCAGCAGGTTAAACCACTGAGCTGCTGAACTTGCTGAACTTGATTCGAATCCAGAGAGCAGGGTGAGTTCCCGCTGTTAGCCCCAGCTTCTGCCAAACTAGCAGTTTCAAAACATGCAAATGTGAATAGATCGATAGATACCACTCCGGCGGGAAGGTAACAGAACTCCATGCAGTCATGATGGCCACATGACCTTGGAGGTGTCTGCGGACAATGCCGGCTCTTTGGCTGAAAAATGGAGATGAGCATAAACCCCCAGAGTCGGTCACGACTAGACTTAATGTCGAGGAGAAACCTTTACCTTTACCTGGATAGTTTTATTTATCTAAAATACTGTACTTTGACTCTTAAATATTATTTTTAAAACACTATTACTTAATTAAGACTAGTCTTAATTGTTTGGAAATGGGAGTGGGGTGTTAACCAAAGGTCAGTAAAGCAAAAAATAATTTCTTATCTAAGTCTAGTGGTTAAATGAAAAAAGGCAAACTTTTTTATATTCACCACACAAACATTTATGGTTCATTGGCTGTAATTCCTCCACAGATAATCTTTTATATAAATTCTACTCAAAATATACATTGTCACACAGTGTTGGTAGGCAGAGAAAACTTTTGATGAAAAAGATTGGCAGTTTTTAGTCTTATTTCAACATGTTCAGTTTTCCAGTATGGTATTTACCTATCATTGGCAAATGCACATGTGGGAACTTTGGGAGAAGTAATGCTTTGTTGTCTATCCCAAAATTACAGTGGATTAGAGGTAATAACAAACACATGTTGTACTGAAAGAGTCATGGTCTATTCCAAAGGCAATGAAGCAAAAAAAAATTAAATTCAAACACTGGAATGTTTCTGTTCCCAATTAACTTTTCCTCTAATTATTACAGCATCCAAAATCAGGCTGGTCTCAATGGGAAAAAATACATTGCATCTCAAAAGGAATTCCAGATTGCAGATTATTTGCAAAATTAAGCAGATGTTGATCAAGCAACTGTTTATGTATAGTAGTTTTCCAGTAATCAAAATCTGAATTGACTGTTATGGAAAAAAAATTCACAGCTCTTATGAAGTCAGCTATCACACCCTAGTCTCACGAAGGTAATAATAGACAGATATTTCCTATTTTAAATCACTTGCTGGATTGGGCATCACACTCCAATGATTCAGCTACATTGTCACATAAATCCTTGTGAATTTTTCTGTCAATCCAGATTCATTTGATTTTCTAAATGAAGTTCTGTATTTTTTGCTATTGAATTTAGATTTGTTAGTTTTGGCCCAGCTCCCCAATCTTTTAAGGTAATCTTGAAATTTAATTCTGAATTTTAAGGTGTTAGCTACCTCCCCAACTTCAGTTTCATCTATGGGTCCTTCCACACAGCCATGTAACCCAGAATATCAAGGCAGAAAATCCTAAAATATCTGCTTTGAACTGGGTTATCTGAGTCCACACTGCCATATATTCCAGTTCAAAGCAGAAAATGTGGGATTTTAATCAGCTGTGTGGAAGGGGTCTATAAAGTTGACAAGCATGCCCTCTATTGCATCCTCTAAGACATTCAGAATGATATATACTGTGCTAAAGAAAATATTAACTATAAATTAAATAAATATGCATTGAATAAAAATGAGCCCAAGATAGAACCCTGTAGCACTTCATTTCACTTCTCTTCAAGATAAGGAATCATTAGTGAGCGCACTTTGGGATCGGCCAGTAAACCAATTCCCAAATCACCTAACTAGCATTACATCTATCCCACATTTTACCAGCTTGTCTGTAAAAATATTATGAGGAAATTTGTCAAAAGTTTTACCAAAATGAAGATATACTACAACCGTAGCATTCCCTTAATCTACCAAATTTACAATGATATCAAAATAAGATCCAAGATTAGTCAGGCATTCTCTCCTTTTGCAATAAATCATACAGTCTCTGTGCAATCATTATATTCTTCTCTGAGTGCTCACAGACTGTTTAGATAATAGTTCTAGAGCTTTTCATGGTACTGATATAAAGTCAACAGACTGAATATTACTCAGGTTGTCTCTCCTACTTTCTCTTTTAAAAAAAATGGAGGAAACATTTGTTCATGTTCAGCCAACCAGAACCTCACTACTTCTCTAAGACTTCTCAAAGATTATAGGCAGAGAAACTGTTATCATACCTGCAAATTCCTTTAGCACCTTTGGATACAATTAATCTAACCCGTGATATTTGAATTCATTTAATGCAGCCCCCACTGGCACAGCAGGTTAAATCCCTAAGTAGCTGATTTTGCTGACCGAAAGGTCGGTGGTTTGAATCCAGGGAGTGGGGTGAGCTCCTGCTGTTAGTCCCAGCTTCTGCCAATCTAGCAGTTTGAAAACATGCAAATGTGAGTAGATCAATAGGTACTGCTCCAGTGGGAAGGTAACGGTGCTCCATGCAATCATGCCAGCCACATGACCTTGGAGGAGTCTACAGGCAACACTGGCTCTTTGGCTTAGAAATGGAGATGAGCACCAACCCTCAGCGTCTGACACAACTAGACTTAATGTCAGGGAAAAACCTTTACCTTTATTGCAGCTCAATATTCCTCCACCACTTCTTGCCATTTCTGGTGGCAGCCACATAGCTGCATTTAGTTTTCTACTGAGACAAAGTCGATATCAAACAGTTCTATTTTCTTTCTGCCACTCATTAGTAGTTCTTTCTCTTTTTGATGCTGTAGACCTACTGCTTCCTTATTCTTTCTTTTGTTCCAAACATATCTGGAGAAAATTCTTTTTATCATATTGGCCTTTTTACAAGTCTTAGCCCATTTTGAGCTTTAGCCTTACTGACATTCCTTCTACAAATATCGGCCACTCTTCGTACCCTTCCTTGGTGAATTGTCCTGTCTTCCATTTCTTAAAGGAGCCTCCGGTCGCTCAGTGTGTTAAAGTGCTGAGCTGCTGAACTTGCAGACTGAAAGGTCCCAGGTTCAAATCTGGGGAGCAGAGTGAGCGCCCGCTGTTAGCTCCAGCTTCTGCCCACCTAGTAGTTCGAAAACATGCAAATGTGAGTAGATCAATAGGTACCGCTCCAGCGGGAAGATAATGGCGCTTCATGCAGTCATGCCAGCCACATGACCTTGGAGGTGTCTACAGACAATGCTGGCTCTTCGGCTTAGAAATGGAGATGAGCACCAACCCCCAGAATCGGACACGACTGGACTTAACATCAGGGGAAACCTTTACCTTTACCCTTTTTTCCCATTTCTTAAACATACCCCTTTTAAATGTGGAAATAACTATTTAAACAGGAAATCACCCTCCAGAGGAATAGACATGTCTGGACTAAATGTAAGGAGACTTCTTCCAGACTGCCTTCCATCCTTCTACATACGATGTCTTTAGAGTCAATAGATGTGAGAATGGAAAGATTTGGGCATAAATTACAGTTCTCTCATATATTCCAGGATTGTTCTGTGCCAAGAGAAAGGTGAATACATGAAACAGTCTGCTGGCTTTCCCAAGACAATGTTGATGCTCTGTAAAGCTAAGAATTGCCCACTGAGATGCCTTTACTGTTTAAATGCTAACTTTGCCTCTCTAATTCCTGCTCCTACTTATTAAAGGTGACATGTTAAATTCTGAATTGTTCTTGGCAAAGTGTTTTTCATACAATCCTTGCCTTGCCATAGAAGCATTGGGTAGATCCTTGACACTAATTTGAAATAAGAAATGATTTACCTCCCCAAATAATAGAGACAGAACAATAACATTTTATGAATAACTTAATGAGATATAATCTGATTCTTTTGTAGTATAACTGTCAAGTTTTAATTGCTTTTAGAAGCATGTGGTCTTACTGCATTGCAGGGACAGGATATAACATTTTTCAAGTGTTGCTTCATGCTCATTTTAGGTGTTGAGTTGACTATTAAATAAAATGTAAGACTCAATTAACCAGAAGCTTGTAGCATTCAGAATAAAAGTAGCACAAAATATAACTATTTTAGGCACTTTCAGGAAATGATATGTTGCATTTTTACCCAAAAAAAATTAATATAATGTCAACTAATTATTTCCAGGGATCTTGGAATGATAGCTACAACTAATTAAAATCCAGCTGCAATTCAGATTATTCCATAATGGAGCAGCCTTAGACCCCTTCGACACAGCTGTATAAAATCCACATTGAACTGGATTGTATGGCAATGTAGACTCGAATAATCCAGTTCAAAGCAGATATTGTGGATTATCTGCATTGATATTCTGAGTTATATGGCTGTGTGGAAGGGCCCTTGGATTCACCCTGTTAGTGCTCCCATTGCTGTCCACACCCAAATTCGAATCAGCGCCATTTTATTTCTCTTTCTTCTCCAAAGAGATTTGCCATTGCTTTCCTTTCTGCTTGGGTCTGTCCAATTGGCAATGGGATCAGCCAACTGTACATTTTATCACACTGTCTGTTTAATTTATAAGATGAACATACAGTAGAGTCTCACTTATCCAACATAAACGGGCCGGCAGAATGTTGGATAAGCGAATATGTTGGATAATAAGGAGAGATTAAGGAGAAGCCTTAGGTTATGATTTTACAAAATAAGCACCAAAACATCATGTTATACAACAAATTTGACAGAAAAAGTAGTTCAATATGCAGTAATGCTACGTAGTAATTACTGTATTTACGAATTTAGCACCAAAATATCACAATGTATTGAAAACATTGATTACAAAAATGTGTTGAATAATCCAGAAAGTTGGATAAGCAAATGTTGGATAAGTGAGACTCTACTGTATATATAAAACAGGAGGAAGAAGACTTGAAAATTAAAGGAAAAACAACAATTTAAGACATGCAGATGACATCATCCTAGTAGCAGAAAATAGAAAGGCTTGAATGACTACTGAAGGAAGTAATGGAAGAAATGTAAATGCAGGTTTACAGTTGATCAAGAAGTAAACAAAAATTATGATTTACATCACTTTAAGGTATATGATGAAGATATTGTAACATTCAAAATTTTCCATATCTTGGCTTAGCCATTAATGAGAATGTCAACTGGAGTCAAGTAATCAGAAGAAGACTTGGAAGGGCAGCTATGAAGAAAGTGCACAAGATCCTAAGTGTAATGATACATAGTTGATGTTAGGATTGTTCGTGCATTTCCATTTCCATTTCTATGAATAGCAGTGGACAGTGAAGAAAGCTAACAAGAAGGAAAAAGAAATACTTTCAATACTTAAAAAACCAAATCAATGAGTCCTAGAGCAAATCAAACTTGAACCCTCTCTAGAAGCCACGTTGACTAAACTAAGATTGTCATACTTTGGACACATCATAAGAAGACATGACTCACTAGAAAATACAAGAATGGTAAAGTATAAAGCATTAGGAAAGGAGAAAAACTGCATTACAGATAGATATAATCAATTAAAGAAGCTGTGGCCCCGAGTCTGTAAGTCGTGAGCAAGGTTGTTGAAGATAGGGGGACTTGGAGGTCTCTCTTCATAGTGGCACTGCAAGTTAAAGTCAACTAGATGACAGGTAATAATAAACTGTCCTTTACAACCACATGTTGGACATGACTGCCATTCCCTTCATGGGTCACCATAAACCGAAATCTACTTGATAGCAGTTAACAACCAACTTCATCTGAGGAATTACGCTGTTGTGGGTTTCTTACTCCTTCTCATCCTATCCTTTTATCAATAGAGTGAGTAGAAGAATGAAACTGATTTCACCTTCATAATATAGACATAATCTAATAGCTTAGTTACTCCGTGAGTGTGTGTGTGTGTGTACACATGCGCGCATATATGTAGAGATGATAGAGATAGAGATGATAGGATATATAGATAGATAGAGATATAAAGAATATGCCTTAAAGTTACCTATTGACTTATTGTGACCCCATTAATTTCATAGGGCTTTTTAAGGCCTCTTCCACACAAGTGAATAAAATCCCATATTATCTGCTTTGAACTGGAATATATGGCAGTGTGGACACAGATAACCCAGTTCAAAGCAGATACTGTGGGATGTTCTGCCTTGATATTCTGGGTTATATGGCTGTGTGGAAGGGCACTTAGGTAAGGAATATGTAGGGTCCTTCCACACAACCATATAACCCAGAATATCAAGGCAGAACATCCCACAGTATCTGTGTTGAACTGGTTTATCTGAGTCCACACTGCCGTATATACCAATTCAAAGCAGAAAATGGGAGATTTTATTCACCTGTGTGGAAGGGGCAACAGAGGTGGGTTTCGCCAGTTCTTTCTTACAGACTGGATTTGTGCCTTTAGGGCGGGACTGCACAACCTACAACCCTCCAGGAGTTTTGGACTTCACTTCCCAGAATTCCTGACCATTGGACAAGCGGGGCTTCTGGTAGTTGGAGACCCAAACACTTGGACAGCCACATGTTATGCAGGCCTTCTTTAAAGTATTAAAGCCCTATAAAACTGCATTCAACATTTCCTAATGTAATTTGTTCCCATTACCAGCATTTTAAAGTGTCCTCACATTCATATCAACTAGCAACCAGTAAGCTACTGCCATCTTGTGGTAGGAAAAAAGTAACATAGATTTGTCCATCTTTGGCTAAAAGGTATACACAGGTATATAAGCTATGGGTAGCATAGGGAAGAATAAACATCCCTGTGGTATTTGTTTTTCTGTCTGTGCCCCTGTTCAGAAGATTTGGCCTCACTTTCTGTCCCTGTGAGAACTGAATTTTGAAAAAAAAATGGCTTGCTGTGTAAACAAGGATTGATGAAAAAGTTTCAGTGGAGACATATTTTCCCCATAATAATTTTTTCAGGAGTGAATTTCCCTTCCAAGAGGTAGATTTTTCTCATTTCCTGTTGTCTCATCCCCATTCTTAATTTGTAAGTTATAATGAGCATTCACCAAAATGTTTACCATGAAGTTTTGAAAATGGGCATTCTTTTGCAATAACCTTGTACAATTTTGGGGCAAAACAAAACATTTGGAAAATGGCTACTATGTGTCCCCTACTCTCTTTTGCCCTGCACTCTTATGTCAGTACAAACAAAATATGCCATTGCTTCCACTTCTAGGGATGTACTCTTGCTGTAATTTCATTCACTATGTAACAAAATTTGGGGGGGGGGGGGGGGGGGGAGTTATGTTCCTGGTTTGAAAGTGTTATTTGCTGTTTGATTGTGAAGTCCTTACTTTAAAAGTAGTTGTTATACTCCAGAAACTTCATTTTGTAGCTCACAAACTATGTTGAGACTCAAGGAGATATTCATCGAAAAATATAGCAAAATGTGCTGCACGATGTCCTGCAAAAACAAATGTTTTGTAGTTTAATAAACCTTTTTCATGCTTTTATGATAGAATCAATTAGCAAACAACATTTATAAACCAGGAACAAATAACAAACATATTAGAAATGCCCAATGCACACCAGAAGTGCTCAATGCAGTCATCGCTGAGCCTGAAACCCCAGGTTTCGGCAATGGCCAGTGGAGCTTTCGCACAATTAAAATTTGTGCGCCAGTTGCGCCCATACCTTGGGAAGTCAGACTTGGCCACAGTAGTCCATGCTCTGGTTACATCCCGAATAGATTACTGCAACGTGCTCTACATGGGATTGTCTCTGAAGATGGCTCAGAAGCTTCAAATAGTCTAACAGGCGGCATCCAGATTGCTCACCGGAGTGGCGTACAGGGAGCATACAACCCCCCTATTACGTCAGCTCCACTGGTTGTCAGTCTGCTACATAGCACAAATCAAAGTGCTGGCTTTAGCCTATAAAGCCCTAAATGGTTCTAGCCTAGCTCACCTGTCCAAACATATCTCCCTCTATGAGCCATCTCGGAGTTTAAAATAATCTGGGGAGGCCCTGCTCTCGGTCCCATCTTCTTTGCAGGCACGATTGGTGGGGACCAGATACAGGGCCTTCTCAGTGGTGGCCCCTTGGCTGTGAAACTTCCTCCCCAGGGGGATTAGATCAGCCCTCTCCCTCCTGATCTTCTGTAAGAGAGTAAAAACGTGGCCATGCCTTCGGAGTACCTGTGCAATAATCAGATTTGGAACAACATATTATGACTATAGGGATGGCCTGGTTTACGCTGATGGATTATTTGATTTAACTGTGATTATATGGTTTTTAAAATGTTTCTTAGTGTTTTAATTGTATTTTATAATTTAATTTATAAATGGTATTTTATTTTGTATAAATGGTATTTTATTAAGGCATCAAATAGCTGCCAATTTGTAAAGCCACATTGAGTCCACTTTGGGGTAGAGAAAGATGGAATAGAAATAGTGTAAATAAATGAATAAATAAATAATGCTACATAGTGTTATCAGTTCCACCTTTTAATAGCCATGTTTCTAAGAACTGTCATCTTCATTAACCATGCCTTATTTCCTGTGTTACACTGAGAAACCAGCCACAGTTATACTTTTCATACACATAGGTCATATGTCAGGGAGGCCCTCAAAACACATTCTTCGCATCACCTGTGAAAACACGCCAAGAGACTCTCACATCCTGATTTTCCAAATCCAACACTTCTTGCAGGCTCACAAAGCCATGTTTAATCAACACAGAGACACACTCAGGCAAAATGCCCAGTTGGAAGTCACACTTCCAACTCCATCTTGGCAGAGACCTGTTCACTCCCTCCTGCTGCATCTCTTGGGCTTTCCAAATGATGCCCTGAATCCCACACATGCAAAGCTGTTTTCCTCTCACCCTTGGCCTTCCTTTGTGGCTGACGGATGGATGGCCTGTATGGCTTCCCTATGCTGCTACTGTTTTTGTTTTAATTGTAACATCCCCCCCTCCCAAAAAAAATCCCAAAACTTATCTGAATAGCCTATTAAGAAGCTCCATTTTAGTGTAATTGGATTTCTCCCCTTGTGAGTTTGCAATGAAGATGTCATCTAGATTGAGGGAGGTGCCCATTCATCTCAAATTAAATCCAGTCATTGGTTGGGCGAGCTGTAAGACAATTTAGGCTCATCAAGCAGCTGCGACTGGAGGTACCCTTGGCAATACTCCAGAACTGAGCTCAGTTTCTTCTCTCATGTGGCATAAGCATGCCCATCCTATAGAACTGTTTTGTTCTAGTAGAGCCTGCAGGACCAAAATGACATGTGGGACTGCACTTAACAGTTCTCTATCTTGGGTTTGTTGGTGAAAATGAATGCCAAGGATTTTTGACCCTTGAACTCAGGCAACTTCATGGAACTCATTTATCGGCGGCAGCAACCAGCCTTGTAATAACACCCGCAAGCCATCCTTGGCAAGTGCCATAACTCTACCAGGACTCATTGGAGGTAGCCAACTGGCCCTAGAAACCACCATTTGGATTTTTTCTTTGCAATGTCTTGGTGTGACACTAAACCATTTATTTAGTCAATCACTCAAAGTTCTATCCTACCTTTCCTCCGTTGAACTCAGGATAGCATGCATATTTCTCCTTTTATTATCTTATGATCTGTCTTCAGGTCATTTCTGCCTTATGCAACCCTAACGTCAACCTATCATAGGGTTTTCTTGGAGAGATTTATTCAGAGGGGTATGTCATTGTCTGCATCTGCTTTGCCCCTAAAACAACCCTATCAGATAGGTCAGCCTGAGAAAGCAACTGGCTTACATCACCCAGTGATTTTCCAGGATAAATAAGGATTTGAACCTGATCTTTTAAGCTTTAGTCTAACATTCCAACCATGGCGCAGTAGCTTTTCCTGTCATCAAGCATATCCACAGCCAGGAATAAGTCTCACCAATGTAGGGATTTAATCGTTTTCCTTAGTCCTAAAGCTGATTCTGATCCACAGATTGTGTGCTCTGGCTGTATCTTGGCCTTTGTGATCTACAGCCAGTATGACACTGAATGCCACCCTTCTACATGGGTATTACAGGAGGCCTGCCTCTCTTATAGCATTCCTGTGTTTGGCAAAAGACCTGAATCTCTTCTCCTCTGAACTAGACAATACCTCCAGGTGCCTTTTCCAACCATACAACTACAAGAGAGAAAGTTTGCATTAGAGAAAGAATGGGGGGGGAAGGGAAGGCTTTGCCAATCCCCTTCCATCTCATTCTTCATGAATCCCCTTGCCTATGGCCCCTTCTACACTGCTAGATAAAACCCAGGTTATCTGCTTTGAATTGGCTTTTATGGCAGTGTAGTCTCAGATAATCCAGTTCAAAGCAGATAGTTTGAATTATCTGCTTTTATAATCTGGATTATATGGCAGTGTAGAAAGGACCTTTGATAGCAATTGAGAAACAGCAACCATGAACAGTTTTCATAGCAAATGTAATTGGCTACACGGTGAACTGGAAGGTTACTTGCATTCTCTCCTACACGTCCTAGGATGCAAGATGCCTTCTATCTTTTCAGATTGATAAGGAGCCACTTTGTTCTTTTGCTACTTGGCCATAAAAGGAAACAGAAGATTGTTTATTTTTGTTATCTTTTATACTCCTCATCTATGGCTTCTTCAATTACTATAGCCATTCAAAATGCAGATATCAACTAAATTGAGATCACAACAGGGGGGAAATGATTAGAGGAAGATGCAAGGCCTTCCAGATTGCTCCCATTGTTCCTGCTGCCCTGGACCAGTTAGAAGTTCTTTGGACATCAATTCTGGCTTCTTTGCACTTTTGTTAATTTTTCTTTGTTGGTACTGTTTGCATTTGCACGTTGAGTATTTCACTTTTGAAAAACTCCCATCCATCCTTAACTCGATTGTCTTTTAGTATTGGAGTTCATGGAATGCCGCTCAGTATTTCCTGCATTTTTTGGAAGTCAGCTCTCCTAAAGTCCAGAATGCGTGTTTGACTTGTCTTAGTTTCAGCCTTCTTTTGTATGGCAAACTGCAGGAGCACATGGTCATTAGCCCCTAAGGATCTGACCAACTGCATTCATCAGGTCCTCTGCGTGTATTAAGATGAGATCAAAAGTAGCTGATCCTTTGTTGTCTTTTCTACCTTCTGGACCATAACATTGTCTGCAAGGCAAGTTAGGAATTTGTTGGACTTTATATTCTTAGCCAAGTTTGTTTTCCAGCAGATATCAGGACAGTTGAAATTGCCCATGACTATCTCTTTTCTTTGTGCCTATTTGGTCAACTACTGACAGAAGGCTTCATCGAGTTCTTCATCCTGGTTTGGAAGTGTGTAGTAGACACCCACGAGATCTTTTTGAGTCCTGATTCCCTTGATTCTTATCCAGATGCTTTCAAGCTGGTTTCCTGGATTGCAGTCTTGCATCTCTTAGGCAACATAACTTTTCTGACATATAAGGCTACTCTCCCTCCTCTTCCCTTTGTTCCGTTTCTGTGAAAGAGGTTGTAGCCTTCAATTGCTACATTCCAGTGATAGGAGTCATCCTACCAGGTTTCATTGATGCCTATGACATCAAAAATACGGTGTCGAGCTAAAAGTTGGAATTCGTCTTATTTCCCATGCTGTGCATTAGTGTAAAGACATGTAAGCCTCTGAAACCTGCCCGAGCTGTTTATTTGGGATTATTGTGCTCTTGGTACTTGGTCCTTGCTGTGTTTGTGCAACCCTCCATTTAGCCTTTTGACGATTTCCCATGGTCGTGAGTAAAATACAGTTCACAAAGCTGTTGTCTCCCTCCCCCAGTGGATCTAGTTTAAAGTACACCTGATGAGGTTTGCGAATCTGTGAGCAAAAAGGTGTTTTCCTCATGTGTGAGATGCACCCCATCCCTTGCCAGTAGGCCGTCCTCCTGGAAAAGCAAGCCATGGCCGAGGAAACCAAAGCGCTCCTCCTGACACCATTTTCTGTGCCAATTATTGACCTGTACTATTTTTCTGGCCCTTATAGACAAGGAACAATAAATGTGGCAGTTCATCAACATCTGGAGAGGCAACCACAGAGCTAATACAAAATCAGAACTTGATTCATTAAATTTCTTGATTAAATTTACATCTTTCTCCCAGCACAGGATTCAAAGTCGTGTACAATGTGTACTTCATTTCCAGGTTGAGCACTGTATATCTCTGTGACCCACAGAGAATGAGGACAAAAGTTACCTCCCATCCCTGGTGTAATTGCCCAGCCCTGGGTTAAATCCTTTCCAAACCCTTGTATAATATTACCAATCCTCATCTGTAGTCTTCTCAATTTCTTTGCTAATTGAAGAGAAGCCCTTGTAGCTGTCAATAGCACACATGTCTGGAGGGAGGGTCAATGAAGAAAAGCCCCAAGGATCAGTAGACCCTTCAAGAGACTAGTTCCATGTTTGAAAGGTTCCCCATCTCAGCAGCAATTCATCAGATTTACTAAATCAGCACAAAGCCTATTTGCTCCTCTGGCACTAGTGCATGAAATAACATCTGTAAGTCATGAAGATTAAGTGTGTGGGCACAGGCATACAATGAGCACAGCCAACTATGATTCCCTGGTACTGGGACTCTCCAGATGGCAGCTCTGAGACTAAATCCACCCTTGAACTTGTGCTCTCTGACCTTTCAACAGCCAGATCAGATAAGCTTCTGAAAGGTGCATGAATAAGCAGATTTATCGAAAGAACTCAGAAACAATTTTTCAAAGAAAGCAGGAATTTAGCAGTTCACATGCCAGATTCACAATGAGCTGCCACCTCCCTTGTGGCATAAAATGTGCCCATCGACCTACCGATGAACAAGCTATTTCCAAATGAATACACCACGGGAGCATTAAGGAAATACATTCACATGTACCTGTGTTTTCCATTCAAGCTCTAAATGCCTGCATGGTGTATTTTATACTTTTGAGTTGGCCCAATAAAGATATAGCTGCTGCGTGGTTTTTGTTAGAATTATTAAGGAGATTATATTTGCAAATTAAGGTGCTCACAGCAATAAGAACGTTCTCATTGTCTTTTGATCACAGGGAGCATCACAAGCATAAGAAAAAGCTGTTAGCAGGATTAGTTCTGTCATTTGAACTCACAAAAAGGCTCTCAACTCTGGAAGGTCACATCTTTCAGAAATTCAGAGGTACAAATAATTAAGCACTAAATACAAAAAAACAACATGAGGAAGACATAATTAATCATTATCCTTTATTTAGTAACAACTTAATGATAGTCAGCAGATAATCAGAAGTCAGCTACTATATTGATTTTACAGCAAGAGTTGAGAACTTCCACATCTCTAGCCAGCAGTATTAAAGGTAACAGGCTCTGGGAGTTTTAGTACAAAACAACTGGAGGACTTAACATTTCCCACCTAATGAACACGATCAACCCCCAGAAGCTGCTTCATATATATTCCTGTGACTATTATCTTGTTATACTCAAAGGATATACTTAATATATCACCATGAGTCTTCAAACATAACTTCCTAAGCATTCCTCAATTATTTAGGGCAGTGGTTCTCAACCTGGGGTTCCCAGATGTTTTTGGCCTACAACTCCCAGAAATCCCAGCCGGTTTACCAGCTGTTAGGATTTCTGGGAGTTGAAAACCAAAAACATCTGGGGACCCCAGGTTGAGAACCACTGATTTAGGGACACAAAATGCAGAATCTTGTTTTCAATTAATCTGGGGCTTGCAGCTGATAAACTCAACTTTAGGCTGGGCATCAGGAGCAGAAAGAGTAAATACAACCATTGAATCCCTGGCTCAATCCCATCCTGAGTCCCTTCAGGGCAAGAGGGTGGGATATAAAGTTTTATTTTTATTATTATTGTTAAGTATACTTTCAAGAGTAATAATGGCGTCTGGGAATCAGAAGGTTCATGGAACTATCAGCAAATTAAATAGCACTTGATATCACTGACAAGATATGAATGAATCCTCCCAGTGCTTTCAGTCTTACATTCTTGCTTTGTAGGATTTTTCCCCCCATTCATCACTTCCACCTTTGAAGGCTTTTTAAAACTTCTTCCAAAAATCAAAGAGTCTTTCTTGGCCACATTGGCCTCCCATTGACAGTCATGGGGCTTTCAAAATTTCTGGGTGTGTGCACATGCTGAAACAGTCCCTGTGTTATATTTCTACAGGTTTGTTTTCATTTTTTTTCCTTTTAAATATGCTGCAAGTTATCCTAAATCCACAGATTAAAACACAAAAGACAGATAGTTCTGCTTTTTCATTTAAGCCTTCAGTGTTCATTAGAATTATAGAATCATAGAGTTTCCCACTTTTTCACACATGTTCATTGCACTGTAAGACTTCAATACAACAAACTTAAACCACACATACTCACCCAGGCGATATTATGAAACAGTTTTACACCTGTGGTACCCCCATCCAAGTAGGCAAGGCGCTGCCTTGGAACAAACACTCACATATTATTTGCAAGAACCAAGGCCACAGACAGCTCCCACATGGAGCAACCAGTTCTCAAAATGGCTCATTCATGAATACTGAGTAGCTGAAAGTATAGATATCTCCCCAAATATAACTAGGATTGTTCCAAGAACCAATCTGAATCTTCTTCATTACTCAGATGGGATTCTGGAGCTGTAACTGATGTAAATTAACAACCTCAGTTTACAAAACCATTCCTCAAATACAAGCCCATTTAAAATAATTTGGACAGATGTGCCACTTCCATCCTTGCTTTAAGACTTGTAGCCATCTACTTTCCAGAATTCTTCCCACACACACTTAGTTAACCCATAGGTGAAAGTGCCTTTCTATTGCTTTTCCCTTTCTGTTTTTGCTGTTTACCTCTCAAAGAGATTTAGCTGCTGTCCTTTTCAATCCTGCAGCCTCCTTCCTATCATCCATATCCCGGGTGATAAATCTCATATTCCTGACATTTGCTCTCCATAAAAAAGCAAAATAAATCTCATACTACTGATAACAAAAGGCAACCAAAGTGTAAAAACGGTACCCTCATGGGATCACATTTCACAATGGTCGTGTCTGTTCCCAATGAGGTTGATTTACAAAGGATTCAGGGGAAAATAATATATGAGCAAGCACACTCATAACAGGGGCACATCATCCACACTTTCAATTTATCTCATTGTCACTTCTTCGCATTCTCTCATATACACACACCTCAAGAAAAAATGGTTCTCTTTCCACCAGGCAGCTGTGATGGCCTGTACAGAAGTCCTTGTCACCGCTGGCTTAAGTGAGAAACAACATAGATGAGGCCCACCAAGAGCAAGCCACGCACGCCCACCATCATGAGGAGGAACAGCAGTAAGATGGACATGACTGGCTCTACCACCTGATTGCCAAGGTTCCAGGTGGGGAATCCCATGTTGACCAACTGTTGATTGATATCTGAAAACGGTGACCGTTCCCCTGGCCTTGCACCCGGATGATGGTGACGTTGTTGCTGCTGCTCATAGTGCTGTTGTGGAGCAGGGCCTCCATTTGTGTTGAAAAAGGCCTGTGGAGAAAACCCAGGGAAAGGGAATGAATTCATGAAGCCATCTTTGGCTAATGAAAAGAGTGCTCTAAGAAAAGATGGCAAGAAATGTAGGTGGAAACAGGTCACAGAATCATACTGCAGGAACTAGCATACCTAGGGCCCTTCCACACAGCCATACAACCCAGAATATCAAGGCAGGATAACCCACAATATCTGCTTTGAACTGGAATATCTGAGTCCACACTGCCATACTCCAGCTTGGATCGTTACCTTGACGTGGTGCTGGGGCTTGAGTGCCTTGATGAAGCCATGAGCTATACCGTGCAGGGTCACCCAAGACGGGAAGGTCATGGCAACTCACCCCAGTATTCTTGCCATGAAAACTACATGGATCATTACAACCAGAGAAATGTCGGTATACCATCGGAAGATAGGACCCCCAGGTCGGAAGATGGTCAAAATGTTACTGGGGAGGAGCAGAGGACTAGTCCAAGTAGCCCCAGATGTGATGATGCAGTTAGCTCAAAGCCAGAAGGAAGGTTAATGGCCGACGGTGCTGGAGGTGAAGGACGAATCCGATGTTCCAGAGATTAACACACTATAGGAACCTGGAATGTAAGATCTATGAGCCAGGGCAAACTGGATGTGGTTATTGGTGAGATGTCAAGATTAAAAATAGACATTCTGGGAGTCAGTGAACTGAAATGGACTGGAATGGGTCACTTCACAAAAGATGACCACCAGATCTACTACTACGGACAAAAGGAACACCGAAGAAATGGAGTAGCCTTCATAGTTAATAATAAAGTTGTGAAAGCAGTGATTGGATACAACCCAAAAAATGATAGAATGATCTCAATTCGAGTTCAAGGCAAGCCATTTAACATCACAGTGATCTAAATATATGCCCCAACCACAGCTGCTGAAGAAGCAGAATTAGATAAGTTCTACGAGGACCTGCAACACTTAGTGGATAACACACCAAAAAGAGACATTATTCTCATTACAGGAGATTGGAATGCTAAGGTGGGCAGTCAAATGATAACCGGGATCACAGGCAAGCTTGGTCTGGGACAACAAAATAAAGCAGGACGTAGGCTGATAGAATTTTGCCAGGAAAACTCAATGTGCATAACAAACACTCTCTTCCAACAACCTAAAAGACAGCTTTACACATGGACTTCACCAGATGGTCAACACCGAAATCAGATTGACGCTTTTGAACTCTGGTGCTCGAGGAAAATCCTGAGAGTGCCTTGGACTGCAAGAAGATCCAACCAGTCCATCCTCCAGGAAATAATGCCCGGCTGCTCACTGGAGGGAAGGATATTAGAATCAAAGCTGAAGTATTTTGGCCACATCATGAGGAGACAGGAAAGCTTGGAAAAGATCACGATGCTGGGGAAAATGGAGGGAAAAAGGAAGAGAGGCCGACCAAGGGTAAGATGGATGGACGGTATCCTTGAAGTGACTGGCTTGACCTTGAAGGAACTGGGGGCGGTGACGGCCGACAGGGAGCTCTGGCGTGGACTGTTCCATGAGGTCGCAAAGAGTCGGAGATGACTAAACGACTGAGCAGCAGCAGCAACAACACTGCCATATATCCCAGTTCAAAGCAGATAATGTGGGATTTTATTCAGTTGTGTGGAAGGAGCCCTAGAGAGGATGTTTTAATCAAATGTGAGATAAATCAAACCCGCAAATGTGGAGGGCCAACAAACCAATACAAACAAAAGACAAAAACAAGGCACACTGTAGCACCATTGAGAAATGTCAACAAATACAGCACACTCGGATAATTTTAAATGCTTTGGCCTTAGTCCTGCACTTATAGAAAAAGCCAGTGTGATGTAGTGGTCTAAGCACTGGACTACCAGTTCTGCAGAACAGGGTTTAAATTCCCGTTTGAGCAAGTCTCAGTCCCTAAACCTCACAGGAAAACAAAGGCAAATACTCCTCGGAATAATATTGTCAAGAAAATCCTGTAATAGACGCACTGTAAGTCAGAAATGACTTAAAGGCACATAACAACCTGCATTCAACAGCCTTCTGAATTCAGTTCTTAATTCTGAACAGAGGCATCTAGTATTGTGTTTTTAATCTATCACTGGCTCCTTAATACAATGTTCTGCTTACTTATACTAACACTTCATTTTTTTTAAATGCATGCAAATTCCCTGTTCTCATACTCCATAGACGAAGCAGTATTCTTTTATAGCAAAATGTGTAATTATTATTCATATGTGTACAAACTTGAAGAAAAAACAAACTGCAAGAAAACCGATTTGTGCTTTCACTACACAAACATTGATGATCAGAGGCCAGCTGCTGGGGAACATGAGCCAGCAAACACTGTTGTAGCAATATTGTGCTTGTAAGCTTCCTAAAGCCCTCTATTTGGCCACATAGCGAGTGCTGAACTAAACAGAGCAGTATAATGTGCTCTAGCATGATTCCACTTAGGTTCTCAATATGTATCTGGCAGACTCCCAGATGAGAAAAAATACATGAAGAATGAGAGTGTTGTGACTGCGCCTTCGGGGATTATGGTTGATGGTGATGGAATTCGAAGAGGAAGAAAAAAACCCTCGTGATGAGGGTTCACTGGAGGAGTTGCGCAGGAAGCGACTTAGAGAGCTATATGGGGGATCTTCTGAGGAAGATTCAGATGGGGAGATGGATGCTGAGGAACAGGTGGTGGCTGGGGAAGCGGGCACTGAATGGGCACAGCCACCGGAGATGTCTGGGGATTTGGGGCCTATGGATACTTCTGAACCTGGGGTTTCTGCAGGAGCTGATCCCAATTGGGATGCTTGGAGAAGGGAGGATGGTTCTTTAAGTGTTCATGGGGCTAAGTGTGGGCAGGATGATTGGGACTCCGACGAATTGCTAGGTACTCCAGATCCACGAGCTCTAGCTGTGTGGAGTTCAGACTCTGAGTAGATTTGGGACACCTGGTGTTTGGGTGTGAGTGTTTGGTCACCCAGGAGGAAGGGGAATAAAATGGGAATGTTTGGCCACTGCACTTTGCGTGTGGCAAGGTGTTGCTGAGGCGCCATTGGGATCTCTGTGTTTCCATGAAGATTGGACTTGGACTATGATTTGAATCTGCTGTTATCACCTAGCTTGGCTCTCGCTGTGTCTTATCGTGGACCTGTTTTGGATGACTGCACCCTCTTCAGACCTTGGATCGGAATTTGACCTTGCTACTGCCTTCGCCCTGTGATTGATGACTACTATCGGCTTTTGACTCCTGGCTTGCTCTTTGGACACCGCTATTATCTCCTGACCTGACCTTGGAATCCCGGACGACGTCTTTTCACCATCCTTTTGGAGCCTTCGGCTTTATCCACATTGTGGAAGCAGTCTACTGCATTCTTAGTTTGTTTGTTTGTTTCCTGACCAATTTGGTGTTTTCTTTTGGGAACTGTTCCTTTGAAAACTACAGAGCCGGCTGGCAGGGCTTGGACTCAGAAAGTGCAGTTTGCACTAAGTTTGTTTAGCTTTGTTTTTACCTGCTTGTGTTGCTGAATTATATTTTTGTTTGAACTGCTCTTGAAGCACTGATAGTGAAGTGTTTCAAGGTTTTTTCTGTGTTTACATTACTTTTTGGCTTATCTGCTGAATAAACTCTATTTTTGTTCGCTAATTGGCATCTGACTCTTGACAGAGAGAGTGATGCTGCACTCAGACCCTGCATAAGGGCTGTCCACAGACAACTGGGTAGCTACCATTTGAACAAAATGCTAGATTGAACTGACTCTGAACTAACAAGATGGATATTTCTTGGCTATTTTTAAAAAGTACAAAACATAAGATGCTCATATTGCCTCACCGGTCGGGAGTTCTCCCTGTTCTGAGTGCTCTGTCTTACTCGAGGATCGTCGTCTTGTACAATATCTCCATTTGCCAAAATCCGCACCATACTTTGAGCTTAATAGGGTTTGGTTACACCTGCAACACACAGGAGAACAATGTTTAGCCAGATCAACTGATCCCTTGGTAATGAAGCAAGAAAAGAAGGGACATACCTCCATGACGTAACACCAGAATTTTTCACTGAATCAGTTTTTTCAGAATAAACTCCAGCACTCCTGTTGCATAGTCACACCTATGTGCAGATTAGAATTCTTAGTCCATTGCATTTTTTCTTTTTGTATTGTTCTAACTAGTTTTTATTTGTTCATTACCTCAAGCAGCATTGTTGAAGGAAATACAAAATAATTTAAATAAATAACCATTCTTAAAGCAGAAAAACAATAGGAAAAGAGGATGGGGGGGGGGGGGGGACAAAAAGAAAACTTGGACACAAGTTCTTAATGCCATTACAGGCAGTTCCCAAATTACAAACATTCAGCTCATATCCAACTCCTAGTAAGACTTATGGGAAAGGGCATCTCCACTGAAGCTTTATCACCAGGGCTTGTTTCCATGACAACCCAAAATTTTCAAAATCCACACACTCTCTGCTTTCAGATGAAATACAAATCTCCTAAAAACAACCCCTGCTAAATAGTTAATCATGGCACCTTTCTGGTAAATCAAAAGGATTTTCATTATGCAATGTGACATATTAGTCAGCAAATGGTTTTAGTCTAATATATAACTCCAAGCCAAAAGTGAGAAAGCCAACTGCTCTCTCATTCCTTGGAAGGCAACTTACCAATTCCCAAAACAGCTCCGCCTCTGTGATAATGCTCTACAACTGCCTGATAGGTGTGGACAATTCTGGCCCTCATAGGGGAGATGGTGGCGGGGTATAAATAAAGTTTTATTATTATTATTATTATTATTGTAGGTCCCATAATCCCGTATCACTAGTTACCACAGGTGGAAGTTGCAGGCCATCAATGTTTAGAGCAGGCCCGCACAACCTGTGGCCCTCCAGCTGTTTGGGACTGCAATTCCCAGAAGCCCTGGCCAGTTTGTCCAATGGTCAGGAATTCTGGGAGCTGAAGTGCAAAACAACTGGAAGGCCACAGGTTGAGAGAGTCACAGTTGTCCATCTGTGAACTGAAACCTTGCCACGTGCTAGTTTAGCAGAAGCTGGAGCTAACAGCAGGGTATAAATAATAATAATAATAATAATAATAATAATAATAATAATATGTCATTTTATCCTTCACTTCAAAATATCTCTGCCAGCCCTTCAACACAAGAAAAGACATCAAGAGTGAAATGAAATGTCCTAAATACATCAACATCAAAAGGGTTGAAACTACAACGCTGAAAGCTCCCTGTTTAAATTCCACCTAAATCACAAACTTAAACGAGCCTTCTGTTTCAGACCCTGCTCTCAGCCTGCAACGATGGCCCCTTCCACACAGCTGAATAAAATCCTACATTATCTGCTTTTAACTGGGATATAAGGCAGTGTGGACTCAGATAACACAGTTCAAAGCAGATATTGTGTGTTATTCTGTCTTAATAGTCTGGGTTATATGACTGTGTGGAAGGGCCCTATGATGTTATTTTACAGGAAAAATAATCATTTGGGGAGAAAGTATGAAACGATCTGAGTAGACACAGTTGCCTGGTTCAAAGTATCGCATTGTACGATCATCAGATTAAGTGTGGACACCAGTTTTTTAAATGCCCTCAGAATGTTTCATATAGTTTTAATTGTATACATTGACTTTTTGCAAAAATTGTGCCAGAAGCAACTTTAAAACATAATGCAAAGTCGCTTCTGTTGTGAGAGATATGGCCGTCGACAGAGATGTTGCCCAGGGGACACCCCAGTTTTACCATCCTGCTGGGAGGCTTCTCTCATGTCCCTGCATGGGAAACTAGGGCTGACAAGCAGGAGCTCACGCCGTCTCGCAGATTCGAATCAGCAACCAACCTTCAGGTCAGCAGTTCAGCTCACACAAGGGTTTAACCTATTGCACCACTATTGCTCAATAGCAATATACATTGATATTGTGAGTATGTTTTTCAACTGGTCATTATCCCACATTGGGAGAAAGGTGGCATACAAATTATTGTATTATTGTTATTGTATTATTATTATTATTATTATTATTATTATTATTATTATTATTATTATTATTATTATTATATCTTGTGGCCTGAAAACACAAAGGGCCCTTCCACACAGCCATATAATCCAGAATATCAAGGCAGATAATCCACAATATTTGCTTTGAACGGGATTATCTGAGTCCATACTGGCATATAACCCAGTTCAATGTGGATTTTATAAAACTGTGTGGAAGGGACCTTAATGTTGGGAACTTGAGGTGGGCATGTTAACAAAGGTATAAACATAAGACTTTTAAAATAATAAGCAATTCTGCAGAGTTCAAACACTAACTATGGCCCCTTCCACACAGCTGAATAAAATCCCAAACTATCTGCTGGAATATATGGCTGTGTGGACGTAGGGCCCTTCCACACAGCAATATAACCCAGAATATCCAGGCAGAAAATCCCACAATATCTGCTTTGAACTGGATTATCTGAGTCCACACTTCCATATATTCCAGTTCAAAGCAGAAAATGGGGGATTTTATTCAACTGTGTGGAAGGGGCCTCAGATAAGACAGTTCAAAGCAGATATTGTTGGATTTTCTGCCTTGATATTCTGGATTATAGGGCTGTATGGAAAAGCCCTGAGGCCCCTTCCACAGAGCTGGATACAATCTGGAATATATGGCAGTGTGGACTCAGATATCCCAGTTCAAAGCAGAGACTGTGAGGTTTTCTGCCTTGATATTCTGGGTTATATGGCTGTGTGGAAGGGCCCTATGTTTCAAAGGGGAGCCTCACTCTCTGAGTTCACTCACCTCGCTTATTTTCTCCTCTTCCGCCAACGTCTCTTCCTCCTCCTAGAAAAGCTGAGCTCGGCATCTTCCGGAATAGCTGTCACTGCCGGAAGTGAGGCAAGAAGGAGAAGCCAATGGGAAGTCACTTCCAAGGCAAGGCGAGACGGGCTGGCCGCTGGAGGACTTGTCGCGCGCCCTCTTCCGGGGCTTCTGAGTACTGCAGGTCGCTCAATGCAAGACTGCGTTTCAACAGAAAGAAGGAAACAGTAAAGGGTTTTTTCTCCCACCCTGGACATTTTACAGATATATATATACATCCCACTTGCCTCACTAGCAACAGAACCTCTGAAGATGCAAGCCACAGATGAAGGTGAAACATCAGAAAAGAATGCTACTGGAACATGGCCATACAGCCCAAAAAACTCACAGCTACCCAGTGATTCCGTCCATGAAAGCTTTTGACAACTCAAGATGCATACTCTCCAAGGTCTGTCTTGTTTTTTTCTCATAGAAGGCAGAAAACCTAACAAGCACCTTCTTAATCCCTGTCCAAAAAACCTGCCCAAAATCATTACCTTTAGTTGTCTTTTCATGATGAGACTCATCATTTGTTGCCCCAGATGGCTGTCTCAATTTGTCTAATATAGTATGATCATCAACGCTACATCCTATTCAAGCTACAGAGATCAGATCAACATATGATGCTCTTTTTCCCTACTATAGAGTATTTGAATGGACTGGAAAATAACTTCTGAAGAGAGATACAGGCCACAGTGGGAGGGCATGATTTTCTCTGATCAGAAACCTAGCTTCACATCATTCCCACTGTCCTTCACGGAAACGGGAAGTGAAAATGACCATTGCATTAGAATAAATTCCTAGCATAGTAGATATAAACCTTTAGTAGAGGAGGTAAAGGTGCATTTCCATTGCTGTTCACTCTTGCTGGATCTACACCGCCATTTAATTCAGATTATCAAAGTAGATAATCTGCATTATCTGCTTTGAACTGGATTATATGAATCCACACTGCCATATAATCCGGTTCAAAGCAGATAATCTGGATTTTATATGGCAGTGTAGAAGGGGCCTCGAGCAGTGAAGATTCCTCACCTACACAATGCAGGGAATGCAGAATTCAAGTGGGAGGGGTGGGATGCCTTTAGCATGAAGATCCTGCTTTGTTCAGCATTTCCCTCCAGTTCATCATTATATGAATGGACTGGAGGGAGATGTGAACAAAGCCTGATCTCTCTGCTGAACACAAACCTCCAACCTTATTTTCTGAATTCTTTTAATCTCTGGAGCTTCCCTTCAGTGCCTAGTCTAGTCTCTTCTGCCAGTGTTTGGCACTGCAATCATATCATACCCAGAGCCCTTCCACTCACCCCTATAACCCAGAATATGAAAGCAGGAATTCCTACAATATCTGCTTTGAACTGTGTTATTCGAGTCCACAATGCCATATATTTCTGTTCAGAGTAGAAAATGTGGGATTTTATTCAGCTGTGTGGAAGGAGCCGAAGTTTAAGGAGAGGAGCTCAAACAGGCAGAGCATTGATGCATGTGTAAGGGGAGATGAGTTCATATCTATCAGACTCTGGCCTATCCATTCCTCAAGATTGCAATCCAAGCCATGATGTCAGGAAAAGAAATCCTACCCAGGAGATTACATGATGAGAATATAGCACAAGAAAGTGGACAATAATGGTATGAAGGGTTTGAACTATGTCTGGGTCAGAAATAGACAGAAATAGACTTTTTCCTTCCATTTTCCCCAGCTTCATTCTCTTTTCTAAGCTTTCCTATCTTCTCATGATGTGACCAAAGTACTTTATCTTTGCCTCTAATATCCTTCCCTCCAGTGAGCAGCTAGGCATTATTTCCTGGAGTTTGTACTGGTTGGATCTTCTTGCGGTCTAAGGCACTCTCAGGATTTTCCTCCATCACCACAGTTCAAAAGCGTCTATCTTCCTTCTCTCAGCCTTCCTTATGGTCTAGCTCTCACATCCATAGGTTACAATGGGGAATACCATTGCTTTAACTATGCGACTTTCATTGCCAGTGTGATGTCTCTACTCTTCACTATTTTATCAAGATTGGTCATTGCGCTCCTCCCAAGAAGTAAACATCTTCTGATTTCCTGGCTGCAGTCTGTGTCTGCAGTAATCTTCACGCCTAGAAATACAAAGTCTGTCACTGCCTCCACATTTTCTCCCTCTATTTGCCAGTTATCAATCAGTCTGGTTGCCATAATCTTGGGTTTTTTAAATGTTTAACTGCAACCCAGCTTTTGCACTTTCTTCTTTCACCTTGGTTACAAGGCTCCTCGGCTCCTCCTTGCTTTCAGCCATCAAAGACATAGTGGATTGAATATATGAAAGTTTATGCTACAACCTCTTTGTCTCAGTTGGTGTCAGACTATGGGATTTCTTTGTATAGTTTATCCTAATACAGACTAACACTGTTATATGTTTGGATCCTATCTTAACAGAACTTAAATTAATCATGGACAACTTATGTTCCAGTGATTTCAGTGACTCTTTCACTAACTATGCTAGCTATGCTACTAGAGCTAATGCCAGTTGAAGTCCTATTATCAAAACAAAAAAGCAACTCTCGGAAGTGGCGAGTCAATACTGGGCAGGTATACTGTACATACATCATATTTCACACTTATAAAAAGATTGAAATGACTCAAAATCCCTCGATCACATACACTGTCTAGTTATAGATGTCATTCTCTACCATCAAAGATCACTGGATTGGCCCCATAACGCATGTGGGAGACAATGGTGTTGAGAAATCATTTGTGTGAAGTTTTCTCATGCATAGGCATTTGAACCTAGGATTCTCTGGTCCGTAAACACGGCTCTCAACTAAGGGGGTGAGAATCAAACTGAACGCCCATATTGAAACTGGGAACAAGTATTCATTTCTCGGGATTGGAAGACTTCAGACTCGGCAAACCAACCTGAGTTGGCTTTGCTTGGCAAGAACGGCTTTATGGTATTGTCAAGGGCACCTTCGGTTGCAGCTGCTTGCTGGAGGGTGAATAGTTTCACAGCTCGCCAAAGAAATGACTGAATTTAATTCGAGATAAATGGGTGCCTCCCTCCATCTAGATGACATTTTCATTGCAAACTAACAAGGGGAGAAATCCAATTACATCACAAAGGGGCTCCCTAATAGGCCATTCAACTTGGAGAGAGAGTGTCAGGGTGTGTGCATTTCTGTGTGAAGAGGGGTGGAACTGCTTTCCAAGCCAAAGTCTGGGAGAGACCTCTGTGGCTATAGCATAACCAGACAGATACAATGTAGGCAGCGTTCCGACAGAAGGCAAAACAGCCCCATCATGAGGACCGCCGGCTACCACAACACTGGATTAAAGCCAGACAATTGCCCGAGGTCACGCTATTAGAAAAGAGAACCTGGAGGAAAATTCTCCAACTATATTGGAAAGACAAACTTGGATCCACAATGTGAAGGATTTCTCGACCACTGAAGACCAATATAACTAAAGTGATTAGAATAACATGTCAAATACCCGCTCTTTATCCCTTCTGAATCTCAGCACCTGTTCACATAAAACCTCGTACAGGCTTAGGAGCTGAATGGCATTGCATGGAACAGTCGTTTCTAAAAGGTACCACACATTTCCGCTCCACTTTCATAGACAAATGAAAAGGCACAGTCATATTAGAATATGAACACAAGCAACATTCTAATAGAGTTACATGGGGGGACTTTTGTAAATGAAAATTAGGCAGAAGGGTGAAATATTTGTTTATCTAGATATTTACAAAATGATTCTTCTGGTTTTAGGTTTAATTCAGCTAAAATCAATAGGGCCTTTGGTATCTGCTTTTTCATGTCAGGAGTGACTTGAGAAACTGCAAGTCACTTCTGGTATGAGAGAATTGGCTGTCTGCAAGGATATTGCCCAGGGGATGCCTGGATGTTTTGATGTTTTTATCATCCTTGTGGGAGGCTTCTCTCATGTCCCCACATGGAGCTGGAGCTGACAGAGGGGGCTCATAAATACTCTCCGAGGATTAGATTCAAACCGGCAACCTCCAAGTCAGCAACCCAACCTTCAAGTCATCAGTCCTGCTGGCACAAGGGTCTAACCCATTGCGCCACCAGGGGCTCCATGGTATCTGCTGGAGTTTAGTTTCAAAACGTTCTATTAATATCAAAATCTGTGGGTGCTCAAGTCCAATTATATACAATGATGTTATCTAGATAAAAAGCCAAAATCAAGGTTTCATTTTTGGAATTTTTAAATCAATGTTTTTAAGTCATGGATGGTTGCATCCTTGGATTCAGAATCTGTAGATACAATTCCCATGTTAAGTGATCAATCATAAACAATTTAAATAATATGTGTTTCCACATTTCTAGCTTCTTTTAGATGGGAGGACTCTTTTACACTGTAACTCTCTTTTGAGGGTCACAGTGTGTTGGTTAAAAATATAAGAATGGCCACATGGGGTGTTTTACTTGTAGAAAACAGATAGGAGGGAAAAAAGAGAAGTGCTGGAATTAAACATTTCTTGAACTCACCTATTATTAATACAAGGTTGTGTGTATTACTCTTGCATTGTAGGCTTATCCCTGGATTCAGTAAAAAAAAAAATGGAGTGATAACCTTTAATGAATCACTCTTATCCAACTTTATAACATCTTCTGCTCTTCCTCCAAATTGTAGGTGGGGTATACTGGGTCTTCAAGATATTGTTGGACGTCAATAGGATAAATAGTTAGAAAAAGGAAGAACAAGGAGGCGATTGGGCCTCTGCTTGGAGAAGATGTGGTAATGCTGAAAGAAGACAGGGAAAAGGCAGAACTACTTAATGCCTTCTTTCCCTCAGTGTTCTCACAAAAAGAAAGCTGTCCTCAACCTCAGTAGCATGGAATGGATGAAGGATTAGGGGAAACCCAACCCCAAATAAAGAAACAATTTGTCTAGGAACACCTGGCCGCTCTAAAAGAATTCAAGTTCCCAGGGCCAGATCATCTACATCCAAGAGTCTTGGAGGAACTAGCAGAAGTCATTTTGGAATCATTGGCAATCATCTTTGAGAGTTCTTGGGACAAGTCCCAGCAGATTTGAGGAGGGCAAATGTGTCCCCTACTTTCAAGAAAGGGGAAAAAAAGGATCACCCAAACAATTATCATTTGGTCAGCCTCACATGGATACCAGGCAAGCTTCTGGAAAAGATTATTAAGGAAGTGGTCTGCAAACACTTCGAAAGGAATGCAGTCATTGCTAATAGTCAACATGGATTTATCAAAAACAAGTCGTGCCAGACTAATCTGATCTCTTTTTTTGATAGAGTTTCAAACTGGATAGATGCGAGGAATGCTGTGGATTTAGTGTGTCTGGATTTCAGTAAGGCCTTTGACAAGGTCCCCCATGACCTTCTGGCAAACAGACTAATAATAATAATAATAATAATAATAATAATAATAATAATAATCTTTATTTATACCCCGCCACCATCTCCCCAACGGGGACTCGGGGCGGCTTACATGGGGCCATGCCCAGAACAATACAATATAACAAAATATAATAGAACAACAAATCATAGCACATTAAACAACACAATAAAAGAAAATATACACTACATTAAACAAGATCGAAAGAACAATAAAACCAAGGGTGGGCCACATGAACACTAGATTAAAACTCGAGGTGAGAAAGGAAGTAGGAGTAAAAACCACAGGACAGGGTCATAAAGTGGCGGTGCAATCTGGAGGACAAATATTGAAGGAGAGCAGCAAAAGGGATGTATGTAGTGATTACTCTCCAAAGGCAGAACGGAAGAGCCATGTTTTCAGGTCTTTCTTAAAGGCTGCTAGTGTGGGGGCTTGCCTAATCTCACCGGGCAGTGAGTTCCACAATCGGGGGGCCACAGCAGAGAAGGCCCTCTCCCTTGTTCCCACAAGACTAGTCAAATGTGGGCTAGGCAAAACTACAGTTAGGTGGATCTGTAGTTGGTTGAATGAATGAACCCAGAGGGTGCTTACCAATGCTTATTATTCATCCTGGAAAGAAGTGACAAGTGTAGTGCTATAAGCAGGGTTCCGTCTTGGGCCCAGTTCTGTTCAACATCTTTATTAATGACTTAGATGAAGGGTTAGAAGACATAATCACCAAGTTTGCAGGTGACATCAAATTGGGAGGGATAGTCAATACTCCAGAAGACAGGAGCAGAATTCAAATCTTAATGGATTAAAGAAATGTGGAACAATGGCTTCAAACCACAAGAAAGGAGATTCCATCTGAACATTAGGAAGAACTTCCTCACTGTGAGAGCTGTTCAGCAGTGGAAATCTCTGCCCCGGAGTGTGGTGGAGGCTTTGAAACAGAGGCTGGATGGCCATCTGTCGGGGGGTGATTTGAATGCAATTTTCTTGCTTCTTGGCAGAGGTTGGATTTGATGGCCCACGAGGTCTCTTCCACCTTTATGATTCTATGAGTCTATGAAATTCAAGATAGCCAATAGTTAGAAATTATGAGAGCACTGGTCCAACATAATCCAGTGGACCACAAGTTGCCTGCTCTAAATGCTTGTTCAAAAGATTTTAGTTACTGCAATGGCATCCTTCAGGAGTTATTTGGATTAAAGCCAGACAGATGGCAAGGGTCACATTTTCAAGGAGAGAATCAGTCTTGTCAAGGCTGGCTAATACATGATGTGATCAGGAAGATATCTTTAAAGTTATTTTTGCCTTCCCTGATTTTATTTCAATTTTCCCCCACGTTCCCTTCCGGAAAGGAAGCCGAAACCAGCTAACAACAACATATAAAACAAAAGTAATATTTTAAAAAATCAACAATATGAATATCATTTTAAAGGAATAATAAAATTTCTATAGACATTGAAAAAAAAATGGACAAGGGCATTACAATAATACAAAGCATTAAATCAAATTCCATGAAGTACAAGCATTTGAATAAAGGTCATACAATATATTGTGTTAAAATCCATTGAAAAAACCAGTTTTGACTTTATCATGTAAATGAACAGGTGTGTGTTTTGGCCATGATGGAATCATTGAATGTATGTGTGATTGTATCTCAATCATAATTTTGTATGACTAGCAATGTCAGGGGGAAAAAACCTGTCAAAATCTCACTCAATCTATGTTCATCCTTTACCCCTGGTTTATCCATTTTACAGCCACAGTTGTTTTGAATGTCTTCTAGTTTACTGCTACTTTCCCAAAATGATTATGTTTCAAAGATACGATGGTTGCTTCAAATGGTAATGAAGTAGGCACAGAAAGACATGATTTGAATTTTGTTTTCTCTTTTAAGGAACTGCTGCCTCAGGATCTAACCAACATCCTTTCAACATTCATTTAACCTCCTATGGGTTGCAGCAGATCCTAAAAACAAAGTCCAGGTTGGGAAAAAATAAGGCACAGGGGTGGGGAAGCACAGTCCCTGCACCATATTTAAATGAGAATTGTAATTAAGGTGTTGTGTGGTTTCCGGGCTATATAGCCATGTTCTAGCAGTATTGTCTCCTGACGTTTGGCTGGCATCTTCTGAAGATGGCAGCCACAAATGCAGACAAAACGTCAGGGGAAAATGCTGCTAGAACACAGCCATATAGCCTGGAAATCACACACCACCCTAGTGATTCTGGCCATGAAAGCCTTTGACAGAATTGTAATTCCTGCCGTCTTTGCAGAAGGGGTAACTCTCTGTTTTGATCATTTTTATCCAGGGAGAGAAACATTCTGAGAGAAGTGGCCTGGAAGAAGCAAAAATGGACAGGGGAGTATTTTTAGCTTATGAACCATACCGGTGCATTTTATCTCAAGCATGAAAATATTTTGTGCCTACTAAAGTAAAGGTAAACGTTTTCCCCTGATGTTAAGTCTAGTCGTGTCTGACTCTGAAGTTTGGTGCTCATCTCCTTTTCTAAGCCAAAGAGCCGACGTTGTCCGTAGACACCTCCAAGATCATGTGGTTGGCATGACTGCATGGAGCGCCTTTACTTTCTTGCTGGAGCAATACCTATTGATCTACTTGGGCCGGGCTGTGGCGCAGGCTGGTGAGCAGCCAGCTGCAACAAATCACTCTGACCAAGAGGGCATGAGTTCGAGGCCAGCTCGGAGCCTGCGTTTGTTTCTCTCTCTGTTCTATGTTAAGGCATTGAATATTTGCCTTATATGTGTGCAATGTGATCCGCCCTGAGTCCCCTTCGGGGTGAGAAGGGCGGAATATAAATACTGTAAATAAATAAATAAATAAATACTTGCATTGACATGTTTTCGAACTGCTAGGTTGGCAGAAGCTGGGACTAACGGCGGGAGCTCACCCCGCTTCCCGGATTTGAACCACCAACCTTTCGGTCACCAAGTTCAGCAGCTCAGCGGTTTATCCACTGCGCCACCAGGGGTTCCAGTGCCTACTAAAGGGATGAGAAATACAGTAAGAACCTAATCTAAAGTCTTGCCCTGTGGGAACATCTGATGGGGTTCAGCAGGCTTCCTCCTTTGACTACCATATTTTTCCTCCTCTGTGAACAAAAAAAGAGTGAAAAAAGAAGAGTGTGAAGAGATTGTGAAGAAAGCAAGAAGGAGGAAGGGGAAATTAATGGAATTCCAGAACTCTTCCTCTCTCACACATCTTGTTTGGTTTCTTTTTAAGTTACTCTTCTGTCATTTAGGACAAGGCTGGTTGACTCTCTGCCATCCTGGGAGAGGAGCATTTAGTTAGAGGACTTGGTTGCATGTTGCAAGTAAATTAGCATCTGTTTGGTTCTGCCCAGGCTGAGCAAATCGCGTCTTCAAAGCCCCTGCAGGCCCTGAATGAGGCCCACACATTGTGCCTTTTTCTTCTCCTGACGATTGACTGAGCTAATTGAACTCTCCTTTTCTGGAAGGACCGAACAAGGGATTCTCCATGAAGGCCGGTAGTGAAAGGAGAATAAAAGAAAATGGGGTTGGGGGAGGGAGGGAGAAAGGGTCTCTTCATTTTCTTTCCAAGCCAATGAATGAACTTTAAGTCCCCAGCAGCATCTCTAAGGTCAAAAGGTTAGAAACTAGATGGCCAAGTCAGTGCAGGCAACGTGCTCCTTCCTGAGACGATGGGGCTTCCCTTTCACTTCCAATTAGTCACTACACTCTGTAGACGTGTCTGACACATCAGCCAGGCAAAAGCCGTGACTGCCGCTCTTACGGGCCCTGCCTCAGCACCGCGGCCCATCTGTGCTCCTGCCATTGCTTGGGAAAGTTACTTTTTAGGAATACAGATCCCAGAAATCTGAGCCAGCATGGCCAGTCACATAGCCATATGTTCAATAGCCAAACAGATCCAGCACTACCATG
Organism: Anolis carolinensis; assembly: GCF_035594765.1. Taxonomy (NCBI): domain Eukaryota; kingdom Metazoa; phylum Chordata; class Lepidosauria; order Squamata; family Anolidae; genus Anolis; species Anolis carolinensis. The sequence continues at coordinate 221,524,867 of NC_085843.1, read as the reverse complement.
AAGAAGAGGCACCCATCTCATCCTGGGAAGTTTGGCTGTAATTGAAAGAGGGATACCATTATTTACTCATTTTCTTTTAGAACAAGGCAATGAATAATTTCTTTCCACTGTGAGAAGACTTCAGCATCTCTACAGTCGATATAAGTTTACAGTATTAGCAGTTCAAGATTTTTTTCATTACAAAATTCCTATGAGCTTGATTTCATACAAAATAATATTTGACTGCTAATACTATAAACTTTGAAAACTGTACAGATGTTGAAGACTTCTCGCAGTGGAAAGAAATTATTCCAAACTTCCCAGTCTGAGGTTGTTTTGTGCAGAAAACAGCACTGTGTGGAAACATTATTTTATACACAAGAAGGCAACATTTTGCGTACAAAATAATATTTCCATACAGTGCTATTTTCTGCACAAAACAACCAGCCTTAGCAATCCCATTATAGATTCATCAGAAATTACTTGAAGCCACACAACAATAACAGATCCCCACATTTTCTGTGCATTCAAATAATTCTGTGCAAAAAAAATTATGCAGAAATATGTTAAGTCTTGTCTTGTCTAATCCAGACGTTCTCAATTTTGGGTCCTCCCAATGTTTGAGATTCTTCCAGAAGTCCTGTTCATTGGCCATACTGCTGGGATGTCTGGGATGTGAAGTTCAAGGCATCATGAAGAGCAAAGATTGAGAACTACTAAATACGTCCCTCACTTATTCAACAGATTAGGGAGTGTAAAAAATTGGAAATGGTTGAAAAGCAGATCCCAGTCTCTCTTTTTTAGACTTTTTAAGCCTCTTTCCTGAAGTCTCCCTCCCCATGGGATGTTTCCAGCAGTGGTGTTTCACTTCTGCTTTTGATGTAGAAGATTGGAGGGCTGTTTTAAAAATTGTTTTGGGGAAGAAAATTGTTGCATTTTGCTGTAGTTTTTAATCTGAGGAGTCAGGATAAAAAGCCATTACTCTACATTACTACTCCAAAAAGTAATACAGTGCCAAATTAAAAAAAAACTGACAAACACTAAGAATTAAACTACCACTCCAAAATGCTGCATTGGAATGTGATGGAATTTCCCCAGTGGCTTTAAAACATATGATAATAAAACTTTATTTCTATTCCGCTCTATCTCCCCGAAGGGACTCGGGGAGGATTCCAACAAATAATGGCATACATTCAATGCCTTCAAAAAACAGATCAATATTGGCATAATATCCCAACAAGACCCTACATATGAATACAGCGTTAAAAACCTAGCATCAAATTAAACCTAATATCAATGAATTGAGTATAACATCAATAACCTAAACCAATATTATGGATGGCCATCTGTCGAGAGTACTTTGATGGTGTATTCCTGCATGGCAGAGAGTTGGACTAAATGACCCTTGTGATGTCTTCCAACTCTAGGATAGTGCTCTACTATCACCCTGATACATACACAAAATACATAAATGTTGACTTCTCACCCTCAAACCCCAAGATTCTTAAACTTCTCTTGAATGTCAAACTAAAACTACAACTTCTAATTTTCTAAAGCAGTTTTACTTTCTTCCAAAATATGGTAGCCTGTTGGTATCTTCTGGGGCTTGGATCCAGAATATCCCTGGATACTGAAGTTTCTTTATATATAATAATGTAGTAAAATGGTGTCCCTTATGTAAAATGACAAAATCAAGGTTTGCTTTCGGATTTTTAAAAATGTTTTCAAGCTCTGAGTGGTTGAATCCATGGGTGCAGAAACTATGAATACGGAGGGTTGGCTGTACGCAATTGCTAGTGAGGTTAAGACGAGATAAATGGGCAACAAATGAAAAGAAAAAAATCAGGAGGCAAATGGCCTTGGAGACTAGGAGGGAAGCAAGTGCAATCTCTTATCCAAAGGAAAAACAAGGGAGATGTAGAGCAAAGGAGAAGCGTTAAAAAGTCATTGTGCCAAATGATGGAATACCAGTGCACTAAAGTGGAGAGAAAGTATGGCGGTGCATGAAGAGAGCGAGACGAAGAGTGCTTTATTTTATATTTTTAAAAGAGTAGTAATAAATTTAAAGGCAGCAGCCCTTGGGGAATTATTAATGGACAATGAAGTTGAAACCTTGGCTTTGCACGCTCTGGCTAGGAGAAGATGAGCTATTGAGTGGCATTTGATCAATAGAATCAGCCAGCCACAGCAGATGGCCGAAGAGAGGCCAGGTGGGGGACCCTCAACAGGACAGGGGCGAGCGGCACAAGCGGAAAGTTTGCCCTTCTGCCTCCTTCCACTCTCACCCCCCTCCTTTGATGGAGCTCCCCTCCCCGCAACAGGGAATAAGAACTATGCATACACACATAACATATGACAGGTTTAGGAATGTCTTGTTAAATCATTACCAGAGCCACAAGGTCAGACACTAAGCCATCCGCCTCGCATTAGAGCTTAAATCACCTTTTTTTCTTGGCTTGTTTGTACCAGTGCTTTGGGGAACTGAGGGGTGAGTGCAGTGTTTTCTCAATGAAAACACTGTTTTCAGTGGCTGGACTCCCACTTGGCAATGAATGTCCTTCTGACTCCTGGGTCTTGCATCATAGCCATCCTGACTGCCTGCATTCATGGAACACATAGGGTGCTTCTCTACTGTAGAATGGATGTGGTTTGACACCACTTTAACGGTCAGTGCTCAATGCTATGGAGACATGGGAGTTGTTGTTTCCCAAGGTCTTTAGCCTTCTCCGCCAAAGAGTGCTGATGTCTCACCAAACTTCAACTCCCATGATTTCTTAGCATTTATCCATGGTGCTTAAAGTGGCGTAAAATTGCATTCATTTGTGTATTTATTTATTTATTTATTTACAGTATTTATATTTTGCCCTTCTCACCCCAAAGGGGACTCAGGGCAGATCACAATGTACATATACATGGCAAACATTCAATGCCATTAAACATACGACATACAGACACAGAGGCAATTTAACATATTCCAGCTTCATGAGGGTATGTTCGATTCCGGCCACAGGGGGAGCTGTCGTTTCATTTTCCACTTGTGACACCAAGTCCTTGATGGAGTACTTCCTCATTCTTCTGCATGCTGCTGGATGTTTTTATGGTGCTGTAAATTAGTTAAATTAGCCTCCCCACATAAAGCGGTACCTAAATTTTCTACTCGACAGATGCAACTGTCTTTCGAGTTGCTTAGGTCAACAACGAGCTAGGCTATTAATGGTCAGGAGCTCAATCCAACCCAGGCTGGCTTTGAACTCATGACCTCTCAGTCAGTAGTGATTTATTTAAGCTGGCTACTAACCACAGCCCAGCCTGTGTACATGCACCCATACATGTTTTCACTTCTTCTTTTTTCTAAGCTATTTCCCCAATGGAGGTGTTAGCTTTGTAACTGTTGTTTCCACAGGGCTTTGTTTTGGGCATCCTCATGTCTCCAGTTGACAGCATGCATGTCTTCATCAGTGGTGTCCATCCATTTTTTCTTTGGCCGTCTACGTAGTTGTCATCCTGCAGTCTCCAAATGTAGTGCTGTTTGTGCTACTGATATTGGTTCTCTTCTCACGACATGGCCTTACCGCCACAGTCTTGCTTCCTGCATTTTGTTGCTGATCACTTTTATTCCTAGTCTTTGACAAATGTCATCATTTGGCACATGGTCAAGAAGTGTCAAGCCAAGTGTCCATCTCAGCATTTTCATTTCCATTGCATTAAGGGCTTGTTCATGTTTCTTTATTACTGGCCAGCACTCTGCTCCATAGAGGGCTACTGGCTGAACAACTGTAGTGTAGCTCTTAGCCTTGAATTATTCAGGCATTTTTAATCACACAGAATGAAAGTAGTTTACCACCATTTCAACCAGGATGCTTTTATTCGTGGCCGTGCATCTGACATTATGTCACCGTCTATGGAGACCAGTGACTCCATGCCTCATCAACTACAGCTCCTGTGATTCCACAGCATTGAGCCATGGCAGGCAAAATGGAGTCAGACAGCATTAATTCTACAGTATAGCTGCACCCATGTTTTCCCATATATTTTCCTATCTGGTTTATGAAAGAAGACACCATTGTGTGGTCATTTTTAAAAGGAAGTATCCTAGCAAACTGTGTCATACAGAAGGTAGTACAACATTTCTGGTGGTTTTGTACTCATGCCAGAGGTGTTTTCCTTTGCCTTGTTAGCAAAACTACTCAATGAACATCCAGTTCTTATTCATTAAAAACCCACTGAACTATTACTTCATTTTTGTGGTTTTTCATTCTTTGTATTTCTTTGGAACATAGATACACTGTCCTGAATTCCCATGGGCTGCTGTCAGATCTTTAAATACTAAGAAGTGAGATGATATGTATAAAAACAGAGCAACCAATATAGATTTTAAAAACTGGCAGGTATAGAGACAGTATGTGGTTTGTCTTCCGCCCTTCCAGTTCTCCAGAGACAAGACTACCTTCCCAGCTGAGCACAACCAGATGTGGCCATATCAGAGGCGGAAATGTTATCAGTGGTACTTCCAGTTCTTAGTACAAAACACCTGTTCTGAGTCCATTAATCTCCTGACCCAGGAGCATGATGGCTTGCATTAAGGCAGGCTATTTGCTGACCAGCAGAAAGGTTTAGCAAGACCAAAGGTGTAGCATTCTTTTCTCTACCTGCTGTTGCTAAGCAATTGGGGCTGTCCTGCAGCATTTCTCTATGATGGATGGTGATCTGGCAGGTGAAAGCAGTGAGCACATGCGTTTGTATGTGCCTATTTGTCTTGGGGTGAATTCATGGCATTGCCGATGACTGTCTCTCCAATACACAAGAGATAAATCAAATGCTTGACTCAAAGGTAGGATAACCAGCTGCATGCAAGACCAGAGATGAGATTTTGTGGATACAATTAGCAACTTTCTTTGCAGACACGCGAAAGCAAGAGAGGAATTGAAAATGGAAAGCTATATAGGCAGTTCCCAAGTTACAAACAATGTAGGTTCTGTAGGTTTGTTCTAAGATCCCCAATGGCGCAGTAGGTTAAACCGCTGAGCTGCTGAACTTGCTGACCGAAAGGTCGGTGGTTCGAATCCGAGGAGCGGAATGAGCACCCACTGTTAGCCCCAGCTTCTGCCAACCTAGCAGTTCGAAAACATGCCAAAGTGAGTAGATCAATAGGTACCGCTCTGGCGGGAAGGTAATGGCGCTCCATGCAGTCATGTTGGCCACATGACCTTGGAGGTGTCTATGGACAACGCTGGCTCTTCGGCTTAGAAATGGAGATGAGCACCAACCACCGGAGTCTGACACGACTAGACTTAATGTCAGGGGAAAACTATATCTATATCTCTGTCTATCTATCTATCTATCTATCTATCTATCTATCTATCTATCTATCTATCTATCTATCTATCTATCTATCTATAAAAGCTTTGGATAGCATAGGGAAGTGTTAACACCCCTATGGTGTTTGTTTCACTGTGCCCCTGTTCAGGAGGTTTCACTGCATTTCTGTTCCTGTGATAACTGGATTTTGAAAAATTGGTTTGTTGTGGAAACAAGGATTGGTGATAAAGTTTCAGTGGAGTCATGATAATTCTTTCAGGAGTGAATTTCCCTTCCAAGAGATATGTTTCTCTCACTTCCTGTTGTCTCACCCCCATTCTTAACTATGAATCATTTGTGAGTTGGATGTTTGTAACTCAGGGGACTGCCAGGGTGACTTAGGGTACAGCTACACAATAGAATTAATGCAGTTTGACTCTAATTTAACTACCATGGCTCAAAACTATGAAATCATGGGAATTGTAGTTTTGTGAGATACCAGCACTCTTTGGCAGAGAACCTAACAAGCTTGTAAAACTACAGTTCCCAGGATTCCATAGCACTGAACCATGATAGTTAAAGTGGAATCAAATTGCATGAATTTTAAAGTGCAGGTGCACCATTAGACATTGGAACATGAGGAACTCTACATTTCCTTTCTTGTTGATTTGCTTCCTCTGTCGGCCCACTATCCCAAAGCAACATGGGCAGATTACTTTGTCTAGTTCAGCCAGGGTTAATTAATGGCCCTATTGCATTGCATTGGTAAAGTACTATTATTCTACTTTAATTTTGGGGAATTCTTGGACTTGTAGTTTAGTGAGACCCAAGCACTTTGAGGGTGAGAAATCTAAATGTCCATCTCTAAACTGAAAATCCCAACATTCCTTTTCATTTTGTCATGACAGTTAAAGTGGAACACTAACACTATAAAAAGTAATGGTGTTATCGAGAAATCGGGGACACACACCCCTCCTAAAAGATGGACTCAATGCAATTTTTTTTAAATCCAAAAAGAAAACTTTGATTTTGCCATATTTTAGAAAGAACACCATTTCATTGCACCGTTATTTATAATGGAACTTGAGCATCCATGGATTGCAATGGGTAGATCCTGGAAACAAACCTCAATTGATACCAAGGACTGACTTTACAATAGCACTATGTAAAAAACTTGGAACATTTTCTGTTCCTGGTTCAAAAGTACAGTGTTCCCTCACTTATCGGGGGGGGGGGGGGGGGGTAGGTTCCAGGACCACCAGCAATAAGTGAAAATCCGTGAAATAGGGATGCTATATATTTATACATTTTTAAGTAGTTATACACTATTTTAAGTCTTTATCAACCAATCATGTATTGATAAATCGCCTCCTTCTCCTCCAATTGCTGCTTAGGCTCCTTTTCTCTCCCTTCAGCTTCTCCTTCCTCCCTTCTTCAGGCAAAATTGTAATTTTTATAATTTATAATATTCTTTTAGAGTTTATTGAAAAACCACGAAGCAGCAAATCTGCAAAAAGCAAACTGCGAAGTAGTGAGGGAACACTGTATTATTTCCTGTTTCACTGTGCAGTACTTGCAGTGCTTGCTTTGGAAGTAATTGTTATACTCCAGAAACTTCATTTTTGTTGCTCTCACTAACTATGTTGAAATGGTTGAGCCTCTATGAGATACTCATTGAAAAACTATAGCAAAATGTGCTGCAGAATGTCCCGTAAACTTCAGTAAACTTTCTCCATATGTTAAAGATAGAACCAATTAGGAAATGGCATTTATAACCCAGGAACAAAAATTCTGTTACATAAAGTAATTGCTTAATAATAAATCAACATTCATGCCCTGCCAATGGTTTCAGTTATTTTACCCTAACAGGAATTAGCACTGGTATTTTGGCCTTGATAACATGACTTGGAAGCTGATCGTTCTTCCAGCTCAGGCAGCAAAATGTCTTGGGCCAGTCCTGTTTGCAAACAACCCCTCAACCCAAATGGCTGGAATCGGTACAATTGTTGTGAAGTATAAACTCCCCTTTGCACAAAGAAGGGAAGGACCCACTTGATTTCAACAGGATGGCACTTGACTCATTCCCAAAGGTGCACAGAGGCATCTTGTCATATCTATCCAGATTTCAAGCTCAACACTTTTCCCCCTTTTAAACCCAACACGATACAGGGACTGAAACTGAAGATGACATTACTGTCTTGCACATCCTTGTAATATCTACCTATTTATTTATCGGCCACAGAGCTTTAAAGAAATTCCCAGACTTCTCTTTGTGACTGAAGAACAGGGCAGGGCTGCAGCAGAGGCGGGGACCAAAATGAACAAAGCCCCCCCCCTAAAAAATGTTGGGGGGAGGGAGAGCAGAAAAAGAGACCAACAAAAAGAAGATAAAAGTGTGAGTGACAAGTTTTCAGCAACTGGCTTTAGCTTGAACAGAATTCAGTGAGGTCATTTGTGCAAAGAATGGAAACAAATGAACTGGATTTTCATGCTTGCTGAATAGTGAATGAATAAGCATCTTTTAAAACCCTATCAGGAACTCTTTGGATTGTCATTATAGCGGGAAGAAAAGGGCGTGGAAAGAGAAAGGGTGCGGGGAAAGAGAGACTTTTGAATTCTGGCCATGTGAAACAAATGGGGAGGCTGTTTTTCTCTTTTGGGGGGTTGCGGCAGGGTTTACAGCGAAAGGGAACTGAAGAACCTTTATATCAGAGAGGACGAAGCTTTACTCTTAAAATTCCACATTGAAACAGAACGTACAGGTTTTGCATAGCAGAAGGTCTATCCTCATCATCTAGGGATCTATAGAGCAACTAAGAAAACAACAACACATAAAAATATAGCACCGCTATGTTTCTCATAGATGCAAATCCCACAGGAGAGAACACTGCTGTAAGAAGGAGATGGAGATGGAGGAGGTGATGGAGGAGGGGGTGGAGGAGGAGATGAAGGAGAAGGAGACGGAGAAGGCTTGAGTTATAACTGTATGAATTTAGGGCTGCTTCCAACTTGACACGTTGGGAGTTTGGGTCAAGTGTGAGGCTTGAAAATTTTGTTTTTGGGGAACAAAACTTCCAGAAACCTCTGAAGGGGGAGTTGTCTTATGGATTGTAGCCCAAACAGACTTTTCAGGGTTCTGGTCAGACAGTTAATGCAAAGTTAATGCAGGTATAGTGCTTTTGCAACAAAGTGTTGTATGTTTCTCTGGCTAGCCGCAGTTAACATTCTGGCTTCAGCTGAAGTTTCAAAGACTTGACAAAAAGCAGCTCTCACACAGAGCACAGTTTAGTAAATCAAATGGGATGCAACCAAGGCAGACAGCACCAGATTAGACCATCAGATCAGATAATACTACATAAATTTGCTTCTGCATTCATATCAGTGGATGGAACAGCAGCTCACGTGCCTTTCACTGCAAATATCTGATATGAAGTGAGTGCATCTGCTAAAAGATTCATAACAGCAGAGGATTGCTCACCTCCAACCTTAAGTGGTTTGCTAGAACACTTCTATGCTTCTCCTGGCAGTCCTGGGTTATTGCCTCTATATGAGAACTCTTCACAGAGTGGTCCAGAGGAAATGTTTGATACAGTTTACCAAATCATATAGTGAGGAAGACTCTCAAAAGGAGAGTGACCAGCATGAGAAACCTCACTGATTGATTTAAAAAAAGGTCCCCAAGGTGTCGAACTCTGTTCCTAAATATGTTCAGGACCATGGACAGCTACCTCAGACTAAGTGAAGACCTGGAATGGATTCACTGTCCCGCACTGGCAACTGCCTGCCCACAAACTGTCTCTTTATTTAGAGCAGATATGGACAAACTATGGCCCTCCAGGTGTTTTGGACTTCAACTTCCAGAAATCCCAGCCAATTTACCAGCTGTTAGGAATTATGGGAGTAAGTGGGTGGGCTTTCTGTAGAGCCTCAGGGTGTATGATCTTTAAAGCAGAGGTTCTCAAACTTTTTCATTCATGGAGCATTTTGAAGCAAAAGTTTTCTGTGGAACACCAATAAATGTTTATAGATAACATATTATACAATGTATTATGTATTATATATAGTGTGTGTGTGTGTTTGTGTTTGTATATAAGGTAATGTCCCCTGACATTAAATCCAGTCGTGACCAACTCTGGGGGATGGTGCTCATCTCCATTTCTAAGCTGAAGAGCCGCATTGTCCGTAGACACCTCCAAGGTCATGTGGCTGGCATGACTGCATGGAGCATCATTACCTTCCCACCAGAGTGATACCTGTTGATCTACTCACATTTGCATTTTTTGAACTGCTAGGTTAAGAGAAGCTGGGGGTAACAGCAGGAGCTCACTCCACTCCCTGGATTCAAATTTTCCAACCTTTTGGTCAGCAAGTTCAGCAGTTCTGTGGTTTAACCTGCTGTGCTTCCAGGGGCTATGCGTGTGTGTGTGTGTGTGTGTGTAGACACATATATATCAGGCATGGACAAAATTTTAGAAACAGAGGATGCATCGTGTTTGAAAATTTGACAGAAGGGCAGGGGCTAGTGGCAGATGAATGAAGTGTGTTTGTGTGAACTAATTGAAAAAAATGTGAAGAAATTCCTATGCACATGGCCCATATCTTGTTTTTAGTTTTAAAAGGAGGAGGAGGAGGAGGAGGAGGAGGAGGAGGAGGAGGAAAGAAAGAAAGAAATATTTAAAATGAAGAACAATTTTAACCAAGATAACAGAATTTCAGTGAAAGACCCCAGGGGCTATCCAATCCAACTCTCTTCTGCCATCAGGGCTGTAGCCAGAGGGGGTGGGGTTTAAGGGTTCCAAGACTCTCCCAAAGGGTTCTAACCCCCCCCCCCCCGAAATCTTGTTTACTCATGAATTTGAACTGGTTAACCAATTTATAAGTAAACCAGGGGTTTTTTTTAGCCTGACACATTTTAGGGGGGTTTTGAACTTTTTACTTCCCCCCTCTGGCTACGGACCTGTCTGCCATGTAGTAAAAGCACAATCAAAGCATCCCAACAGATGGCTACCCAGCCTTTGTGGTAGTAGTAGTAGTAGTAGTAGTAGTAGTAGTAGTAGTGATGATGATGATGATGATGATGATGATGATGATGATGATGATAGGAGCAACCCCAGAGGCCATCCAGTCCAACCCACTTCTGCCATGCAGTAAAAGCACAAAGTACTCCCAACAGATGTCCACCCATCTATAATAATAATAATAATAATAATAATAATAATAATAATAATAATAATAGCAGAAACTTCAGAGACCATCCAGTTCAACTCCCTTCTGCATTCATGAAAGCTGCACAACAGTTTATTTAACTACATGTCAATGTATTCTGGCAGAGTAACCTATCAATGAAGGAAACATACACCTTTTTGACCCAAGTTTTGGATATTTGGCCAAGCAACTGTGTGTATGACCACAAATAGAAAATCATAGTAGTACACTTGCTATATTTTAGCCACCCATTAAACAGCAGTTAGTAAGGCACAAACAGCCTTCCAGATTCATGAATTCTGAAACCATAGATCCCAGTATCCATGGATTAAAAATATATTTTTAGAAAAATCTCAACAGCAAACCTTGGTTTTGCCATTTTGTACAAGGGACACCATTTTACTGCATCTTTGTATATAATGCGAGTTAAATGGATTTTGATGTCCAGAGCGGGGTCTGGAACAAACCCCAGTGGGTACAAAAGATCCACAGTAACAATGAAATGAAAACTATTGCTGTTGATTCTTGCTTTTTTTCTTCAGATTGTTATAGCTCTGCAAAATTCTAAAATTTTCCTTGTTTGAAGATACATTTTATTCACTTGGACTCTATCTTCCTTTGCTCTTATGGTCAACCTGTCACCTTTCATCATATTTCAGTGTCCTTGGAAGGTTTTGGCATCCATCATTGGTGTCAGCCCTTCAAACATCTTTACATTTTAAGTGCTAAACGCTCCCCAAATGATGGAAACTTTGTGAGGGGTAAAAGTAATACATAAAGACTGAGCAGCTGCTGGTGGAATGAAAAATCAGTCAGACAAATAGCATGAACTCCGAAGTTTGTTGTGTACACACATTGCTTTATTTCAGTGGACCCTGGTCAAAGTGGGCCATGGGCAAAAAAATGTTGGGAACCACTGCTTTATTTAGATCCATATAAGAGAGATTATTCATATATGCTCATCTACTAAGAAGTAAGTTCTACTGGATTCAGTCAGAACTAAATTCTACAGAACTAAATCTAATCATCATTAATTTATAAATGTACCAAGACTCTGGAGACCAGGGTTCAAATCCCTTCTCAGCCATGAGAACCTACTGGGTGATTTTGGGCAAGTCACACTCTCTTAGCTTCAGAAAACCCTCATGAGTCGGCATTTATTTGAAGGCACACAAAAAGTGGATTTTGCAGCATTTTCTCCTGACATTTCACCTGCATTTGTGGCTGGCATCTTCAGATCTTCTGAAAATGCTGCTAGAACATGGCCATACAGCCTGTAAACCACACAACACCTCTCTGTTGAATTGGTTTAGACTTTGTGAGATATTCATTGAAAAACTATAGCAAAATGTGCAGCAGATGTACAGCAAAAACAAAAAAATCAGTTCAATAAACTTTTTTCATTTTTTATGATAGAACCAATTAAGATATTACATTTATAACTCAGGAACAATAATTGTGTTACATAATGCTGCTGCTGCTGCTGCTGTTGTTGTTGTTGTTGTTGTTGTTGTTGTTGTTGTTGTTGTTTCTGTCCTGCCATTTTCTTAAGTCAAGACCTGAAACAAATGGAAAACACATTACTAAAAAAATCACAGTTACAAAAGTTAAAAGATTAATCAATAACAAACAAATTAAAATATATGCCATTAAATGTGAATATGTGCATATCCATACAAATACCAGAGCACAAGTGGCATTTTTAAGGTGAGATGGGCCTTATACAGCCATTTATATAACAGGCATCAAATATCTACTGATATATAAAAGTCTTTACTTGTCTTTGAAAAGAAAGTCAAAATGATGCCAATCTGGTTTCTCTAGAAAGGGAGCTCCAGAGCCTGAAGACAGTCACTCAAATACCCTCTTCTGTGTTCTCACAGGTTGTACATGCTTGGATGGTGGAACAGGGAGTAATCCCCAAGAAATCTAAAAATATGGGCTGGTTCATGACAGCGAATATGGTCCTACAGATAACCTGGACCTGAGCTGTATAGAGTTCCATAGGTCAAAAGTAGCACTTTGAATTGTCCCCAGAAACAGGACAGTCAATGAATCTGCTACAACAAAGGAGTTGTATGCTCCCTAACCCTAGCCTGTGTTAGCAATCTGACTGCAACTCTTTGGACCAAACATTCTTCAAAGGCAACTCCATGTAGAATGCTTTACAATTTTCCAACTGGGACATGTGTCACTGCAGCCTGATCTAAGATCTCAAGAAATGGGTGGAGCTAGTGCACAAACTTTGACAGAATAAATACACCTCTAGCCACCATTGAAACCTGAGCTTTTTCTATTGACTGAGCGTAACAACACAGGGTTCAGTGCAGCCTGTAGTAGGACACAAGGGCCATGCCCTGCTCTAAAAAATATAAAACACCTTATTTGGGGAGACCGTATATAATTCCTACTACACTCCATGAAAACAAATTTGTTGGAAGCTATTTGGCAAAAGGATGGATGTGATAGGCACCCTACTGAGAGTAGTAAGAAGTTGCTTACTTTCTCCAAATGCCTACACATGAGATTAACCAGGTAGATGAAACGCAAATACGTTCTAGAACCATATAGTGCACCTATCCATTGTGCAGATGTCATATCCACATTTTTTCCTTAAATATACTATTTCAATTGGATTCCAAAGTAGTCATTCAGTATACATTAAATGTAGGAGATGGGACCATGATGGCGCAGCAGGTTAAACTGCTAAGCTGCAGAACTTGCTGACTGGAAGGTCAGCAGTTGGGATCCACAGAGTGAGTTCCTGTTGTTAGCCCCACTTCTGCCAACCTAGCAGTTCGAAAACATGCAAATGTGAGTAGATCAATAGGTACCGCTTTGGTGGGAAGGTAATGGCACTCCATGCAGTCATGCCAGCCACATGCCCTAGGAGGCATCTATGAACAACGCTAGCTTTTCATCTTAGAAATGGAGATGAGCACCACCCCGCAGAGTCAGACTCAACTAGACTTAATGTCAAAGAGAAACATTTAGCTAAATACAACACCTATAATTCTCATGTTTTAAAAAAAATAAACCTGTGCAAGACACAGAAGTATATATTTGGGAATGGAAAGCACTAACCTGGAAGGATTAGTAATGTCTAAAAAGCCCTTATAAAGCAAAGTGAAACAGGCTACGGATGCATACAATTGGTTTTCCTATGCAAGATCCACTTTTGTTTTTAAAAACAGATGCTGTCAACCAATGACAAGAAAAACTATGTCAGACAGGTAGTTACTGCCACAGACACAACAGTTTGATGTATTTGTAAACTTGGCAATAGCTCTCCTCTTTCAGCACCATGGTCAGTGGCTTGTATTCCTTTTGAATGGCCTTTGTCCTATTAAAATGCCTTTTTACCCTTTTGGAACTGCTGCTCCAGGAGATTCTCTCAGCATCACACACATGTAGTTTCCTAGAAACCAAAAACTGATCCAGAAAAAGTGCAGGGATCAGAGCAATGTGTAAATGCTCCTTTCCTATCCCACATCATTTGTTCCAGGGATTCAGCTCATTGCCAAAAGAACTGACAAAAGGGTAAAAGGGAGTTGATTGTGTGTAACCATACCTATGAGGGTAAGTAGAAAAAGAGGCAGGACACTGGGGGCAAACTTGGGCTGTACGCAGGTGGCCTAATGACTGGTGACCCGGTGACCCACCCATTTTTTCCCGGTCACTAGCCACCACTGGATACATTCATCATTTAAACAATCATTTCTCAACTTGCTCATCTAGAAGCACATTCCACTGTACTCTGTAAGGTTTGTTTCTGAGTAAATGCATCTGTTGGGAGTCTATTGAGATGTTAGATTTAAAATAACCCTCTCTTGGGGTGATTCCACCAAAAATATAGCAGTGCCAGAAGCACACTTCCCATCCAGCAGAAACTTATGGATGGTGAGCTGGGATAAGCCTCTGTTGCTTAGGATGGCACAGGATTGCACAGCCAAAAATATACGTTCAAAAGTTTTTATTGAAGTAAAAGAAATACATTTTGGATAGGAAAGCTCTTGGAGCTAACTAACTTTCTATATCTCATATCCTAAGGAAGGTAAAAGGTAAAATATCAAAGAATATGCATTCAGCTACATCTTGCCTGGAGAATGGCAAGATGCTCCCTCACAGGAGGAGACAAAAGGCAGAAGAGAAGGAAAATTGAGGCCAACCATGCGGTCAAAGCCTAGGCCCAAACAAGATGACAATTGGGAGGAAGTTACCTCATACCTCAAAGAGATCACATTGCCACATCAATCAAATGGGGGAGGAGATAGTAGCAAACAGGAAGAGAGGAGTAGAGACAGAAAGCCCCTTCTAAGAACAGAATCCCTCATTCTAATCCTGTTTTCTTAGTCTATCTACTCATTGGGGACTGGAGTCCAGGCACACACAAAAATGGATTTTGCAGCATTTTCTCCTGACATTTCACCTGCATCTGTGGCTGACACCCAACAAAATCTAACTACCAGGGAACTATTTAGCCAAGGACGTGGGATGGCAAGAATGTGGAGAAATGTGGAGGGTGGGGAAGAAAACAAATTTTATGGGGCAAACTTCCCGGTCTCTATTCCTAACCCACCTCCCAACTGAAGGCAGAGGAAGGAGACAAACCCCACCATTCAGAAGGGCCTGATTCTGTCAAGGGAACAAGCTTCTGCAACCCTCCCCTGCCACTAGCATCCCCCAATACTCTTCTACCTCTTCATTACATTTTGACTGCAGTTCAGAGTTCAGAGACCCACTTCTTCCCACTTTGGATTAAAAGAAGGAGCCAAAAGGAGGCCACCTTTGAGAGGCAGGTCACCTCATTTAGTATGACCCTTGAAGCATGGGGGGATCAGGGGACCCCCTTCCCACTGCCAACCAAGGGGAGGGTCCTGAAAAACAATCCTAAGCATTGATCCCCACTCAGGCTGTTTGGCATGGTTGCCTTTTCTGCTGGCGGTGGGGCTCAGGGAGGCAGGACAGGCAAAGGACATGTGCTTTTGTTCCCCAGTAACCAAATTTCTTTTGTTCTACAAATTGCCTCAATAGCAGTCTCTTTTCTGGCTGGCAAATGGGGCCCTGCTGACATCAGTTAGCATGACAATCACCTTTTGGCCCAGAAACCTTCCTTTGTTTGCAAAGGGGCAGTGGGAGAATGCAGAGAAAAGGGAGGTGCCATAAATCTACCTACTGCAAGCTGAGTCTGAGGAGGAGGAGGAGGAGGAGGAGGAGAAAGGGGATGGTGGAGGGGGAGATGCAAGATTCATGACTTTTAGGCGGTCCATTCTTTAATCCAGACAAAGGCTGGAAGATTGGGGCAGGGAGAAACCTCTATAAGGGAAGTGGCAGTTTTCATCCCCCCCCCCAAAAAAAGCTGAGGTTATTCCTTTGAAAAACAGGACAGCAATTCAATAGACCTCATCTGTGCTATTCTGGTTTCAAGTTCATTTTATAGGTCCAGTTCAAAGTCCTGCTTTGTTCTTAAACCCCTTAACAGCTTAGTAATGAGTGTTTTTAAGAACGACATGTCTCCACAGGTATCTATCTATATACTGAGATTTTTCGAACAGAATTTCCCAAGTTTTCTAAAACAATTTGAGGTGAGATGACTCACTACCAGAGACAGTGATAATACCTGAGATGTGAACAACAATGGTAACTCCTCTAGAATAATAGAATCATAGAGTTGGAAGAGACCTCATGGGCCATCCAATCCAACCCCCTGCCAAGAAGAAGGAAATTGCATGCAAAGCACCCTCAACAGATGGCCATCCAGCCTCTGCTTAAAAGCCTCCAAAGAAGGAGCCTCCACCACACTCCGGGGCAGAGAGTTCCAATGCTGAACAGCTTTCACAATCAGGAAGTTCTTCCTAATGTTCAGGTGGAATCTTCTTTCCTGTAGTTTAAAGCCATTCTTCCGCGTCCTAGTCTGCAGGGCGGCAGAAAACAAGCTTTCTCCCTCCTCCCTATGATTTCCCCTCACATATTTATACATGGCTATCATCATGTCCCCTTTCAGTCTTCTCTTCTGCAGGCTACACTTCTCATAGGGCTTGTTCTCCAGACCCTTGATTATTTTAATCACTCTTCTCTGGACACATTCCAGCTTGTCAACATCTCCCTTCAATTGCGGTGCCCAGAATTGGACACTGTGTGAATCCAGGAGTGGTCTGACCAAGGCGGAATAGAGGGGTAGCTTGACTTCCCTGGATCTAGACACTAGACTCCTATTTATGTAGGCCAAAATCCCATTGGCTTTTTTAGCTGCCACATCAAATTGTCGGCTCATGTTTAACTTGTCCACAAGGACTCCAAGATCTTTTTCACATGTACTGCTGTCGACACAAGCGTCCCCCATTCTGTATCTTTGCATTTCATTTTTTCTGCCTAAGTGGAGTATCTTGCATTTGTCCCTGTTGAACTTCATTTTGTTAGCTTTGGCCCATCTCTCTAATCTGTTAAGATCATTTTGAATTCTGTTCCTGTCTTCTAGAGTATTCGCTATCCCTCCCAGTTTGGTGTCATCTGCAAACTTGATGATCATGCTTTCCAAACCTTCATCTAAGTCACTAATAAAGATGTTGGACAGAACCGGGCCAACTACTACTACTACTTCTCCCCTGGTAGCAATAGATTGTTCCAACAGCACATCCCCTTTCTAGGCTGGCCACATAGCTCCAACCCTTGGAATCTTTTCCGTCATCCTGACCTTGCTCCTTATTTAATCCCTTCCTAATTGGGTACTTGGCCCTCAGGGTGACCCCTTTTATGTGGAGCTGTGTCTGTGTTGTTGTGGTGGGTTTGCTGTGGTTAATGTGACCAGTCTTCCACCAAACATAATATGAACAGATGGAAAAAGTGATAAAGAGAAAGAAACAAACAGAAGTTTATTAAGACACATGAAATTAATATATATTTGTACATGGACTCTCACTCAATTACAGCTTCCTAAAGCCACCATCAGTTCTCTTATCGCTGTGACTGTCCTTTCTCTGTACCAACCGCTCCTTGTCCTTCTCAAATCCAAACCCCATTACTATGCTGTCTTTTCCCTATTTGAGGGTCCTTCCACACAGCCATATATCCAAGAATATCCAGGCAGAAAATCCCACAATATCTGCTTTGAACTGGGTTATCTGAGTCCACACTTCCATATAACCCAATTCAAAGGAGATAATACGGGTTTGTATTCAGCTGTGTGGAAGTACACCTCTATTTTTGTAATATTCCTTTCCCCTGCAGCTCCCCTTCATAGCATTCCCAGAACTACAGCTGGCAGCCTTAAGCCAGGTTTACCCAGCTCCTAACTCACAACCAATATTATCTGTGTCTTGAAGCCCCTTTCCTGTCTCTTAGTGTTTTCTACTATTGCCACCTCACTTCAAGAGCCATAGTCCCAACATCTCATACCCAGTGATTTCCACTGCCTCTCACATGTGTGAGACAGAGAACCATCTCCAGGATTTAGTCCAAATCTTGAAGCAGTTGCTGAATACACTTGAATCTATTTGGGGGATAAGGTTCAGAACTTTTGATTATGCGTTCGGACTAAAACATAGAGCTGGTCCAAAACACAAACATTGACATGGAACTCACCATCTGCTGTTGCTCACTCCATTTGTCTTGCATGTTCTTCAGCTGCCAGCCATATAGGTTTTTAAGCATCCAAGAGGCAATCTTTCTTGATCATTCCTTCCTCCCACCCCTGAAATGCTTGCCATATTGCTAAATGAAGAGAGCTTTAACTAGTCATAGTTTTTATGCACTCTAGAAATCTGCTGTCGCTACTTGGGGTTTCCCCTTTCCTGTATCCATAAGCCACTCAGCTTTCAGGCTCCAGGTGCAAACTTCCCTGAACTTTGCAAAACATTACCAATAACGCATTAATCTCTGCCTGAAATTGGATCTCTAGGATTAAAACAACATGGTCCTTCATCAGTTTGTTTGCTGTTTAACTTTCATCCGGGTTTTGATTAGTGCCATATATCATCTTTGAAATAAAGTGGGAACCTTTTGTAGAACAATAAAACTGCTTCCTTGTGAGGTAAGAAGTGTCCACAAATGGGTGGTTGCAGTGCTTTGATTAGGAAATATGCATTCATATAGTCAGACATACAGCTCTGAACAAATCTCTAATGCAGGGATCCTCAAAGGTTTTAAGCCGAGGGCCAGTTCACGATCTCTCAGTCTGTTGGGGGGCTGGATTAAAATTTGAAAAAAACCCCATGAATTCCTATGCACACTGTACATATATTATTTGTGGTGCAAAAAATTTTTTTGAAAGAGCAGTACAATATTTAAAATGTGTTTATGACAGAACCAACTAGGAAAAGACATTTATAACCCAGGAACAAAAATCATGTTACATAGTGTAATCTAGCCTCTGTGTATTGCATGGATCCTCTGTTCTCCACCTTTCCTTGTTGATGGGCAGGAGACAGTAGCTCCTCGCTTGATTTATTTCTACTATCATAGGGCAAGATGAGTGAGCAAGCAGATGTGGGAGAATGGCAAATGTTCTCCAGTGATCACTTCACAGCTGCCATTATAATCTCCCAGAACAACATAATGTGGCCACTAGGTTCAGTGGGCAGCTTTCAGTGGTGTCCCTTTCAATTCCATAATAAGGGATTCAGGGAAGTGAGGTGTGGCAGCAATACAGCTAGAGAATTAGCAGCTATCCAAAGATCCCAGGGTTTGCAAAGTTACTTTCAAAATGTAATTCATTGTGTAACTCACTGCAAAATTTGCAACTGACAATTTGCAACTGTAACTGGGCCTACAGTTCATTACTTTTCTATTATCTGATCATTATTTTTAAATGATTCAGAATTCAGCATGTTGCTTGAAATGCCTAATCCAAGATGCCTTTGAAAAGACTTTTTTAAAGTTATAGACCAGTGGTTCCCAACCTTTTTTGACAAGGGACCACTTTGACCAGGGACCACTCTCCAACATTAGTACCAAAAGAGTTACGAATCAGTTTTTGGTCAACTTCCAATTCAAACTGGTTATTTGGGGTACTGATTCATAAAATTGCATTGGATGGACCACATCAGCTCTAGTTTCTGATTCAAAACATATGCCATCCAGTAGTCGGCATCTGCTCACCCACAGAAAATCATATTTCATAATCTAGAGCTGATGTGGTCTATCCAATGCAATTTTCTGAATCAGCACCCCAAATAACCCCAAGAACAAGCCTAAAAATGAAGACACCATGGTGCCCCCGCTTCCAGGTGCCACATGAAATGGCTCCACTCAGGGGAGGGAGGAGGAGGAGAACCAGCAGTCAGAAGCCTTGCTGTGGTACCTTTCGTGGGTAGTCAGCCTCTCCCCTTCCCACATCCCCATTGCCTCGGCACTATAAGAGGATTTTGGGAGACCAATCGCTCTCGTTGCAATGGTGTAGTAACGCTGAGGCTGCAGATCATATTTTAGTTCTTGGGGACCACTGGTGGTCCACAGACCACAGGTTGGGAACCACTGTTATTCATTATTTACAGCATTTATGTTATTGACCAAAGACATTTATGTTATTGCCATTCTCAATTGTTAGGTTACTTTAAAAAAAACATTACACCTTCTCTGTCAGAGTCCCAAAATAGAAATAATCAGCCTTGAGACCACTTGAATTACACTTTTTTTGCAACATATTAAACATACACATGGAAAAGCTTCATTAGAATTAATCAGAATAACACACCGCCTTCTCCAAAATAGGTTTTTCTGGTATGTACCAAAATCAGCACAATTTGACTACATAAAATCCTATATGACAATGTCTCTGTAGGTGTAAGGAATTCTGCTGTCCACATGCAGAGCTTTCTCTGTATATATCAGACTTCAAATGAGACTCTTTTGGTTGTTTCAAATAAAATTTAATTCCCACCACCAACAAGCCTTCATTTTTAATTCTCTTCACAATCATCAAGTAAAAAAGCATATAAAATATAATCTTAGGTAACAAACGTATAATATATATATTTATATATTTATATTTGTTCTGAAATATTACCAATAAATACAAAATAGTAAAGTTATAAATTACCACCTCCAAGTACAAAAAAGGAATAGAATCAGTGATTTCTTTCTTACAGATTTAGAAAATAAGAGCTTCATACAACATGCATCAAAGACAATCTTTATCCAAACAGTACCATTTGCGTCAGATAATTATTCCCATCATCCCTTATCAGCATGGAGAACAGTGGTTGGGAATAAAAAGAAATTTAGTCAAAACATTTGGAGAATACCAAGTTGGGGAATAATGATATCCTCTTTTTCTCTCTCTTTCTCTCATACACACTTTCCTAGTTTTTTTAAAAAAATAATCCTAAAATAGAAATGAGTCCTAAAAGACTCTTCCTCCCGCATCCTATCCCAACATCACTTATTCCAAAGTGAATTACAGGTTTTCAGTGCCATTTTAATTGCAACTACATTTTTCTACCCTTTTTCTCAAAGGTGTGTATAGTTATAGGAGCCTTCTGCCTTACAATGAGTTGGGCATTGGTCCCTTTAAGGCAGAGTTTTGTGTTGCAACATTACTTTCTGGACCTAAAGCCAACCGAATTACTCATCCAACATAGCCAGTTGTAATACAAACTGGAGGATCCTGTGAAATATAGTTGATTTTCAAAGTCCAGGACTTGCAAATTAAAAGGATCTTTCTCACTGGAGAAAATGTGTCCTTTATCACTAAGTGATGGTATCCTCAGTAAGAACAAAGATATTAGTGGACTCAATTCTCATAAACCCTCAGTAGCATTGACTCTGCGGAGATATATAATCAAAGGTGAAGGGGCTCGCAAACAATGAGCCACTTTCTCCAATTTCTGTGGCCTTTTTAAAATGTGCAATTAAAACTTAGCCCACGTATGGGATCCACAAGAAAATATACTTTGTCCCTTTTAGAGAGTCCCAGAATGTATTTATTTGTTCACTTCTTTGTTTTTGGTGCCAGCACTGGTTGCAGTCTAACATTTCAAGGCATTCATGATTCCTACCCCTGGCTTTATTAGGCACCTTTCCGCACAATTTGATACATTTTACCTTCCGCTGAGTCAATATATACCCAAGATCATCCTTGCATGATTTGATTAATCTGGGACAGCCACCATTCTGTTTTCTCATCAGCTTCTCCCGCTCCACAGTTTGCCACCAAAGACAAAGACAAATTGTAAACTTCACCTTCAAAACACATGGGAAAATAGAGAAGGAAAATCCACTATCCATTATTGCCAAACTTCAATCCTGTATGTGTTGTCTAGAGAAGAAATCTCATGTGACCCAATGGAGCTTGCCTCTGTGTTGTCATGTACATAATTACATAGCATATCACAAAAGCATAGGATATTTAAAGGGAGTAAGGGGATCACTAAACTACAGTAAGTGCTCTTGAATATTTCCCAGATGATTTGAGGAGGTGTTAAACCACCCTTCAAAACCTGCTTATAAATATTTGATTGTGTATTTCTGCATAGCTGGGAGGTAGACTGGATGGCCCTTATGGTCTGTTCTAACTCTACAATTCCATTATTCTAAACAGAATTTTAAATCCATTGGAGTCCCTACAGAATCTGGGATGGTAGATATTCTAGATTTATTTCCAGAAGGGTTTACCTGATCCTCTCCAGAAACCCAAGGCCAAAACTTCAAAGTGCAGCTGGAACCAACAACTTCTAAATAACTACATTTGATGGAAGCGCTACAGCCTTTCTCTGGTGAAATATGAAGCACCTTCACTCACCTTGGTTTTAAAATGAGAAGAGGATAGGCTGGCTAGCTCCTTCCCCCACATTGTACTCTTGGCACACTGTTCATGCTGTCCTGAACTATCTCACCCAGACACCCAAGAAGTAGAATGTGGGTAAGGAAAGCTATTGATATTGAATCTATAGATAAGGTGAGTGTACTGTCCTAGGGATCAGTATTTCAATAGTGATTATGTTGCAATCTGAATGCACATTTCCTCAAGGCTTAGTTTTCTAAATCTGTAGAGGACTGCATTCTTAGCCTATTAATCCTTTTCTTTTTTAAAAAAAGATACTGAATACAAAGGAATAAATGAGGAAAACTGGAGATGTGAAAATAGGCATCTCCCAGAATCCTTCAATCAGCTTTGAAGGATTCCCTCTAGCTTTGTTGGTTGTGGGAATCTGAGAAAGGCAGTTCAATATCAGCATTCTGGGAGTTGTAGTCCAAAAGATAACCTTTCCCACTTCTGTATCACTAGGACATGTTCAGTGGTCTTCACTTGTTTCAAGAGCTGGGCTTAGACTGGTGAAATGGCTGGATCTCACTGTTTGTCACAGCAGGGTTGTAACTTGTTCCTCAACTACGAAAGATATTGTCTCCTAATAGCAAGAGATCAGAGAAACTGGATCCCAACCTGGTAATACAGACAGACAGGTTTTGAAGAGATACAAACGTGATACAAACTAAGGTTGGATTTGCAATCATGATTGCACTGAGGATGTTTGAGGATCGACATCTTGCTCCCAACTTGGCATCTGAAAGCTTGATAAAAAGCAATTTCCCCAGGGGAAGAGCTGAGAACAGCCCAGCTGTTCATATATATATATGACTTCCCAGTCAGAAGATGGGCAAAGAGTGTTTTCCAGACATTATTGGACTCTAACTCTCATCATCATCTAACTCTTGGCAATGCTCAGAGTTAGCAAGCAGTTCCCATGCCTTTCCAGGATGAACCCATATTCAAAGAGCTATCCAAGTTGCTGAACGTCTAGCTAGAGACTCGGTTCAGCACCATGGACAGCTGCTCCATTTCCTGGAATTAATTCATCAGCCCGATGGCACAGGAGCTGCCTAAATATGATGGGAGATGAATCCCTCTTACCACATTATTCTTGGGAAATCGCTCCAGTCCTATGTCAAAGGAAGGAATTGAGAAAAGTGCAGAACAAGTGGAAGGCGAATTCTCATTTTAAGGCAATTGGTTTTTCAGGGAGCATCCCAAAGGGAGGCCATTCTTCCCTCCTTTTAAGGGGGTGAAGACTGCCTCAGTGCGTCCAGAGAAACAGCCCCATTCCCATAGACATCCTCGTCTTGGCCTGTGCCCGCTCAGACGAAGCATCCCCTTCTTCTGGGCACCACTGGAATGCTTCTAAAGATAGGTGACTAAAATGATCAAAGGTCTGGAAACCATGCTCTAGAATTTAGGGAGCTGAGTCTGTTTAGCTTGGGGAAAAGATGGCCTGAGAGAGGACATGTTTCGATAGTTGAAAGGATGTCACACTGAGAGACACAAAGCAATGGATTCAGATTACAGGATCCACTTTGACATAGAAGAACTTTTTGAGAGGAAGAGCTGCTCACTAGGAGTGTGATAGAGTCTCCTTCTCTGGAAGGTTCAAGCAGAGGCTGGACAGCTATCGGTCGAGAGTGCATGGATACTGTGTCCCTGGATGGCCCTTGGAGTCTCTTCCAACTCTAGGGTTCTATGAAGTCCAGGAAGGCCTCTTGGGTCCCTTGTTGGACACACACAGGTCCTGCTCCTCCTCTTGTGGGGCTGAGGCTGCTGCCTTCTGATGAGAGAGGCGAAGGGAGTGGCTCCCACTGGCAACAGGGCGGCCAAAGGGCCAAGGTGTCATCAGGAGAAGAAGAGGAGGAGGAGGAAGGGCCCTGGGAGCAGAGGGGGATCCTGGCAGTGTGGTCAGCCAGGCGGAGGGTCTCGCTGAGGGCCCAGATGTAGTTGTGGGCAAAGCGCAGCGTCTCAATCTTGGTGAGCTTAGCATCGTCCGGGAAGGTGGGCAAGACTCCACGTAGGGCATCCAGTGCTGAGTTCAAGGCATGCATCCGGTGCCGTTCCCGGTCGTTGGCCTTCACGCGGCGACTCCGCTTGGCTTTGCTGGGTGCTGGCCCCTCACCGGGCTCTGGGACCCGGATCCGACGGCCCTTGGCCTTCTTGGGGGCTCCAACACTTGCAGAGGAGGGTGAGAGGCCAGGCCCCAGCAGGAGCAGGCAGGGAGTGGGTGAGGAAGGCAGGCTGCCCGAAGCCACAGAAGGAGAGGAAGATGAGGAGGAAGGCAAGGAAGAAGATGAGGAGGAAGAGCCTTCACTGCTGCCATCTCCCTGTGAGTCTGGGGACAGTGCCACTGTCTTGGGGGACATCCTGCAGAAGGGAAGAAAAGGAGGGAAAGACTCCCAGATTATCTGCTTTCAACTGGATTACATTATTATTATTATTATTATTATTATTATTATTATTATTATTATATAATATAAGGGGACTCAGGGCGGTTTTCAACAAAAGTAACAACATGGCAAACATTGAATGCCGAAAACAGGCAATGATAAATCAAAACAGTGAATAAAACAATCTCAAAATAAACTTATAAAACTATATTTTAAAATTCACAATTGAACTTAAATAAACATAATATAACCCATCACACACAATTTGCACACGCGGAAGTTAAGTGTCCAGTACCTAGGCAAGGATATATATAAAGGTGTACAAGTCTTCCTCCTCTCCATATGCTAAGGTGCACACATGAGTTTTTATTTCTTTTTGGGAGGGAGTCCAGAGGAGGGGTGACCACAGAGAAGGCCCCCCTCTCATCCCCACTAACTGTGCTTGAGATGGAGGTGTAACCATGAGTCTACACTGCCAGATACTCTGGATAACCAGACAGTCTGGGGTCAGATCCTGGGATATAGAGCAGTGTAGATCCAACCTTTAAAAGCCAATGGGAATTTGGCCCTCATAAATAGGGGTATAGCGTCTAGATCCAGGGAAGTCATGCTACCCCTCTATTCTGCCTTGGTCAGACCACACCTGGAATACTGTGTTGAATTCTGGGCACCATAATTGAAAGGAGATGTTGACAAGCTGGAAGGTGTCCAGAGGAGGGCAACTAAAATTATCAACGGTCTGGAGAACAAGCCCTATGAAGAGTGGCTTAAAGAGCTGGGCATGTTTAGCCTGCAGAAGAGAAGGCTGAAAGGAGACATGATGAGAGCCATGCATAAATATGTGAGGGGAAGTCATAGGCAGGAGGGAGCTGCCCTGAGACTAGGACGTGGAATAATGGCTTCAAACTACAGGAAAGGAGATTCCACCTGAACATTAGGAAGAACTTCCTTACTGTGAGAGAAAACTGTTTAGCAGTGGAACTCTCTGCCCCAGAGTGTGATCCTTTTTTGGAGGCTTTTAAACAGAGGCTAGATGGCCATCTGTCAGGGCTGCTTTTCCTGCTTCTTGGCAAGGAGCTGGACTGGAGTGCCTATGAGGTCTCTTCCAACTCTATGATTCTATGATTAGTATCTACAGTAGTTTCAAACACCCTTGAACAGCATTCAATGGTCATTGCAGATGGGTCTTTAGGAGGAGAGGGAGAGGAGGAGGAGTCCTGTGCCTTCAAGGGGTTGCTTTGAATGCAATTTTCCTGCTTCTAGGCAGGGGGTTGGACTGGATAGCCCATGAGGTCTCTTCCAACTCTAGGATTCTATGATTCTAGGAATTGCTTTTGGGTGCCTTCTCTCCAGGAGAGACCATTTGCAGTCCCAGCACTTGGGGCACCAGAGGAAAGCCCCAAGGTGAGACATTTCCCTGCAGAAAAACAGAGGCCAGTTTTCAAAAATAAGGTAGGAAACACTTTGGAAGTGTGTTGTGAAGGCTTTCATGGCTGGAATCACCGAGTTATTGTGCATTTTCTGGGCTGTATGGCAATGTTCCAGAAGCATTCTCTCCTGACATTTCACCCACATCTATGGCAGGCATCCTCAGAGGGTGCCAAAAGGTATATGGGAAGACTACGCAAGGGAGGTTTATATATCTGTGGAAGGTCCAGGGTGAGAGAAAGAACTCTTGTCTGTTGGAGGCAGGTGTGAATGTTGTAATTAATCACCTTGATTAGCATTTAATGGCCTTGCAAGCTTCATTCCTGCCTGGAGGAATCCTTTGTTTGGAGGTTTTAGCTGGCACTGATTGATTCATGTCTGTAATTCCTCTGTTTTCTGAGTGTTGTTCTTTATTTACTGTCCTGGTTTTAGTGTTTTTTTAATACTGGTAGCTAGATTTTGTTCCTTTTTTCATGGTTTCCTCTTTTCCGTTGAAATTGTCCACATGCTTGTGATTTCAATGGCTTCTCTATGTAGTCTGACATGGTGGTTGTTAGAGTGGTCCAGCATTTCTGTGTTCTCAAATAATATGCTCTGTCCAGGTTGGTTCATCAAGTGCTGTGCTATGGCTGACATCTCTGGCTGAGTTCCCACTTGGGAAGTGGGTAGTTGTGTGTTTTCCGGGCTGTATGGCCATGTTCCAGAAGCATTCTCTCCTGTCGTTTCGCCCACATCTATGGCAGGCATCCTCAGAGGTTGGGAAGTGTTTGGACAGAGAGCTTTTGGATGCAAAAATGAATCAATCCAAGGGCGTACTTTCCTTTTCCTCTCCCTCGCCTGAACCTCATCAGGCAGATGGATTCAGTGGGCCCTTCCATACAGCCATATAAAACAGAATATCAAGGCAGATAATCCACAATGTCTGCTTTGAACTTGCCTTGATGTTCTGAATTAAATGACTGCGTGGAAGTGCCCTGAGTTCACACTACCATATAATCCACTTCAATGTGTATTTAATACAGCTGTGTGGAAGGGCTCTTGGCTTCAGAAAACCTTAGGGTAGATAGATTAACCTTCCTATATGTTGGAAATGACTGGAAGGCACACCACAACAAATATCAGCACCACTATTATAGTCATCCAACACAGAGTTTGGAAACATCATTCTTTAGAAACTTCAACTCTCAGAATTCTCCACCTAACATGAACCCTGGGTATACAGTAGAGTCTCACTTATCCAACATAAACAAGCCGGCAGAAAGTTGGATAAGCGAAAATGTTGGATAATAAGGAGGGATTAAGGAAAAGCCTATTAAACATCAAATTAGGTTATGATTTTACAAATTAAGCACCAAAACATCATGTAGTAATTACTGTATTTACGAATTTAGCACCAAAACATCACAATGTATTGAAAACATTGACTACAATAACACTGACTACTGAAAGGCAGACTATGTTGGATAATACAGAACGTTGGATAAGCAAGACTCTACTGTATATGGAGAGTAAAGGCCTTATACAGAAGTGACTCAGGCCTTGAAGCTGCAGCCAAAATCCAACTTGTAGCAGTTTTGGGCTTCAATGCATGCTGCTCGTAAGGATTTCCCTACCACACAGCTGTATAAAATACACATTGAACTGGATTATATGGCAGTGTGAATTCAGGGCCTTTCCATACAGTCATATAACCCAGAACATCAAGGTAGAAAATCCCACAAAGTCTGCTTAGAACTGGATTATCTAAATCCACACTACCATTTATTTATTTATTTATTTATTTATTTATAGCATTTATATTCCCCCCATCTCACCCCGAAGGGGACTCAGGGCGGATCACATTGCACACATAAAGGCAAACATTCAATGCCATAACATAGAACAGAGACAGAGACAAGACGCAGGCACGGGCTGGCTTTGAACTCATGACCTCTTGGGTCAGAGTGATTTGTTGCAGCTGGCTGCTAACCAGCCTGTGCCACAGCCCAGCCATATAATCCAGTTCAATGTGGTTTTATACAGCTGTGTGGAAGGGGCCAGCTGCCCTGTAGATTTGGCAGGGCGCAGTGTGTTAAAGCACTGAACTGCTGAACTTGCAGACCAAAAGGTTGCAGGTTCGAATCCGGGGAGTGGAGTGAGCACCCGCTGTTAGCTCCAGCTTCTGCCAACCTAGCAGTTCAAAAACATGCAAATGTGAGTACAGCAATAGGTACCACTCCGGCGGGAAGGTAATGGTGCTCCATGCAGTCATTCTGGCTACATGGCCGGCTCTTTGGCTTAAAAATGGAGATGAGCACCAACCACCAGAGTCAAACATGACTGGACTTAATGTCAGGGGAAACCTTTACCTTTACCTATGTGTTCCTGCAGAGCAGAATGGGATTAGATTGAGTATCTAGAATGGGATTAGATTGAGTAGATTGAGTATTCCTGGGGCCCTTTCCACATAGCTGAATAAAATCTCACATTATCTGCTTTGAACTGGAATATATGGCAGTGTGGACTCAGATAACCCAGTTCAAAGCAGATATTGTGGGATTTTCTGCCTGGATATTCTGGGCTATAGGGCAGTGTGGAAGGGCTCTCTGCTTCTAGGGTTGGCTGTTGTTCAGGGGCGAGAGGCAATCTCTGGGGACCGGTGAAGTGATGCGGCAAGCAGAGAAATAGAGGCAGGAGTCTCTACGACTTTGGCAACTCAATCCAACACACCCCACCCGCCTCCTTGGCCCTGAAGCAAGCCGATCCTCGCCCTCCTTACCTGAGTGAGCAGAAGCAGGAGCTGTGCCTTGAGCGCCTCTCCTTCCTCGACGGGGCTGCTGCTGCTGCTACTGCTGGGCGCGCGGCTCCCGGGGGCGCCTCTATATAGGGCTCAGGGACAAAGCGGGGCTTCCTGGTGGGGCGGCCGCCTGTGGGGCTGGACTCGCCCCACTCCCTCCTTCCCTCCCGCCCTCCCTCCCTCCCCGTCCACACGCTCCTTCTCTCACACGGATTGAAAGAGAGAGCGGCCGGGCGCGCCCCTCGCCGCTTGGCACACGCTTTGGCCTTCCCAGGAGCGTGTGTCGTCTGTCCTCCCTCGGGAAGCCAATCAGGGAGCCACGCGAGGGCCTGACACGCGGGGAAGGGGGCCACAAAAGAGGGGGGGCAAAGGACCCAATGGGGTGGCTGTCTCCTTTCTGGGAGGGAGAACTCCCAGAGGAGGAGGAAGAGGAGCATGCCCAAGGCACACATCCCTGTCATCTTCATCACCACCATCAATTAATAATTTATAACCAACCATTAATTGATTGATATTAGTAATGGTATCTATTCTTGGGGAAAATCTCCACAGGTTTTTGGAAGTGTGACCCCTTCGGAGATTAATTGGTATTATTCACACTATTTGGAATCATAATCATAACCTTTGGAAAGAGGCATGACCTTGTTGAGATCGTAACTTTTTGTAAAGTATGATCTTCCTGAGAAGAGTTTAAAACTCACTTGAGTCAATCTTCTCCTTAGTGCACTGGTCCTCAACCGTCCTAATGCCAGCCACCCTTTAATACAGTTCCTCATGTTGTGGTGACCCCCAACTATAAAATTATTTTCGTTGCTCCTTCATAACTGTAATTTTGCTCCTGTTATGAATCGTAATGTAAATATCCGATATGCAAGATGTATTTTAATTCACTGGACCAAATTTGGCACAAATATCTAATATGCCCAAATTTGAATACTGGTGGGGTTGGCGGGGATTGATGTTGTCATTTGGGGGTTGTAGTTGCTGGGATTTATAGTTCACCTACAATCAAAGAGCATTCTGAACCCAGCCCACAATGGATCTGCACCAAACTTGGCACACAAAACTCCCATGACCAACAGAAAATACTGGAAGAGTTTGGTGGGCATTGACCTTGCGTTTTGGAGCTGTAGTTCACCTACATCCAGAGAGCACTGTGGACTCAAATAATGATGGATTTGGACCAAACTTGGCTCAAATGCCCAATATGACCAACTTTGAATACTGGTGGAGTTTTGGGGGGGGGGCTGACCCAACATGATGGTCATTGTAGTTCTCCCTCCATCCAGTCACAGCAGGAGGAGGGCTTTTGGTGGGAGGATTTGCCATCTGTTTCCAAAAAGGAAGAGGAGGACAGGCGGAGAGCTCTTCAGCCTTCTCTGTCAAAGGGGTTCCTAAGACCATCAGAAATATGTATTTTCTGGTGGTCTTTGGTGACCCCTCTGACACCCCTTTCACGACCCCCCCCCCCAGGTTGACAAATGCTGCCTCAGTGGTAAATATCCACTAGTATTCGTGCAAGGCAATTTAGGTTTCTCAGCTGTTTTTAACCAAGGTGAAAGAAGAAAGTGCAAAAGCTGGGTTGCAGTTAAACATTAGATTATAGCAACCAGACTGATTGATAACTGGCAAATGAGGGAGAAAACGTAGAGGCAGTAACAGAAGTTTCACGCCTTCACATGGAGGTGTGAAAATTACTGCAGATGCAGACTGCAGCCAGAAAATCAGAAGACATTTACTTCTTGAGAGAAGAGCAATGACCAATCTCAAGAAAATAGTGAAGAGACATCACACTGGCAAGGAAGGTGCACATAGTTAAAGCAATAGTATTCCCTGTATTAACCTATGGATGCAAGAGCTGGACCATAAGGAAGGCTGAGCGAAGGAAGATAGACGCTCAGGAGGAAAAGTCCAGGAAATAATGCCTGGCTGCTCACTGGAGGGAAGGATATTAAAGGCAAAGCTGAAGTACTTTGGCTACATCATGAGAAGACACGAAAGCTTGGAGAAGAGAATGGTGCTGGGGAAAATGGAAGGAAAAGGGAAGAGGGGCCGACCAAGGACAAGATGGATGGACGGTATCCTTGAAGTGACTGACTTGATCTTGAAAGATCTGGGGACAAAGAACAACAAGGTTAACCTATTCTAAGGTTTTTTGAGGCCAAGGCCCCTTCCACACAGCTGTATAAAATACACATTGAACTGGATTATATGGCAGTGTGAACTCAGGGCCCTTCCACACAGTCATTAACCCAGAACATCAAGGCAGAAAATCCCACAAAGTCTGCTTTGAACACTGCCATATATACCAGTTCAAAGCAGAAAATGTGGGATTTTATTCAGCTGTGTGGAAGGGGCCTCAGATAATCCAATTCAGAGCAGATATTGTGAATTATCTATCTTGATATTCTGGATTATATGGCTGTGTGGAAAGGCCCTGAGAGGGTGTGACTCTCCCAAGATCACCCAATGGCTTCCTGAATCATACCCCAATCCTCAAACCATAATGCCATTCTGGCCATATAGGAAAATCTAATTTTCTGATGTAACCAAGGAGAAATCTACAAAAGGAACTATCTTCTATATTAGCCAGTCATAATTGTCTCATATTGTCACACAGTGAAGGTTTCATGATGTTAGCATATCCCCCTTTCCATTCACCCTTTCTCAAGCAATGACACCCTAATCAGAAGATACAAAAGGTCTGCATATTATTATTATTATTATTATTATTATTATTATTATTTACCCCAATTTTTCTCTCCACACGGAGACTCAAAGCATCTGTGAAAGTGATTTGCGTAAGTATGAGCAAATGAAATCAATAAGGGTGGAAGCATTCCATGAAAAGCTTGTTTCTCCCCTTCCCCACAATATAGTTCCATTAGATTTAGGGTAAATACTCTCAGGACCCTTCCACACAGCCATATAACCCAGAATATCAAGGCAGAAAATCCCACAATATCTGCTTTGAACTGAGTTATCTGAGTCCACACTGCCATATATTCCAGTTCAAAGTAGATAATGTGGGATTTTTTTTCAGCTGTGTGGAAGGGGCCTCAGATGGAATAAATACATTTTGGATGACACTCAGACCCCTTCGACACTGCCAAATTATTATTATTATTATTATTATTATTATTATTATTATTATTATTATTATTATTATTGCTAACAAGAAAAGAGTAACCCCATGTCTACTCAGGAGTAAATCCCATTGCGTTCAATGAGATCTTACTCCCAGGAAAGCACATAGAGAGTTGCAACCCCGATTTATTTTTCAGCACATATGGATACTTTTTAAGGGGGTCCCGGTTTTCTTTTCGTTTATTTTTTAGGATTAAGACTGACACTGCTCTTGATTAAGTGGATTGTCCCACGTGCTCATAGGAAAGACTTCACTTCTCAATGTGGTAAATTAGCTTTTCCAGCGCATTAGGACACTAAAGGACTGGTGTTTGCCAAAGTCCTGTCCTACATTTCTGGGGCAACAATTTCGTGGTTTCCCCAGTCCTTGAAAGGGCCTCCTATGCCATTCTAAAGAATGTATTTATCGTGTCAGAAGCAGATTGAGAATACAGCAATGATGTATAACAAAAACCAAAAACAAAGTTAAAAACTTGGGTTGCTGTGAGTTTTCCGGTCTGTATGGCCATGTTTCAAAAACATCATTTCCTGCCATTTAGCCTGAATCTTTCCTCAGAGGTTGGGAGGACTGTTGGAAACTAGGCAATTGGGGTTTATATATCTGTGAAAGGTTCAGAGTAGGAGAAAGAACTCTTGTCTGTTGGAGGCAGGTGTGAATGTTGTAATTGGCCACCTTGATTAGCATTCAATAGCCTTTCAGCTTCAAGGTCTGGCTGCTTACTGCCTGAGGAAATCCTTTGTTGGGAGGTGATTGATTCATATCTGGGATTCCCCTGTCTTCTGAGTGTTGCTCTTTATTTACTGTCCCGATTTTAGAATTTTTAAATACTAGTAGCCAGATTTTGTTCATTTTTACGGTTTCCTCCTTTCGGCTGAGATTGTCCGCATGCTTGTGGATTTCAATGGCTTCTCTGTGTACTCTGACATGGTGGTTGTTAGAGTGGTCCAGCATTTCTGTGTTCTCACATAATATTCTATGTCCAGGTTGGTTCATCAAGTGCTCTTCTATGGCTGACTTCTCTGGTTGAGTTAGTCTGCAGTGCCTTTCATGTTCCTTGGTTCGTGTTTGGGCAATGTTGTGTTTGGTGGTCCCTGTGTAGACTTGTCCACAGCTGCATGGGATACGGTAGAATGCTTCTGGAACATGGCCATATAGCCCGGAAAGCTCACAGCAACCCAGTGATTCCGGCCATGAAAGCCTTCGACAACACATCTACATGGGACCGTCCTGTACAAAAACACTGTACCTGAACCTGGGACAAAAAAAGGAATCGGGTGGCTTTTATTCTGCATTTGTGATCTTCGTTTCCACACAGCTGAATAAAATGCCATATTTTCTGCCTTGAACTGGAATATATGGCAGTGTGGACTCAGATAACCCAGTTCAAAGCAGATATTTTAGGATTTTCTGCCTTGATATTCTGGGTTACATGGCTGTGTGGAAGGGCCCTGGATCTACAATGCCATATAATTCGGATTATTATTAGAGCAGATAGCATTATCTGCTTTGAATTGGATTATATGAGTCCACACGGTATATAATCCAGTTCAAAGCAGATAATCTGGATTTTATATAGTAATGTAGAAGGGACCCCAGAAGCCCCTGACTGACCCCAGTGACTGTATGATCAATCCTTGGCTGACCAAACATAACAAATTGAATATCAATACGACTGCTGGAAGAACAAGATAGAAAAGGGGTTTATATTATATTATTTTCCCAGTCTAAGGCCCCTTCCAAACAGTTGAATAAAATCCCGCATTTTCTGCTTTGAACAGGACTATATGGCAGTGTGGACTCAGATAACCCAGTTCAAAGCAGATATTGTGGGATTTTCTGCTTTGTTATTCTGGGTTATATGGCTGTGTGGAAGGGCCCTTAGAAGAGGGTTTTACGCAGGAAGGTAGCTCCCTTCCTCCCCTCGCCCCTTTCCCCCACTTCCACTGAGTTTCTTGTCCTCTTTTTTCAAAAAGCGAGTTCCTCTCCTTCTCTCCCTCCCTCCTGTCTCATTCGGACTTGTAAAAGCAACCGCTAGACGGAGAGTTTTGCATAGACAGACTGGAGAGGGAGGGGGAGCGGGTGAGGAACAAGGCTAACTGTCAGGAAGTGTTTACAAATTTTACACACACCTCTCGCCCAGAATGGAAACAAAGGCGCTGGCAGTGTGCCACGTGCCAAAGATGCGACCAGAAACCGAAGAAGAGCTCGTTCTGGAGGAGTGGGAACGAGGGCATGTCGGCTTGCCTTGGTGCGCACCTGTCCCGGTTTGCGCGGATGAGGGGACCTCCCCCCCCTCCCCTTGACCTGTGAGGCCTGAGGCATGGCTTTGAGGCTCCCTCGAGCCCTTAGGGCCAGACACACAACCTCACAATGATCCAAATGTTGATATGTTTCCGTCAGGAAAGAAGGGGAGAGAGTCTGGCCACGGAAACGTCAACATCCCTGCTCTCCAAACCAAAGCAGGCGTCCTGCTTTCCAAATAGGAACAGAGATCTCATAATCTGGGGCGCACCCCAAAAGGGAGAGGGGTCTGAAGCACCAGGGATGGACAGGATGTTTAGGAAGAGGTGCAGCTTCTCTCTCTCTAAAGCCTGGAGAGGGTTTTTCCTTTGAAAAAGTGGCCGGCGGAGAAAGAAAGAAGGCAGCACTCCTGTGCGCAAAAGCGGCCGCCGATTTTACGCAATTGCTCTTCCAAACTTGGGGAAGTGACCTCTGCACCAGTGGGTTTTTCTCCCTTTAGAGGTGAAGGACCGACTTGAGGGGCCTTTCCCCTGCTTAAGGGGCCTGTGCAGAACTGAGATGGGTGAAGGGCCTGGATCTGGGTGGATCCCACAAAGCGTGGTTGGGTGCTTTTCTGGGTACCCCCTTCCCTTCTCCAAAAACCCATTCCCAACGCGCGCCGGTTTGAAAGGCGAGGATGCGCCGCTGCAATTATGTCAAAGATACCCATCTCTAAAGCGGTGGTGCTGAAACAGCTCCTTCCCCATCGCAACAGGGTTCTAATAACAGACTGGCAGCCCTTTGCTGGAGGCAACAGGTAGCTCCCTGGCCTCCAGGTGCCCCTTTTACGCACGGCTGTCTCCAAAGGCGCAGGGAAGAGCATCTGGTGACAGCCCTTCGCTTCCCTTCTCTCATTCTCTCCTTCTCCCGGCTTCAAAAGGAGGATGTGAAAGCCTTGTCCCCCAAAAGGGGGGATTGGCAATGGGATGAGGAGGGGGGAAAGGAGACTTTCCTCCCCTCTCCAAGGAGGAGAGGGAGCGGAGAAGGCGGCCAAGCTGAATAGCCCAGGCAGATTTCTCTGCTTGCGCACAAATGGATGACAAAACAAAAAATCTGGTGAGCGAGTTGCCAGCCCCTTCGGCTGCCCACTTCAAAAACGTTCTCGGAACAAAAGCTGAAGAGGGAACAAGAAAGCCCCACCTGGTAGCACTGTTTGCTAAAATCATCATAAATAGATCCCCCGTTTAATCAATAATGGCGAGAGATTGTAAAGTGGAGGGAGTGCTTTGGGGAAACATTAATCATGAGGCTGGGGGGGGGGGGCATCACCTGCCTCCGAAGAAAACAAGGCAAGGGTATTGTTAGAACACCTTCTCTCTTTTCGCCTCGCCCCCCTCCCCTCCCTCCGCCCCCTTCTTTGTGCCATTTTGTACTGATAACTTCCCTCCAATTGCCACCATGGACTGGTGGCTTCTGTTTACTCATACTTAGCATAACAAGCGCAATATTACCACAAACGTGATAAAAAATCGAGCGGGGGTTCGGGAAGCGGGGGCTGCCTTGGCTTCTTCCTCACACCTGTCCGGGCCAGCTTGCATGCCTGGCTGGCACTAAATGGGTCCTACCAGCCGGTTGGGGGGCCCCTTCTGGCGTTTACATTGGCCTTCCCTTCTGCTGCTTTACAACAGGTTTCCTGCCATCCCTATCAGCCCCGTCCTATTTGTCTTCTTTTATTGAAACCATATGGTGACCAGAGAAGCTTGAGCATCCCCTACCTTTCCGCCTGCCAGGCGTCAGGGAGAAGTTTGTGCAATCTGGCCCTGTTTGGTTTGAGGAGGGCTTGGGGAGATAACCGCGCCCCGTCTGGCTTCCTTTTCCCACACACAGAACCCACCGTGTCAATACAACAAACACACACACACACACTGTTATCTAGTTATCAAGTTATCTAGTTATCTATCCGCATCTCTGGAAGATTTTGATTGTTGTGGTGAATTTTTTGGAGAGGTGAGAGAAGGCCGCCATATGTCGCCTCCTGGGCGCAAAGCAAGGCGCGGGTGGAACAATGGCGACAAGAAGGACACACACAAACAGGAGCAGCTTTGTTATTTACCCACAGACCCACACAGGACCCATTCATTCCTTCTCAACCTTTGAGAGGAGCTGGGCCGGATTCAAAGGCAAGGAAAGGTGCAGGAGGCGCAAAGGGGACACCTGTTGCGCGCCCATGGCGACTTCTCAGCGCTCCTCGCCTTCTTTGGCTCCTCTCAAGCCCCTGCCCCCTCTACCACCACCCATCCCACCCTGAAAGCCAGGAACCGTGATTTGTGGGCCATATGTTGAGCCATTGCGTAGAGATGCTCTTCAGAGGAAGCACACACAAACAGAAGGAACAGCTGCAGGTCCCAGCGTACCTACCCAGCGCCGGTGAGCCACCTCGGGGCTTCCTGCTCTTTCTCTTCCACATCCTTACAAAGGACACTCTTTGCTCATCTCGATGGGAACAAGGGTGCTCCCCCTCCGCTTTTTCCACTTCATTGTCCAAAATCATAAATACCCTTTCATCCCTTTCTAACCAACACTGGAGCGTGAGTTTTGGGAACGCAAACCAAGTGCCAGGCGCAAAGGGACCACTGGGGTCACTCTTCCCTTTCCAGGAAAGCAGTGAATCCTTCCTTAGCTCATCATGGGGCGACTGGAGAAACACCATGTCTAATCCCCTTCCCTTCCCCAGGAGAATTTCGGCACTACCCTAAACTCAATGAGGGGGAGGCTTTTTTCGAAATGTGGCAGGAGGGCACATGTCTGGCTCTCACCTCCAGTATAGGGAATCTTCCTGTGGTCAAAGCTCAGGCACATCAGTTCATCACATCTCTCTATCTCCATCCAGAAGAGACCAACTTCACTATTGTTGGGGCATTGTGTGGTTTTCTGTGTTGTATGGTCATGCTCTAGCAGCATTTTCTCCTGACGTTTTTCCTGCATCTGTGGTTGGCATCTAAGAATCATAGAATAATAGTTGAAAGAGACCACATGAGTCCCCTTTGGGGAGATAAAGCAGGGTATAAATAAGTAATGGTGCAGTGGGTTAAACTTGCTGACCGAGGAGCAGCGTGAGCTCCCGCTGTTAGCCCCAGCTTCTGCCAACCTAGCAGTTCTAAAACATGTAAATGTGAATAGATAAATAGGTACCACTTTGGTGAGAAGATAACAGTGCTTCATGCAGTCATGCTGGCCACATGACCTTGGAGGTGTCTATGGACACCTCTTTAGCTTAGAAATAGAGATGAGCACCAACCCCCAGAGTCAGACACAACAAAACTTAATGTCAGGGAAAACCCTTACCTTTACCTTATAAATAAGTATTATAATAATATGTGTTGTCTTATATTAATTGATATTGCTACTGTTATAAATGTTGATGTATTTTAAGTGTTTTATGACACTGTTTGGTGCAGTTCTGAAAGCTGCCCAGAGTCCCTTCTGAGAGACAGTGGCAGGTTATAAAGTTGTTGTTGTTGTTGTTGTTGTTCTTGTTGTTCTTGTCCAAACCCCTGCCATGCAGGAAAAGCACAATCAAAGCACACCTAACAGATGGCCATCTAGCCTCCAGCCCACTCCAAATTCCACTGCTGAAGAGCTCATAAAGTCAGGAAGTTCTTCCTAATGTTAAAGTGGAATCTGCTTTCCTGTAATTAGAGCCCATTGCTCCAAGTCCTAGTTTTCAGGGCAGCAAAAAAGAAACCTGTTCCCTCATCCTTACACATATCCTTACACATATTTATATGGGAGCCTCTTACATCCTTACACATATTTATATGGGAGCCTCTGGTGGTACAGTGGGGTTAAACCTCTGAGCTGCTGAACTTGCTGACCAAAAGGTCAGTGTTTGGAATCTGGGGATCAGGGTGAGATTCCGCTGATAGCCCCAGCTTCTGCCAACCTAGAAGTTTGAAAACATGCAAATGTGAGTAGATCATTAGGTACCGCTCTGGCGGGAAGGTAATGGTGCTCCATGCAGTCATGCCAGCCACATGACATTGGGTTCTTTGGCTTAGAAAATGAGATGAGCGCCACCCCCCAGGGATCCCCGGTGACACAGCAGGTTAAACTGCTGAGCTGCTGAACTTTCCGATGGAAAGGTTGGTGCTTTGAATCCAGGGAGCAGAGTAAGCTCTCACTGCTTGCCCCAGCTTCTGCCAAACTAACAGTTTGAAAACATGCAAATGTGAGTAAATCAATAGGTACCACTCCAGCAGTAAGCTAACAGCACTCCATGCAGTCATGCTGGCCACATGATCTTGGAGGTGTCTATGGACAACGCCGGCTCTTCAGCTTAGAAATGGAGATGAGCACCAACCCCAAAAGTTGGACATGACTAGACTTAATGTCAGAGGAAAACCTATCATGTCTCCTCTCAACCTTCTCTTCTCCAGACTAAACATACCCAGTTCTTTAAGAAACTCCTCTGAAGATGCCAGCCACAGATGCAGGTGAAAAACGTCAGGAGAAAATGCTGCTAGAACACGGCCATGCAACCAGTGATTCTGGTCATGAAAGTCTTCAACAATACATTCACTATTGTTGTTGCTGTGTGCTTTTAAAGTGAACCTGTCATGACATTTTCTTGGCAAGATTTGTTTATAGAAAGCTTTGCCGCCTTCTGAGGCAGAGAGAGTATGGCTTGCCAAAGTTTCCAAGTAGATTTCCATGACTGAACATGCATTTCAAGCATTTCTTGGCTTTCAAGCTCATAGTTCAAAACTCAAAACACTACACCATAGTGGTTTCACAATTCTGGTGGGGACGAACCAAATCCCATCTTTTTGTATGGCCCAGGGTTAAGGAACATTTACCTCCCCAGATATGCTGGCCTTCAGTTCCCAGAAGACCCAACCAACAAAGGCTTGTGGCAATTGTAGTCCAAAATATCTGAATAGCAAATATTTCTCTTCTCTTGTATCCATACATATCTATAGTGAAGTCCTTTCTTTATGGAGATTTAGTAGAGTTAACATCTAGGCAAAGACTGAGCCAGATTGTCATGGCTTTATCATGTTGTAGTATGAATTTGCAAATATATCTGGCCAGCACAGTTCTGTTAACCATGGTGGAACCTAAAAGCTATCTTAAAATCAAGTCACCGAAAATGCACACAACTTCAATTACACACTCTCTGGGTGGTCCAAACTTGAAAAGAACCTATTTCTTTGATCCAGCATAATGAGAAACCTGTTCAGACAGTGTTCTCCTTACTAGTTTTGGAAGTTACCGAAGTGCTTGAATTTGCAAGTGCTTGTTGATAGAGGAGTGATCTGACACTGATAGAGAGTGCTGTACGCAAGTCAGTTGAAGGCACTAGACTAAATGGTTTTACAAGTATGGTGCCTTAATATGGTGTTTCAAAACATAATAATTCTGTTGTATTTGGGAAATTTGTGGAAGAACATTGCCCTGACAATACCACTGAGATCAGATGATATTTAATGGAAAGCAGGCTATACACTGGCTATCAAGCCTCTGATGTGTGTGTAAGAAGATGAGAGAAACAGGGGACATTCTCCCAATATGCAGAGGTCTGATTTAGTAGGTGCCCTTTATGTTACCCCTTTCCTCCCTTCAGTCCTCTGATTCTGCAAGGATTTTATTATAAACACTTCTCATTCAAATTACGGCTGACATTTCCATTTATTATGTATAGAAAGGTGAGGCAGTATATGAAGCTGGATAATGCAAGATGTCAGTGCAGAGATGAAAAATTGTGCTTTACAAATTTGCAAGTCAAATAAGAAAATTTATTGCCCTGACCAAAGATTTTTACCTGTGTGCCTTTCCCATAAGTTTGGTCGTGGGGCGGTTCAGAACTTTTCCTTTTGTAATGTTGGGAATGAACACACAACAGTTTGCCCATTGTGGTGTCCCTTTCTGGGAGCCCCCAGTGCAAGTAATCTCTGCAGAAATCCCTGCATCACAATTTTAAACATGTTTACCAGAACTTGGAAATGTTTCCCTTTGGACATAGCTCCCAGAATCTGTCATGCTGGCTGGAGGATTTTGGAAGTTATCGTAAATTTTACAAGCTGTGATCTTACCTTTGGTCTGAGTGGGGTAACTAGACTAAAGCAATTTGGGCATCCAGATACAAACCAGACAGGGGTCATAATGAGCCTCAAAGTGCACAATTCCCCTTAAGTCTCATGGAATGTGCTGTAGAAAAATATGAGTATGACGCTTACCTTTTCACCAATATCCCATTTGGTTAAAGTCTGAGCTCCAGCTGATATATTCAGTAGGATCAAGTGATTGTCTTCTTCAACTGTACTTTTTCAGGTTTGTTGTTATTGTGTGCATTCAAATTGTTTCCAAATTATGGCAACCATAAGGCAACTCTATCATTGCCTTGTGGTTATAAATTTTTCTTTGTATGTTTTGTGTTGAGTCGCAAGGCCGAACAGGGCATAGGGTTACAGCCTGTGTTGGATAGGGTCACACTCCCCCTGAAGATGCAGGTTCACAGCTTGGGGGTTCTCCTGGACTCATTCCTGAGCCTAAAACCTCAGGTTTCAGCAGTGGCCAGGGGATCTTTCACACAATTAAAACTTGTGCACCAGTTGCGCCCGTACCTTGGGAAGCCTGACTTGGCCACGGTGGTCCGTGCTCTTGTTACATCCTGTATAGATTACTGCAACACACTCTATGTGGGGTTGCCTTTGAAGACTGGCAGATTCAATTGGTCCAACAAGCAGCAGCCAGATTAATCACTCGAGCGGTGCACAGTAAGTACACAGCTCCCCTGTTGTGTCAGCTCCACTGGCTGCCAGTCTGCTACTGAGCACAATTCAATGTGCTGGCTTTAGCCTATAAAGCCCTAAACGGTTCTGGCCCAGCTTACCTGTCTGAACATATCTTCCCTTATGAACCACCTCAAAGATTAAGATCGTCTGGGGAGGCCCTGCTCTCTGTCCCAATTTCTTCGCAAGCTCGACTGGCAGGGATGAAAGACAGGGCCTTCTTGGTAGTAGCCCCTCGGCTGTGGAACTCTCTCCCTAATGATATAAGATCAGCCTTCAGAAGGAAAGTAAAAACCTAGCTCTGGGATCAGGCTATCGGATAATAGCACAGTGCAATAATAGGTGTGTAATATGTGCAATGACTATAGAACGGCTTTAGACTACGATTTTGGATTTCATTGAATATAATGTTTTTGAATGTTAATATATATTAATATTAATTTGCAAATATTTAAATTCATGTTTTATATGTGTTTTTAAAGCATTGAATATGTAAGCTGCCTTGAGTCCCCTTCGGGGTAGAGAAAGGCGGGGTATAAATAGGGTAAAAAAATAAATAAACAAGAGAGTCACCATTGCCTTCTTTTATCCTGAATGTGACTTGCCTAAAGTCATTCATGGGTTTCAAGGCCAAGGAGGGATTTGATCCCTGGTCTTCAGCATCAGAGTCCCGTGCTTAAACCACTATACTATACTGGTTCAGGCTTGTTCAGACAAGGTGGCAAATACATGTGGCAATTTTAGATAGTCTATTCCCCCCCCCCCCCATACACATACACAGAACCCATACACCAAGAAAACAATCATGTCATGCAGAAGGTGCACCTTTTGCCGTGCTGAATTCTTGTTCCTGATA
This sequence comes from Anolis carolinensis, assembly GCF_035594765.1. NCBI lineage: Eukaryota > Metazoa > Chordata > Lepidosauria > Squamata > Anolidae > Anolis > Anolis carolinensis. Next base: position 221,483,021 of record NC_085843.1, on the reverse strand, counting down.
AAGTCTTCCTCTAGACACAGAAGCTGTTTTTTTTTGTTTTGTTTGTTTTTTCCTTCTGGGAGCATTCAAATTTGAAATCCCAGTATAACTCCCAGAATCATCTGGGGTTTGGGGAGATGGAGTGAAGAACTAACATTTCTGTATTGCCCAAAAAATCTACCCTGTTTGATTTTTATCAAATCATATTTTCAAACTGGAAAAAATGTTGAAGATCCATGACTAGATCTTGCTTCTTTTGCCTATTTTTCAAATGAAGCTATTGAAACAGGTATTCAAGTTGGGACACTGGAAAAGTTACCCTTACCTGCCTTTCCCCAATACTGTCTCCTTGCTGATAACATCATATCTCTAAGAGTGCATTTACACTGTAGAATTAACCCAGTTTGAAACCACTTTAATTCCCAGGGCTCCTTTGGATGGAATCCTGGAAGTTGTAATTTTACAATGCCTTTTGTCTTTTTTGCCAAAGAATGCTGGTGCCTCACCAAAGTACAACCATAATAATAATAATAATAATAATAATAATAATAATAATAATAATAATAATAATAATAATAATAATTTTATTTCTTACCCACATCTCCTAGTGGCTTGAGGTGGGTTACAACATTGCTAAAAACACACAATCATTTAAAAACATTCTACAAAATACATATTTACAGAACAAAGATTAAATATAAGACGCAAGCTTAAAATTTGTAATTAAAACTGACTGGGTAGGACTCCCAGAAGATATAGGTCTTCAGATGTGTTTTAAATTACAACAGCTCATTTATCTGTTGAACGTCTTCTGGCAGGTCGTTCCACAGTTGTGGGATGGCCAATGAAAAAGTTCTCTAGGTGACAGTCGCCAGTCAATCTTTGACAGGTTGGACTAGCTGGCCCCCAGAAGACCACAGTGTTCATGATTGACTGTATAGGAGAAGGAGATCCTGCAGGTAACCTGGATCCAAACCATGTAGGGCTTTAAAGGTCAAAACCAATACTTTGTGCTCTGCCTGGAAACTAATTGGCAGCTAGTGGAGTCACTTTAGTATAAACGTATTGTAATATGCTCACTTCTGGATGTCCTTGAAACCAATCTGGTTGTTGTATTTTGAACCAACTGAAATTTCCAAACTTGATACAAAGGTAGCCCAAGGTAAACCACATTGCAGAAGTCCACCCTTGAGGTTACCAGTGCATGCACAACCATTTTTGGGTCCTCTAAATCTAGGAAGGGGCACAATTGGCATATCACCCAAAGCTGATAGTAAGCACTCCTGACCATCACATCTACATGGGCTGACATTTGGAGAGACAGATCCAGGAGCACTCCCAAACTGCAAACAACGTTTTCAGTGGGAGTGTAACCTCATCCAGGACTGGTTGACATACCACAGATTAGGACCCATGATGGCAAGCACCTCTGTTTTGTCTGGATTCAGCTTCAGTTTGTTTTTCCTCATCCAGCCCATTACTTCCTCCAGACATTCATTCAGAGGAAATGTGTTATCCTTAGCTGAGGCTGTTTTTGAAAGCATGGAGAAATATAATTAGATGTCATCAGCATACTGATAACATCCTGCCCCATGCCTACATTGGGGATATAATGACACCTTGTGAGAAGCCACAGAACAGCTGCTTTTTTGAGGAGCAGCTATCCCCAAGCGCCACCATCTGGAACCTGCCTGAGAGGTAAGACCAGAACCACTGCAGCACAGTGCCCCCAATTCCCAAACCCCCCAAGCAATATAGAAGGCTACCATAGTCAATGGTGTCAAAAGCCACGGAGAGGTCTACAAGCACCAAGAGAGACCCACACCACTTATCAGTTTTAAGACAGAGATCATTGTCTAAGGCAATGGTTCTTGACCTGTGGGTCCCTAGTTGTTTTCTACAACTCCCAGAAATCCCAGCCAGTTTACCAGCTGTTAGGGTTTCTGGGAGTTGAAGGCCAAAACATCTGTGGGCCCACAGGTTGAGAACCACTGACCTAAGGCAACCATAGCACACTCAATTCGATATCCTGCTCTGAAGCCAGTTTGAAATGGGTCAAGGAAGTGTGTGTCATCCAAGACTGGAAGGTTAAAGATGATATGTAATTATTAAGTTCCAAGGGATCCAGGGAGGTCTTTTTCAGCAGTGATCTAACTACTGCTTCTTTTTAACCAGGATGGAAAATTCCCCTCCCTAAGAGATGCATCAATAATTTGTTGTGTTTGAGATTGAATTGCATATCCTCCCTGGACGACATACCAAGGGGCACAGGGACCAAGAAAGGAGGTTGTCCTCCTGACTAGCCCCAGCAGCTTGTCCACATAACAATACTCACCAATTGAAACTGATCTAATGTAATCCCACTCACAGAGTTGCTGGACACCTTGTTGTTGGCTTTTGCTCCAATGACATCATCTAAGTCATCTCTTATGCTAGAGATTTTATCTGCAAAATGGTTGTTAAAAGCATCACAGAGAGCTACTGAATATTCTCATAATAGTTTCAGATGGGAGGGTACCTGTGTTAAGCCTATCACAACTCTGAACAGCTCAGCTGGGTGTGAATTTGCAGACGCAATGTGTGCTTTCTTCACTGCATGGATTGCCACCTTATAGGAGCAGAAGTGCCCTCTATACCATGTCTTGTCGCATAAAAATTGAGTTTTTCACCATCTGTGCTCTAATCATTGTCCTTCCCATTTCATTTACCTGCGGGTCTCTATATACCTGGCAGCATGATTTGTAACGGGTTAGAGAGGATATTTGGGAGCAATCGTGTCAATAGCCCAGGTTAGATTCTGATTCAATTTATTGACCAGGGATTCCACAGGATCATCAGTGATGCCAGCCACAGTACTCTCCAAGACCTCTTCAAGGATCCATTAGCCTTCAAGGGCAGCCAATTTTAATAAGCCCCCCACCCTTCCATAGTGCTATAGCATTGAACCATGGCAGTTAAAGTGGTCTCAAACTATACTACGTCTACACTATAGATACACTTTAAGCTGCTATTTGATCTTTTGGAGAAAACTCACCAGTAGAGCTTTCGGTTGTGCTATGATACCACTAGAGAAAATTACTTAATTGATGTTAAACCATTAAGAGTACTTTATGAAAGTAATTCATTACAGTAATTGTGTCTGAAACTCTTCTAAATTGTTCAATAAAACAGTTTAAAGTTACAATCCCAAATTATGCCCCTCAATTCCAGGCTCCGCCTATCATTGATAAACTACAAAGCACCTTGATTTCTTACCTGCCTCTTTTAGTGGCTTGAAAGAATATAGAGATCTACTGGAAAGTCATTTTCTTTTATTTGCAATAAAAGTACAGCAGCTGCCACATTTTAAACAAAAAAGAACGCGAACAAGTTATGTTCCGGCCAAGCACTCCATGGCTGCCAGTATTTGAAGCAACACAAAGAGAGACTGGCCCACATTAGAAGTGGCCTTATATAAGTCTCCCTTAAATCCTATCAGATATAAAATCTCCCAGATTTCTATCAAGCTTTGTAGAGTTTGCCAGAGACTTGGCACAGCTAGATAGGGTTCTGCCAAGGGAACAGAAAAGAAGGCAATCCCTGTTTTTGTCTCAAGCAGCAAAATGCCTTGGAATGACCTTTCCCCCCAAATACAATAAACACATACAAAATACCATATTTCATCGCATAATAGTCACCACCACTTATTAGTCTCGTACTCCTTTTGGGGGTCCTTGTTTTGGGATTTTGCAATTCATCACATAATAGTCACATCCCTTCCTGTGAACCTGCCCCTTAGAGAAGTCTCTGCAATAGATACCTCTGAGTATTCCTTGAATAACAAAACCCTATGAAATTCCATAAGCCAACAGGGCACTTGAAGGTTCACAATACAACTATCTCCTCAACTAGCTGTCCAACTACTTCGACATGAATAGAAAATATATGTTTCTAGGACAAGACTGGCCAACTTGCCTGGAGCACTGGACTCAACAGCCTACTAGAAACTCAGTCATTCTCACAATTCCTGTTGCCACAGTCATAATTCAGGGTCCAGGGTCCATACTCCCACCACAATTGCAATTAGTTCCAAAATTCAATGTCATCTGTGCCACCTTTGTATGGGGCGAGTGGATGCCACATCCTCCTGCTGAACTATTGTATATAGCCATAAAAATCAGGGTTTATCCTTTCTTTCTCGAAGATTATTTTGGTGCTGTTGTTCACTTTTAGCATAGGTTTGTCAGCAGTTACAGCAAAACTGCCAGTGGGTCCATATATGAAATGTCAATGAACCTGGATGCTGGCATCTTCGTCATAACCCCAGACACAGCTATGGCAATTGAAATCTCCCACAATAAAATGGGCTTGATTATTGTGGCAGTTGGTTGGGGGTGGAAAATAGAAATCAACCCCAGACATTGGGGGGCATGGAAAGAGCCTCCTCAAAGACTGAGTAAATACAGTCAGGTGTCCCCTGGGCAATGTTTCTTGTAAATGGCTAATCTTTCCAAACCCAAAAACATTGCTTTTAAACATTTTAAATTGGAGAGAAGATATTTCTGGCATATACCAGAAAATTATTATTTCTGGTTAGACTCAAAAGTGTTGCTGGATTCCTTTATATCTATTCATAGTAGGCTATAATGGAAATACAAATATGAAGATAATAAATCCATGGCCATGAGCCTGCATCAGAGACTGTGATGCGTAACTTTATGATGAAGGAACTACATCGCATTGGTGCTAGTGGTTTGTGGATAACTCACAATGAGGCACTGCACAGGAAGTCATCTTGTGCAACACATGCTTCAATGTGAAATAGGGCACTTATCACATGGGGAGAAGAGGGATGTTTCACATCAGAATTGTTGTGCATCAGAGATGAAGTGCAATGGCCAGGCTACTGGCTCCGCTGATGCAATGGTTCCAAAAGCATAGCTACATATCCGCTCCCCTTCCTGAGAATGCGAACAGTACACAACAACACAATTCAAATTTATGCACACATAAATTGTTTTACAATGACATGCATTTCCATATTTCTTGGTAAGGTCTTCCTATTATTCCATCTACAGATTTCCCTGCTGCTACCACTATTACTTATTCCTTATCCTATTTTTATTGAATGCATATTGAATTACTAACAGCACATGCAATTCTAGTATTAATTGTATTGCCAGAATATAAAGTGGTCTAACATGCTTCACTTTGTGTACTTAGATAGCATGTTGTCATCAGCCTTTCCCAAACATGTTCACTCTAGGGCTGTTTCTACACAGGGCAGGTGACTCCGGGAAATTTCTGCCCAGAGCTATTCCCAGATACCTGCTGAATCCAGGGCTAGCGTGTAGATGATCTAGCCCATCTCCTTGTTCTTGTGTCACTGTCACCATTCCATGCTGGCTCTGCAGCTCCCTGCAATTGCCTGCCCAATTCCTGCCATGTCTTCTGAGATCATAATCCAGCAAGGAGGGGCAGAGATACACCCTCCTTCTTGCTTGTTGTACAGACATCTCATTCTGACATCATCTGATGTGACCATGATGACCAAACATGTTCAGTGAGCTCCATGGCCAATAACAAGCAATAGCGGTGACATAGAAAAAAGCCAAACCCTTCTTCTCTGTGGATCAGGGCAGGAAAAGGCTGATGGCAGCAGTGTATGTCTGGATAGTAGACCAAGCCAATATGGACCCAATACAACTCTCCAGATTGCTGTGAAGTTGTAGATCTATCTGCAAACTCTAGAGCAGACTTGCACAACCTGTGGCTCTCCAACTGTTTTGGCCTCCAACTTCCAGAATTCCTGGCCATTAGACAAGCTGGCTAGGATTTCTGGGAGTTGGTGGCCCAAACAGCTGGAGGGCCAGAGCTTGTGCTCTAGAAAATCCCCCAACATTGCCCAAAGCATAGCAAAGTTGGCTTGACCAGAAAAACCAGGATACAGAGTCTGTCACTGCCTCCACGTTTTCTCCCCCTATTTGCCAGTTATCAATCAGTCTGGTTGCCACAATCTTGGGGTTTTTTTATGTTTAACTGCAACCCAGCTCTTGCACTTTCTTTTTTCACCTTGGTTAGAAGGCTCTTCAGCGCCTCCTCACTTTCAGCCATCAAAGTAGTATCACCTGCATATCTAAAGTTGTTAACGTTTCTTCCAGCAATTTTAACTCCAGCCTTGGATTCATCAAACCCTGTATGCCGCATGATGTGTTCTGCCTACAAATTGAATAGGTAGGGTGAGAGTATACAGCCCTGCCATACTCCTTTCCCAATCTTGAACCAGTCTGTTGTTCTGTGGTCTGTTCTTACTGTTGCTAGTTGGTTGTTACACAGATTCCTCAGGAGACAGACAAGGTGACTTGGTATCCCCATACCACCAAGAACTTCCCACAATTGATTATGATCCACACAGTCAAAGGCTTTAGAACAGTCAATAAAACAGAAATAGACGTTTTTCTGAAACTCCCTACTTTCTTCCATTATCCAGCGGATATTGGCAATTTGGTCTCTTGTTCCTCTGCCTTTTCTAAACCCAGCTTGTACATTAGGCAATTCTCGTTCCATGTATTGCTGGAGTCTATCTTGAGCATTACCTTACTGGCATGTGAAATAAGTGCCACTGTATGAAAGTTTGAGCATTCTTTAGCTTTTTCCCTTTTTTTGGTATGGGTATATAAGCTGATTTTTTTCCCAATCTGATGGCCATTCTTGTGTTTTCTGAAAGTGCAAGATAATGTGTATTGCAATCCTAAAGATGCTGCTTAGTAACCAAGCCACGTACTGAACCATCTGGTGATATTTACTTCAATTTGCACAAGAACAGTATAGGAGTGTTCTAGTACTGCAAGTAAGTAGGAACACCATCCTTTGAGCAGCCTGAGAACTTCAGCAGTCATGTTAGATTACAGTTCACTTATACTTGCTACTGGTTCTGGATTATAGTTCTTCAGGATCTAGTAGCTCCATAGGATCTCCGCAAAGGATGTCTTGTGCTGGGGAGCTGCACTACTCCTCCAATGCATTTTAAAAAGCAGTGACAAACTAAATTTAGGCAGAAGGACAACAGTGGAGATTTCAGCCCCTTCAAGCAGACATGATAATTGATCAACTGAGGAATGAGGCCATTGGTTTCCATTGCAACAAATTCAGAACATCAAGTTATGTGAAGGTCCCAGTTTGGTCCTGATTGGCACAAGGAGGTGAAACAAAGCAGCTGATTTCTGAAAGGGGTTTAAAATATGTTCTCTCCCTATCCCCCATCATTCGCCATTTAGTATACACAAGCTCACTGCATTAGGAAGATCTATGGTGTATTTTAAAAGGGAAATAATTAATTACTCAGCTAACTTAAAAATGCTTTGGAATAATCAGTCACTAATTCAGTGAATAGGCAAAGAAGCAAAGAACTGTTATAAAAACCCAAGCAGTTGTGTCCTGGCACAGTAAATCTTCTCCCCTTTTAAACACTGCCCTTTGTGCATACAGTCCAAAGAAAAGACAAGATAAAACAGGGCTGTCTACATAGAGAAATGTCTCTGGGGGTCTTCCTGGGCAACATACACAGATGCGAGGGGGTTAGTTAGCAACAGACAATCTTCTAAGCCACCCCATCCTGCAAGCAGAGTTTTCTGACTAGGCCCATTGACTTTGGAGGCTTGGAGTGAGCCATAAAAATTAGCTCAGCAAATATTTTATCAGGGAGGAATATTTACAAGTCGAAACCGTTTGGCAGTTTACATCAGTTATTCATCCAGAATATCAAAAGCACAATTTAAGAGGAAAAAATACCCAAAGCAGTGCTCATTGTATAAACAGTAACTGAGCAGTGGTTGGATGATGCTCTAGGACCCAAAGTACCATCCTATCAATGCTCTGTTACAAATGTTTTCAGTGTGTTATTGTACTCATTCTTCTTAAAAGTCTACACTCTGCCTCTTGCTGCCCAACTATCTCATCTCAAAATGAGTGAAACAATCTGTTCTAATTTTGGCATCTGCCATGAGCATTTCTTTTTCACTCACTTTTTAATTTAGAGTGAAATAACACTACACATTTTCAAACTTTTTATTACTGTATTCTCAAATTCCTATGCTTAAAAATGTTAAAGAATTTATGTTTATACTGACCACTTTTCTTTGGAATGATCTTAAAGAAAAAGCCACTGTGGGCCCTGTATCCACAATGCTTTCACTGTCCAGAATAGGACATTGCCCAACATGTTGCTGAAAAGGGCTGGGCTTTAGCACAGCTGGTAAATCACCAGCAGGAATACGATCAACCAACTGAAAGGTGGCCAGTTCAAAGCCCAGTCGGGGTGAGCACCCGACTGTCAAGCCCTGCTCACTGTTTACCTAAGCAGTTCGAAAACAGCTGAGCTGTAAGTAGAGAAATTAGGTACCGCTAATTTAGCAGGGGAGGTATTTTACGACACCATAAAAAGTCGGTGACCAAATGGAAGAAGGAAGTCCTGATGGCTCTTCATCATAGAGAATGGAGCAACAGCACCTCCTGTGGCTGAATCCAAGCACAACCTCCAAGGCACAACCTCTAAGGCACCAAACCAAATGTTTGCCGTGTATGTATACTGTGATCCGCCCTGAGTCCCCTTGGGGAGATAGAGCGGAATATAAATAAATAAAGTGTTATTATTATGAAAATCACATAAAGGAAACAAGATGGTCAGTTTCTGTATTGTGAAGGATCTGTTCTTTTTTTAAAAAAAAATATTTTTATTGTTATTATTGAGAAAAAGTTACAATTATATAAACATATTCTATACATTTCCCCCTCTTTTATTTACATTCACCCCTGTGCTCCCCTTCCCCAGAGCCATCTCTTTTTTTGTAGTCCCACCAAAAGTTCAATTCTTCATTTGGAGGTAAATTCCCATCTTCTTTTTCCAATAGTTTTTCTAGAAATTTTCTCCAAATACTTTCAAAATCATTTTTTTCCATAATCCCTTCTTTACTTTTAAATTTGATGTTAGCTTGTCATTCAGTGCCATTCGCCAAACTTCTTTATACCATTCATTAATTTGTATTTTCATTTCTCCTTTCCAATATTTTGCAATTAGTAATCTAGCTGCTGTTAATAGCATGTCTATTAAAAATTTTTCCCTCTTATCTTTCTCATCCTCTTTTTTATTAAAAGTAATATTTCCACTGGATTCCTTCTAATTTTTATATTCATAATATTTTCTATTTGCCTTATGACCAATTCCCTAAAACCTTTTACATGTTTACAATCCCACCACATATGCATGTAGGTTCCAATTTCCTGGCACCCTCGCCAGCATTTTTCATTATTATTCTTATTCATAATATTTAACCTTCTTGGTGTTAAATACCACTTCCAAATTAGTTTGTAATAACTTTCTTTTATTCTAATTGACATGTTTTTTAATTGTCTTGTTTTCCATATCTCCTCCCATTCTTTTTCCGTTATCTTTGTTCCTAATTCCTCCTCCCATGATTCTCTTAATGTTAGTCTTTTCTTTTTTTCTATGTCTTTAATTAGTATTTTATATATTTTACTTGTTGTTCCTTTTAATGGTTCACTATTTCCTCTTTTTAATGCTTTTATTATTAATTCCTCAAATTGCGTTATTTGTTTTCCAGTTTTATTTCGGGCCCACCAGTTTTCATTCCATTTTTCTAATTGAATCCAATGAATCCAAGAAATATTTATTCCTCTCAATTCTTCTCTCATTTTTACCTTTTCCATTTTTTGTTCTATCCAATTTCCTACCCTTTTTAGTTCCCTTTTTTCTAATTCTTTATCTAGTGTTCCTTTTAGTTCCTTTGGGAAATCTTTTTCCATTATTATTGGCGTTAAAACTGAATTCTTATTAATTAATTGTCCTTTATATTTATTCCATATTTCCATTATATTTCTTAATGATATATTTCCAATTTGTTTTATCTCTTTCTTTGAGATTTCCTTAAAGAATATGTTATCCTTCCTCCACTCAATTGCCTTATTCCCTGATTCCATCCATTCCAAACCTTCTCCATCCATCATCTTCTCTACTACATATCTTAATTGGTTTGCCTCATAATATTTTTTTATATTCGGAAGGCCCAATCCTCCTTCTTTTTGGGGGTTGTACCAAATTTGTTTGTTTAATCTGTTCTTTTTACCATTATTGCAATATTTGTTTATCATTTGTTGCCAGTTATATTTTTCCTTTTCTGAAATCATTAATGATATCATTCTGAACAAGAAATTTATTTTGGGTAAGACTTTCATTTTTACTAGGGCTATTCTGCCGAACCATGATAATCGCAGATTATTATAATCCTTTAACTTCCCCTCCATGTGTTTTCTTAATTCTTCTAGATTTTTCCTTTCTATGGATTTTAGATCTTTGGTTATGATTATTCCAAGGTATTTTATATTTTCTTTTACGCTTATTCTCATGTCTTTTATATCCATCTGCTTTTTAAACTCCTCTTCCTCCTGCTTGGTATAATTAAATAACTTTGCTTCTGATTTATTCCAATTTATCTTCAATCCAGTTGCCCATTCAAATTCTGTTAAATGTTTCTTAATTATTTCCATTTTCTTCATTATCTCCTTAATTGTTATCAATGTGTCGTCCGCAAATAAGCTAATTTTTTCTCTTTGTTCCTATGCCTTCTAATTCCTTGTCTTTTCTTATTACATTAGCTAGTAATTCCATTACCATTGCAAATAGTATAGGCGACATAGGACATCCTTGCCTTGTACCTCGTGTTACTTTTATCTCTCCTGTGATTCCATCATTTAGTATTATCTTTGTATAATTATCTGAATACAATTGGCTCATTATATTTTTGAACCTTTTTCCTAATCCAAATTTGTTCATTATTGTTTGAATAGTTGGCCATTCCACACTATCAAAGGCTTTAAATATATCCAGTGCTAGAATCCCCGCTTTGTTTTTTTCCCCTTCTATTGTTTGTATTTTATTTATTACTCTTCCTATCAGGTTGGACATTTGTCTCCCTTTAACAAACCCACATTGATCTTGTTTTATATATTTATACATAAAGTTGCTCATTCTGTTAGTAATAATCGCTGTTAAAATTTTTGCATCTTGATTAATTAATGATATTGGTCTGTAAGAACCAGGTTCTGTCAAGTCTTTTTTTGGTTTGGGTAATAGTATTGTTAATGATTGTTTCCATGATCCTGGTATTCGTTCTCCATCCATTATTGCATTGAATAATTCTAATCTGTTCAATAGACAAGAATTCAACAGAAAAAGAGTGATTTAGCTATACAACTTAACCTCCTTCCAGATTTTCAGGTTCTGTAATGATGTGCATAAGAACTGCAACAGAAGTTCAGTTGCCTCTCCACATTTGCAGGGTCACAACTCATCTGTGAATGTGAAAAAAACATGAATTCCCTCCTCCCTGTCATGCCATTGGGAGCTCAGAGAACATCCTGAAGATTCCTCCAAACCAAGTGAGATGACAGCTAGAAAGCATGGATTCCTTCCCATTCCATTTTCCAGGGATGGCAGCATCTTCAGAATATTCTGAAAATGGGAGTGTCCACATGATGGTGGTATCTTTGAGATGCTCGGAAGAAGCCCCCCTACCAATGGAGGTCTGTGAGCCAATTGCAGCTTCCTCCACAATTACTTGCAACTAGTAAAGGCACTCCAAACATTCACCTTTGTGAGGGCATCTAAGTCCAACTCAACCCCATCAAAAGTGAAAGTGGGGGTGGAAGAAACATTTTGTGGTTGCCTACATGGGCAAAAAAAGTCATGCTTATCTCAGATTTGATGCTGGCTAAAATATAACATTTTTGAAAATTTGACTCTGAGTCACTTATTGGTCCTGGAATCCAAGTTTAAATTATCAATCTTTTGTCCTGCATTTTTCTGGAAAAACCAGGTTATTTTTGTGTGTCCAAGGTCCGAACTGTCTTTGGTATTGAGCCAGGGAATTTTGGAGGTGGTCCCACAGGTAGAGGACCAGGACTCCTATTCCAGGACTATAGGACCAGGACTCCTATTCCATAGGCAGCTGGCCAACTATGCCATCCTGAACATATCCCATCTCAACTGCTTTCAACAGGGTTAGACCTGCTATGTGTTTGGATGAAGGCCAATATTAAGTATTGCAGAAATGATCATTGCAAGGCTGATAATACTGCTCACTTCAATTTAATAAAGATGCATGTGGCAATAACTACAAACTAGGAAAATGCAATTTGAAACATCATCATCATCATCATCATCATCATCATTATATACAACAAGATTAATACACAGCAAACAAGATCACTGTGCTGGCTTTTGTATTGGATCACATGTTAGACACTTCCCAAGTGTCTAAGACTATGTGATGTATTGGTGAATAATGCGTGCAGATCTGAGTAAGATGGCCTTTTGCCACTAACAGATGGTGATTTTGTCAGGGCCAATTGTTTTCAAGATCGACTCACTGTACCCAGTGTGCCGATCACCACTGGGACCACTTTTCTGGCTTTTGCCAGAGTCTTTGCAGTTCAAGCTTTAAATCCTCATATCATGTAAACTTTTCCAGTTGCTTCTTGTCGATTCTGATGTCATCTGGGATTGCAGCATCAATGACCCATACATTGTTTTTTTCCATGATCGTCAGCATTATTGTGCTCCAAAACTCTGTCAGTCTGAATTCGGAAGTCCCAGAGTATTTTGACATGTTCATTTTCTGTAACTTTTTCAGGCTTGTGGTCCCACCAATTCTTTGTCACAAGCAGGTGGTAATTGTGGCACAAGATCATCTGAGCAATTGTACCTCTGCTTTATAGTCTGTCTGCGCGATCTTGCAACAGCTGAGTATGTTTCCATTGTTTCATCTGCTTCCTTGCAAAGTCTACACTTGGAATCTGTAATCGACTTTTCAATTCTGGCTGTGATGGCATTTGTTCTAATGGCTTGTTCTTGGGCTGCAAGGATCAGGCCCTCCGTCTCCTTTTTCAAAGTTCCATTTGTGATCCACATCCATGTTTATTTCTTGTCAATTTTATTCTCAATTTTCCCAGAAACTGTCCAGGGAGAGCCTTCTTTTGCCAGTTTTCTATTATTATTATTATTATTATTATTATTATTATTATTATTATTATTATTATTATTATTGTATGACACAGCAATCAAGATAGATATGCTGGATTTCGTATCACAAAATCACAAGTCGAACACTTCCCAAGTGTCTAGGACTGTGTGATGTATTTTCAGATGATGCGTGCAGACCCCAGTAGGGTGGCCTTTTGCAGTTGGCAGATCGTAATTTTGTTCTGGAACACAACACACCAGACATCACAGTTGTGGAAAAGAAAAAGGTTTGGATCATTGATGTTGCCATCCCAGGAGACAGTAACATTGACGAAAAGCAACAGGAAAAACTCAGCCGCTATCAGGAGTTCAAGACTGAACTTCAAAGACTGGCAGAAACCAGTGCAGGTGGTTCCGGTGGTGATGGGCACACTGGGTGCCGTGCCAAAAAATCTCAGCTGGCATTTGGAAACAATAGACATTGACAAAATTATTATTATTATTATTATTATTATTATTATTATTATTATTTTATGACACAGCAAACAAGATAGATATGCTGGATTTCATATCACAGAATCACAAGTCGAACACTTCCCAAGTGTCTAGGACTGTGTGATGTATTTTCGGATGATGCGCGCAGATCCCAGCAGGGTGGCCTTTTGCAGTTGGCAGATCGTAATTTTGTCAATGTCTATTGTTTCCAAATGCCAGCTGAGATCTTTTGGCACGGCACCCAATGTGCCCATCACCACCGGGACCACCTGCACTGGTTTCTGCCAGAGTCTTTGCAGTTCAATCTTGAGGTCCTGATAGCGGCTGAGTTTTTCCTGTTGTTTTTCGTCAATGTGACTGTCACCTGGGATGGCAACATCAATGATCCAAACCTTTTTCTTTTCCACAACTGTGATATCTGGTGTGTTGTGTTCCAGAACTTTGTCAGTCTGGATTCGGAAGTCCCACAGTATCTTTGCGTGCTCATTTCCCAATACTTTTGCAGGTTTGTGATCCCACCAGTTCTTTACTGCTGGCAGGTGGTACTTGAGGCATAAGTTCCAATGAATCATTTGGGCCACATAGTTGTGCCTCTGTTTGTAGTCTGTCTGTGAAATTTTCTTACAGCAGCTGAGGATATGATCAATGGTTTCGTCAGTTTCCTTGCACAGTCTGCATTTTGGGTCATCAGCTGCCACCTTGACGTGGTGGTGGTGGGGGGGGCTTAACCATTCCGAGGATGCTGAGAGCTGTGCTGGTGGTAGTGTAACTACCGGCAGGTCCAACCAAGCCAGAGAGGCCTCAGCGGAGGAATGGAACCAAGAGCACCTAACCCATTAGCATTATGGAGAATCAAACCAAAACGAAGTCTATACTGGCTCGGTAGTCGCCCAGGATAAAAAGGACCGCGGTGGATGCTGCTGATTCTGGACATCCATCGACAAGTGGGCTACGGAATCACCAAACCCCAAATGAACAGTCACAGAAGCAGCAGAAATATACAATGCCAGAAAACCGCACAGTCATGAAATAATAATAATAATAATAATAATAATTATTATTATTATTATTATTATTATTATTATTATTATTATTATTATTATTATTATTATTATTATGCCTATGTGGACAACACCTCTGCTTGCATTGCTCTTCCTCTTGGGTGACAATATGTTTCTCATTCCTAGTTTGTTACAGCAAATTAGCTATGCTACATATTCCACCTGCATCTGAGACTCCTTTACTGATGTGTATTTCTGGGAGAGGAAAAGCTTTGTGTGCTACTGCTGCCACCCACTGCCAAACTAAGGGAGGAAGAGGAGGTAATAAGGGTAGTGCTTGCAAGAAATTGCATAGAAGAACAGAGAGATTGGGGGCAGGGAGCAGAGAGGAAAGTTGAAAGTTGGTTTTAGTAATTGTCATGTTATGTTGTTTTATAACTATGTTATTATATTGTTTTAAATGTATGGATTGATTTTTTATGTAAGTCACCCTGAGTCCCTTTGGGGAGATGGAGGCGAGGTACAAGAATAAAGTTGTTGTTGTTGTTGTTGTTATTATTATTATTATTATTATTATTATTATTAAGAAACATACATGTGACTGGTAATAGAGCCTGGAACAATACTTCTAAAAATCATTACTTTATTTGCAAACTAGCCCTGTATTTTTTTTAACAATTTTATTTTGAAAAATGTGCTCTCTGTGATGTCTGTGCCATTGTATTTTATGCCTCTCCCTTTTTTTGTTACTTTTTAGAAAGGAAAACATACACAATCTATGCACAGTCTAAACTTAGAGCGTATAATTACTGGTGTAAAATCAATGTAATGGAGCCCGATAGACTCCCAAAATTGTGTCTATTAGAACAGATAAAATCCCAACTACAGACTTCTTGGATAATGCAACTGACAAATTATATAAGAACTTGCGCTTTTCCTATCTCCTGCGCCTTAAGTGATCAAGTAAAAAAGAGTGCTGTACAAAGAATTTTGGACATTGAAGCACACAAAGATATAACCAGCCTCAGTAATGCTGCCAACTTAAAATGGCTGAGTCAATATAAACTTACCATCCAAATTGTCGACTATCCAAAAATGCAAATGACAAAACATTTTAGGGAGGTATTCACTCGAGCTAGATTTGATCAGCTTGAGACAATGGTCAGATATGGGAGATTTAATAGCCTCCCCTATAGTGAACGGATTCGTATCTGCGGAACATCTGAATTTGAGGACATAGCACATATATTATTTGACTGTAAATTGTACCAGAAGGCGAGAGACTCCTACCTTGGTTCATATATCAAATAGACAATGTACTGGGAATCTCACATCAGAACAACATATTTTATGTGTGGCCAAGACCCAAAAATAACATATAAAACAGCTCTGTATTTAAGCAAAAAATACGATTGAGAACCACATATGTGGGGCAGATCAGGGCAAATATGATGTATATATTCAGTTTTATCATATTTATTTACTGTATTGTTATCAGTGTCTAATTTTATCTTTCTATATAGAGTGTAATAAAGTCCTATAAGGCTTTGTTGTTTGGTTTGGTATTGTGATATGGCCTAAGGGCTAATCAATAAAATGTATTTTAGAAAGGAAAATACCATTAGAATCGATAAGAGAACAACGTAAAACCTGAAAACATCCTATCAACATATCTTTTTCAATTCCCTTTTTAAAAGCTTTTGGGGAAAAAAACAGTTATGCCGATGAAATAACTTTGCTCTTATTGCACTGTATTATCAAAGGCTTTCATGGCTGGAATCACTAGGTCGCTGTGAGTTTTTCAGGCTCTATGGCCATGTTCTTATTGCATTGTTTTTAAAAGGTAACTTTCTTCACCAAAATTATCAAATAGGAGCTAGTTTGGGGTGGTAACTTCAATTGAGCTTCATTATTTCCAAACTCTCGATAGTGAAGAGACAAAACAGCAAAATCTTCAGAGGGCATAAATATGAGTTGTGAACAAGACATGCTTTCCATTTGCGGCGGATGCCTCAATTGTGTTGCTTCCTGAAAGGCTCAGGCAATTCTGGACCTAGTCAGTTAAGCTGTTATGTTTCTTGTAAGTCAGGCGCTGTTCCATATTCCAAAAGGTTTTAATAAATATTGCTAGCTGAAGACATCATTGTATGCTGCTTTTTCCCATTTGAAAAGTATCTGCCAACAAGGGAAAAAACATTTTTAGTCAGATTTCTGTCATTTGAGCTGAATTTTAATGCATGTTGTAATGCCTTTCTTATTGCATTTCCTCCAAATGTTCCAATTTAGAAGAGACAATCCTGATTAATCATTTGTTAGCCCATTTCTCGTTGCTTTTAAAATGTCTCTCTTTCTTTCTTCTCTTGTTTTTCTTTAGCTTTTTTTAATGACTACAAATTGAAATCAAAGTACAATTTACTCAGTTAGCAAGGGGCAGAGGAGGGCATAGAATCATGCCTTTCCCAGTAGATGCAAGCAAAAGCAATTTTCTTTCATTGCTCCTATGTATTTTTCATTAAAACCTTCTGCCTTCCTGGCAACATTCAGACATGTATCCAAGTTTTTATATGTGAAATATTGGCAGATACGTTATTATATGTATAGGCCAGAGGGAAAGGGAAAAAAGGGGTTACTGAGGGATATAAATAGACTGTAGGGACCAAGAAATAGAGAAAAAGAAGAAAAACAAGGACAGAGAAGATAGCAAAGAAAGAGAGAGGCTTTACAGAGGGAACAGGTCCAGACAGATCAGTGATGGTGAAGAGAACACGGAAAGGAAAGTGAAGCAGGAGGTGGAGCTAATGAAAAATAAGAAAATTCACTGTGTTAATATTTTATTAGTTTGTTTTCTGTGATTAATATGAGAACAGAGCACCCTTCAGACAGTAAAAACCATTTCTGCCGTTTCTCCCGTTCTCCGGGCAATGAAATGTCTCTATGCATGCATCATTATTTTGGATTTTTTTTCTTAAAATGTGACAATTCTGTAAAAAAGTGACCATTCTGTAAAATTTGAGTTTCTTTATAAATATGCAGGTTCTATCATAGATAACATAAAAAGCTGGCTGAGCTTTCTAAGAATTGGGGTCTTTTTTTAAAAAAAAAACTTTCCAAACTTTGGTCAAAATACAATTTAAATCTTTCAACACACAAATCTCCCACATTAGATCTCCAAAGTTGTAGCCAACTCCCAAAATTATATCCTTACATGTTTCTTTCAGTATGAATAAAACCTTTAGCCTGTGTCCCAGAATGCTGCTGCTGCTTTCTATTGACACTTAGCGAATGCCTTCTTCATGACTTTGGGGAAAGGAGAAAATGGATCAGCCAACTTTTCCAACTAACTCATATCCTTCCCAGGATATTTTTGTTGTGCAAGACAGGCCTGATCACATTGTCTCTCATTAATGAACAGAGCTTGGAAACTTTCTTTTCTTAGACTATAGGACCAGGACCCCTATTCCATAGGCAGCTGGCCAACTATGCCATCCTGAACATATCCCATCTCAACTGCTTTCAACAGGGTTAGACCTGTTATGTGTTTGGATGAAACCACTAGCCTGCCACACTTAAAACACCTATTAATCCCAGACCACTGAGGCTGCCACTTTAAGAACAGCTGCTGCACCCTCTTCTAACTGCCCTTGCCCTTCTCCCTCTGACCCCATCCATCCCATCCTGGAGAGAGAAGAGGGCAAGGCCCACAGCTGCTGCTAATGTCTCCTTCCTTGTCATTATCCTTCTTTTCTTTCTCCCAATTAAGGGTGATGGCACTTAAGGACATTTTTGGAGGCACAAAGTCTGTAGCATGCATGTTTAGCTGGCTTAAGATAACTGTGGCGGGGGGGGGGGGGTCACTTCAGTGGCGATCTTGTGCATCTAACCCCATCAAAAGTAGAAGTCCAACTTTATATCCTTCCAGTTTACTTTCAGAAATCAATACTAGTTCCAGAAAGTGTATTGGGTGCAGGGCTTTCCCACTCAATCTTTTCAACAAGCTGAGACTTAATCCAGACAAGACAGAGGTCCTCCTGGTCAGTCGCAAGGCCAATCAGGGTATAGGGTGGCAACCTGTGCTGGATGGGGTCACACTCCCCCTGAGGACACAAGTCCGCAATCTGGGGGTCCTTTGGGATTCATTGCTGACGCTTGAAGCTCAGGTGTCAGCGGTGGCCGGGAGGGCCTTCGCACAATTAAAACTTGTGTGCCAGGTGCAAGTGTACCACAAAAAGCCTGTCTTGGCCACAGTGGTCCAAGCCTTAGTTACATCCAGAATGGACTACTGTAATGCACTCTATGTGGGGCTGCCTTTGGAGACGACTCAGAAACTGCAGTTAGTGCAAAGGTCGGCAGCCAGATTACTAACTGGGACAAGCTTTAGAGAACATACCATGCCCCTCCTACTAAGCAGCTCCATTGGCTCCCGACAAGTTTCCAGATCCAATTCAAAGTGCAGATTACCTATAAAGAGGATGAAAGAGGATGTGCCCCCTATGATTGGCTTGGTATATGGCATCTTATTGGTTACAGTTCAGTCCACACAGGACTTCATCACACACAATAAAATCAGTGTTTCTACACATTTAAGAATCAGCAATGTATGGAGCCCATCACATGACACAAGCTTCAACTGTGGGTTTCAGGTATTCATCATTACTAAAGTGTGGGTTTTTCCCACAGTTCCTAAGTCGATTACAATTGACTTCTTTTTCAATTTTCTGCATAGAGACTGTTAAAATGGTCAATTTCCCCATGTGATGTTAATCCATTACTCGCTTTTGTTGCCCGCTTGTAAATAAGATGATGATGCTGTGTGTGGGAGAAGCTGAAATGCCTGTTTCCCCAGATTGCCAATGTGGAGGCTTGGGGAAAGATGAATTGCCAATGCAAAGGCTCTGGAAAAATAAGGATTAATTTGAAATAACTTCCTATGGTACGGGGTGATTTAAAAAAAAAATACACATCCTGGAGGGACAATGTGTATCAATGCAAATACTCCCAAGGAAAGGCAGGTGCTTCTGTTTCAGTCGAAGGGTCTTGAGTGCAAATGACCCCATGGAAAGTGCTACCTGAAGAAAAATGTCTTAAATCTACTTGAGTGGAAGGGCCTTGAAGGCAAAGGATTCCAGGGAAAATACAATTTTAAGAAAGGTGGTTGTGTTTCCGTGGAAGGGTCTTTAGTGCAAATGACTCCATGGAAAGTGCCACCTGAAGAAAAATACCTTAAATAAATCTGCTTCAGTCGAAGGGCTTTGAAGGCAGGACTTCCTTAAAGGATGCCTATTTTTAAAAGTGTGTTGGTATCCTTGGAATCTAAGGCTGGAGTTAAAATTGCTGGAAGAAACATTAACGTTAACTCAGATATGCAAATGATACCACTGATGGCTGAAAGTGAGGAGGAGCTGAGGAGACTTATAACCAAGGTGAAAGAAGAAAGTGCAAAAGCTGGGTTGCAGTTAAATATTTTTTTAAAAACAAGATTATAGCAACCAGACTGATTGATAACTGGCAAATAGAGGGAGAAAACGTGGAGGCAGTGACAGACTTTATATTTCTAGTCGCAAAAATTACTTCAGACACAGAATGAAGCCAGGAAATCAGAAGACGTTTACTTCTTGGAAGGAGAGCAATGACTAACCTCGATAAAATAGTGAAGTGTAGAGACATCACACTGGCAAGGAAGGTCCGCATAGTTAAAGCAATCATATTCCCTGCAGTAAGCTATGGATGAGCTGGACCACAAGGAAGCCTGAACAAAGAAAGATAGATGCTTTTGAACTGTGGTGCTGGAGGAAAATCCTGAGAGTGGTTGGATGGCAAGAAGACCCAACCAGTCCATACTCCAGGAAATAATGCCTGATTGCTCACTGGAGGGAAGGATACTAGAGGAAAGCTGAAGTACTTTGGCCACATCATGAGAAGACAGGAAACTTGGAGAAGAGAATGATGCTGGGGAAAATAGAAGGAAAAAGGAAGAGGGGCCGACCAAGGGCAAGATGGATGGATAGTATCCTTGAAGTGATTTGCTTGACGTTGAGGGAACTGGGGGCCAACAGGGAGCTCTGGTGTGGACTGGTCCATGAGGTCACGAAGAGTCGGAAGTGAATGAACAAATAAACAACAACAATCCTTGGAATGGGAGAAGTCATTGCCTGCCCTTGTGGTGTGAATTAAGTGGATGGTTGAGTTAGAAGCTGGAGGAGGCAATCAGTGTGGTGGGAGTGAGTAAATGCATCATCTCCTTTAAAGACAGAACCCCATGAAACTCCACCCTTCCCCCTGCTTTCCCTTGTTTTCTCCATCTTCTTGTGATGAAGTCCATAATCATATAGACTGAGATAATCCTCATTTGACAATTATGAGACAGCCCTTTTTATGGAAGAAATTGATTGATTATAAACGTAATATTTATAATCAGTTGAGCTAAAGATTGTTGATATTTCCCATGTTGTAGCCTATTTGTGATAGGAAAATTGTGTTTCTCAGAGTGTAATCCCATTTGGAGGAAAAATGAAAACTAAAAATGGTTAGGAATTAGGCTTTGTTGGCAAAGTATTAGAAAATGCATGCCTCGTTTTTTTAATGTTGTTTTCCTGAGTTCCCTTGTTGACTCTGAAAAGAAACAATGTAGGTTGGCAGTTATAGGTTACAAATTTAAAAGTTTACTAATGACTTTGCATTTGTATATGAATGGGAAAACTAAATCCTAACTAACTAATGAAACAATTAAGTAAAGTCTTCATTCGTAAATCACGTAAATCACGACCTTTCAATGCGGGAGGGAAAACCTGGCTGGAGATGAGAGGATGAACAGAGAGAGAAATCAGAAGAGAAAGACAAGACTGAGCCTGGATCTACACTGACATAGAATCCAGATTGTCAAAGCAGATAATCCACATTATCATATTTGAACTGTATTATATGAGTCTACAGTGCCATATAATCCAGTTCAAAGCAGATAATCTGGATTTTATATGGCGGTGTAGATCCAGCCTGAGAAGGGAGAGGGTTAATATAATACTAAGGCCTTAATAATGACTCACAGTGCCACAAATGAAACAGCATGTCTGAATGTACCAACTGCTTTAAAGAAGGCATCAGAAAGTCAACATTAAGATGATACCAAGGTGGTTGGGTTAATAATAATATAATAATTTTATTTTTGTATCCCGCCTCCATCTCCCTGAAGGTGTTGGGGCTTGTGGATGGTAGATGGAAGCTCTTACATGTGCCCATAAGCCCAGACACATCCTGCAGAATGATGCACCACTCAGCTTTGAAGAACAAATAACACAGGAATTTTTACTAAATCCAAGAGAACAATGATATTTACAATAGTCCATCTGATTGCTTACAGAAATCAGCAGTTATAGGCAATCCTTTCTTAGTCCATAAATCTGCTTCAGTGAAGATCAGCAACACATAAGGCCTCAGTCAGGCCTCTCTGAATACAGAGCCATCATCTTTCTAGCCAGTACTCTGTAGACACAGAGAGAGAGAGAGAGAGAGAGAGAGAGAGAGAGAGAGAGAGAGAGAGCTGTTCAAACTCGTCCTCCAGCAGCAGGATACCAACAGTTACAAAACCAATTCCCCAGGTCCTTGCAAACTCAGCCAATCAACTTCATGCATTTGATTTTCCAGTTAACACACATATAGTATATGCATACTATGACAGAAGGGACTCGGGGCGGCTTACATGGGGAGAGTCCCAACAACATAGTTAAAATGTAACACATTAAAATTCATAAACATCACCATAAAACAATATAAAAAGCAATAACGTGACACAATGTAAAACAGTCATCAATAACAACCAATGAACCTGAAATAGTAAACAGTTTCTGGGCTCAGGTGGGCAGGCTAGTGCATCCAATTATGAGCACAGGGCTGCTGGATAAAGTGCAGATATCAGATGGGAAAAATTAGAAATAAAGAGCATACAAAGTAGAGCACTATAACTCTGGGTAGGAAAGAGTAATAAAAAATAAGGACAAGATTTTAGGTCATAGCTGGTGTTAAGCTTTTCTAGGGAACCATCTAATCAAAAGCACAGTGGTATATCGACGTTTTTAGCTCTTTGCGAAAGATTGACAAGGTGCGACTAACTCAACAGTCAATCTGAGTTAGTGCATATGGAAGGGATAGTGTGCAAACATTTGTCACATCTCTCGTGTCATCTTCAGTATTACTTCCGAATATTTCATCAGTTTTTCTGTCTAAGGGCTCTCGTTGATATTAT
This sequence comes from Anolis carolinensis, assembly GCF_035594765.1. Lineage (NCBI taxonomy): Eukaryota > Metazoa > Chordata > Lepidosauria > Squamata > Anolidae > Anolis > Anolis carolinensis. The sequence goes on along the minus strand of NC_085843.1, from coordinate 221,460,295 downwards.
GCCAGGGTATCCAACAAGTTTAAATTTCAAATAGCTAATGAGACTTATGCCTCCCATTAACTTCTACTTCTTGTCAAAGTCAAACTTCTCCTTGGGTGCTGTTTGCAGGCATGCTAATCCTTTACAGTTGGAGACGATAACATTTGATAAATTGCAATATGTGAGGAAGCAAAAATTCTGTGCATCTTTAGGTTTTTAAAAAATGGAATTGGTAAACATTTTTTTTATTTCTCTATACAATTGGAAGACCTTTGCAGGCATAACTGCCCCTTCTGATGAAATCAAGGGTGCCAAGTCTCAGATTGTAGGGACTCTTTTGTGTGCAAGAGCATCATTTCCATGTGGAGATATAAAATGATAACTTCAAATTTCCTTGTGACTCATTGTTTTAAAAGTAACAGATAAGCACAAGGGTGGCCTAATTAACAACCCTGAAAAGTTTCAGAAATGTTGTTGCTAACTGCTATCACACTGACTTCAACTTACAGTGACCCAATGAATGAAAGACTTCCAAGTCAGCCTATCATAAACAGCCCTGTTCAGGTCTTGCAGATTTGGAGCCACAGCTTCCTTGATTGAGTCTATCCATCTGTAACGTGCTCTTCCGCTTTTTGTAATGCCTTCTATCTCACCAAGCATTATTGTCTTTTCTAGCGAGTAATGTATTTTCATGAAGCATAGGTGCAGCAATTTGTAGGGAAGGTGTCCTAGACTGCTTTGACAGGAAAGAGTGATGTGCCATATTATGGTTTTGGAAAACAATTTGTATATAAACTAGCTGTGCCTGGCCACGTGTTGCTGTGTCGTAGTCTGGTGGTATGGAATTCCAGACACGGAACAATCTGGGTCTGGTAACACCTCCCAACAAAGGATTCCCCTAGGTAGGAAGCAACCAGGCTTTGAAGCTGTAATGCTATTCAGTGCTATTCAAACTTGCCAACAAAGGATCCCCCTAGGCAGGAAGCAGCCAGGCTTTGAATCTGCAAGGCTATTCAATGCTATTCAAGCGGACCAACAAAGGATCCCCCTGGGTAAGAAGCAGCCAGGCTTTGAAGCTGCAAGGCTATTCAGTGCTATTCAAGCTGGCCACTCGCAAGATTCACACTTGCCTCAAGCAGAAAAGAGTTCTGTCACACCAGAAGCAGCTTGCACTTCCCCAAGTCGCTACTGACTCCATGGTTAGGCCTCACACAACGCCTGGCTCCTGTAGCAGGGATGGCCAGCTCTCTCACAACTGATGGTTGGTGTTTTTTCCCTTGCGCAGGAGGGAGCGGGTGCAGGAAAGTAGTTTTTGCACATGTGCTGTAACGTCTTCTTGCTTTTGGGGGGGTTTTAAGTCCTTGCCGGCGTTTTTTTGTTTTTGTTTTCTTTTTGAGTGATGGTCACACATTGGATAGGTTATTGTGGCCAAATTTGGTGTCATTTCGTCCAGTGGTTTTTTAGTTATGTACATCCTAAAAATGGACATTACATTTTTATATATAGATAGTAATAATAATAATAATAATAATAATAATAATAATACATTTTATTTATATTCCGCTTTATCTCCCTGGAGGGACTCAGAGCATTTATAGTATACACATATAAGGCAAACATTCAATGCCTTTTACACCATGAACAACGACATGCAATACACAGACGAAGGTAAAGGCCTTCCCCTTCCATCTCCGGCATCTGGATGCGATGCTCAACTCCGGACATGGGAAGGTGCTCTTGTTCCATTTTTCCATGCCGAGGAGCCTGTTTTCTGTAGACATCTCCGATTGTGTTGCCAGCAGGTCTGCATAGAGCGCCCTTTTATCTTCCCACCGAGGCAATACCTATTAATCTACACGCATTGAATGCTTTCAAACTGCTAGATTTGGTGCCTTAATGACTTCTCACAGTTAACCATATTAGATATTTCCTGTTTCCTCTTTGCCACATCCCCTTTTTAGGTGCTAGTTTCCTTTTAACAGAGCAAGAACATTTTCACCATACGCTCATATATTTTTTACATTGTTATTAGTTCAATTGTGCATTACTGGAAACAAGTCAAAGGAAAATCTATACTTTTTGTGGTGCTATAATTTACTCATAGAGTTGAACAGAAGTGAGGAATGGGGGGAGGGACACAATATGCTTATTGGAGATAAACAAAGATAACAATTTTATCTCATACAAAAGCAAAAGAGCACAGTGTAAAGAAGAGATACAACCGCTGGATGACCCACCTGCTATCCAATAAATGACCTCCTTGCCCACCTGCTGGAGGAAAAAATCTAGGATGGGAGACCAGGGAAAACAATCACGGCACAGGTCACTGTGTAGATCTTCTGCAACCAGGCAGTGAACTAAAAATAACAGCCTCTGAGCTTGCTATATTTCTCAAAGTCTTAACCCTCAAGATCTCCAATATGAGGTTTGTCTACACTCGGACAAAAAAAAAATAGAGTCACCACAGTGGATTCCAGTGAGTATCCCAGATTTTTCAGCTATACTCTTGAGTTTGCCTTGCTTTTGGAAAATTTGGGAGATTTTTTTTGGAATTTTTGTTAAACTGCAGGGTATCCCAGGTCTTCAGACAGTCTCTAGCTAGGCTTGGTCTGATTCAGTCTGATCAGCGTCCAGATGGGGCACTATTGCCCAGGGCCATAGCCAGAAAAAAAATTCAGGAGGGTTTTTGAAAATTTGGGGGGAAGTTGAATCCCTAGCACCCCCTCCCCCGGCTACAGACATGTCAATATCTGCTTGAGATAGTGCCTGGAGGGACTCTTAATGTTTTGTGTCTCATAGACTTAGCATGGGGATTTGGTTAACCAGTTAAAATTCATGAGTAAACCAGGTTATTTTTTAACGTGAAAAATTTGGGGGGGGGGGGGTTGAACCCCTAACCCCCCCCCCCCCCCGCTACAGGCCTGCTATTGCCATCACTCTTGCCTGTGCTCATCATTCCCCTCCTTCTTGTTGATCACACAAGTATCATATTCTGAAACAGCTCAACAGCCAGCTAGAAGCATCAACAGTGGTTACAGTGGTGTTGCTAATAGCCCAGCAGGACAGTTGAGATCCTAGGCCACCTGGACAACATCCAAATATGGGGCTGCTCTGAGGGCAGATTTACACTGGGCTAACCTCCGGTGGCTCAGTGGGTTAAACCACTGAACTTGCTGACCGAAAGGTTGGTGGTTTGAATTTGAGGAGCAGGGTGAACTCCCACTATTAGTCCCAGCTTCTGCCAACCTAGCAGTTTGAAAACATGCAAATGTGAGTAGATCAATAGGTACCATTCTGGTGGGAAGGTAACGGTGTTCCATGCAGTCATGCCGACCTTGGCTACAACTACGGACAACGCCAGCTCTTTGGTTTAAAAATGGAGATGAGCACCAACCCCCAAAATAGACTTAAAGTCAGGAGAAAACCTTTACCTTTACCCAACCCTTCCCACACAGAGAAAGGTGAGCATGCAAGTTCCATCTACTCTCTAAAATGGAACTCAAGCCTCACCCATAGCTTTAATTGCCACAAAATTAAATCCATGCAGGATCTGTCTGTTTCCCAACAACGCTCTAAGTAATTCTGCCCCCAGTTTCATCCTCCTCAAAAGATTAAAAAGATTTATGGCAGCTGAGTTCCCTTTTAGCAGTGAAACAGGCTCCATCAGTTCAACAAGAAGGGGAGTTGGAGAGGAAACTTCCAAGCCCTCATGACAAAATATAAATTAAGGCTTTGACACAGACCCTCAGATACAGGAGGAAAACTACACCTTGTTAAGAAAGAGGGAAAACTAGCTTGTTGTGAGTTTTCCAGGCTTATGGTCATGTTCCAGAAGCATTCTCTCCTGACGTTTCGCCCACATCTATTGCAGGCATCCTCAGAGGTTGAGGGGTCTGTTCGAAACTAAGCAAGTGAGGTTTATAAATCTGTGGAATATCCAGGGTGGGAGAAATAACTCTTGTCTGCTTGAGGTACGTGTGAATGTTGCAATTTGCCACCTTGATTAGCTTTTTAATGGCCCGCAGTTTCAAGGCCTGGCTGGTAGCTGCCTGGGGAATCCTTTGTTAGGAGGTGTTAGCTGGCCCTGATTGATTCTTGTCTGGAATTCCCCTGCTTTTTGAGTCTTACTATTTATTTACTGTTCTGATTTTAGAGTTTTTTAATACTGGTAGTCAAATTTTGTCCTGAAGAGAAAGATCTTTGACTTCCAGGACCTCCTTGTCAGTCTCCCTCTCACCAAAGCTATTGTGCATGCAGTCAAAATAAGAATTTGTGGCCGTGTCTATATAACTATGAATCCTGGTTCCAGTCTGATGGACGAGTTCTGTCCGCATAAACTAACCTGGCAAAAATCCACTGAGCATATTGGAAGCAGCCAGATGGCTGACTAGATGCCACATCTGGCCATTAAAGCTCCCTCTTCATATGACTAAATACAGCTGGTTGTGTGACAAAGGTCTGTTGAAGGGTTTAGGTCTGCTGAAGAGGTCACAATGCTCAGTCCCTCTCCTTCAGCAACAGTTTGCAATGGCGAGTCCCTTTTTTTCAGCCTGGCCTCCTCAGCAAGACTTCTCAATGGACAGTCCCTCTTGATCAGCCAGATCTGATCAGCAAGAGTTCCCAATGGACAGTTCCTCTTCTTCAGCCCTACCTTACCCACAAGAGGTTACAATAGCAAGTACCTTTCTTTCAGCCAAGCCTCATCAGCATCAGGACTGTTCAGCCAGGTGACATCAGTGACCAGTCGAACGTTTTCAGCGGGAGACCCCAATGGTCAGTCTTTCTCTCATCCAGACCTCACCAACAAGACCTCACAATGGCCAGTCCCTCTTTTTCAAACAGACCTCACCAACAAGTGGTCAGAATGATGTCTCTTTATTTTTAAAATGTAATTTTATTAGAGGTTTTCATTAGAATAAAAAAATATGGGGAAAATGGGGAAGGTTAGGAGGAAAGGGAAGAGAGGGAAAGAAATAAAAAGAAAACATAACAAAAAATTTAAAAAGAAAAAAAAATTAAAAAGAAAAAATATGGTGAGTAAAACATATTTATATGTATTTATATATATCTTGTTGACTTCCAGTCCTCTTCATCGTGATGTATAGAGTTTCCAATGGCCATTCCCACCGATTCAGCTAGGATTCATCCGCAGGAGAGCCCAATGACTAGTCCCACTTCTTCATCCAGACCTCACCAACAAGAATTTAAAATGGCCAGGTCCTCTCTTTCAGACAGACATCACAAACAAAAAGTCACAATGTCACTATCAGGCCTCATATGTAACAGTTCACAATGGGTAGTCCCTCTTCTTCAACCAAGCTTCATTGGCAAGATTTCTCCATCGGCAGTCACTCTTGATCAGCCAAGTCTGATCAGCCATAGTTCCCAATGAACAGGCCTTCTTCTTCAGACAACCTCACTAACAAGAGGTCACAATGGCCAGTATCTTTCCTTCAGCAAGGCCCCAACAGCATGAAGTCCCAGTATCAAGTCTCTCTTATTCAGCCAGGCACCATCGCATCGGATGACAATGCCCAGTCCTGTTCAGTTAGGTGAGTTCAGCAAGAAGTCACAATGCTGGTGACTTTTTCACACAAGTCTCAACAACAGGAAACCCCAGTAGCCAGACACAATCTCATCCAAACATCACCAATAAGACCTCACAATGGCCAGTTCCTCTCCTTTGGCAAGTATCACCAGAAAAAAATTATTAAGTCCTTCTCATTCATTAAGCCTCATCAGCAACAGATTACAATGCCCAATACTCTTCTTCATCCAGACATAACCAACAAGAGCTCTCAGTGAAATAAATTCCTTTATTTCAGCCTGACCCGATCAACAAGATGTCACAATGGTCAGTCCCCTCCTTCATTTATACCTCACCAACATTAGATGACAATAACCAGTAACTCTCCTTCCCCTAACCAGTGAACCACCACCCCTGACTTCTGGCACCACCCAGTGTGAAACTAGTGTCTCAAAAAAAAAAACCTACCCTTATCCTACATTAATAAATTCTCCTTGTGACTACTTTGAAATCTATTTTTGTCTTCTTTTCTAGATATCCAAATGCAAGGCTACATTTCTTGACAAAATCTTCATTGCTTCTTTCACGTATAGCATTGGATAGCTTGGCCATTTGGATATACTCTAATAATTTTTCTCTCCAGTCCTTTAGCAATAGCTCTATTTCTCCTTTCCAAGATTTTATTATTAATATTCTCACTGCAACAAAACTGTATTGACAGATTTCTACATTTTCTTTACTAGGTTTTTCACCAAATAGTCCCAAGAGGCACATCTCTGGATTTTTCCTAACCCTTTTAGTGATCATATTATTTATTTCCTTAATCACTTTTCCCCAAAAAGTTTGTACCAACTTACAGGTCTACCAGGCATGAAAAAATGTACCTTTCTGTACTTTACATCTCCACCCCCTCCCCCAGTGAGATTTGTCTATTTTAGCTATTATCTCAGGTGTTACATAGCTTCAATAAAACATTTTATACATGTTCTCTCTAATAGATCTTGCTATTGAGAATTTAAATCCTCTTTCTTATAGATATTCCCAATTATCTAAATCAACATTTTCCCCAAAATATTTAGCCTACAAAATCATTATTGTTTTTATTCGATTGTCTTCTAGGTTGTAGTCTAATATGTACCTATATAATCTGGGAATTAATCCCTTGTTTCTCCTCTCTAAAATATTCTCCAATTCCAATTTTCTTTTAGCAAACCTTACTTTATTATCTTTTTAAAATATACTAGCTGTGCCCGGCCACGCGTTGCTGTGGTGTTGTCTGATGGTGTTGGTGAGAAATTGTTGAGGTAGTGGTGGTTGGGCGGAGCTTAGCCCTCTAACTGGCAGCAATTGGATAAAAACAATTATTGCTCTCCCTCTAATTAGGACTTTATTTTTCTTTTGTTTTTGTTGTATCAACCTAGAGCCGTGGATGATGGGTTGTGTTGTCAAATTTCGAGGTTGGGGGGCCTGTAGTTTTGTTGTTTTGGCCAGTGCCCTGATTCCATCACTCTTTTATATATATAGATCACATAATTGGTGGTAACTCTTCTCTTCCTTTTAGTCCCCAATGCTCTTTTTCTTTGTTTAAGTACTCCCTATAGGTTCTTGTTTCCTCATTAAAAATTGGATTTAACATTGCTTTGACGGGTTGTATCTGTAACTGTTTTTTTTTTTTTGTTCCATCCCCACCTTAAATCTTTTCCAAATTGCTAATAGACTTGCCCTTATGGGATGTCTCTGGAAAACTTTATTGACTCTATCTTTCCCGTACCATAAATATTCATGTTAACCAAATCTTAGGTTATATCCCTCTAGGTTGAGTAATGCTCGATTTTCTAATCTAATCCACTCCTTTAGCCAAACGAAGCTTACCGCTTCATAGTAATCACTAGGGTCAGGTAGTGCTAAGCCTCCACTCTCTTTTACAACTAGTAAAATGTGGGCTAGACAATACTACTATTAAGTGACTTTGTAATAGGTTGAGCAACCAAACCCAAAGGGTACTCACCACTGCATCTCCATCCTGGAAAGAAGTGCCTAGTGGAGTGCCACAGGCTTCTGTCCTGGGCCCACTGCTGTTCAACATCTTTATTGATGATTTCGATGAAAGCTTCTTACCAGGTGGAAGTTCAGTTAGTGTCCAAGTTCAATTCTTGTATAGAGCATCAATCTCTTCTTGTGCTGCTTTCCTCCACTGTTGAGCTTCTGTGGCAGGTAGCATCTCAATTTCCTCTATTGTAGATGGTTCACTGAATAATGTTGACTCTGCAAGGTAAGACAATCTCGAGGGTGGTACACCTCTGTTAGGACGCTATGAATACCTGTGAATTTGTTCTGGAAGACAGCCTACCTCCGCAGATCCATCTACTCCAGGACCCAACTCACCAGCATCATCTTCTGGCCCTTCTGTTTGTATACTGCCTGTAGCGTCTGTGATGCGTTCCTTGCCTCTCTGGATGAACTCCTATGGCATTTCCAGTGTATCAATTGAAGAAATTGTTGGTACATCATCAATGGACTCTATAAGATGTAAAGTAGTCTCTTCTTCATCTGAAAAATCTAGCACAGTCCCTTTTAGATTGACTTTGCTCCATTCATCAAAATGCACTAATTGTCGTGTAGATACTTCACCAGTCATTAAGTTCATGACTCTATAACCTTTATTTGCAGGTGCATAACCAATTAAAATAGTTTGTTCAGATCTACAGTCCAACTTGTGCCTTTTTCTGCTTGGGAATGTAAGCATATGCTATACTTCCAAACTTTTTGATGTGTTTCATACTTGGCACATTACCAGTCCACAACTCAAAAGGAGTTTTGGTAGCACCTTTCATTGGTAGATGATTCTGAAGAAAGGTAGCAGTGACAAAAGCTTCGCCCCAAAGGCAATCTGGAAGATTTACATCTTTAAACATACACCTTGCATTCTCAACTAGAGACCTAAGTTTCCTTTCAGCCACTCCATTTTGCTGAGGAGTATAAGGAACACTCTTAATATGCTGAATTCCATTATCTTCCAGGAATCTTTGTGTGTGGTGTGAAGTGTACTCACTATCACAATCAGTTTGAATAGCTTTTGGTGTGCATCCAAACTTAGTTTTCACCATAGCAACATATCTCTGCAACATGTCTTGAGCTTCAGATTTATCTTTCAAAATATAAGAAACACAAAACCTCAAAAAATCATCTAAGAAATTAACTGTATAACAATTTCCTCCATAAGAAATCTTAAAAGGTCCACAAATGTCGCTGTGAATTAAATCTAGAATCTTAATAAATCTCCTTTGTGTGTTGACTGGAAAAGAGGGACTCACTGCTTTCTGTTGAACACAGACTACACATTTATCACAAACTGTATTTCTTATCTCAAGGTTCGTAGCCAAATTGTCCTTCTGCAACTGCAGACTTGCATTTGCATCTCTATGACCAAAACATCTATGCCAAATTTCAAGATTCTTTCCATCAACATGTGTCTTAACCATGTTGACTTGCTCAGATGAAACACACAATTCATACATTCCATTCTTTTCAAAAGCCTTTTCATATAAAACACCTTCTTTTGTAATATCACATTGACCATTCTCAAAATGGATTGCAAATCCCTTCGTGTCCATGGAACTAACACTTAGCATGTTGCATTGAAGTGAATCAATGTAAAGACCATCTGAAATCTCTGTTACAGTAACCTCATTCAAACTACATTTCACAATACACTTTCCAGAGCCTTTTATTTTCAATAAATCTCCATTAGCTACTTGCAAATCACCTTTAACTCCTTGATTCAGTTCAAAAAAATTCTCAGAGTTATTTGAGCTATGCTGTGTACAACTTGAATCAACAATTCAAACATCATCTTTATCTTTGTTCTCATTAACTGTTAAAATAGAATGAGCAGCCATTAAACCTCTGTGTGCCTGCCTGTTTCCAGCAGACGTGTTTGTAAAAACTTTGTTTTCCTGCTTTACTTGCTTATTGCCACCAGATGGTGTGGCATCTTTCGTTGTTAGGTGACAAAACCTTGCAATGTGACCAAATTTGCCACAATTAAAACATGTCCTCCCCTTTGGGCTTGAAGCTCCGCCCCTATGAGTGTGGCTACTAGACACCATGTAACTTGATGCATTCGATCTACAGCTGAACTTCTATGCTGGTCATCACAGAAGTCTCTGAACCTCGCAACAGCCAAATTAAAAGTTATATCTGGATTTGATTCAATGGCAGACATATATGGCTCGAAGGTCCTTCCTAAAGAGCATATCAAAAGTCCAACCATATGAAAATCTTCAATGTTAAAACCAGACATCTTTAACTTATCAAGCATTTCTGTAAAATTCTCTAAATGTTTATCACACTCTTTCTTATCATTAAGCTCTGTTTTCATAAGTCTCTTCAACAATCCAATTGCAGCCAGCTTAGAAATATGATCAAATGTGTGTTTGAGTGCTTCAAGCATATCTTTAGCAGTCTCACAATCTCTTACATACATCATTTGCTTAGTTTTCAGAGTAGAAGTGATCAAATATCTGGCTTTTGCATCCTTCACTTTCCAATCTGAAATAGCTTGCTCATTAGTTTTTGGACATGGTCTCTGAATACAATCCAACACTCTCTCATACTCTAGGAGTATCAATACTTTATCATGCCAATAATGAAAATTATGGCTGTTCAAATCTTCTCCCAACAAATGCAACCTTTCTCTATCATCCATCTTTATAACAAAATTCCAAAACCATAATCTTCAATCAAAATATAGGAATTCCAAAAGGAGAAAGATCAAAATCAAAATCTCAAAACCTCAAAATATTGGCTTAAAATGAAAATAGCCAAAAGGAAAATCAAAATTATTCTCTGATAAGCACATGCACAGAAGAAAAGGAGGAGGGAAAAATGTGTCCTTTTAAAAATCAAGCCTCGTGGCTGGCAAGGCCTGTAAACATTCAAATGGCTACCATGCAGCCAGGTGATATGCAACACAAAAGCTTAGCCTTTAGGCAATCTCCAAGGTTTGGCCAGAAACAAAGAAGTACTAAATGCCTTTTCAATATGTGAGCTGTCTTTACTTCCTCGTGAAACAAAGAGTCAAAACAAAATATCACCTCTTAAAATTACTCTTTTAAAAATATATCCCCTTTTTGCCTGGAGTCCATAACCTATTAGGAATATATTCATAACCTGTTAGGATTATGATACCAATATGGTTAGATATTGGTGCAGAGTAGCAAAAATGCAGAAGACTAGGGGTTTATGTGAGCAGAGGTGAGAAAAAGCAAAATAGCCAGCCTCCCTTTCCCTTTAAAGAGTCATGCGCATAAAATAAGCATCAGAGACATCAAAAGTAAAATAGTAAAAATATGTTTACTCTCAATCTTGTATGATTATGGTCATACAGGTAAAAACATCTTAGTTCCAAAAGAATACAGTTCGGGATACTACATATCTCTTAACAAAGAGTAACATCAGCATGGCATGGCAGGATCAAGAAAACAGGAAGAGCAAAGAGAGAGCAGGAAGTGAGTCTCCCCTTTTTATGCCCCAAATTCTAAAGGTGTACATCAGTTCCTGTGTGTCCCCAGAAAGGATATTCCCTTTTTCACTTCACATGCGCAACCCTTCAAATGGTGCCATCAACTTTGGAATGCAGCTTGGGCTTCAGGTTACTAAGCAACAAACAAAACTAACTACATAAACCATCCCACATTGAAAATGCATGCATAATTGCTTAGATAATCCAACAATTGATGATTTGGATGAAAGTTTATCAAGTTGCAGATGACATCAGATTGGGAGGGATAGCTAAAACCCCAGAAGACATGATCAGAATCCAAAATGACTTTAACAGATTAGAGATCAGGGCCAAAACTAACAAAATGAATTTCAACAAGGAGCGTAGGATTCTACACTTAGGAAGTAAAAATAAAATTCACAGATACAGGATGGGTACGTTTGGCTCGACAATAGTATATGTGCAAGATATCTGAGTCTTAGCACATCACAAGTTGAACATGAGTCAACAATGTGATGCATCATGCAGCAGCTAGGTGATAGCAGCAAGAAGTCACAAAAACCAATCCCAATTTTTCAGTCTGGTTGCATTTATTTATTTGACATATTTATACCCAGCCCATCTCACCCCGAAGGAGACTTAGAGCAGCTCACATATATATAGGCAACAATTTGATGCCATACAAACATAGCATTCAGCAAATAAATATGTTTAACCCACCGTTAAACATATCAAATATTAAAACCAATTAATTAAAAACCATACGGTCCAATATCATAATCTGAGCTGTTCCAGTTATTATTGCATTATTCTATGTTCACTTATCAGCAGGAGACCCCAGTGTCCAGTCCCTCTTTTTTATTCAGATCTCACCAAGAAGAGCTCAAAATGGCCAATCCCTTTCTTTCAGTGGTGGCACAATGGGTTAAACCCTCGTGCCAGCTGAACTGCTGACCTGAAGGTTGGGTTGCTGACCTGAAGGTTGCCGGTTCAAATCCACAAGATGGGGTGAGCTCCCATCTATCAGCTCTAGCTTTCAGGGACATGAGAGAAGCCTTCCAGCTAACACATCCGGGTGTCCCCTGGGCAATGTCTCTGTAGACAGCCAAATCTCTCACACCAGAAGCGACTTGCAGTATGTTCTCAAGTCACTTCTAACACGATTTTTGAAAAGCCAGACATCAACTACAACAGATTACAATGTCCAACCCGTGTTTTTCAACATGATCTAATCGACAAGGGGTCAAAATGGGCAGTCCCTCTCCTTCAGCCAGAATTCAACAACAATAGGTTACAATACCCAATCCCTTTCCTTCAGTGAGACCTTACCAACAAGAAGTCATAATGGCTAGTCCCTCTCCTTCAGCCAGACCTCATCAGTAATACATCACAATGGCCAGTCACACTCATCACCAAGACTGCTCAATGGTCAGACCCTCTCTTTCAGCCAGACCCACACCAACAAGAGGTCCAATCTGTATTTCCCAGTCTGACCTGATCAGCAAGGGGTCAAAATAGGTCAGTGGTTCTCAACTTGTGGGTCCCCAGATATTTTGGCCTTCAACTTCCAGAAATCCTAATTACTGGTAAACTGGCTGGGGTTTCTGGGAATTGTAGGCCAAAATACCTGGGGACCCACAGGTTGAGAACCACTGAAATAGGCATTCCCTTTCCTTCAGCCAGCCCTCAACAATAATAGGTTCCAATGCCCAGTGCCTCTTCTTCAGCCAGACCTCATCAGTAATACATTACAAAGACTAGTATCTCTCCTTCAACCAGGCCTCATCAGCAACAGTTCACAGTAGCCAACCCTCTCCTTCAGACCGGCCTCATCAGCAAGACTTCCCAATAGGCAGTCCTTTTTGATCAGCCAGGTCTCATCAGCAACAATCTACAATGGACAGTTCTTTTCCTTCAGCCACACCTCACAAACAAGAGGTCACAATGGGTAGTACTTTTCCTTCAGCAAAACCTTACCTGTAATAAGTCTCAGTGTCAAATCCTTCTCATTTAGCCAGGCCTCATTATATACAAATTACAATGCCTTGTCTCTTCAGTGAGGTAACATCACCAAGAAGTCACAATGGCCAATGTCACTTCTTCAACCAGATCTCATCAGCAGGAAACCCGAATGACTGATCCTGTTCTTCCTTAGTAAAGTTTGTTCTCCAGACTTTACTAAGAACAGCTCAAAATGAGCAGTCCCTCTTTTTCAGGCTGACATTGCTAACAAAAGGTCGCAGTATCCAATCCTCTTTTCTAAGATTGACCTAATCAGCAAAATGGCAAAATAGAGTCCCTCTCCTTCAGTCAGATCTCATCAACAAGACCTCACAATGGCTAGCACTACTCCTTCTACAAGGGTTCATCAGAAAAACGTCCCAGTTTCAAGTTGCTTTCATTCATTCAAACCCAGTCCCTCTCCTTCTCAATACTCAAAATGGCCAGCTCCTCTTCTTCAACCAACAAGAGATCACAATACCCATGCCTTTATTTCAACCTGGCCTAGTCAGCAAGAGGTCACAAAAGGTAGTCGCTCTCTTTCAGTCAGACCTCACCTAAAAGTGGTCAATGTCCAGTCTCTCTTTTTCTGGTATGCCTCAGCAATAAAAAGTTGCAATGTACAATCCCTTTTTCTCACCCTAGCCTGATCAGCAAGAGATCCACTTGGATAATTCCTCTCATTCAGCCATATCTCACCAAGAAGAGGCCACAGTGGTCAGTCCTACTCCTTCAGCCAGACCTAACCAAACAAGAGCTCAAAATGGACAGTCCCTCTCCTTCAGTCAGACCTCAACAACAAAGGGTGATATGCCCAGTCCCTCTCCATTAGTGAGATTTCACGAAGAGATGGCAATGGCCAGTACCTTTCCTTCAGCAAGCCCTCTAGCACAAAGTATCAGTGTCAGGCCCCTTTCATTCACCCAGGCCTCATCAGATTACAATGACTAGACCTTCTGTTCAGTCAGGTGACATCAGCAAAAAGTTACAATGGCCATTCCCACTTGTTCATTCAAGTCTCAGTAGCAGACCCCAATGGCCCTTTTTTTCATCCAGACCTCACCAAAAAGAGGTTACAAAGGCTAATCCCTATCCTTCAGATAGACATCACCAACAAGGTGTCATAATAGCCAGTCCCTCTACTTCAGCCTGATCTCACCAACAAGAGGTCACAATGGCCGTGGTAGTGCATGCCTTAGTCACATCAGACTAGACTACTATTATGCACTCTCTGTGAGGCTGCCCCAGAAGAGCATTTGGAAACAGCAACTGGTACAAAGGTCAGCTGCCAGACTGCTGACAGGAGCGGGATATAGCACAAGAACTACCCCACTCCTGAAGCAGCTTCACTGGCTTCCTGTTTGTTTCAAGGTGCTGGCTTTAGCCTATAAAGTCCAAAACAGTTCGGGCCCAGCCTACTTGAGGAACTGCATCTCCTCCTATCAGCCCACACAAGCCTTGAGATCATCAGGAGAGGCCCTTCTCTCGGTCCCACCACCATCAGAAGTTTGGTTGGTGGGAATGAGTGAGAGGGCCATTTCAGTGCTGGCCCCATAGCTCTGGAATTCCCTCCCCAAAGAGGTACGTTCAGGCCCATTGCTATTAGCCTTTCTCTCCAAAGTAAAGACCCTTTTATGGAAGCAGAATGCGAAGAACTGAGGCAGGGAGAAATCCTTTTTTTGATCCCACCACTGCCACCAAAATGTAAAGATGTCTGGATGATGATTTTAATTAATTATTATTATAACTGCTGCCACCAATTGTGGAGATGTCAGGCAGAGGGTAATTTATTCTTTTTAATCTTTCTTTACTTATTTCACTTTTGATGGTAACGTTGCTTAGTTTAGAATATGAGTGTGACAGAGACTTAGATGGTTTAAAGAACAAAACAAGTTTATTTAATGTACAGAGCTTAGTGGTTCAATAACTTCTTTAAGGCACTTAAATAACTGTTACAAATAGATGTTGAGGTGTTCCAACTTCCAAAATACTTTCTCCTCTTCAATCAAAATTATTAATGGATCTCTTGGATCTACTGGGATTACTTCCCCTTACTTATCAGCCTCTACAAATAACCCTAAACAAGTCACCCAACTTGCTTAGTCTGGCACTATTAGAGGTCTGCTTTCCTGGTTTCCCCAATCTGGAACCAGTGTCTTTCCCCTGTGACTAAAAATCACAGACTCAGATTTGAACTTCCCTGGTTTCCCTAAACCTGGGACCAGTCTATCTCCTGTGACTCTCAGATCACAGACTAAACTGGTTTTAAAACATTCCCTCCTTTTAAACGGCGGTTGGCTCCGCCCCCGTTGCTATGGTAACCTGCCTCAGAATGCTGAGCTGGTTACCTTCCCCCACATATTGTTAACTCTAATACTTACCCATTTTAAACATAGCCAAACATGACTTCTAAAACAAAATCAAACAAACATGTCATCCATAAATCAAAACAAAAACACACACTTCTTTACACAGGCCTTCCTTGATAACATACGATAGGAGCCACTTCGGTCAGACAAGAATCAAAGCTTATATGGGCCAAATATATGGAGCTATGAACTATTTAGTTTAATGTTTTTAATATATTAGGACAACCTCAGTGGCCTGAGGTGTAAATATTTTAAATGATAATGTTACATGTGTTTTTTTTTAAGCTTATTTATATTTATGTAAACTTGGTTTATGTATGTATTGAGTTTCTATGTTGGGTTATGGGATAATGGGTTTTTGTGCTATGTAGTTTGTTTTTGATCTTATACGCCGCTTTGAGTGCCATTTGTGGGAGAAAAGCGGAATAAAAGTTAATAATAATAATAATAATAATAATAATAATAATAATAACAATGGCCAGTACCTTTTCTTTTAGCAAGAAGTCCCAGTGTCAAGTCTCTCTCATTCATTCAAGTCTCAATAGTGACAGACAGGGCCGGCCCCACTCATGCGGCAGCTGACGCCGCCGCCTCGGGCGCAGGCCCGGGGGGGCGCCGTCAGGCTGGGCGGGAGGCGGGGCACCGCCCTGACGGTGCCCCGCCTCCCGCCCAGTGCGCCCTGGCCCGTCTGGCCTGCTAGAAAAGGCCAGACGGGCGAGCGGGAGTAGCGTGGGAGGCGGGGCCAGCTCTGACGCCGCTCCCCCCCCCCCGCCCAGCGTGCCTTGGCCCTGCCTCCCACGCAGCGTGGGAGGCGGGGCCAAGGCACGCTGGGCGGGGGGGGGGGAGCGACGTCAGAGCTGGCCCCGCCTCCCACGCTACTCCCGCTCGCCCGTCTGGCCTTTTCTAGCAGGCCAGACTCAGCGGAGGTTTCTCCAGGCCGCGATTGCGGCCTGGAGGAACCTCCGCTGAGTCTGGCCTGCTACACAAGGCCAGACGGGCGAGCGGGGGTAACGTGGGAGGCGGGGCCAGCTCTGACGCCGCCCCCCCCGCCCAGCGTGCCCTGGCCCCGCCTCCCACGTTGCGTGGGAGGCAGGGCCAAGGCACGCTGGGCGGGGGGGGGGGGAGCGGCGTCAGAGCTGGCCCCGCCTCCCACGTTACCCCCGCTCGCCCGTCTGGCCTTTTGTAGCAGGCCAGACTCAGCGGAGGTTCCTCCAGGCCGCAATCGCGGCCTGGAGAAACCTCCGCTGAGTCTGGCCTGCTACAAAAGGCCAGACGGGCGAGCGGGGGTAGCGTGGGAGGCGGGGCCAACTCTGGCCCCGCCCCCCCGCCCAGCGTGCCCTGGCCCCGCCTCCCACGCTGCGTGGGAGGCGGGGCCAGGGCACGGGGGGCGGGGCCAACTCTGGCCCCGCCCCCTCACTATTCGCCCTGGCCCCGCCTCCCACGCAGCGTGGGAGGCGGGGCCAGGGCACGCTGGGCGGGGCCAGGGCGCCGGTGGCGGGGGCGCTTTTCAGCACCCCCGCTTTACATCAAAAAATATCTCCGGCCGGCCCTGGTGACAGATTACAATGCCCAGTCCCGCTTCTTTATCCAGACCTCAACAATAAGAGCTCATAATCTTGAACCTAACTTTTTTGGGCAAGGTCCTGGAGCGGGTGGTTGCCTCGCAGCTCCAGGGTTTCCTGGATGACACCAATTTTCTGGACCCATCTCAGTCTGGCTTTAGACCTGGTCATAGTACTGAGATGGCTTTGGTCACCTTGGTGGATGACCTCTGTAGGGAACTGGACAGGGGGAGTGTGACCCTGCTGGTTCTCTTGGACATCTCAGCGGCTTTCGATACCATTGACCATGGTATCCTTCTAGGTCAGCTCTCCAGAATGGGCCTTGGGGGTACTGCTTTGTAGTGGCTCCAGTCCTTCCTGGAGGACCGTTCCCAGTTGGTGAAGCTGGTGGACACCTGCTCGGACCCCTGGCCATTGACCTATGGGGTCCCGCAAGGTTCCATTCTGTCCCCCATGCTTTTTAACATCTACATGAAACCGCTGGGAGAGGTCATCCAGAGTTTTGGAGTGCGGTGTCATCTCTACGCACATGACACCCAACTCTACTACTCTTTTCCACCAAACTCCAAGGAAGCCCCTCAGATACTGGACCAGTGCTTGGCGGCTGTAATGGGCTGGATGAGGGTGAATAAGCTGAAGCTTAACCCTGACAAGACAGAGGTCCTCCAGGTCAGTCGTATGTCTGATCGGGGTATTGGGTGGCAACCTGTGCTTGACGGGGTCGCACTCCCCCTGAAGGCGCAGGTCCGCAGCTTGGAGGTCTTCCTGGACTCATCACTGACACTTGATGCTCAGGTGTCGGTGGTGGCCAGGAGGGCCTTTGCACAATTAAAACTTGTGCGCCAGCTACGACCATACCTCGTGAAGTCTGATCTGGCCATTGTGGTCCATGCCTTAGTTACCTCTAGAGTGGATTATTGCAATGTGCTCTACTTGGGGCTGCCCTTGAAGACAGCCCAGAAACTTCAACTAGTCCAAAGCTCGGCAGCCTTGCTTCTAACTGGAGCCCGATACAGGGAGCAGTCAACTCTCCAGTCTAAGGAGCTCTACTTTCCGGACCCAATTCAAGGTGCAGGTGATCACCTACAAAGCCCTGAACGGTTTGGGACCCTCCTACCTTTGTGATCATCTCTCCCCCTACGAACCTGCACGATCTCTTCATTCATCGGGGGAGGCCCTCCTCTCGCTCCCACCACTGTCACAAGTGTGGTCGGTGGAGATGAGAGAGAGGGCCTTCTCTGTAGTGACCCCCCGGCTCTGGAACTCGCTCCCCAGGGAGATCAGGCAAGCCCCCACACTGATGGCATTTCGGAAGAGCCTGAAAACCTGGCTCTTCACACAGGCCTTTGGTTAAAGACCGCCCACCCCCATAATTAATTATGTTCCTTGACCTTTCCTGCATCGGTCGCACTTCTCCTGGTTAACTTGATATTAACTTAGGGTCCTTCCTATCCCAAATCAACCTCCAATGAATTTGTAGCACTTTATCTGTTATCTTGAGTTTACAACTTTAACAAAGTGCACTTTAGCTAATCTATTACTCAACTTCGCTGTTTTTAATTCCGTGTTTTATTAAGTGTGTTTTTATTTTCATAGGTTAATGTTTAAATTTTATAATTGGTGTATGTTTTTGTTTACTGATGTATTGTTTATTGTCACTGTTTTTATCTGATACTATCTGTGAGCCGCCCCGAATCCCCTTCGGGGGAGATAGAGGCGGGGGATAAATAAAATTATTATTATTATTATTATTATTATTATTATTATTATTATTATTATTATTATTATGACCCAACCCTCTCCTTCATCCATGTCTCACCAAGAAGAGGCCACAATAGCCAGAATTTTTTCTTCAGCAAGTCCTCACCAGCATGAAGTTCCAGTGTCAATTTCCTCTCCTTCAACCAGAGCTCATCAGCAAGAGTTCCCAATGGACAGTACCTCCTCTTCAGCCAGACCTTACAAACAAAAGGTCACCATAACCTGTACCTTTCCTTCAGCATGAAGTCCCAGTGTGAAGTCCCTCTCATTCAGCCATGCCTCATCAGCATCAGATTACAATGCCCAGTCCTGCTCAGCCAAGTGACATCAGCAAGAAGTCACAATGGCCAGTCCCACTATTAAAGTATTAATTCATTTATTTACTTTTTTATACCCTGCCTTTCTCCTTGAGGGGACTCAAGGCAGCTAAACACCTGCACACTTTGATCAATTTAAAACAAAGTGAATACAAGAATTATAAAAAAGTACTATGTGAGTTACGTCAAAAATACAGTTAAAACACAATAAATACAATTAAAATACATTTAAAATACACAAACACTCAAATCCCATTCACAACCTCCTGGCAACGTGCCCATTATCCTTCCTCAAATGCCTGCTGGCAGAGGAAGGTCATTTGCTTGGAGAAGGCCAGCAGAAATGGCCTTCTCCATCCTGGTCTCTCTTGGGAGGGCGTTCCAGTCTGGGAGCAGCTACCCAAAAGGCCTTGTTCCATTTTCCCGCCAAATGCACATGAGCGGATGGTGGGACAGAGAGAAGGCTCTCCCCAATTGATTATAAATATCTATCAGGTTCATAGAAACTGCTTCAGCCTGGTCTCAACATCAGGAAACCCCAATGGCCAGGTACCCTTTCACTCAGCCCCTATATCAGTTCTGTGCTGACCAAAACTGCACAAACCTCATCTGGGTAATGTGGGACAAAGCCACCTTAACCTGGCCTTGTCCCATGTTAACTAATCTGGGGGACAACCCAAATTTTGTCAAAACAGCGGAGGTGGTTCCAGAATGGAACTGGCTACAATTGTCCTCAGTGCCATAATGTATTTCATGGATTCAGGCAGCCTAGGGACACAAGATGGCACTTACCATCCCCTCCTGTCTTCCATGTTGTGATAGTCTTCAGCTGTGAATCCTACTTGTCAGCCATTGCTCCTCTTCTCATCACTTGTTGCTGCAGCCAACGTCACTGCAAGTGACCGCTAACATATAGGACCCATGATGCAGTTTGAGGACAGAATGGTAAGAGTGACCATTCCGTGCCACCGAACCACATTTGGCGACACTGGGCAATCTAGACTCCCTCCTGGCTCTGCAGCAGTTAAGGGAGTGCCTGTCTGGCTAATCTGGCATGCACCAGAATAGCCCTGGAGCAATGTGTCAGTGTAGATGTGCCCTATATCAGTGGTTCCCAACCCTTTTTTGACCAGGGCCCACTTTGATTGTGGGCTACTCTCCAACATTAGCACCACAAGGGTTACAAATCCATTTTTGGTCAACTTTAGATTTGGTTTGACTATTTGGGGTGCTGATTCAGAAAATTGCATTGGATTTTCAGCTCTCGTTTCTGATACAGAGTCTATGGCTTCCAGTGCTCACCCACAGAAAACCATTTTTAATAGTCTAGAGCTGATATGGTCTATCCAATGAAATGGTCAGCTCTGCAGAAAGGAGAAGAAATAAAATTAATAGAACAAAATAAATTAAAAAAGAGCAAGGAGGTATGCAGACCGGAATTTCGTTCTCGTGGTCCACTTCTGGGCCGCGGCCAACAGGTTGAGAACCACTGCCCTATATCTACCAAGCTTCAATTGGAAAGTGTCTTCTGACAAAGAACCTGGTTACTGCAAAATGATAAAAAGTTGATACAAGATATTTTTCAAATCAGAACACAATTTAAACTGGAGCCTTTTTATTTGGGTTATCCAAATAAAAATGTAAGAAAAATAAATTTAAATTTATTCATGATATGGCAACAAGATATGCCTGGAACTGGAAAAATCATAGTTTACAACTAAACAAAAATAGATTATAGAGCTCTTGGAAATTGCTGCAATTGATAAGTTAGCCATTTGTGTTAGGGGAAAAAAAAACTTTGGATGATTTCTTAAAGTACTGAAGGAACTAGCGGAAGTTATTTCAGAACCACTGGCAATTATCTTCGAGAGTTCTTGGAGAACGGGAGAAGTCCCAGCAGATTGGAGGAGGGCGAATGTGGTCCCTATCTTCAAGAAGGGAAAAAAGAACGACCCAAACAATTACCGTCCGGTCAGCCTCACATCAATACCAGGCAAAATTCTGGAAAAGATCATTAAGGAAGTGGTCTGCGAACACTTAGAAACAAATGCGGTCATTGCTAATAGTCAACACGGATTTACCAAAAACAAGTCATGCCAGACTAATCTGATCTCTTTTTTCGATAGAGTTACGAGTTGGGTCGATACAGGGAATGCTGTGGATGTAGCGTACCTGGATTTCAGTAAGGCCTTCGACAAAGTCCCCCACGACCTTCTGGCAAACAAACTAGTAAAATGTGGGCTAGACAAAACTACGGTTAGGTGGATCTGTAATTGGCTAAGTGAACGAACTCAAAGGGTGCTCACCAATGCGTCGTCTTCATCATGGAAAGAAGTGACAAGTGGAGTGCCGCAGGGCTCCGTCCTGGGCCCGGTTCTGTTCAACATCTTTATTAACGACTTAGACGAAGGGTTAGAAGGCACGATCATCAAGTTTGCAGACGACACAAAACTGGGAGGGATAGCTAACACTCCAGAAGACAGGAGCAGAATTCAAAACGATCTTGACAGACTAGAGAGATGGGCCGAAACTAACAAAATGAAGTTCAACAGGGACAAATGCAAGATACTTCACTTCGGCAGAAAAAATGGAAATCAAAGATACAGAATGGGGGACGCCTGGCTTGACAGCAGTGTGTGCGAAAAAGACCTTGGAGTCCTTGTGGACAACAAGTTAAACATGAGCCAACAATGTGATGCGGCTGCTAAAAAAGCCAATGGGATTCTGGCCTGCATCAATAGGGGAATAGCGTCTAGATCCAGGGAAGTTATGCTCCCCCTCTATTCTGCCTTGGTCAGACCACACCTGGAATACTGTGTCCAATTTTGGGCACCACAGTTGAAGGGAGATGTTGACAAGCTGGAAAGCGACTAAAATGATTAAGGGTCTGGAGAACAAGCCCTATGAGGAGCGGCTTAAAGAGCTGGGCATGTTTAGCCTGCAGAAGAGAAGGCTGAGAGGAGACATGATAGCCATGTACAAATACGTGAAGGGAAGTCAAAGGGAGGAGGGAGCAAGCTTGTTTTCTGCTGCCCTGCAGACTAGGACACAGAACAATGGCTTCAAACTACAGGAAAGGAGATTCCACTTGAACATCAGGAAGAACTTCCTCACTGTGAGGGCTGTTCGACAGTGGAACTCTCTCCCCGGGGCCGTGGTGGAGGCTCCTTCTTTGGAGGCTTTTAAGCAGAGGCTGGATGGCCATCTGTCGGGGGTGCTTTGAATGCGATTTCCTGCTTCTTAGCAGGGGGTTGGACTGGATGGCCCATGTGGTCTCTTCCAACTCTACTATTCTATGATTCTATGATTCTATGAAATGACTGAGTTTTTATGAAGACAAAAGAAGGAAAGACTTTAACTTCAGGTTTTGATGTTTAAATGTCCTTCTTTTTGGACCAGGAAACAGAATAGTCTTGTAAAATTAGGAAGATGGGTTTGGCATTTTGCCAGACCTCTACTTTGGATTTAGGGAGTTGGGAAGAGTTCTCTTTTACTTCATTTATTTTCTGCCCTTTATAAATGTATGATATTGCAATGTTGTTCTTTGTTATATCATTATAAATAATTAAATATATTAACCTGGCAAGATGGGCATTAACATGATAAATGAAAATTCAGTCAAAACATACATAAATAAATGTATATTGGCACAAAAATCCTAACTCCACATATTCACTGATAGGATCTGACCTGACAGTAAATGACATACTTGATATGTCTATGAAAACATCAATCCATTGTGTATCTGCTAATAAAGGGAAGTGGGGCAGAATTCTGACCTGGGTACAATTAGAAAAGGAATCAGAAATGAAATTGCTAGTATCATAGTGCTCTTATACAAATCCATGACATGACCATATCTGGAAGTCTGTGTACAGTTCTGAACATCACACTTAAAAAGAATACTATTGGAATCATAAAAAGATACAGGAACGAACAACCAAAAGGACCAAGAGACAAGAGCAGCTCACATATGATGACATAATAGAAGGTTTGAGTTTGTTTAGCTTAAGGGGAAAGCAAATAAGAAGACACATAATGTAAACAATTATATATTTCTCGTAATAAAAAAAAATCCTAGGGTTACCTAGTGATACTGAATGGTGGCAGAATCAGAACAGATGATGCACAGTAAAAATATAGAATTCCCTACTACAAAATCTGATGGCTGCCAACTTGGGTGGGTTTAAAGGGGGACTAGAGAAATTCATAGAGGATGGGCCCATTGAAGGATGGTTATGTGTCACCTTCAATGTCAGAGGCAGCAGGTTGGTTTCTGGACAGCACAAGACACTATTATCCTATTAATAGAGTTCACATAAGGAATGGATTAGTGTCTTTCCAAACAGCATGTTGAACTAAATGCTTCCTAGTAATATAACAACCATTATGTAATATAACATCCATCATGATGGCTACTATATTCTTAAATTAACCTAAAGGTTGAGAAATAAGGAAAATTCCTTCGTATTCTAAAATTAGAAGAATATGCAGAAATACTTACTTTGAGAATCAGAGCTTCCCTCTGGTGTAAACAAACAGCAGCAAAAGGTTAAATTCCTTCTTCTCTCTGGAAAAAGGCCTACATTTCCTAACTGAAAGCAAAAGAACTCTGTAAACAAGCAAAAAAAGATTAAAAAGCAATCCTATATTTAATCCTCCAAGCAGGGTTTCCCTTGGCGAGGATAATGGCATCCAGGGAGTTGGCCAATGCCAGTGACCAATCATCTGTAGAGACACCCCCTGGGAGGGCGCAGTCGGGGGGGGGGGGGCAATGGCACAGATATGATGATGAGCTTTTGACTAGTTCAAATGTCCAGTTCCATGTTTGGTAAGATACAGATCTTAGGAAACAAAGGTAAACATGAATCAAGTAACAAAGATGCTAATCTTGGGTATCAAGGGTGCCAATAAAAGAGTTAATGGATGCACATACTCAAAGCTTCTATTTCCATAAAGCAGCAGAAGACTCTCAGCTTCATATGAATTGCGCCAATATTTTGGGTTTATCTGACTTGCAAAGGAGATCAACTATCTTTGTATAGTTTGAGTTAGGGCCTTTTACCCTAGTACTCAAGACCTGGCTCGTTACTAGAGCTTTTAATCTATGTTAATTTTATTAATATTTGTATGTATGTATTTTTATCCTTTACAATTTTATCTTGTAAATCGCCTAGAGCATCGTGGATGGAGGGCGATTAATAAGTAATTAAATGATGATGATGATGATGATGATGATGATGATGATGATGATGATGATGTATACACACAATGAATCTCATAATTATCAGACTTGGGAAATAGTTAGAGGGATTTGCTCAGCCTTTTCCTTTCCCAGGAGATTATCTAAACAGAGTCATGGAGGGGTGGCTGTCTCTAGGTTACATTTTGGATACATTTTATATACACTTTGTATAAGAAATTGATACAGTACACAGTTTAAAAGATACAAGTTGCACAGAAATTGATTTATTGAAAGGTTAGACACAGTATAGCAGCAGTTCTCAAAATGTGCTCCAACAAGTCTATTGAGGTGCTCCATAGTTTCCTCCTCTTCCCTTCTCCCCCTGCCCCTCTAAGCTTTTCTTCCTTTTGCTTGCTCCTCCTCTCCTCCACCTTCCTTGCTGCTAAAAGTAAAAGCCTCCCCGCTCTGCCCCCCCCCCACCTTCCTTACTGCCAAAAATCTTTTCCCCACTTTCCTTGCTGCCCAGATCCTTTCGCCCTCACCTTTCATGCCTCCAAAACCCTATTTCTCTCCTACCACTCAAGGGGTGCTTTGATTATGCTTTTCCGGCATGGCAGAAGGGAGTTGAACTGGATGGCCACTGGGGTTCTTTTCTGCTATTGTTGTTGTTGTTATTTTTATTTTTATTGTTATTATTTCAAAGGCTGGGAGGCCATCTGTTGGAGGTGCTTTGATTGTGCTTTTCCTGCATTACAGAAAGAGGTTTAGCTGGATGGCCCTTGGGGTCTTCCACTAAGATGCTGTTGGGTTTATGTTGGTTAAAATTGTTCTTCATTTTAAACATTGTATTATTCTTTCTTTTGAAATACTGGAAACCTTTTGTTCACTTTTTTTCAAGAGGAAGAGAAGGTCTTGCCAATTTTGAGTTGGAGGGGGGTGTTCAAGAAAGGAATCGACATAGAGAGGCCTAGAAGGTGAAGCTTATGCTGTTTTCTTTTGGCCAGGTGAGGATAGATTGGAGGTCATCTACTTTTTCTTTTCTTCTTCTTTTTTTTGTGTTTCTACTCTATATTTCTTTTCATGATTCTTTTTTTGACTTTTGATGGAACTTTAAAAACTTTTTAATAAAGTTATTTCTTTTAAAATGTAGATGTTTTATAAAGGCACTGAGTGCAGAATAGCCTGTCGGGTGCTGTGTCCTGGAATTACATCACAACAGCCATCATAGTACAGTACCAGAGTGCACAGTCAGGAGGTGGGCAAATTGCCTCTGCCTCACTGCTTCATTATCATTCAATCAGCCCTTACTGTGCATAATCTTAGAAGAACAAAATGGCATGTATTCACTCCCATGTATTACCAAGTAAGTGTGCGTAAGATGTTCATGTGATGTTTTTTTTTATTCCTGGGAAGGCCAACCTACAATATGTTATTTCATATTTTTGTGTGTTTGATCATACACTTCTGACTGAAAACTCATAAGCAGGCTCAACTATATAGGAGTCAAGGTGATCTAATTTTACCTGGTGATTTGAGGGTGAGCTCAGCCTCCGCAGCTAGTCAAGAGGGGAGGAGGGCTTGAGAACCATCCCTTTTTCCCCAGATCTCAGTTATGAGGTCGATGTCCTCCAGAATTCCATTTGCATTTTTAATATTTTAAAATTTTCATTGTTAATTAAATGTGAACAGACATTACTACATTAAATTGTATAATAAAGTTAATTGTTGTGGTGTCCTCAATATGTACTACTCAGGTGGGGTTTGGTTGCTTTCTAAACACTACAGATTAGAAACCTTCCTTTGTGAATCATGGCCTCCAAGGCAGAAGCAGCTGTTCCAGAGGGCTTGAAGATCTGCAAAATTTGCTAAGATATATTCCTGCTTATCAATTGCACTGGCTGTATATGTATAATTATGTATGTTTTTAAATGCAAGTTCTTAATTTTAATGTAATTTTAATGCAATGGTTTTAAATGTGATGTAAACTGTTTTTGATGCATATGCTTATATTGTAAGCCACCCTGAGTCCCCTGATGGGTGAGAAGGGCGGGGTAGAAATGATGTAATAAATAAATAAATAAATAATACTGCCTTTGCAGCTCTGCTGAACCATGGGTTCTGGTTCCCAGCATACCTAAGCTCCGAAGTTCCAAATAAGACATGAACAGAGTGAGGGCAAGATCAGAAGTTCTATTTACTTTGGCCAAAAGTGGATGTTGGGGAAAAAGCACTCCCAAATCAGACATAAATGCAATGGATACATGCAGAGACATTTATAGAACCTTGACAGCAATTCAAAATACTGGACTTTTGTCATGCCAGGTGCCGATTGGTGCAAATTGCAATCTATGAGCTGATTGGTAAAGCCATGCTGCCCACTAGTGCTGCTGATTGGTTCCTTGGTCTGGTGGGAAATTTAATAAATTGTCATTGCTCAGTTCAAAGCCTCCAGCTATTTGCTTTGTCTGTCTTCTTTAGGTGCTTAAGGAAGGAATGTGGGCAAGATTTGACATTAATAATAATAATAATAATAATAATAATAATAATAATAATAATTTTATTCTTATACCCCGCACCATCTCCCCGAAGGGACTTGGGGCGGCTTACATGGGGCAAAGCCTGAATAGAACAATAAAACAAGACAAGAAACCAATAAAGCCAATAATCAAACCATAAAAACAAGTCATAAAATGGCTTTAATGGTTTGGCCAATGGCTTAATCCTTTAGCCAGAATTTCCCAATGAGTTTCAGCTGTGAAAACAATGGGTTCTAAGATCCCTTCATGGGTTCTTAGAGAGAGATAAAGATAATTTAGTGGGTGGCTTGATGAACTTTCAGGCTGTCAGAGGATTAATTCATTACTGGACAGGAGGGTTCATTGTCAGGCAGGAGGGTTGGGAGTCAGCCTGGAGGATTGATGGGATCAGCCCTGTGTCACCCAGGTCATCTTTGTGCCACTGTGTAAAGGTGAGGAAAAGGTGGGAAAGTTTATTTCTGGGTTTTGGGTGGTGAGGACCTTCATGATCTTCTAGCAGAGCCCCCTGGTTGTGGGTTTTGGGGTCCTGGATTTCGACAACAACACAAAAATATCCACCTTTCTTTAAATTCTGTAATAAAACTTTAGGAAGTATAAACTGAATTCCCAAGCCTAAACTTGCTTAGTTTCAGTAGATGTGACACCTTGATACATCATCTGGAATCTATGGGACAGGTGATGTATGTATGAAGACCTATACAGTTGTGGAATACACACATCTTGCATACCGAGATAATTTTATATTTCACCTTGAATGTAGAGTACTGCCCCAGAGCAATTTGGTCACGGTCACAGTATTTGAATTTCTCTACAATATTTCAGTGAGGGTAAATTAGGCTGCATTTATCTCTGAGGACTCCTGTCCTTGGGAGAAACTTCCAATCAGTTGCAGAGGCGGTCCAACAATGAGGCGAATTAGGCAGTCACCTGTGGCTCAAAACATATGGGGGCGCAGTCGAGACTGCTTTTTCTGTTGATTTGTTATAAAACATGATATTTTGGTGTTTAGTTTGCAAAATCTTAATGTAATTTGATGTTTAATAGGCTTTCCCTTAATCCCTCCTTATTATCCAACATTTTCGCTTATCCAACATGTTTATTTTTCAGTGATTGGTTTGGGGGGGGGGGGCGCCAAAATTCTGTTCGCCTACACTTGAAAAATACCTAGGGCCGGCTCTGATCAGTTGAATGATGAATCCAAACTACACTTCCTTAACAGGAGGTGATGAACTTCACTGGGATTGCTGCTCAGTTTCTCCTCTCGTACCTTTCCACAGGCGATACCATTTCCAGTAAAATTTATTCATATCTTCTCTCTCAGGCCCCTTCCACACAGCTGAAGAAAATCCCACATTATCTGCTCTGAACTGGAATATATGGCAGTGTGGACTCAGATATCCCAGTTCAAGGAAGATATTGTGGGATTTTCAGCCTTGATATTCTGGGTTATATGGCTGTGTGGAGGAGCCCTCAGCCATATCCAGATCATAGTGATGACTAGAAGTGATGCTGTATTGTTTCCAAGTGTTATTTTGTTTGGAATAGGCAAAAAAAGAACTATTGCAGAGAGGAAGCATCTGTAGTGTACATATGTATGTTTGTGTAGGTTTTCAATCATTTGAGATAGTTCTGGAGCAGTGTTGGTGAGGGGAATTGCTTGAAAATCATGCCATTAAAAAACCTGTGGTTTCAGGGCTTAGGGGACCATAAAAAGGATCTAGACCAGTGATTCCCAAAGTGGGCGCTACCGCCCCCTGGTGGGCGTTGAAGCGATCCAGGGGGGCGGTGATGGCCACAGGTGTATTTGAATGTTTTAACTTTTTTTGTATTACCTTTCTATTCTGAGTTCAAAAAGTAGTTTCATAATTTCAAACTTCAATGTTTCTAATTTACACCTTTCTTTACTATATTTTACAAAAAAGGTAGAAACATTAATACATATATCTTTCTGTTTAATTGCTATTAAAATTAAAAAAAATTAATTTCCAAGGGGCGGTGAGTAATATTTTTTCTGGAAAGGGGGCGGTTGGCCAAATAAGTTTGGGAACCACTGATCTAGACTAGAGGCTGAATTTTCCCCACCTCTTTATATAGGTCGATCTTTTATCTGAAAAGCCAAAATATTTTAAAACCCAGATTGTCCACATGAGTGACAAGAGAGTGACATCTCTGATTTCTGATAGGTGAATGTACACAAACTTTTCCCTATGCACAATATTATTTAAAAATATTTTGTATAAAATTACTTTCAGGCTATGTGTCTACAAAGACATTGCCCAGGGGATGCCTGGATGTGTTACTATCCTGTGAGAAGGCTTCTCTCATGTCCCCCAATATTATACCACCTGACATCCATTGGGAAGTAGCACCCAATAATGAAAGGACCAAGGTATTGACATCTCCAGCCCATTCTCTGTTTGGATATCAGCTAGCAAACTAATGCCTCTCCCTGGGGCGCCTGGAAGCATGGGCGCCTTGGTGTTTTTGTTTTCAGGCCTGCTCCTGGGGTTATTTGGGGTGCTGATTCAGAAAACTAAACTGGATAGACTACATCAGCTCTAGATTATTAAATATGGTTTTATGTGGGAGAGCAGATGGCCAATACTAGATGGCATATGTTCTGTATCAGAAACTAGAGCTGATGTGGTTTCTCCAATGCAATTTTCTGAATCAACACCCCCAAATAACCAAAACGAATATAAAGTTGAACAAAAACTGATTTGTGACCCTTTTTGTAATAACGTTGAGGCATGGTCCCTGATCAAAGTGGTCTGTGGTCAAAAAAAGGTTAGGAACCACTGATATAAAAAAAGGCTAGACGGGCTAGTGGGAACAAAACTTTGAGAAAGGGAAGTTTGAGAGATCTGGCCTTCAGGAGCTATCAGGGAAAGTTCTTAAAAATGGACTAAAAGAATATTATCATACTGCGTGATTATGGTTAAATCAGAAGACACCAAGAGTTATAGATGAAAAATATATTTGATGTAATTACATCAAATGAGAGACAGCATGATAATGATAAAATGATAAAACACTAACGTACAGTACTAGCAATCCTAAATGAAAATTGTATAACTTTCTTTGTAGATATTAATACTAAATAATTTAAGAAAAGTTTTCATGTGAAATAATCTGCTATGAAAAAATCAGTTCAATTTCCATTGAAGAAACTGTAAAAGGATATCGGAAGATCAAGAGACAGTGTGAGAAGATAGATGATACAACCAACGGACTTAAAATTAAAATTGTTAGACTCCTCAACATATTATGTAATATATGTTAAAGAAATACAGATGAAAACTTGTTGTAACAATGATAATCTTGCAAAAGAACTCATTCCTGGCTGAGGTGTCTATTTACACAGACAAACTCCAGCCTTCACAAACAGCCATAGCTCCACTGCTCAGGAGACACCAATGGCCCTCGCTCCAATGACATTGCAGGTTATAGCGAGTGCCATGAACGTGTCCAAGAGCTCTGCCAATGTCCTCCACAAACACCATACTACCCACCACCCAAGTGAAGGCTTTCAGATGGGGGCAATTCCTCCCAGATTTTCTGTTTTTCCTCCACCACAGACACCCCAGTGTTTCTGACTCTCTCCATTAGTGTAGAATTTGCATAACCCCACCCACTGCCTCTCCCATAACCCTTTCCTATTCTTTTCTATGGCACATAGTAAACAGAGAAATTGATCAGCAACTGAACATACCGGAAAGGTATGGGGAATATTCACCATGTTTTATAGGAGTTGTAGGTACTGGGATGTATAGTTCACCTGTAATCTAAGAGCACTCTGAATTCCACCAACGATGTACCTATAACTAACTTGGCACACAGAACCCCCATGACCACCAAAAAATACTGGAGGTCTTTGTCAGCCCTAGCTTCTGCCAACCTAGCAGTTCAAAAACATGCACATGCGAGTAGACCAATAGGTACCGCTTCGGTGGGAAAGTAATAAAGGCGTCCATGCAGCCATGCTGGCAACATGACCAGGAGGTGTCTACGGACAACAGGCTCCTCGGCTTGGAAATAGAACCAGAGCACCTCCCCATCGCCAGAATTGAGAACTGCTTTCAGAAATGAAAGAGAAAGCCTTTACCTTTGTTTTATGTATTTGTGTGTCATTGTTATACCACTGTATTAAGGCACTGAATGATTTGCCTATCTGTGTATGTTGTAATAATAATAATAATAATAATAATAATAATAATAATAATAATCTTTATTTGTATACTGTTCAATCTCCCCGAAGGGACTCAGGGCAGTTTCCAGCATAGGTAAAACATTACCAACACAGAAACATACAGCATAATCCACTCTGAGTCCTCTCTGGGAGATAGAGCGAGATATAAATAAAGTGTATTATTATTTATTATTATTATTATAAAAATTATTTAGAAAAAAGAATATATATAATATGATTTGGAAAATATTACATATATAGGAAAAGTTTTAACAAGAGATGTGTATATTTCATATAACCTGTATCACTTGTAAGGGGTTGGTTTAACTTCTGGTTTGGTAGTAAAATATAATAATAATAATAATTATTATTATTATTATTTTATTTGTAACCCACACTTCTCTCCCTAAAGGGGCTCAGGGGAGCTTCCAAATACAACAAGAAAACAATGCTGTCAAATTAAAAACAAAACCATTTACACATACAATTAAAACAAAGAAAACAACTTTGATTAAAAGGTTATAAATTAACTGAATTGTTATTAATCAACTGACACTGAATTACAGGCTGGATCTACACTGCCATATAATCCAGTACAAAGCAGATAATGTGGATGTTATATGGAAGTGTAGAAGGGGCCTGAGTCTGGATCTACATACACTACCATATAATCCAGTTCAAAGCAGATAATCTGGAATGTATATGTCAGTGTAGAAGGGGCCTGAGTCTGGATCTACACTGTCATATAATCCAGTTCAAAGCAAATAATAATCTGGAATTTATATGTCAGTGTAGAAGGGGCCTGAGGCTGGATCTATGCTGCCATATAATCCAGTTCAAAGCAGATAATGTGGATGTTATAAGGCAGTGTAGAAGGGACCTGAGCCTGGATCTACACTGTCATATAATCCAGTTCAAAGCAGATAATAATCTGGATGTTATATAGCAGTGTAGAAGGGGCCTAAGAAGTGTGTCCCAACACTGAAACAGTTGTGCAGCTCTATTCCGCCAATCAATCAAACCAAGGAGAGGAAGGGGAGTCTTTCTGGGCATGCGCAGCCCTCGCGTGGGCTTGGCGTGTATTTCTCCCCCGCTGCTCTCTCCGGAGGTCTCCCTCCAACCGTCTGCACACAAAGGCACCACATCCTGCCGTGTGGCAGCGAATCGGAGTGGAATCTGCTCCGGTTACAGCCGAGGGGCGGGAACACGGGTGTCTCTGCTGCTGCCGCTGCAAGGCAGGGCTCCATTTGCAAACCTGTCGCGGAGGAACAAGTGTCGCGAGAGGAAGCCCTGCGCCCCGAGCCCGCCCGCCTCCCTTGGCAAAGGCTCTTGGCACCGTGAGTAGCCTTAAACCCCCGAGGTGCGGCTGGCGGTGGCGCCCAGAGCTCCTGATTTCAGCTGCAATCCTCCGCAAATTTGCCAGGGATTTTGTTGCAAGAGGCTTGTTTGCATAGGAGCCACCAGAACGTGAGGCTCACCTCCTTCCTTTCCCTCCTGCAACATGAAACCTTTCCCCTCGGTCGGGTTGGCTTCTCTTTCCCACCTCCCTTCCCTTTCTCTTCCACCATCTCTATTGTCTTAGGGCCCTTCTAAACAGCCATATAACCCAGAAAATCGCACAATATCTGCTTTGAACCGGGTTATCTGTGTCCACACTGCCATATATTCCAGTTATGGCTGTGTGGAAGGGCCCTAAGCAGTTTCCCTCAATGAAGTCAGACCCCTTCCACACAGCTGAATACAATCCCACGTTATCTGCTTTGAACTGGAATATATGGCAGTATGGACTCAGATAACACAGTTCAAAGCAGGTATTGTGGGATTTTCTGCCTTGATATTCTGGGATATAGGGCTGTGTGGAAGGGCCCTGAGAAGTTTCCCTCAAAGGCAGAGTCACTACATACATACATACACACCATGCAGGCTGGCAAAAACCATAACTTTCCTTGAAGTTATGGTCTCCAGTCTGCATGGCTGATACAATTCTCCCTTAAGTTGCTGGTGCTAAAAATAAACACCTCTGAAAGGTCCGAGGTCAGGGCCCTTCCACACAGCCATCTAACCCAGAGTATCAAGGCAGAGTAACCCACAATATAATTAATAATAATAATAATAATAATAATAAACAGGTGGTCCCAGTAGTAATGGGCACATTGGGTGCCGTGCCAAAAGATCTCAGCCAGCATTTTGTCAATACACATTGACAAAATTACGATTTGCCAACTGCAAAAGGCCACCCTACTGGGATCTGCGCGCATCATCTGAAAATATTTCACACAGTCCTAGACACTTGGGAAGTGTTTGACTTGTGATTTTGTGATACGAAATCCAGCATATCTATCTTGTTTGCTGTGTCAGACTGTGTTGTTGTGTCAATAATAATAATAATAATAATTATTATTATTATTATTTATTTCTTATAACCCACCATCTCCCCGAAGAGACTTGGGGTGGCTCACATGGGGATAAGCTCTAAAAACAGCAGTTTGATGTACAATTAAAACATAAAATATAAAAAAATTACAGAATTAACGTAATACAACAATTATTTAGAACATTTTAAAATAAACACAACCATATCAATTAAAAAGCAAAATGGAATTATTCAGGTTGCATAGAGGGACAGGCTGTTCAACCATACAAAATAGGACCATAGCGGCATAAAGTGCTAAATATCTGCTTTGAACTGGGCTATCTGAGTCTACACTGTCATGCAGTGAATTTTAACTAGTTAACTGGTAGACTCAGATAACTGGTTAACCAAATCTCAATGAGTGTCCACTGAAATTTATCTGTCTTTAGTGTCCACTGAAGTTTATTGATGGAGCCTGATTTCTAAATTATTTTGTGTTATGGAACTCCTCTTCATGATTCACTAAAAAAAAGTTTCACCCCCCCCCCCCCCCGCCAATGTTTTTTCTTGCTACAGCCCTGCTGTCATGTATCCCAGTTCAAAGCAGATCATGTGGGATTTTATTCAGCTGTGTGGAGGGGGCTCCAGAGGAAGATCTGGGCCCTTCCACGCAGCCCCATATCCCAGAATATCAAGGCAGAAAATCCCACTAATATCTGCTTTGAACTGGAATATATGGCAGAGTGGACTGAGATAACCCAGTTTGAAGCAGATATTGTGGGATTTTCAGCCTTGATAATCTGGGATATATGGCTGTGTAGAAGGGCCCTGAGAAGTATCCCGCAAAGGCAGAGTCACTGTTGGGTGTTTTGCAAAAAAAATTATATTAGCCATGCAGGCTGGCGAAGACCATAACTGTGTCGAAGGGCCCTCTGATAATATTTTATCATCTTCTTTTCACATTGATTGCCTGTGTTCTCCTTGAGACCCTACTCCCCCTCCATTTCTCTTCCACCTTTCCCTCAAAGGCACAGGACCCTTCCACACAGCCCTATATCCCAGAATATCAAGCCAGAAAATCCCACAATATCGGTTTTGAACTGGGATATCAGAGTCCACACTCAGGGCCTTTCCACACAGCCCTATATCCCAGAATATCAAGGCAGAAAATCCCACAATATCTCTTTTGAACTGGGATATCTGAGTCAACACTGGCATATCGTCTAGTTCAAAGCAGATATTGTGGGATTTCCTGCCTTGATATTCTGGGATATAGGGCTGTGTGGAAGGGCCCAGGAGTCCTGTCGGCACAAGGGTTTAAGCCAGTGTGCCACAAGGGCTCCTTTGAATTGGATTATCTGAATCCACACTACCATCTAATTCAGTTCAGGGTGGATTTGGAAGAACCCAAAGTAACAGTTTTTGTTCTGGAGTTATCAACTTCACTTCCTAATTGGTTCTAGCATAAAAATATGGAAAAAAATTATTCAACTGCAAAAACTTTGTTGTTATGGGACATTCTGCATCACCTTTTGCTCTAGTTTTTCAATGAATCTCTTTCGCCTCTTCCTTACAGCTGAATAAAATGCCACATTATCTGTACAGGTCTATACGCTTCAGGTCCAGCCTATCTTCGTGACCACATCTCTTTTTATGAACTGGCGTGGACTCTGAGGTTCACCGACGAGGCCTTCCTCTCAGTCCCACCGCCTTCACAAGTTGGTGGGGACGACAGAGAGGTCCTTGTCGGTGGTGGCCCCCTGGGTCTGGAATGCCCTCCTGAGGGAAATTAGGCTAGCCCACACTCTCCAATGTTTTCAATCCAACCTAAAAACATGGCTCTTTAACCAAGCTTTCTAATACATTGGTTTTTTCACTGAGAGCACTTTATATGACTGGTTGGTTGTTATTCATTTTATACCTATAATTACCATAACAGTTTATCAATGTGTATTTTAGTGTTGATTGATTTTACTTTGGTATTTTATTTTTTTTGATGATGTGAATTATATTTTCCTTTGATATTGATGTATCTGTATTTATTGCACCATATATATGGTTATATTGTGAGTGTTTTGTAAGCTGCCCACTTGGTGACAGATAGAAATAAAGTATTATCATTATAATATTATTTTGGCCAGTTTCTTCAGCCCCTTCCACACGGCTGAATAAAATCCCACATTTTCTTCTTTGAAGTGGAATATATGGCAGTATGGACTCAGATAACCCAGTTCAAAGCAGATATCGTGGGATTTTTTGCCTTGATATTCTGGGTTATATGGCTGTGTGGAAGGGCCTTTCTTCTGATGTATTGCCTACAGCCCTGCCTCTTAAACTCTGGATCCCATTCCTATGTGGGGTCCTCTCTGCTCAATGTCGGGGGTCACCAAACAGATTGGCAACAGTGAAAGGCTTCTGAACGCCAGCAATGTACACAAATCGATTAGCTACAACATGCAAGGTTTTTCAGTGGGCTCTGCAAAAAATGCTTCAGCTGTACAAAATCAGCCTGTTTAGCAAGCCTTGCAATGAGTGATTATAATAAGTTTATTTATTATTTATTATAATTATCAGTAATTGCCTGATTTGTATGCCGGTTCCATATACCTATATACTTGGAGTCATGCAAAACATGCAAATGTAAGTAGTTAAATAGGTACCGCTTCTGTGGGTAGGTAACGGCACTCCATGCAGTCATGCTGGCCACATGACCTAAGAGGTGTCTATGGACAATGCCGGCTCTTCAGCTTAGAAATTGAGATGAGCACCTACCCCCAGAGTCGGGCACAACTGGACTTAATGTCAGGGGAAAACCTTTACCTTTACCTTACAGGAAAACATGCAAGTATCTTTTGGATTCCAAGGCACCAGGGGAGGATTTAGCTTTTGGAACTTTTTCTCCATTCTTCTCCAGCATCCTCTTTTCCTCATAATTTCAATACAAAACCCTTTTGCTCCAAAGTAAGGCCCCTTCTACATTGCCATATAATACAGTTTATCAAAGCAGATAATCTGGATTTTATATAGCAATGTAGAAGGAGCATCAGTATAGGAGGAAGCCAGTGAATGAACAGTGTGTGAGGTTCAACAGATGCACTCAAGAGCAGAAGAAAACCTTGGGACCAGAAGTGTTCTGGATTTGGGGATGTCCCCCACCCCTCCCAGGATTAGTATTTCCTATATTTGCACACACATTGATAACAAGATTTCTTAGAGATGAGACCCAAGTCTAAACATAAATTTCATTTATTTTCCATATACACATAGCCAGAAGGTAATTTTATACAGTATTTTAATATTTTTGTGCATGTAGCAAAGTTTGTATACATTGAACCATCAGAAAGCAACGGTGTCATTCTCTTAGCTATCCATGCAGACAATTTTGGATTTGGGAGTATTTCTGATTGTGGAATTCTAGATAAGGGGTGCTTACCTGTATTGGAATACTTTTCAGGAGGGCTTAGGAACCTTAGACTCTCTTATAATTCATATGAGGACCGTTGACTCTTTTTTTTTTTAGCACTTAACAATTCTGAGATCGAATACTGCTGTTTATCTACAGCTATTGCTATATTTTATTGTTTTTATCAGGGGATACTGTGAATCTATGATGTTATGTTGACTGTTTATTTCCTGTGTTTTGTTCTGCACATGTTGTATTTTGTGTCACACCTTGAGTGTTTTGTGAGCCGCCCCGAGTCCCTCTGAGAGTTGGTGACAGGATATAAATAAAGTTTATTATTATTTATTATTATTATTATTA
Organism: Anolis carolinensis; assembly: GCF_035594765.1. Taxonomy (NCBI): domain Eukaryota; kingdom Metazoa; phylum Chordata; class Lepidosauria; order Squamata; family Anolidae; genus Anolis; species Anolis carolinensis. The sequence goes on along the minus strand of NC_085843.1, from coordinate 221,423,249 downwards.
TTGATCCTGCAACAACACGGGAAATAACATTCTGGAGAAAGTTATTTTCTAATCCAATTTTGGTAGCTAAACCACATTTGATGTCATTACTGGATTAGGAGAGAGTGAGCAAACGGAAGCTTAATCCTGACAAGACAGAGGTGCTCCTTGTTAGCAGAAAGACAGACTAGGGTATTTAGTGTCTGCTGCATAGAGTTTCATGCTTCCTTAAATATCAAACTTGCAACTCATTATTTGCTCCTGGGTGACAGTATACAGTGCATGTGTAAATTACTTTCTTGTCTACATTATGGTACTATTCAAAATAGTCTTCACTAGCAGAGATGCATTTGTTCCACCTTTGAACCTACTCATGCAATCCACTTTGGATAAACCATTTCAGGCATTCCCCGAGCCACTGTCTAATAGTGTCTTTCACTCATCCTCAAAGACTTCCTTTCATCCATCCAAACAAGTGAAAGTTTGAGGGCACCAGACTGAGACTATAAAGCTGATGTGGCATCACTGACCTTCCCATTTGTTCTAGAAATTGTGGGGTTGCCAAAGAAGTATGTGGTCATCCACGTACTTTGGTGTAACTGGATTGCATTCAGCTGTTTCTCTGGTCTTTTCTTATGGGTGGCTTCTCCATCTGAACATTAGGATCCACCTGAACATTAGGAAGAACTTCCTCACTGTGAGAGCTGTTTGGCAGTGGAACTCTCCAGAAACTTTGAGATGCCCTAAATGATCCATCCTCAGATTCTGTGGTAGGAAGTAATGGCAGCTTTTTTTTAAATCACGTCAAACACAACTTGAGAACATACTGCAAGTCGCTTCTGGTGTGAGAGAATTGGCAGTCTACAGAGACATTGCCCAGGGGACACCCAGATGTATTACCATCCAGCTGGGAGACTTCTCTCATGTCCCCGCAAGCTAGAGCTGACAGACGCTCTCCCTGTCTTGCGGATTCGAACCAGCAACTTTCAGGTCAGCAACTCAAGCTTTAGGTACAAATATGTGAGGGGAAGTCATAGGGAGGAGGGAGCAAGCTTGTTTTCTGCTGCCCTGCAGACTAGGACGCAGAACAATGGCTTCAAACTACAGGAAAGGAGATTCCACCTGAACATCAGGAAGAACTTCCTTACAGTGAGGGCTGTTCGGCAGTGGAACTCTCTCCCCCGGACTGTGGTGGAGGCTCCTTCTTTGGAGGCTTTTAAGCAGAGGCTGGATGGCCATCTGTCGGGGGTGCTTTGAATGCGATTTCCTGCTTCTTAGCAGGAGGTTGGACTGGATGGCCCATGAGGTCTCTTCCAACTCTACTATTCTATGATTCTATTCTATGATTCTAGGTCAGCAGTCCAGCTCCTGTCACAGCAGCTAATGTGGAAACATAAGCTGTATCACTGTCATGCGAAAGGGATCCATATCTTCCACACAAGCATGCTCATGTTTTTAGATCTTCAAACAAGGGCTTTCTCGTGGTCCCAATAGCTTCAGGAATGTTTGGTGAGGACACAAAAAAAGGAATTTTTCAAAGCAGTCTTTCACAGAGACTGCTTTCAGATTGGGAACTTCCTCCTCCGAATGGATGGATCAACTTTCTGTGTTCTTTCTCTAACCAAATGGCTAAGGCCATCTTGTTGAGACAAGCCCTAAGAGCTCCAAGTAGAGTGTTTAGAAGGCACTGTCGCTTTCCTTTATTCATGTTTTTAAACTTGCTGCTGCTGTTAATATATTGTTGATTTTAATATTATTACTTCTGGAGGTGTTCCACTTGTGTTGCAAATTTCCAAGTGACTTAAATCAATAATTTCTTTAATTTCCATCTCTCTTACTTTAAGTGTGACCTGGGGCTGTACAGTTGGCATAAGCTGAGGTACTGTGGTTAGAGTATGTGTGTGCATGTGTTACACTTGAAGTTTTCTAGTAGCTTAAGGGCTCTGTTGTGTGATGTAGTTTATATAATATGTTTTATAATACTGTTTGTATAAGTTCTCATATCTCAAAGACTGAGTGTATTTGCACTGAGCATGTACTTACAATACAGTACTTACAAACTTAGTGGTGGAATTGTTTTTGGTTTATACTTCTGTACTGATCACCTGGTGTTGACGCTGGAAAATTGAGTTGTTGTAGTACCCATCTAATGAAGGTTAACTTGAGAAGACCAGATTGACAAAAGTTGGCTAAAGTAGCCTTGCCAAATATGGTTTTCCTAAACTCTTACTGAATGTAAAGAAACAAGCAGCAGTAGCCTCTAGTTTTCTTCACAAGAAAGAGGAAAGAAAGGAACAATGTATCTCTTTTGAAGAGGCACCCCCACGTAAAGCAATCTACTACTGTAATAGTCAGTAGTACAATCTGTTACCGCTGTCAGAAAAAGGAAAAGAATGTACTTTGGGACTAACTTGTGTCTTTTTATTTGGCAGACAGGAATATTTGGTGCAGATGACTGGAGCAACAACAAAAACAGTGTTGGGCTGTTTTAAGGAAGTCCTGAGAAAAGCAGTGTTCTAGAAGAGGCCGTCAATGTCAAACTTAACTTTGCAGGTAAGAACAAAGGTGCCCACATCAACCAGGGAGCTCCTGGTTATAAACTATGTCCTTGTTTTGTGACAGACAGGTTTTGAACACTTCTTTTCAAGCAGCACTGTTGGCACTGGACCTGGGGCTGTACAGTTGGCATAGGCTGGGGTACTGTGGTTAGAATATGTGTGTGCATGTGTTACACTTGAAGTTTCCTGGTAGCTTAAGGGCTCTGTTGTGTGATGGTGTGGTTTATATCATGTGTTTTATAATGTGGTTTGTATAAGTTCTCATATCTCCAAGACTCTCTTATGCTCCAAGCAGGATGTGTGTGTATGTGTCCGTAAATGACAGAACAATGTGCACCATCTCACACCCACACTGTTCAGATCACGAATTCCAGTGTATGTCTCCGCAATTGGGCAGTAGAGTTCCAGGCAACTCCCCTCCAGTTCGCCTCTACAAAAATAAAGGAAATTTAGGCAAGGCTCCAACAAACTTGAGCAACTTGCCTCTTCTAAACACTGCCTCTTCTAAAAACTGCTGTGGGGTGGAGCTGGTGGCACTGCTTTGGGAAAGTCAGGATCAACTTCTCATGATACTCACTGGATTCCCTTAGGTTCCCAACCCTTTTTTTGACCAGGGACCACTTGACTAGGGACCACTCTCCAACATTAGTACCAAAAGGGTTACGAATCGGTTTTTAGTCAACCTTAAATTCAGTTGGTTATTTGGGGTGCTGATTCAGAAAATTGCATTGGATAGACCACATCAGCTCTAGTTTCTGATACAGAACATTGAGCTTTATACAGGAAACTTTAATAATACTATATGCTATTTGGACATATTTTCTTTGTACATAGACCATCTTGTGTTTGTGTAGATACTTTACAAGTATTCTGGGATTTTGTATAGCCTGAGTGGCCTTGGGCAAGTCAAATCATTTCAGCCCAGAGGGAAGCAAAGGCAACCCTGTTTTGAGCATATCTTGCCAAGAAAATTCTATGATACATGATACAGAACATATGCCATCCAGTTGTCACCATCAGAAAACCATATTTAATAGTCTAGTGCTGATGTGGTCTATCCAACAGAGCTGGTCAGCTCTGCAGAAAGGAGCAGAAATAAAATAAAATAAAGAGGAAGGAGGTTCACGGACCAGATTTTCATTCTCAAGACCCACTGCTGGGCCGTGGCCCATGAGTTGAGAATCACTGCCTTAGGTAATCCCCTTCTATGATAGATTCATCTTAAGCCAGCCATAAATCAGTTAAGTCTTGAAGGCACACAACAACAAACAATGACGACATGGCTATTATGGAAAAGAAGTAATGGCCTTATTGCTCAGTCAATCCCTTTTATGGCTAGATATTCAAGGAAGGCAGAAGCTGTCTGGTAATTCAAGAAGATAATTTATTTACATTAAAACATCTATACGAAAACACACTTTTCCTTTCTAACAGAGCCATTTAGCCTAGTTAACAAAACTCAACAATATACATCTGAAATAGAGATAACCCATGACATTAAAATAATGCAATAAATAACACAAGAAGTAAATACATTCAAAGTAACATAGAAGTGTGTCATAATATATTTGGGCTGGAATGTGGGACAGAGGAACAAAACTTTGCAACAAACATGAGTTCTGGCATTTCACTTTCTTTGACACAGGGCAAATATGACTAATGCATGATTTGTACAATTGTCCACGTGATCTTAATTTCCCCAGTGTAGTTTCTGTCTTGGTGTTCTGAGGGAGAAAAAGATGGGCCTTTGTAACTATTCGTCTGCTGGTAGTGAAATTGTCATTTCCCTCTGGTTGATTGAAAGGTTTACACACAAATAGGCCAAACACATCAAGTTCAATCCCCTTTTCTTCCAGAGGTGGGGGATTACACAGGCATTTATCACACAAACCCACTTTTCCACTTATTTATTATCGTGTCAGAAGCAAATTGAAGGTACAAGTTGTAATGTATTTCAAAACACAAAGTTTTTTAAAAACTTGGGATTATACTAAATATCCTTTGACCAGTAGCTGGCCACTTGGAGTGCCTCTGGTGTTGCTGTAAGAAGGTCCTCCATTGTGCATGTGGCAGGGCTCAGACTGCATTATAATAGGTGGTCTGTGATTTGTTCTTCTCCACACTCAGATGTCTCAGACTCCACTTTGTGGCCCCGTTTCTTAAGGTTGGCTCTGCATCCCATGGTGCCAGAGCGCAGTCTGTTCAGTGCCGTCCAAGTCACCCAGTCTTCTGTGTTCCCAGGAAGGAGTCTCATCCGGTATCAGCCACTGATTGAGGTTTGGGGTTTTAGCCTGCCACTTTTAGACTCTGGCTTGCTGAGGTGTTCCTGCGAGTATCTCTGTAGATCCTAGAAAACTATTTCTTGATTTAAGGCGTTGGTTTGCTGGCTGGTACCCAAATAGGGGATGGGCTGGAGATGTCAATGCCTTGGTCTTTTCATTGCTGGTTTCTACTTCCCGGCAGATGTCAGGTGGTGCAATGCCAGCTAAACAGTATAATTTCTCCAGTGGTGTGGGGTGTAGACATCTTGTGATAATGTGGCATGTCTCATTGAGGGCCACATCTACTGTTTTAACATGGCGAGATGTATTCCACACTGGGCATGCATATTCAGCGGCAGAGTAGCAAAGCGCAAGGGCAGATGTCTTCACTGTGTCTGGTTGTGATCCCCAGGTTGTGTCAGTTAACTTTCGTACGATGTTATTTCTAGCACCCACTTTTTGCTTGATAGTCAAGCAGTGCTTCTTGTAAGTCATAGCACAGTCCAGGGTTACTCCCAGGTATTTTGGTGTGCTGCAATGCTCCAGTGGGATTCCTTCCCAGGTAATCCTCAAAGCTCGAGATGCCTGTCTGTTCTTAAGGTGAAAAGCATATGTTTGTATTTTAGATGGATTAGGGATCAGCTGGTTTTCCCTGTAATAGGCAGTAAGAGCACCTAAAGCTTCAGAGAGCTTCTGTTCAACCATTTCAAAGATCTCTTCTTGTGCAGTGATGGCATAATTGTCAGCATAGATGAAACTCTCTGCACCTTCTGGTTATTTGTGTAGATGTTAAACATAGATGGAGCAAGCACGCTCCCCTGAGGCACGCCATTCTTTGGTTTCTGCCATATGCTTCTCTGGCCCTGGAATTCAACAAAATAGCTCCTGTTTTGTAGCAGATTTCCTATGAAGCTGGTGAGGTGGTAGTCTTTTGTGATATTATAAATTTTTCTCAAGAGAAGGCGATGATTTACAGTGCCGTAGGCTGCTGACAGGGCTATGAAGACAGCTCCTGTAATCTGCTGTCTTTCAAACTCATCATCTATGTGCTGAGTCAGGTTCAACACTTGTAATGTGCAGCTTTTGCCTTTCCTGAAGCCAGTTTGCTGTGGACTCGTACATGGATCTATTTTTTCCATAATTCTATGCAAATATAAGTATCTCCAGAACTTTGTAAAGATGGCACAACAAGGAGATTGGTCTATAACTTTTTGGGTCATTACAGTCTTTGCCTGGTTTCAGGGTGGTTATGACTCTTGCTTTCCTCCAAATATTGAGAATCTGACAGGATGCAATGCAATTGTTCATCAGCTTCAGCAGCCAGCACCTTGCTTTTGGGCCAAAGTTCTAAATTTGTTCCATCCATAGATCGTCCCGGCCAGCAGCTTTGCTATTTTTACATTGAGGGCCATGTCCAATTCAGTAGATGTAAAAGGTTCATAAAGGTTGTTGTTCTCATCATCTGATTGACTATTGGTTTCCTTTCTACTTTGGTGGAAAGGTTGGATTTCTCATTCTTTAGAAGTTGAATGGGAACTACAGTTGCATTATCGTTGATAGCACTTTTGATATCACACCTCCATTAGTGCAATTGCATACATTCATAATTCTTTCGTACATCATCATAGCCCTGTCTTCTCAAACTATTGCTATTTCTTAATTTTTTTAATTAGTTTAATTGCACAATTTTATCATTTTAAAAAGGGGACAAATATAAGTATAAATTGAAAGGAAAACAGCCAGTTTGGGAATATTATGGGGGAGGGGGAGCTGAGGAGAATCTGTTGTACCAAGGTAGATAACAAATTGTGGCCGAATAGGATTTTACCCATTAATATCCAGGGACTGAAGAGTCACAGGGAAGAGGGAGGCAACCCTCCATTAACATAATTGTGTGATGGAGGCTTTTAAGCAAAGGCTGGATGGCCGTCTGTCGGGGGTGCTTTGAATGCGATATTCCTGCTTCTTGGCAGAAGGTTGGATTGGATGGCCTACGAGGTCTCTTTCAACTTTATGAATCTATTATTCTAACCCATTAATAGGATGCACACAGCTGCAATGCCAGTTTGCCTACTTTGTGCAGTAAAGTCCATTTCCTTGCAAAGGTAGGAAGAAAGATCTCAGATTGTCTATGTAGATATTTTTGCTCTGGTTCCTGTAAATTCAGCAAGGATACATTAAAAAGTTTTTAAAATATACTCCTGACAAATTGATATTATGCCCAAGTGAAGGCTCAAAAGGTTTGTACATTTCCCTGTCTGTAGTTCCACTCTGTTGCCACAACCCAGCAGGACTTTGCCTCATTGCAAGCATCTAATGTCTAATGTAATTATTTACAAGCAGTAATGGATCCACAAACGCAAAGAAGCTTTCACATCCTGGTCCCATTTCCATCTAGGAGCTAATTCTATGAGGAAGTAATCCTGAAATGTTTTCTAACTATGGACAGAGTGCATTTTTCTCAAATTGCCCTGTACACATGCAAACACACACTGAAGGAGCACAGATCTTTGGTCACATGTAGGATGAGAGTACCATTGTCAAAGTAAACCAAACCCAGCTGATTTCCTCAGGAAGTATATATTCAGAGCATGCGACCTCCTTCCCACACTCACTCACGTGTCCCCCCCCCCGCCCCCAAGTCCTGCAATCCCTTTAAAGAAATGTGTACTATTTTCCCAACATTATTTAAGATTCTAGCGTATTTTTGTTTTCTTTCTTAAGCAAACCATCTACCATATGTTCCTCCCTGAAAGGAGCAATTGTTGACAGATAATTAAGACACTGGTTTGCACTCGGAGATTTTGTTCTTGGGCTTCTTTCAATGCGGCTTTGAGGGCTTTGCTTTTCTAACTTCCTCCTCAGAGAAGAAATGAAAGAGCCACTAAAGTGACCCTTTTCACAACTCTCCCTTGTTCTTTTCATTTATTCTTGTCAACATCCAACAACAATTGTGGCTTGATGCTGGCCTGCTGTTCCTCTCTCTTGTTTCAGATGTTATGGGGGAGGGAGGGAGTGTATTGGGGGGAAATGGGAGCTTTAAATAATTCCGGAGACTTGAATTTTGGAAGTGTGCCTCCTGCAACATTTTGCAAGAAACACTACAAAAGAAAAAGCTACAAGGTAATGTGACAAAACTGTGTTTGGAAACATCTCCATTGTGCATATTGTTTGGTCACTAAGTCAAGGCTGATCGCAGCTCTCTGTGAAGTTAACACTTCGTGGCAAAACCAATGTTTGTGAGATGACTCCAGTGAATCATGATATTATGAAGTGGCCCAGTAGAAATTAGCTAATTGAATAAAGCACATGACCTGAATTTTTTGCCTGCAAAACATATGTATTTCATGACAATCTCAATAATATATTGTCAAAGACTTTCATGGCCGGAATCACTGGGGTGTTGTTTGGTTTCCGGGCTGTATGGCCGTGTTCTACGTAGCAGCATTTACTCCTAAAGTTTCGCCTGCATCTGTAGCTGGCATCTTCAGAGGATCTGATGGTGGTAAAGCAAGTGGCATATATATACCTGTGGAGTGTCCAGGGTGGGAGAAAGAACCATTGTCATTAATAATATAGAGGATGTCTATGCTCCTGGTCTCTTTTCCATTATGTCTACCCTGGAGAAGAGAAGATTAAAAGATGTCATGATAGCCCTGTTTGAATATTTGAACAAATGTAATGTTCATCATGTGAGGGCAATCTGGCTGCAACATCTGTAATGTTAAAGGTGGAGCAATCTTGTTTTCTGCTACTCCAGAGACTAGGATGAGGATCAATAGATTCAAACTGCTGGAAATAGATCACACCTAAACATTAGAAAGAACTTCCTGATGGCAGGAGCTGTTCAACAATGAAATATATTCTCGAAGTGTGGTGGAGTCCCCTTCTCTGGAGGTTTTTGAACAGAGGCTGAATGGCCCCATCTTTCAAGAGTCAAAGGATTGGACTACATGGCCTTTGTGGTCTCTTCCAGCTATATGATTCTGAATGCTAGACAACTTGACTTCCTTGATTCTGTGGTTTTCACCATATTATGCCATATTATGAACAAATTTAATCAGCTGAAAGGAAAGTTTTAATTATTCTCCTCTGCCACTACTTTGTTCTGTGACATCCTGGGTCCAGATAAGAAAGTGCCGAGGACTCAACAGCCCATTGGGATCAATCTTTGCAACATTTTGAAGACTTAATTGCTTGGCTCTCTGTTGAAAGTTTAGAAGGTGCAGTTTCATTAGATAACATGCTCCACATTTCAGTGTCAGACCACACCTGGAATACTGTGTCCAATTCTAGGCACCTCAATTGAAGGGAGATGTTGACAAACTGGAAAGCGTCCAGAGGAGGGCAACTAAAATGATCAAAGGTCTGGAGAACAAGCCCTATGAGGAGCGGCTTAAAGAACTGGGCATGTTTAGCCTGCAGAAGAGAAGGCTAAGAGGAGACATGATAGCCATGTACAAATATGTGAGGGGAAGTCATAGGGAGGAGGGAGCAAGCTTGTTTTCTGCTGCCCTGCAGACTAGAACGCAGAACAATGGTTTCCAACTACAGGAAAGGAGATTCCACCTGAACACCAGGAAGAACTTCCTGACTGTGAGGGCTGTTCGGCAGTGGAACTCTCTGCCCCGGACTGTGGTGGAGGCTCCTTCTTTGGAGGCTTTTAAACAGAGGCTGGATAGCCATCTGTCGGGGGTGCTTTGAATGCGATTTCCTGCTTCTTGGCAGGGGGTTGGACTGGATGGCCCATGAGGTCTCTTCCAACTCTACTATTCTATGATTCTATGATTCTATAGTGTGGCAACCCTATAAAATTCACAGGGAGGAAGACCTTTCTGCTTAAACCAGTGGTTCTCAACCTGTGGATACCCAGATGTTTTGGCCTTCAACTCCCAGAAATCCTAACAGCTGGCAAACTGGCTGGGATTTCTTGGAGTTGTAAGCCAAAACACCTGGGGACCCACAGGTTGAGAACCATTGGCTTAAACAATCCTTCAAACATCAGCAAAGCACAGAGGTAAGCAGAGGCATGGGCAAAGTTTTTTGTCTTGGGGCTGCATTGTGGGCCGACCAAGGGGGCTGGGCTGAGAGGAAAGGCGGGGCCGGGCATGTGCTGGGTGGGACAGGCCCTGGAGGGAGAGGGCCTGTGAGAGGGTGGGGCTGGGAGGGGGCAGAGCAGGGCCCGGGTCATCCTCAGGTTGTCTTCCTGGCATAAGGATGGGGCTGCTCGCTCCATCCTTATGCTAGGAGGAAAATAAGACATGTGACAACTGCCCAGATCCTCCTCCCCGATCCTCCTCCCCTGATCTTCGGGCTTTCCTCTCAGCATTATGTCGGGAGGAGGGCAAGACAGGCTATGGCCAAGAATGCTCCGGAGGGCTCTCAGCTGCTGCATGCCTTACTCAGGCCATTCTCTTGGCATAAGGATGGGGCCACTCGCACCGTCTTTATGCCAGGAGCAGGGCAAGACATTCGGTGGCTGAGAGTGTTCCAGAGGGCTCTCAGCTGCTACGTGCCTTCTGCCCTTTCTGCATAAGGATGCAGTGGGCTACCGTGTCCTTATGCGACAGGGAAAATGAGGAGGACCTGATGTAAGCACCCAGGTGGCCGCATCCAGCCCTGGGCCTTAGTTTGCCCACGCCTGCATTAGCGCCTGCTAGTGTCTACCAATATAGTAACCATTAAAAGCACGGCTGCAGAATTGAGTTGGCAACTCTCTGCTGTTGGAGAAAGAGGTTCAATATATTCGACCAGGGATATGAGGTTCTCCAGAATATTTTTACATTCTGGTGCTACATTTCATTAGGGGGGAAATCAATGCCATCCAGATTTTCTTCTCTCCCCCCACCCATCCCATCCCATACAATGACCAATGGTGGACTACTGACTTTTATTCTGTGCACTGAAAGTAAGCAGTGGTGAAGTCTGTCTTCTCTGGTGATGAAGTGGTTAAAGCCCTGGGGAAAGCAGCTGGAACAGATAATGGGGAAAGCAAGCTCTGGGATGGCAGCTGAAACTAATTAATGATGGCTCAACAAGAAGGTTCAGCCCCCCTCTCAGCCCCCCAAAAAGCACTAGGGAACTTAATGAGAAAAATAATCAAGGGGAAGCTAACAGCAAAGGTTTGTCAAGACACCCAAAGGCACTTTACACCCACAGTCAAGTCAGGTGACATGCTGAGAAAAGACAGATCTGGCCCAACAAGTTTTACTCTCTCTTTAAGAGAATCCTCCCACACTTGAATCCAGAGTTTGACTTCAGCAACTGCTCAAGAGGAGGCAAGCCAAATTGAAGTAAGGTGAGCTTGTAGGCATTGCACAGTGATCTCGTTGGCTGCAGGATTCTGGATGTTGTAGTCCTACACACAGGCACACCACTTTTGGAAGCTCTGGTAGCATCTTCCTTCAACAGTATTTGTCTCCGCTTTGAGGACAACAGCCTAATTCAGTTTAAGGAACTGAAACCAGTGGGAGGAGGGGAAAGTAAGGGCTTTCAGAGGAATGAGAGATTTTACACCGAATCAGCAATCTCTCAGTTTCTCCAGGCTTGAATCATGATCACTTTGGAGCCACTGTTGACTTTATTTTTCCAACTGACGTGGCCTTTATATGACTAGTTTGCCCTTTGGTTGATTTGGAATATGATCAAAAGTGAAACTGGGTCAAACTTCACGTGGTAGAACATTATAGTTACTGTGAGGAAATACTTATACCTTTGCAGTAAATGTGTCAAGCACCAAAATACAAACAAGATCTTGATTTGTATCACGGTTGCGTTCCTGTTCCCACAAGTGTAAATTGAAACAGAGTTAAAAACAGCAAGAACAGTGCTACAGAGAATCATTGGAGATGGAGGATTGTTTCCAAAAGAGCTAAAGTAGCCTTTAAGCAATTTTATTCAACTCACCACCAATTGTAAGGAAATCATGGCTTATATTTTCCATGTTACAGTAATGTGCAAATGCTTTCCAAAAAAACCCAGAAAATGCAGCAACTCCTGGTTGCCAGAGGGCTTGGCTGGAATGAATTTATTCGCTATTCACTATGTAACAAAATTTGAAAACAAAATCTGTTCCTGGTTTGAAAGGGTTATTTCCTGTTTAATTGTGCAGTACTTACTTTGAAATTAATTGCCAAACTCAAGTAGCTTTGTTTTTGTAGCTGCCACAAACTGTGTTGAATTGGTTGAGACTCTATAAGATATTCATTAAAAACTATAGCAAAATGTACTGCAGGATGTACCACAAAAACAAAGTTTTTGCAATTGAATCAACTTTTTCCATATTTTTTATGACAGAACCAATTAGGAAATGACATTTATAATCCAGGAACAAAAATCATGTTGCATAGTGAATCATTCCTTTTCAGGATAGAGAGGAACTAAGAACTATGTTCTTCCACTGTATTTTCTCCAGCAGCCTTTCCAGATAAGAAATCAAATATCTTGCCATGTCTTCCGCAACAATGCAAATGGTACAAAAGGAGGAAAGGTGGAACATCTCCTGGTGTGTGTGGTATCCTTCCAGCAAACATATACACTGAATAAAAGCAGTAGTTCTCCCACCTAAGGGAACTCCTTTGCCAAGATTCCAGTTTCTTCTTCTCCCACACTCCTCCACCTCTAAGCAGGCAAACAAAATCCCTTTTTCCAAATAATAGCAAGATTCTAGTTTCTTCTTCCCACTTTTACTTTCCCTCTGAGCAGCCAATGTAAACCCCTTCCTTTCAATCTTTAACCTCCAAAGGCAAAAGAACAACAAGGAGGACAAACTTGGCCAATTGGCAGGGAAGAGTACACAAGTGACCACTAAGGCCCCTTCCACACTGGGATATAATCCAGTTTATCAAAGCTTCTCCCAGAGAATGAAAAAACAACAACTAGCAATGTGCTTCCCTTTCCTAACACCCCAGATCAGATGTCCAGGATGCTTGCTCACTCCACATATTTTACTACATTAAATCCTTCTTGTCCTTCGTTACAGTGAGGAATAACAATTAAGAGGATGAGCTGGAAAGGTACTTGCTGAGGTGTGGTATGAAGGGATTTCTTGTGTGTGCACCCATGTATTTCTCATGTAATACCATAATACTGCATCTGCTAAGCCAGTCAGTCCTTCTATACCAATTTTCTGATTACTGTTTGGATAACAGAACTCCAGTGTCATCAGAGTGTATGAAATTCAACAAAAATTAAAAGAGATGTCTGACCTGCCACATCTATCTAATTCTAGTGGTTCCACATTCCATTAGCGAATGTGACTTGTCCAAGGTCACCCAGTGCGTTGTTGTGGCCAAGCAGGGATCTGAACCATTGTAGTCCAACACTCAAAACTATTATACCATATTAATATTTTATTTCATTTATGTATTTTATTTTATTATTTGCATCGTAACAACCTGGATGAAGGTTTAGAGGGGATACTTATCAAGTTTGAGGACACCAAATTTGGAGGGATAGCTAATATTGCAGAGGGCAGGATCAGTATTCAAAATGACCTCAACAGCTTAAAGAGCTGGGTCAAAACTTCGACAATTGAATTTCAACAAGGACAGATGTGAGATACTACACTCATGCTGAAAAAATAAAATGCAAAGATACAGGATGGGTGATGTCTTGCTTGACAACAGTCCATGTGAGAAAGATCTTGGAGTCTTCATGGACAACAAGTTGAACATGAGCCAACAGTTTGATGCAGCAGCTAAAAAGGTCAATGGCATTTTGAGCTGCATCAAAAGGAGTTTAGTGTCTAGATCCAGGGAAGTCATGGCTCCTCTTTATTCTGCTTTGGTTAGACCTCACCTGGAATTAATTCTGGGCACCACAGTTCAAAAGAGATATTGACAAGCCGGAAGGTGTCCATAGGAGGGCAACTAAAATGATCAAAGGTCTGAGACCATTAATCTCTATGAGAAGCATCTTAAAGAGCTGGGTATGTTTAGCCTGCAGAAAAGAAGGTTGAAAGGAGATGTGATAGCTATGTATAAATATGTGAAAGGATGCCATAAAGAAGAGGGAATAAGCTTGTTTTCTGCTGCCCTGGAAACTAGGGCTCAAAGCAATGGGTTCAAATTACAGGAAAAGAGATGCTACCTGAACATTAGGAAGAACTTCCTGACTATAAGAGCTATTCAGCAGTGGGACTCTCTGCCTCAGAGTGTGGTGAAAGCTCCTTCCTTGGAAGCTTTTAAACAGAGGCTGGATGGCCAGCTTTCGGGGGTGTTTTGATTGTGCTTTTCCTGCATGGCAGGGGGTTGGACTAGATGGCCTATGTGGTCTCTTCCAACGCTATTATTCTATGATTCTATAATGCCATTGAGAATCTGATGAAAGGTGTGGATGTCCTCCCTAGAAAAATCTGTACAAATACATGCACACAATTTTTCATAAGCGATTTATTTGGTATATTAGAAATAAATATCTGTCACAAATTAGTCCCGATTGAAAAAATTTGCAAGGAATATTTGAAATGACCTGATGCTTATCTTAAAATACACCCAGACAGGAACATGAGATGAAGGAAATTGAAGAAAAAGTTGTTTTTGTGCCCAATTCACAAATGGCTTGAAGCCTATCGATAAATCCTTTAAGGGAACATGGCTCCCAAGTTAAGAACCACTGTGCTACATGTATGGAAAAAGCATAATTCCCCATTACAGGCCACTTTTATTTTCCCTCCTGCATTCTCCTTGGCTCAAGTTATTTTCTAAATTCTTTTGGGATTGGGATTAATTTTGAACAAACAGTGCCACCTACTGTCACTGTGTGGCTATGACGTTTTCTTTCAGTATTTTTGTTGTAGTGGTTCCAGTTTGGACCACAACCCTGGAGATTAGGATTTGAAATATATGAAAACCCACTGGCTGACCTTTAACAGTCACAGTCCCCCTACAGAGCTGTATAAAATCCAGATTATCTGCTTTGAACTGGATTATATGGCAGTGTAGACTGAGATAATCCAGTTCAAAGCAGATAATGTGGATTATCTGCCTTGATATTCTGGATTATATGGTAGTGTAGAAGGGCCCTGAATGCATCTACACTCCAGAATTAATGCAGCTTGACATTACTTGTACTGCCATGGGTCAATGCTATGGAATCATGGGATTTGTAGTTTTACAAGGTCTTTATCTTTCTCTGCCAAAGTGTACTGGTGCCTCACCAAACTCTAAATCCCAGGATCCCGTAGCATTGAGCCACAGCAGTTCAAGCGATGTCAAACTGCATTGATTACAGTGTAGATGCACCCAGTGTCAAACTTCTTCGGAACAAATCTTCCCAAGAAAACCTCTGTGATAGGTTTGCCATAGCATCACCATAGGTTGAAAACAACCTGAAGGCATATGACAATAACTTTAGGAAAGTGCTTCTTAATCTATTTACTGTTCTGATTTTAGAAAAAATTAATACTGGTAGGCAAATTTTGTTCATTTTTGTGGTATTAATGTGGATTTTTTACAGCTGTGTGGAAGGGGCCAGGATCCACACTGCCATATAATCCAGTTCAGTGTGGATTTTTTACAGCTCTGTGGAAGGGGCCAGGGTCCACACTGCCATATAATCCAGTTCAATGTGGATTTTTTACAGCTCTGTGGAAGGGGCCAGGGTCCACACTGCCATATAATCCAGTTCAGTGTGGATTTTTTACAGCTCTGTGGAAGGGGCCAGGGTCCACACTGCCAAATAATCCAGTTCAGTGTGGATTTTTTACAGCTATGTGGAAGGGGCCAGGGTCACACTGCCATATAATCTAGTTCAATGTGGATTTTTTTACAGCTGTGTGAAAGGGGCCAGGGTCATACTGCCCTATAATCCAGTTCAATGTGGATTTTTTACAGCTCTGTGGAAGGGGCCAGGGTCCACACTGCCATATAATCCAGTTCAATGTGGATTTTTTACAGCTGTGTGGAAGGGGCCAGGGTCCACACTGCCATATAATCCAGTTCAATGTGGATTTTTTACAGCTGTGTGGAAGGGGCCAGGGTCCACACTGCCATATAATCCAGTTCAGTGTGGATTTTTTACAGCTCTGTGGAAGGGGCCAGGGTCACACTGCCATATAATCCAGTTCAATGTGGATTTTTTACAGCTCTGTGGAAGGGGCCAGGGTCCACACTGCCATATAATCCAGTTCAATGTGGATTTTTTACAGCTCTGTGGAAGGGGCCAGGGTCACACTGCCATATAATCCAGTTCAATGTGGATTTTTTACAGCTCTGTGGAAGGGGCCAGGGTCCACACTGCCATATAATCCAGTTCAATGTGGATTTTTTACAGCTCTGTGGAAGGGGCCAGGGTCACACTGCCATATAATCCAGTTCAATGTGGATTTTTTACAGCTGTGTGGAAGGGGCCAGGGTCCACACTGCCATATAATCCAGTTCAGTGTGGATTTTTTACAGCTCTGTGGAAGGGGCCAGGGTCACACTGCCATATAATCCAGTTCAATGTGGATTTTTTACAGCTCTGTGGAAGGGGCCAGGGTCCACACTGCCATATAATCCAGTTCAATGTGGATTTTTTACAGCTCTGTGGAAGGGGCCAGGGTCCACACTGCCATATAATCCAGTTCAATGTGGATTTTTTACAGCTCTGTGGAAGGGGCCAGGGTCACACTGCCATATAATCCAGTTCAATGTGGATTTTTTACAGCTGTGTGGAAGGGGCCAGGGTCCACACTGCCATATAATCCAGTTCAGTGTGGATTTTTTACAGCTCTGTGGAATGGGCCAGGGTCACACTGCCATATAATCCAGTTCAATGTGGATTTTTTACAGCTCTGTGGAAGGGGCCAGGGTCACACTGCCATATAATCCAGTTCAGTGTGGATTTTTTACAGCTCTGTGGAAGGGGCCAGGGTCCACACTGCCATATAATCCAGTTCAATGTGGATTTTTTACAGCTCTGTGGAAGGGGCCAGGGTCCACACTGCCAAATAATCCAGTTCAGTGTGGATTTTTTACAGCTATGTGGAAGGGGCCAGGGTCACACTGCCATATAATCTAGTTCAATGTGGATTTTTTACAGCTCTGTGGAAGGGGCCAGGGTCACACTGCCATATAATCCAGTTCAATGTGGATTTTTTACAGCTCTGTGGAAGGGGCCAGGGTCCACACTGCCATATAATCCAGTTCAATGTGGATTTTTTACAGCTGTGTGGAAGGGGCCAGGGTCCACACTGCCATATAATCCAGTTCAGTGTGGATTTTTTACAGCTCTGTGGAAGGGGCCAGGGTCACACTGCCATATAATCCAGTTCAATGTGGATTTTTTACAGCTCTGTGGAAGGGGCCAGGGTCCACACTGCCATATAATCCAGTTCAATGTGGATTTTTTACAGCTCTGTGGAAGGGGCCAGGGTCCACACTGCCATATAATCCAGTTCAATGTGGATTTTTTACAGCTGTGTGGAAGGGGCCAGGGTCCACACTGCCATATAATCCAGTTCAATGTGGATTTTTTACAGCTGTGTGGAAGGGGCCAGGGTCCACACTGCCATATAATCCAGTTCAGTGTGGATTTTTTACAGCTCTGTGGAAGGGGCCAGGGTCACACTGCCATATAATCCAGTTCAATGTGGATTTTTTACAGCTCTGTGGAAGGGGCCAGGGTCACACTGCCATATAATCCAGTTCAATGTGGATTTTTTACAGCTCTGTGGAAGGGGCCAGGGTCACACTGCCATATAATCCAGTTCAGTGTGGATTTTTTTACAGCTCTGTGGAAGGGGCCAGGGTCCACACTGCCATATAATCCAGTTCAATGTGGATTTTTTACAGCTCTGTGGAAGGGGCCAGGGTCACACTGCCATATAATCCAGTTCAATGTGGATTTTTTACAGCTCTGTGGAAGGGGCCAGGGTCCACACTGCCATATAATCCAGTTCAATGTGGATTTTTTACAGCTCTGTGGAAGGGGCCAGGGTCCACACTGCCAAATAATCCAGTTCAGTGTGGATTTTTTACAGCTATGTGGAAGGGGCCAGGGTCACACTGCCATATAATCTAGTTCAATGTGGATTTTTTACAGCTCTGTGGAAGGGGCCAGGGTCACACTGCCATATAATCCAGTTCAATGTGGATTTTTTACAGCTCTGTGGAAGGGGCCAGGGTCCACACTGCCATATAATCCAGTTCAATGTGGATTTTTTACAGCTCTGTGGAAGGGGCCAGGGTCCACACTGCCAAATAATCCAGTTCAGTGTGGATTTTTTACAGCTATGTGGAAGGGGCCAGGGTCACACTGCCATATAATCTAGTTCAATGTGGATTTTTTTACAGCTGTGTGGAAGGGGCCAGGGTCATACTGCCATATAATCCAGTTCAATGTGGATTTTTTACAGCTGTGTGGAAGGGGCCAGGGTCACACTGCCATATAATCCAGTTCAATGTGGATTTTTTTTACAGCTGTGTGGAAGGGGCCAGGGTCACACTGCCATATAATCCAGTTCAATGTGGATTTTTTTACAGATGTGTGGAAGGGACCAGGGGCCATACTGCCATATAATCCAGTTTGTGGCAGAAAAAATGAAGTTCCTGGAGTGCAACAAATACTTTCACATTAAGTAGTACACAATGAAACAGGAACAGACACTTTCAAACCAGGAACAGAATGTCATAATTATTATAATTAGTCAGACCTTGTTGTATGGCCATCTGTACAGACAGATTTCATGGTGTACTTGTGCCAAGGAACAACAGGATGATGTTGCCAGGTTATACATGTTGGTTCCTCATTGGGTGTATGTTGACAACATGGGTACAGTTTAGTAAATGGCAAAAACATACTACTGGCTGTTGGGACATGGATGTGCTAGAGAGGAATGTAAATACTGAGAACCAAGGTCATATAGGAGGCTAATAGGAACAGCCATGTGTAACCCACGAACAGCACCCTGTCCAGACACAACCAAATCTGTCTGGACAGATGGCCAGGCAGCCAGGCTCTAAAAAGTGTCAATAATGACAAAGTTCTGTTCTTGACTTGAAAGTGTTGTTCCTATTTCATTGTGCAATGCTGACTTGGCAATAGTGGTCCTGCCCCATGAGGTTTATTTGTGTGGCAGATACTTCATGAAACATCTGGAAGGCACAGTTTTTCTGGCCAGGACAAAGACCTTTGCAAAGATCCACATATTCGTACATCCGCATCCTGGGGCTTTTAAAAAAAAAGCTGCCAGTGTTTCCATTGGAAGTCCTGTGGTGGCCATCTTGGAACAAAGCAGCGAGTATGGACAACAGAGGCAGAAATCCCAGGACTATCTGGTCTGTATGTGGACTTCTTCTGAAGTCCTGGGAGTTTTAGCCCCTGTTTAAAACCCATGATTTAGTGTTGTCTGGAAGTGCCCTTTGCTTCATTAATAATCAAGTTTTGGGAGGCTGGCTACTATCACCAGTGAGATATTTTTATTTCATTTAGTTGCACTGTATTGCTTTTAGATGATACCTCTCTCCCACATTTCAGTGCAGCAATATAAAAAGACGGTGCACTCTAGCCGGCGAGGAGTGGTGAGGAATGATGGGAGTCACAGTCAGGCAATGCCAGGAGAGAGCCAATCTCCAGATTTAATTTAAATAAAGAGCACATACTCTGGAAGACCTTATCCAAGGCTTTTTAGAACATGTATCCAGGCACAAAATGATCAGTTGTCAATTATGTGATTCAAAGTTCAACTCATACAGAAAGTGGGTAATGTCTGTGAATATGAAACATTATTGGGAACCAAAAAGTAAATTGCTCAGACTTTCCTAAGGCCCTTCCACACAGCCATATAACCCAGAATATCAAGGCAGAAAATCCCACAATATCTGCTTTGAACTGGGTTATCTGAGGCCACACTGCCATGTATTCCACTTCAGGGCAGATAATGTGGGATTTTATTCAGCTGTGTGGAAGGGGCCCTAGAGTACCAAAGGTCCAGAGGTCGATGGCCCACATTCATAGAATACTGCATTGTATACTCTTCCTCTTCGAGGAACTAATTCTGTGTTTGTTTTTAACAAACTTGCCCTTGGCTCATCATTTTTGCAAAGGGCATCCGAGGTGTTTTATCAGCATTCATAAAACTCTGCTTGCACAAGTCCTGTTCAAGCAGGACTTTGCCTGAATTATGGCTCTCCCGCAAATGTCACAGATAAAATGCTGATTGTGGGCTTGATAACAATAGGGAACGAGCTGCCCGAGAGCAAGGAAGAACCAGGCACGAGGAAATCAAGCAAATTGTTGTGTTTTCCCCCCATCTCTCTGCCTTTTTCCTCTTTCAGGTAGTAAATTAAACCAGGCAGTGGTTGCATGTTCTCCCTCCGATCCAAAGTGACTATTGGGAATGGAGCTCACAAATGTTCAAGATGTTGTTACCCAGCTGAACATCCATGGCCCAACACTGGCTTTCAGGAACATTAGCTACTCCGTCATCACGCCTTGGACATTTCCTTTCAAAGGAAGAGAAGAAAAAGAAGTTCTCAGCGATGTCAGGTAAATAAACTATATTTTCAGGTTACTGTGTCACTTTTACTTGTACTAATTGCTGTGAATTAATCCTCTCCCACCTCAAATCTTTAGGGTCAGGAAATGTTGTTAGTACATGTTATGTTCAAAAATAATACATTAATCACTGCACCTTACTTTCTGAGTAAGGTGCTCCTTTTTCATTAATTGTCATTTTTAAGTCACAGAAATGGCCAAATGTAGTACCCCTTGAAAATTTTTGAAAGTTACAAGTAAATTACAAGCCTTTCTTAGCAATCATTATCACTTCTCTTTAGTTGTTGACATTTATGAAAATGAATGAATGTTATGCGCTCAAGAGCTTAAAATGACATGTTACAGGGAATTTTGTCATTCATAACATGGTGTTCTTTTCTGGATATCATATCTCTGTGCATTTAAGGTGTGTCACATAATATGGCAATAAGAAACGTACATAAGTGCCACATCAATATGATATTCATTGCTCTCTTGTTGACAGATGAGGGACTCTTGTGTTGTTTTTTTAACTCCATGCCAATGTATAACTTTGTTTTTGCTCAAAACAATGCGAGTGGTTCTTTGTCTTCCCATTTTATCTTTGCAAAACCTTATGAGATAGGTCAGGCTGAGGCCTCTTCTACACTGCCAAATAAAATCCAGATCATCTGTTTTGAACCAGATTATATGGCTGTGTAGACTAATCCAGTTCAAAGCAAACAATGTGGATTATTTGATTTGATAATCTGGATTGTATGGCAGTGTAGAAGGGTCCTGAGAGAGAAGAACTGACCAAGATTGCTGAGCCCCTTTCTATACTGCCATATATTCCAGATTATCAAAAAGATAATCCACATTATCTGCTTTGAACTAGATCAGTGGTTCTCAACCTGGGGTCCCCAGATGTTTTTGGCCTTCAACTCCCAGAAATCCTAACAGCTGGTAAACTGGCTGGGATTTCTGGGAGTTGTAGACCAAAAACATCTGGGGACCCCAGGTTGAGAACCACTGAGGCTATACTGCCATATAATCCAGCTCAAAGCAGATAATCTGGATTTTATATGGCTGTGTATATAGAAGGGGCTTTAGTGCTCTTCATGGTTCAATAAAGACTTGAATCTGAATCTCCCAAATTTCTATCCCACACTCTAAGAAATCGATGCCTTTAGTGTTACACTAATTGTGTATTTCTTTTTCCACAGTGGTATTATGAAACCTGGGATGAATGCAGTTTTAGGGCCAACTGGAAGTGGGAAAACCTCGTAGGTATTTTTCTTGCTTTGCATCAGTGGCTATGTATTCCTCTCAAAAAGGTACTATGGAGTCCTTTCATTCTACACAATTATAGCACTATGATCCCCTTTTAATTGCCATAACTGCATCTTATGGCATCTTGGACTTCATAGTTTGAAATTCTCTGGCTGAAAAATCTAAGTACCATTCCCTAAACTGCAAATCCCAGAGTTCCAACCTTAACAGTTAAAATGGAATCATAACATTGTAAATTTATGATATGTGAAAGGGCCCCTTGTTTCGCCACAGTCAATCGTAGGCAGTAGCTTTATATCCAGGATGCAGTGAATCCATTCTGGGGTTTATTTCAGACTTCAGAGGAGTGACCCATGGTCCTGATCTCTTAAGGGATAAGATTCATAACATTGGACCAGTGTTCAGGCAGTCCCCAAGTTATGAACAAAATAGGTTTGTTCATAAGTTGTATTTTTAGGTAAGTCGGAACAGGTACATTTCTAAGTGTAACTCCTGCCAAATACATTTTTAAGCTTTGGATAGCATAAGGAAAGGTTAACATCTCTGTAATGCTTGTTTTGCTATCTGTGCCTCTGTTCAGATGTCACCTCGCTTTCTGTCCCTGTCATAGTTGGCTTGTAGAAATAAGAATTGGCGATAAAGCTTCAGTGGAGACCCTTTTTTCCCCATGATAACTCTTCCAAGGGTGGATTTCCCTTTCTAGGGATAGATTTTTCTCACTTCCTATTTTCACGCCCCCCATGAGTCATTAGTAAGTCGGATATTTGTAACTTGGGGGCTGCCTGTATTTACTACATTCTGGACTTGGAAGCCACCACCACACAATGCTCCATTTGCTAGAGTTTTCTTTCCTCATCATTCCCTGATGATAACCATCCCATTCATGTAAAACTCCACAAGGAGCAGCCCTACATGCATGAGAGATGGGGTGGATCAATCAGTTTTTCAGCCACATAATTATTCATGTTCATTACCATAGATCATATGCAGCTGCCACAGGTAGATCATTTCGCTTGTAATGAAAAGTCAGAATATTGTTAACTATTTGCTGTTTTATTGTTGGATTTTTACTATTGGGGAGAAGGTGAGATTTCTGCCCAGAGTAGTGGTACTCAAAATGGGCTGGTGGGCAGGTTTGATATTGATCCACAAAACATTAGCTGCCGATCTGCTCTGAGTTTCCAGGCAAG
This sequence comes from Anolis carolinensis, assembly GCF_035594765.1. Taxonomy (NCBI): domain Eukaryota; kingdom Metazoa; phylum Chordata; class Lepidosauria; order Squamata; family Anolidae; genus Anolis; species Anolis carolinensis. The sequence goes on along the minus strand of NC_085843.1, from coordinate 221,400,530 downwards.
AAAGTAGTCTATTGGTATAAATATGGTGTTGGTCCCTGCCACATCAGGAGGAAAAAGTCCTATCAACCTCCTACATCGGATGGTTAAAGTAATACAGTAATAATAATAATAATAATAATTATTATTATTATTATTATTATTATTTTATTATGACACAGCAAACAAGATAGATATGCTGGATTTCATATCACAAAATCACAAGTCGAACACTTCCCAAGTATCTAGGATTATTATTATTATTATTATTATTATTATTATTATTATTATTATTATTATTATTATTATTGTGATTGGCACATTGGGTGCCATGCCAAAAGATCTCAGCCGGCATTTGGAAACAATAGACATTGACAAAATTACGATCTGCCAACTGCAAAAAGCCACCCTACTGGGATCTGCACGCATCATCCGAAAATACATCACACAGTCCTAGACACTTGGGAAGTGTTCGACTTGTGATTTTGTGATACGAAATCCAGCATATCTATTCTGTTTGCTGTGTCATGCAATAATAATTATTTATAACCAGCTTCTATCTCCCTGAGGGGACTCAGAGGGGACTCATCCTAGTTCTGCATCCTGACCTTAGATTATTTCTACATGCCGTGCTGCTGAAGCCTTTTCTACAATTAGTTAAAAAATAAAATTATAATCAAGTTTGTGTGCTGATGGATTATGTTGTGACACATGAAGAGCCATGTGTTCCCCATGGCCAAAATTATCTATTCAGTCTGCACACAACTAAACTGCCTTCTGCAAAGGGTCTTTATAGTGAGAAGTAAAAACTTCTGAATGACATTCTGAGTTTATTCTATGGCACTATCTGTAAAAATGAAAAAAGCAGGGGAGAAATGATCACACAAACTCTGCTGACCTTAGGCTGATTCAGAGAAGGTATTCTGAGGATAATTCAGAATAATGGTAACTGGTTGCTTCCATGCCAGTAGGGTGGTGAATCCTCTTGCTAGTCCAACCATTAAAAACACTAATGAAACTATTTAGGACAGTATTTCTCAACCTGGGGGTCGGGGTCCCTGGGCGGGTCACAAGGGGGTGTCAGAGGGGTTGGCAAAGACCACCAGAAAATACCTATTTCTGATGGTCTTAGGAACCCCTTTGGCAGAGAAAGCTGGATGTAGGTGAACTACAGCTCCAAAACTCAAGGTCAATGCCCACCAAATACTTCCAGTATTTTCTGTTGGTCGTGGGAGTTCTATGTGCTAAGTTTGATTTGATTCCATTGTTGGTAGAGTTCAGAATGCTCTTTAGTTGTAAGTGAACCATAAATCCCAGCAACTGCAACTCCAAATGATAAAACCAATCCCTCCCAAGCCGACCAATATTCAACTTTTGGCGTATAGGGTCTTTGTGCCAAATTTGTCCAGTGAATAAAAATATATCCTGCATATCAAATATTTACATTACGATTCATAACCATCACAAAATTACAATTATGAAGTAGCAACAAAAATAATTTTATGGTTGGGGGTCACCGCAACATGATGAACTGTATTAAGGGGTCGTGGCATTAGATAGGTTGAGAAACATTGATTTAGGGAATATGGTTCTATTATTTTGGATAGCTCATTTAAAATTCAGGTTAGAAACCAGAGCAGATTCATTACTGGCATGGAAGCAACTAACCATAGAGACAATTCACCTGAATGAAGAATGGTAATCCTTAATTCAAGACATCGTGATGGCCAATTCAGTTTTCAGACTCTGCTCCAGACTTCTGAAAAATCTAGACTTATTGTGGGACAGCATATCAATGTGTAGTTTTAGGAATGGGCATTTAACTGTGGTGGTGTTGTTCTATTCTCTTTAGGCTCCTTGATATCCTAGCAGGATGGAAAGACCCCAAAGGGCTTAAAAGTGGACAAATCTTTATGGATGGAAAGTTGGTAGATGCTAACTTTCATAAGTGCTCTGCCTATGTAGTACAGGTAAATTCATTTCAGACCACTTTTTGGGTATTCATTTGGTAATCCATGAGAATGAGGCCCCTTCCACACAGCTGTATAAAATCCACATTGAACTGAATTATATGGCAGTGTGAACTCAGATAACCCAGTTCAACAGATAATGTGGATCATCTGCCTTGATATTCTGGCTGACGTGGCTGTGTGGGGCCCCTGATGGTGCAGCAGATTAAACTGCTGAGCTGCTGAACTTGCTGACTGAAAGGTTGCCAGTTCAAATCCAGGGAGTGGAGTGAGCTTCTGCTGTTAGCCCCAGCTTCTGCCAACCTAGCAGTTCAAAACATGCAAATGTGAATAGATCAATAGGCACCGCTTCGGCGGGAAGGTAATGGCGCTCAATGCAGTCATGCCGGCCACATGACCTTGGAGGTGTCTACAGACAATGCCAGTTCTTTGGCTTAGAAATGAGATGAGCACCAACCCCCCCAGAGTCGGTCACAACTGGACTTAATGTGAAGGGAAAGCCTTTACCTTACCTATGGCTGTGTGGAAGGGCCCTAAGTGGACAGCTGAATCTTTGCTGCAACTGCATTTCTTCCAAAAGTGTTTCAAGCTCATTTCTTCCAGTGTCATAAATTATTTGGAATCCTCTTTTGTGGGAAGACATGTTTTTGGAATAGAGAAGTGACAGGAATGAATAAGTTAATTCCTTACCCTGCACCTAAATTCCATCCTCCTGAAGTTGTATTCGATCTGTCATTATTTGATTTCATATATATTCCTCCTTTCTCCCAAAATGGAACTCGAAGTGGCTTTCAATATACGTTTTTACAAATATATTCCTCCAGAAATATTTATGGACCTCTCTGTGTCATACACTGAGATCCTATAGTATGCTTCTAGTTTACCATGGTTATCCATGATTTCAGGTATGCACAGGGTGGTTCTGGAACATATTCCCCATGGATGGATAGTAAGGTTGTGTGTTTGACAAGACTCCATACCAAAAGTGGGGAAAATGTAGCCCTGCAAGAATGACTGTATTACTGATTCCATCAGCCATAGCCAACATAGCCAATGGCGAAGCGTATGGGACAGACCTTCCTGCTGTACAAATCTTTTGAAAATACCTGCATTTTCAAGGATATAAAACGTATCATTACACTCACCATCTTGCTGTTGTCTATCATAACACTATGTAACATGATTTTTATTCCTGGTTTGTGTCATTTCCTAACTGGGTCTATCACAAAAACATGGAAAAAGTGCATTAAACCGCAAAAACTATGTTTTTGTAGGACATCTTGCAGCACAATTTGCTATAGTTTTTCAATGAATATCTCATAGAGTCTCAACGCATTCCATATCGTTTGTGGCAGCTACAAAAACAAATTTTCTAGAGTACAACAGCACCGGGCTATGGCGCAGCGGGTTAGTAGCCAGCAACAGTAAATCACTGACTGTGAGGTAATTGGTTCAAAGCCCAGGTCAGGGTTAAAGCTCCTGACCATTAATAGCCTAGCTTGCTATTGACCTAAGCAGCTCAAAAGCAGATGTGTCTGTAAGTAGAAAATTCTGGGATGCAGGGAGGCTAATTTAACTTAATTTATGACACCATAAAACTGCCGACGGCAGGTGAAGAACATGAGGAAGTACTGCCATCAAAAGGACTCGGCGTTACAGTGGATGATGAAGTGGCAGCTCCCCCTGTGGCCAGAATCGAGCATACCCTCATGAAGCTGGAAGCTGGAAAAAATTTAATAGCCTCCATTTGTTTGTCTGTATATATCATATGTCAGATAATGGCATTGAATGTTTGCCATGTATTTGTGCATTGTAATCTGCCCTGAGTCCCCTTCGGGGTGAGAAGGACAGAATATAAATACTGTAAGCAAATAAATAATACTTTCAAAGTAAGAACTGCACAATTGAACAGGAAATAACGCTTTCAAACCAAGAACAGAAAAAAATTCAGATTTTGTTACATAGTGTAATGAATCATTTTAACATCCATGTGCATTTAATCAGCATATGATCAAGTAACATGAAACATTATATAGACTGTCATTATGAATGCATTTATATCATCTTAAAAGAAAAGAAGCTTATGTTTATTTTCTTTCTGTTCTTAGCCCTGGGCAAGAACCATAAGCTTGGCCATAAGGATTTGGAAGATGTCAAAAAAGATTTGTCAGGATGGGTTGCCTTGGAGCCTGATACACTGCAATATGACATCTCTCTAATACAAATTAAACCTAAAGTATTGGATATATACAGTACGATGCTTGTATCTGCAGGGCCAGTAGCCATGGCTTCACTTGCCCATGTCTGCAAAAATATTTTTCTCTAGACATTTTCTATGTCTTCCAGTGTAACCCTATGGTATGGTCCCACTAGATGTTGGCCATGGAGTTATGCTAGAGTGCCTGGCATTGTCTAGGTCCCTCCAGTGCAATATTATGGTACGTTTCTACAGCAAGTCATTCATTTCAATAGAGTTTGCTACTATCCAGTATTGCATTTCCGAGGTATGTCAGGGAACATATGGTATCCCCTAAAGATATGGAGGTTGTACTGTAATCCTATCCAAAGTTCAGCAAGCTAGCAGTATACTGTTTTTACACTTTCTCAGGATGTTGTCAACTGATATTATTGTCCAGTGTGTCTCTCCTGGGTACCTTTTTGCTTCTTAACCATCTAAATTTTCATGATCTGAAGGAGGATATTCTAACAGGAACGCTCAGCATCCGTGAGAATCTTCAGTTCTCTGCCAGTCTACGGCTCCCAATAAACAGGAGTAGCAATGAAGAAAAGAAGTTGAAGGTTGATGCCGTGATACAAGAGCTGGGCCTACAGGATTGTGCTGACACCAAAGTAAGTCATGATACTATTAGTTTTCACAAATAGTAGACAGGGAGCAGAAACTGACAAATCTGTCCATTTTTCTTTCTATTGTATTCAGGGTTTTAAAGCCTTTCCATCAGAAATACAAATAAATTTGTGAGTTGTATTGTATAATGTTCCCGCAATTTAATATAAAGAGTCCACTTTACTGTATATAATGGGACTTTAGCATCCATGGGTTTAGGTATCCCCTGGACGTCCTGGAACCAAACATCAGTGGATACCAAGGGCCAACTATACTGCACTATTTGCATTGATCAAATCTAATCGCTCTAATACTTCCAGCATGATGTAGTGGTTGGAGCACTGGACTATGACTGGAGACCAAGGTTTGAATCCTCACTCAGCCATGGAAACCCACTGGGTGTCCTTAGCAAGTCACACTCTCTCAGCTTCAGGGAAGGCAAAGGCAACCTTATGGCAACCTTCTGAGTTGCCATAAATTGAAAATGACTTGAAGGTATGCAACTAGAACATAGAGAAATACAGTGTTATTCCTGCCTACCTTGTGGTTTCCCACTTGTCAGGGCACCCCTAATCTAAACAAAGATTTAAAACCAGTCTTTAAAAGTCCTCAGCTCAGATGGAGATAGTTTTCAATTTTGCTTTCTTCTTCTTCCTTTTTGAGCATTAATCCTTTAATTCTATTGAATGTTTAAAGAAATGCATATATTATTTTAGAAAATTATTTTCAAAAGAAAAGAAGCAAAATCCCACCCGCCCCTAATGAGAAAATAAATCTGTATCTCGAGAGTACCATTTTCACCCTATGCAGTGGCGCAATGGGTTAAACCGCTGAGCTGCTGAACTTGCTGACTGGAAGGTTGGTGATCTGAATCCACCGGACAGGGTGAGCTCCTGCTGTTCGACCCAGCTTCTGCCAACCTAGCAGTTCAAAAACATGCAAAATGTGAGTAGATCAATAGGTACCATGACGGCAGGAAGGTAAATGGCATTCCATGTAGTCATGCCAGCCACATGACCTATGAAGTATCTACGAACAAGAAAGGCTCTTTAACTTCGAAATGGAGGTGAGCACTATCCCCAAAGCCGGAGATGAGTACCACTCCTCAGAGCTGGAAGGGGAAGCCTTTACCTTCATCTGTGTTTCATTGTTTCTAGGCATTGAATGTTTGCCTTTGGTTTGTGTATGCTGGAATCCGCCCCAAGTTTCCTCAGGGAGATAGGGTGGAATACAAATAAAGTGTTGTTGTTGTTGTTTGCAAAAAATATGCACTATATGAATTGAAAGGAAACTTTCCAAAGTTCTCTGGGAATGACTTGTTTTGATATGTTTTTAATGGACAAAATTTGAACCCGATAAATGAAGTTATATAGTCCAGACATACCATAGTTTTGCTTCCTATCCTGCCATGATAGGAGTAAAAACAAGCAGTAAGCCTGTCTTGTGACTCTTCACCAAGTGAAGTAAGAAAGTGACAGTCAATTTCTAATTCTCATACAGGACCAAGCTTCTTGGCATTCATACCTTGGCTTTGGGACAGTGGTTTGTAAACTTTGACCTTCAGTTTGGAACAGCCGTAATTTTGGTAGCTGAACTCCAAAAGACCATCACTTTTGAACATACCTAGAAAAAGTAGAATTACATTGTAAGATGTCTGTGACATCCTGAGAAAGACAGTGGATTTTGTAACCCTGATCTTCTTTCTTTCTCCACTTCTTCCTTTTCTTTCCGTTGCATTCAGATTGGGACTGAATTCCTGCGTGGTGTTTCGGGAGGAGAGAAGAAAAGGTGCAGCATTGGCATGGAACTGATCACGTCACCATCCCTGATCTTTCTGGATGAGCCAACCACAGGACTGGATGCAAATACAGCTAACTCCATCATGCAGCTATTATACCAGTGAGTTTCTGTGTCTGGCCTTTCTTTTCTCTATCCCAACACAAGACTAACTTTGGCAGGCATCTTTGGAGAATTTGTTTGGATACTTCAAAAACACATACACAAAGACCATAAGATAAGATATATACACATGTTAGGCTACTGTGTATATAGCCAGAGAGTTTAGTACGTTGTGTCTCTTGCAGTCATTTCTATCCTAAAGATGCAAGCCAGTTTTCAATTTAAGGAGCAGCTTATATACAGCGATATCTCCTGAAGGAGAATGAGCAAAGTAAGTACCTTCTGCAACATGCAGTTGCCTTAAATGCACATACTTTATGTGTTTTAGTCTACTTCCAAAAATGCCCATCAATGGAGAGCATTTAGGTAGCATTTCTGTGGTTTCCTTGTGACATACTCATGTGCTACTCTCTGATAATGCTGCTACTGTTATCTTTGCTTTTCAGACTTTCCAGGAAAGGAAGAACAGTCATCTTCTCTATTCATCAGCCACGCTTCTCTATCTTCAAGTTGTTTGACCACCTGACCTTGATGAACAAGGGGGAAATCATCTTTGCAGGGCCAGCAGAAGAAGCCACCACCTATTTCAATGGCATTGGTAAGGAAGGAGAGCAGAACTAACATGGATACTGAAGAGTTGTTCCCAATATGTCTGTGTATACAGCTTGAACAAGAATAAGATAACGAGTGAAGCCTTTGCAATCAAGAAATAAAATTGTGAATGGATTGAATTGTACAAATTAAGTGAATTTTTCTGGATGATAACAGCTTGTTTTCATGATGGAGAATTAACTAGCAGGTGTGAACCACACTAGGTGACACCATCGGAGGAATTGACACCAAAGCAATTGTCTATAACATTTTTGTGCAGTATTTCAGGGGAAATTTTTATCATGTATTTTCTTAGTTATAAACACAAAACCATTTTTCATAAGCTTAGCTTGCATGTACAGTGATACCTTGACTTAAGAGTTTAATTTGTTCTGTACTGAGCTCTTAATTCAAAGCACTCTTATCACAAAGTGAATTTTCCCATTGAAATGTTATTGATCTATCCTAACCCCCTTATAAATAACAAATAATGTATAAATGCACATTCACATCTATATGTATAAAACGTAATGTGCATAATTAGGACCAAGCTAACAACAAACCACTGGGCCAAATCACTCCAAATTTGGCCACAAAACTAATCACTTGGCTATTCACTACTATTCCACCTGGCAAACCAAGGATTCCCATATGCCACAGCAATTCGTGGCCAAGCACAGCTAGTGGAACAATAAAAAAGGAAAAATCAACTTTAAAATGGTATAAGCACAAAGTTTTGGCAAGGAAGCACAAAGCACAAAGGGAAGAGGCAGAAGCATCCTTTTCTTCCTATTGTACACATTCCAGCCTCCCTCTCTTCCTTCGTGAAGCCAAACATGCCAGGAATAAAAACCACACAAAATCGACTAACCCAAAATTCCTCAAAGTGGACAAGAGCAAAGCAAACAGCAATCTCCCAAAGCATACGAGCCCGAGGTACGGAGACTACTCCTTTGAAACCCAAAATCCCTGTACTCTCATGATAGTGTTCCCTTTGGTGCTAGCTTTTAACTCAAAACTCTGCTCTTATGTCAAAGTGAAACCCAGGCTAAGCGACAGCTCTTAATTCAATTAATTTAGTTAATTGATTCTTAGTGGAGTGGGACAGCAGCCTCCCACAGGAAGCCATGATGGCCTTGCAGGCCTTTGAGCAGCAGCGAGGCGCTTGCTGGGTGCCAGTTCTTGCCCTTGTCCCCTCCTCCTATCTGTCCTGAGTCCAGGAGCAGGAAAAGCAGGCAGCGTGTGGAGCCTCCACCACCAACTCCGGGGTGGACATGCCTTGTCTCCTGGCATCTCTCGGCCTCCAGAGGAGGCAGAATACCACCCGGGGTTAGCTTCTCCAGCTGCATGCCCGCAGCGCCTCTAGAATCGTAAATACAGATTTAAATAATCACACTTACGACAAATGATTTTTTTGTACAACTTTACTTTGCATCCTTCCTTTTTTCTCAAAAAGGGAACCAAGATGCTTGGGCAGGCTTATGTAGAGAGGTACGGTCTTTCAGATAGCCTGGAAGTAAACGTAAAAGCTATTATTTATACCAAATAGCCTTTGGTTCATCTATACTTCATGAAAGTATTATATAATAATAAATGTGTTGGTCCAAGCACACATATTTTCTTGAAATTACAGAAATTATTTGGGTTTTTAAAAACTGTTTCTGATGCATTCTCAATATGGTTTTTATTGTAATTCTCATTTGTTTTTTAATTGTGAGCTAACTTATTTAAAAATAGGATTGAGGGGAGGGGATATGAAAATCCACATTGCTTCTCCAAATATGTAATCTATTTCAAGGTGATACTGGAAATACTCCAAAATGAAGCCAGTGTGAGCTTCTTCATCTCTGTTCAATCCCCTTCTCGTGTATATTTCTGTTTCAGGCTACCACTGTGAGCAGTTCAACAATCCCTTGGACTTCTTTCTGGATGTGATCAGTGGAGAGGTGGTGCAGTCCCAGTTGAGAGAAGGCTTAGGTGGGTCTTTTGCAGAAGTCAACTCAGGTGGAAAAGTAAATTCAGTTTTGGTTTACTAATGTGTGCTAGATAAAGTCAGCTATACCACCTAACTCAGTGCTTCCTGTCTTGTAAGTTTCTGCCACATATAATGCATCTTCACTATAAATCTACCAAAGACTTTGAGTCATAATTTCTTCCATTGGGTGCATCTCCACAGGAGAATTAATGCAGTTTGACCCTACTTGAACCTCTGTGGCTCAATGCTGTGGAATCATGGGAGTTGTAATTAGGTGAGGCACCAGCACTCTTTGGCAGAGAAAGCTCAAGACTTTATGAAACTACAACATTGAGTCATGGCAGCAGAAGGGTGTCAACTGCATTCATTGCACAGTGTAGATTTACCTACAGTCTAAGGGCCCTTCAACACAGCCATATAACCCAGAATACCAAGGCAGAAAATCCCACAATATCTGCTTTGAGCCGGGATATCTCAATCCGCACTGTTATATATTCCAGTTCAAAGCAGATAATGTGGGATATTATTCAGTTGTGTGGAAGGGGCCTAAGCTATAGGGCACTCTCTTTTCTATTTGCTTCTTGTTTGCCATACTAGTATGTAGAATTTCAACTGTTCTGGATATAACTTTACCTGCTCTATTGCTTGCCCTTAATACTTGCTTTTCTAAAGTCTCCATTGCAACTTTTGCCATTTTTGACAAGCTGGCCTTTTATGAAAAAGATTCTTGCCATCAAAACATTTGACCTAAAAATAACTATTTAGTGGCTAGAGAAATCTGCTACAGTAGAGTCTCACTTATCCAACATAAACAGGCCAGCAAAATATTGGATAAGTGAAAATGTTGGACAATAAGGAGGGATTAAGGAAAAGCCTATTAAACATCTAATTACATTGTGATTTTACAAAAAGCACCAAAACATCATGTTTTACAACAAATCGACAGAAAAACAGTTCTACACATGGTAACATTATGTAGTAAGTACTGTATTTATGAATTTAGCACCAAAACATCGCAATGTATTGAAAACATTGACTACTAAAAGGCAGACTGCATTGGATAATACAGAACGTTGTATACCTGAAGGTTGGATAAGTGAGACTCTACTGTATGTAGTAAGTGAAGAGGAGTTCCAGACACATTTATTAGTCTGCCACCTAGTGGATAAAGATAGAATAAACTGGTTAAATTAATTTTTAAAACCAAATAAATTGGTTCATTGGCCTAGAAGCTATTGCAGACAGACTCACACTCTTTGCTCCTTTATTAGTTGAAATGTGTAAGTAAAATTTTCAGTGAAAGTCAAACAATTAGTATAAGACAAACTCACAAGCTGATAAAAATATAAAGGTGTCAGAGGCAAAGTTCAAGACATTTGTCCCAGACAGCAGTGTCTTTTGGGATAGCTTTTGGAGCAAATTGATTCAAACTGTTTTTATCTTAGGTAACCGTTGAGTGATGTGTTCAATCCTTCATTTCTTTGAATCAGACAGTAAAAAAGACATCAATTTCTCCAGCAACTCTTCTCTTGACAAGAGTGTGCTCACCAACTATTATCGCCAGTCCACATACTATGAACAGCTGCAGGAGGACCTGAAAAGCCTGCAGTCATCTCAGAGCCACTCCTTGGATGTCGCTCCATCCAAACCCAAATACGTTACCTCATTCATCCACCAGGTGAAGATGAAAACATTAAGGATGGGAAGTGGGGGGAAAGATGGAGAGACTCAGAAATAAGCACAATGATTTTCCTTTCTTTTCAGCTGTGGGTACCTTTGATCTTGAGCTTAGAAAAGTTGCTTTTTTGGAATGACAACTCCCAGAAAACACAAGCTAACATGGTGCTTGCTGGAGGAGTCTGGGAACCATTTTCCTAAAAGTAACTTTCCCAAGTTCTGCTTTGATTATGTCAGTGACATCCAACCTTTAGTTCCCCGAGGGCCAATCAAACTTTAGTATAGGAATGTGAGGCTTCAATATGGCTGTTTTATGGCCATTTCTTAAAAACTTAAAGCAGTAAGGATAAACATTTTTTTCCCAAATGTTAAATTGAAATATTTTTCCAGTAAGAAGGACAAGGGCCAACAAAAATAAATTGGTGGACCACATGTGGCCCGCAGGCCACAGGTTGGACCAGACTGGATTATGTGATGAGCATAAGCAGCATACACATGCCAGCATAAGGTATCATCAGAAAGTGTTGGGGGAATCTCATTGTTTATAGGATTTCAAAAATAGGCCAATATTATACATTACCTGTTTAGTTACAAGTGCATTCCTAAGTAACATCTTATGGCCTGATGCTTCCAGCCAGGAGTCACACAGTGATGCAGGTCTATTCTGCTGATGATCAGGGTGACCTTTCTAGTCCCCATCTACCAGTGAATAAGCTATGACAACTGAAAGCAGGGCCTCCTGTTTGCAGCTTCACTCACTGCCAGGAAGAGGCTGGAAATGTCATCCTGCTGCTTTATTTCTAAATAAATATAGTTTCTATTTAGCTTGAGAGTTACCAAAATAACTTGAGAGTTACTGGTAAAAATAGGCCTAATATTATATCCCTTACTATAGTAAAGGTAAAGGTTTCCCCTTGACATTAAGTCTAGTTGAGTCTGACTCTGAGCGGTGGTGCTCATCTCCATTTCTAAAGCCAAAGAGCCAGCATTGTCTGTAGACGTCTCCTAGTTCATGTGGCCGGCACGACTGCATGGAGCACAGTTACCTTCCCACCGAAGCGGTACCTGTTGATTTACTCACATTTGCATGTTTTCAAACTGCTAGGTTGGCAGAAGTTAGAGCTAACAATGGGAACTCACCCCATCCTGCAGATTCAAACTGCTGACCTTTTGGTCAGCAAGTTCTGCACCTTAACGGTTTAACCTGCTGAGCCACCATGGCCCAATACCCCATACTATACCATACCATAAACTCTGTCTTGACTTGATATTAATAGTGAACTACAATAACTAAGTGCAAATAGACAAACTACGGTATGTAACACAGTTTTACGGTATTATACTTGTATTTTAATTTTTTATATGAAGTATTATTTTTGCTGGTTGCTTCAGAGTTCCAGTTGCATGAGTTACAGTTAACTAAGAGTCTACTATATATTCTATTTTGAGGGGAAAATATCAAATGGTGTGGTGAAGGATACTTGATGGCAAGATTTAATGGTCATTGTTTTCTAGCTGTACATTGTGAGTTGTCGCAATGTGAAACAACTCCTGAGGAACCCTCAGACTTCCATCGGCCAGCTCCTTTTGGGCGTTGTCTTCTCTTTGTTGGTTGGACTTATTTACTATCAAATACCCAACACTCTGCCTGAAGCTCTACAGAACAGGTAAGGAAGAATTACAGAGGTGTTCTTGTTGGGATGGGTCCAAGGTATAGAAATACACCCATTTTCTTTAGTTCCTGCTTCAGACATCTTGGTTAGTTGTCAAACCATTACATATCATGAAAGGCTTAAATACACACCAAACAGAGGCAGACAAGAGCTTTATTGTTTCTGTCTAGCAAGAAGATAAGAAGTTATGATTAGGCCTATATTTAAGAAAATCTACCATCTGCTGTTGCTTATTCATTCAGACGACTCTTCGTGACCTCATGGACCAGCCCACTCCAGAGTTCCTTGATTTCCCCAGCATCATTCTCCTCTCCAAGCTTTCCTGTCTTCTCATGATGTGGCCAAAGTACTTCATCTTTGCCTCTAATATCCTTCCCTCTAGTAAGCAGTTGGGCATTATTTCCTGGAGGATGGACTTGTTGGATCTTCTTTCGGTCCAAGGCACTCTCAGGATTTTCGTCCAACACCACAGTTCACAAGCGTCTATCTTCCTTCGCTAAGCCTTCCTTATGGTCCAGCTCTCGCATCCATAGGTTTCTACGGGGAATACCATTGCTTTAACAATACAGACCTTCGTTGCCAGTGTGATGTCTACTCTTCACTATTTTATCTAGATTGGTCCTACCATCTAGTGGCTAACAATATATAATTGTATTATCCACACAATACTCCGTAACAAAATTTGGAAAAAAATTACATTCCTGGTTTGAAAGTGTTATTTCATGTTTAATTGTGTGGTACTTACTTTGAAAGTAGTTGTTATACTCCAGAAACTTGGTTTTTGTGGCTGAGGGTAGTACTATTATTTGCTTCAGTCCAGGCATTTCATTTGTAATTTTCCTTAATAAAAATATGCAGTTTTAACCTTCCAATGTGCAGACTGCAACAAAGTTTTTGCAGTTTAATAAACTTTTTCTATGTTTTCAGGATAGATCCAATTAGGAAATGACATTTATACCCCAGGAACAAAAATTGTGTTATATAGTGTAATTGCTAACACCAGCAACTACTCAACAATCATGTTTATGAGTTGGATTAAATCAATCTAATTCTGCTGCAGTGCAAAAGTATCCTTAATATAGTAGCCCCCGATGGCGCAGTGGGTTAAACCCTTGTGCTGGCAGGACTGATGACTTGAAGGTTGGGTTGCTGACCTGAAGGTTGCCGGTTCAAACTTGGGGAAAGCACAGATGAGCTCCCTCTATCAGCTCCAGCTCCATGCGGGGACATGAGAGAAGCCTCCTACAAGGATGTAAAAACATCAAAAAAACATCCAGCCATCCCCTGGGCAACATCCTTGCAGACTGCTAATTCTCTCACACCAGAAGCGACTTGCAGTTTCTCAAGTTGCTCCTGACACGGAAAAAAAAAAATCCCTAACATGAGTCTTTGTAGATGCAACTCCTAACCATGTATGTTGCACATAACCTGCACTGCATGCATCTGATAGATTATAGTCAATGAAGGCAAGTGCTAAAATTTACTTGCTGCAAGAAATCTTGTTTTGGTTTATAAAAAGAACTGGTGCAATTGCTTTGTTAAAAACTGAATTCCTGCAATTTGCCACATTGCAACATTCACATAAGTAAATATAATACATCTATTCATTATCTTGTTGCAGGTTAGGGGCCTTCTTTTTCATGGTGCTCACTCAGATCTTTGGGAATCTGTCTGCAGTGGAGCTCTTCATCTATGACAGAAAACTTTTCATGTGAGCAGCTGTCATGATTCAATAAATTCTTATCTATATACCCTGAATAAATTAACAGTTAAATTTTAACCGTTTTTAAACTAATTAGTTTCTACTTCATTGGCTTAATTAGATTCATGTGTTTTATTTAATTATTTAAATTTATGAAGTAGTTTTTGTAATTGTTATAGATGTTTTATTCTTGGGGTTGTTTATTTTGTATCGTTTTATGACAGAGAATGTTTCCCATCCTTTTCTGGAAACTGCCCTGAGTCCCCTGGAGAAAATAAATTATTATTATTATTATTATTATTATTATTATTATTATTATTATTATTATTATTATTATTATTAGCAGCTTGTGTACCCAGCGGTGCCCAGGTTATTTTTTATGAATGCTCCCATTAGAAAATGCATAAGAATGGGGGTGAACTACAGTTCCCAAAAATCTTGGGTCAATCCTCCCCAAACCCTGCCAGTATTCACAGTTGGCCATGTTGGGTCTGTGTGCCAGGTTTGGTCGAGATCCGTCATCTGCTGGGTTCAGTGTTTTCGGAATTCGGGTGAGCTATAACTCTCTGATGCCAAGGGAGTATAATTATTAACATCGCATTGATGTTCAAGCTGCTTCCCTGGTCCTTACTCCAAGATCTGTGCTGGGGAGTTTTAGTTGATGAATGCCTAGGTTTGTCAGTCTTCAGTCCACCCCTTGTGCTCATATTTGTGGAAGACAAAGAGTGTGGATCCAGCTTTCCTCCTTTACTTTGGAGATTTGACTGTTTGCACACAATTGAACCTATGTACAATTTTCAGGTGTGTGGATCTTATCAGATATACCTGATATTGTATATAGATTCTGGAATGTCAAGTTTGTTGGTTTCATGTTCGGGCCAGGTAATGTAGACGTAGAAAGTTTTGCAGAACAAGTCCACCGGGATGGATTCCTCATATATTTAACCCAATAAAGATCCCACTTCTGCTTCTGTTGCCAGATTGTGCTTGTATAGGCAGGGAAAGGAATCAAATCTATGGGCTCCCATTCCTAAAGCATTATCCAATTTGTAATCTTTCATGAGTGACATGTTTTTAAAACATATTCTTCCTTCTTGTCCATCCAGCCATGAAAGTGCCAGGAGTTACTATAGGACCTCTGCCTTCTTTCTGGCCAAAGTCTTTGCCGATCTCCTCCCCAACCGCATCCTCCCAGTGCTGCTGTTCTCTTCCATTGCGTACTTCATGATGGGTGAGTCATGACCTGTGCCTTGAACCATGGGGTATGAGGGATATGACGGGAAGATGGGGAAATGTATGAAAAGTCTACATAAAAACCTTTTCAAGTGCAATGCATCTAAAAGTTATATAAAGAGATTGAGTATAAAGGGATGCAGAGTTCCAAACATCCCAGAGCAAAACCATCAGCCAGGACTTTTTCTGTGTGCTGCAACTTGTTGCTTTCCCTTTCTGTCCATCCCCAGGTCTCAGACCCGAAGCAGAAGCTTTCTTCCTGTATGTTTTGTCACTTAGCCTGGCCAATCTTGCAGCGGTGAGCATGGCTTTCTTGGTGAGCTCCAGCGTCAACACTTTCGCCGTTGCCAACCTCTTGATTGCCCTGCCGTATGTCTTCATGATGGCAAGTTGTTTCTTCTTTTTTAAAACTTCAGACCTGTCCAGGAGGCAAAAAGCTTTGTTTGGATGCCCAGACCCTCAGTGGCAACCTGTAGATCTCTGTGTCAGCAGGGTGGTGAACGTGTTCCAAATTTTAGTCAGAACTCTACTTTGAGAGCAGAGTTTTAATGAAAGCTTGGATAACTCTTTAAAAATATTCAGGCTACAGTACGATCTCCATATCTATATGAATACATTCCTGAAATTACTATGGAAACAGGAAACAGTGGGTGATGATGATGATGATGATCATCATCATCATATTGGTATTGTTGAAGGTTTTCATGGTTGGAATCACTGGAGTGTTGTGTGGTTTCTGGGCTGTATGGCTGTGTTCTAGCAGCATTTTCTCCTGGTGTTTTGCCTCCATCTGTGGCTAGCATCTTCAGAGGATCTGATGGTTGTAAAGCAAGTGGAGTATATATATACCCGTGGAATGTCCATGGTGGGAGAAAGAACCAATGTCTGTTAACCAAGTGTAAAAGGTGTGGTAGCAAGCTTCATTTGCAAGTGTTTGAGTGTGATCCCTCCATTAGCATGTGAGTAGCCAAGAAGATTGCATAGTCACTAGTGAGGGCATCTGCCTAGAAGTAGCCTGGCCTGAGTCTCTCTTGGAATTGTTTATTGTCTGGAGACATCGTTTGTCTTGGTGGTGTTCACCTGCTGCCTGAAGGCCCCCTTTTAATGAGTTGATAACTTCCAGGTATATTGTGCTCTATTGGTCCTGCAAGAGACCTTGAATATCTTCTAATTTCCTGGCTGCAGTCAGCATCTGCAGTAAACTTCGACCAGGATATACAAAATCTTCACACCCTGAAAGATCCTGAATTGTTTTCTCCAAATGCTCCCTCTCACTGCTCGTGTTTTGGGCCACAGGAAGCTCATGATAAGTCTTTTCTGCACCAGTATTGAAAAACATCAGAATCAAAACAGAGACTAATTAACATCACCCAGACACAGGTGGTCTCCAAGTAGCAAGCAAGCAAAGGCTAGTGAACAGGATGTTTCCAGGCAATAAACAGTTCAAAGGGAACAAAGCTAGTTTTTGTTGTTTATTTGTTCATTTGCTTCTGACTCTTCATGACCTCATGGACCAGCCCACGGCAGAGTTTCCTGTCGGCCATGGCCACCCCCAGCTCCTTCAAGGTCAAGCCAGTCACTTCAAGGATACCATCCATCCATCTTGCCCTTGGTCAGCCCCTCTTCCTTTTTCCTTCCATTTACCCCAGCATCATTCTCTTTTCCAAGCTTTCCTGTCTTCTCATGATGTGGCCAAAGTACTTCATCTTTGTCTCTAATATCCTTCCCTTCAGTGAACAGTCAGGCTCTATTTTCAGGAGTATTTTCTGGTTTGATCTTCTTGCAGTCCAAGGCACTTTCAAAATTTCCTCCAATACCACAGTTCAAAAGCATCTATCTTCCTTCTCTCAACCTTCCTTATGGTCCAGCTCTCACATCCATAAGTTACTACAGGGAATACCATTCCTTTAACTATGTAGACCTTCATTGCCAGTGTGATATCTCTACCCTTCACTATTTTATCAAGATTGGTCATTGCTGTCCTCCTAAGAAGTAAATGTCTGGCTGCAGTCTGCATCTGCAATAATCTTCGTACCTAGAAATACAAAGTCTGTCACTGCCTCCACATTTTCTCCCTCTATTTGCCAGTTATTAATCAGTCTGGTTGCCATCATCTTGGGTTTTTTGATGTTTAACTGCAACCCAGCTCTTCCACTTACTTCTTTCACCTTGGTTATAAGGCTCTTCTGTTCCTCCTCGCTTTCAGCCATCAAAATGGTATCATCTGCATATCTAAGATTGTTAAAAAGCTAGCTACTCACATGCTAATGGAGGGATCCCACGCAAACATAATTAAGCTTGCTAATTGCACCCTTCACACTTGGTTAACAGACATTAGTTTTTTCTCCCAACCTGGACATTTCACAGGTATATATACTCCACTTGTTTTACCACCTTCAGATCCTCTGAAGATGCCAGGCACAAATGCAGGCAAAACATCAGGAGAAAATGCTGCTAGAATACGGCCAAAGTCCAGAAACCACACAACGCCCCAATCATCATCTCTATTTTTATCCCGACTTTCTCCATATAGGGACTCAAGACAGTGACATGACACAATATAATAGAAGTTAAAACCAAGGCCTGTACATATTAATGTAGACATTTTTTTAAAATTAAATATTTGTGTCATAAGTACAATCTAAATAAAATAAAAATACTATTAAAATTTCATTTAAAAACTAGACAGCCTCCCAAAATCCCACTCACAGCATCACCAGCAGGATACAAAAGCCTAAGATGCCACCAATAGGTTGGATGCAGAGCTTGGAAGAATTACTTTTATTTGAATACAAATCTTGAAATCCTGACAGAATGGAGGTTCAGGAGTCCAAAGTTTTTTTTCCCCAAAAATCACTATTCCAAACTCTGGCCTGATTAGTTTGAGGCATGTTTAGTTGGGTTTGGTGGAAGTATATATCCTGACCTATATTACGATCCCCATATCCACAATAAATATATTCCCGGATTTCATGTCAATATGTGAAAGCATGGGTAATACCAAGCACTATTTAAAATGAAAGACTTCTGGCAGAGTAATAACCCAGAGACATGCTGGAGGATCTAGAAAAGGACATATTTTGTCATACCTGGATAAATAAAACTGTAGATATGAGAGTCAAACTGTAAATAAATTGGAGGGCACCAGGTTCGGGAAGGCTCCATTAGAAAGGAATAATCTGCCTTGGGATAACTTTTTCCTTCCAACTCTGGAATATGCTTTTAGAGAACACTCTTTGCTAATAGTTTTTTGGAACCAGGGCTGCACATCCCTTGAAGGTTATCTTTTATCATTCATAGTGCTTGAATGTAATTCAAAACTTTGCTGTGGCTTTTAACTGTGTTTGTTTGTTTGTTTGTTTGTTTGTTTTGAAACAATGTCGAATCCTGAAGGTCTTTGGTGGATTTCTTGTAAACCTCAACACCATGCTGGACTGGTTGTCCTGGATCAAATGGATCAGCATTTACAGATATGGCATGAACGTGAGTCATCATAGCTTCTCCTTGGAGGGAAGGGTGAGATGTAGTAAAGCTCAAGTAAGACAAAATATACCACCACATTACGATACCCTTTTTTGCCACATTAGAATTCAAGGGTGAATATGGAGGGTATCTTTCTGCCATTCATTGCTCCAAACAACTCATGCAATGGCTATTCTTTCTGCAAAAGGTTTAAGAACATATTGCGTTAGCATGAGAGATGACTTTAAATTCCACTTTTTAGGCTATTTTTTAATTGAAGCCCCATTCCGGTCTCCTTTTTCCTCTGGTCTACACAACCCCATCAATTTAGTGTGAGCTCCATACTTCTTTATTTTCAGCTATGGGAAGCATCTACCCGCAAAAGCAAGGATTGGGTTGGGATATGCTTCCCATCATCACTTGGTCAAGCTGAATGCCTTGTAAAATTACAACTCTCATGCTTCCATAGTATTGAGCCATGGCAATTAAAATGGTGTCAAGCTACATTAATTCTACAGTGCATGTGCACCATTAGATCCTTGATTCTAAATGTTTCTGGATCTGCTAGTAATTCTCCATGCGCCTGGATATCCCAAAAGAAACAGAATAGATCTAGTACAGTGGTTCTCAAGCTGGGGTCCCCAGATGTTTTTGACCTACAATTCCCAGAAACCCCACCCAGTTTAGCAGCTGTTAGGATTTCTGGGAGTTGAAGGCCAAAACATCTGGGGACTCCAGGTTGAGAACCACTTATCTAGTACAAGATAGTACCATATTTTTGGAGATGTGTGTGGGAGGATAACCAGCATTGAAGAATGATGGAAATTTCAGGCCCCTCCTATACTGCCATATAAAATCCAGATTATCTGTTTTGAACTGGATTACATGGCAGTGTAGACTCATACAATCCAGTTCAAAGCAGATAATGTAGATTATCTGATTTGAGAATCTGGATTATATGGCTGTGTGGAATGGGCCTCAGTGAGCAACATCTGAATAACATCTGTATCTTGTATCTTTAACCCCTCTATATTTAAAGAATTTCAAAAATGTGGTTGAATTACTAAGTAAAAAAACAAAGGTACACATTAAGTATTTTGTATACATAATGCGCAGGGAATATTATTTGCAAAGGGAAATTTGTGGAAGGTGGTGCTACATTAAATTGGGAATGTGCCTGGCAATAGAATGTTCTGAAAGGAGAATTTACAAAGGTTGGGGAAAGAGAAGCTATTTGCAACCTTATCATCTGCTTCTGGCTCCACATTGTCATCTGAGACTTCATTTTTTGGGGGCAAAATATTTCCTCTTTCCTCATTGGTAGAAAAAAAAGATTAAGATCCAAGAGAAAAACTTAGCAAAAGATAATCCTTGAAAAACATTTATTTTCCTCATCTTTATAGGGGAAGATGGGTTATTTGTAAATTTGTAAAAATCATGTTTTTATTTCAGGCTCTAGCTATCAATGAACTCAAAGGACTAGTCTTCTACTTGAACTCTACCAGGTAAATATACTTCCTCTTATAAAGAGATGCACAAACACCACAAAGAAAAAGAAATACGGGCTCCAGAATATTGGGGCAAAAAATTCCACGACGGGTGCAATGATAACTCACTTCTACCCTCCAAATTATCTGATATTCAGAGGCTTAACATGTGTATTCCATATTTAACAGGTTGTGATGTTTTCACAGAAAACCTTTTTGTTAATGATGCACACCTACCCAAATGCAATCATGTCTCTGTTGCAGTGAAACTATTGAATTGTATGCCAACTATTGAATTGTATGCAAATTCTGGGCACCTCAGTTGAAGTGAGATGTTGACAAGCTGGAAGGTGTCCAGAGGAGGCAACTAAAATGATGAAGGGTCTGGAGAACAAGCCCTATGAGAAGGGGCTTAAAGAGCTGGACATGTTTAGCCTGCAGAAGAGAAGGCTGAGAGTAGACATGATGAGGGCCATGTATAAATATGTGAGGGGAAGTTATAGGGAAGAGGAAGCAAGCTGGAGACTAGGACGCAGAACAATGGCTTCAAACTACAGGAAATGAGATTCCACCTGAACATTAGGAAGAACTTCCTGACTGTGAGAGCTGTTCAGCAGTGGAACTCTCTGCCCTGGAGTATGGTGGAGGCTCCTTCTTTGGAGGCTTTTAAGCAGAGGCTGGATGGCCATCTGTCAGGGGTGCTTTCAATGCAATTTTCCTGCTTCTTAGCAGGGGTTGGACTGGATGGCCCACGAGGTCTCTTCCAAATCTACGATTCTATAGCTTCTCAGTTCTGGGCTACGTAAGAGCCATATTACTATTTATTTGTAGTATTTAGGCCTGAATTTGCAATGCTTTATTTTTAGCCAAAAAGCTGATACTTATGGAAAGCAGCTAATTTTCTTTTAATGCAGACCTGTTTGTCTGGAATTTCCTTTCAGAATTTTCTGAAGCCTTGCAGCTTGCTCTGTTAGATAAAAGCCCCACAGCACTTGAGCAATGAGGCAGAGGAGTCAGCTTTTCCTTCAGAAGCACGTGCTTCCATTTGAAATAACCACAGCCCTTTCAATTCCCCTCCTGCTTTTGCACTTGGCAACTATTAAACACTTTACCATGATTTGGACCCTCGTTTGAAACATTTAGGAGCCCATGGTAGCACAGCGGGTTAAACCACTGAGTTGCTGAACTTGTGGACTGAAAGGTCGGCGGTTCAAATCCAGGGAATGGTGTGAGCTCTTGCTGTTAGCCCCAGCTTCTGCCAATGTAGCAGTTCGAAAACATGCAAATGTGAGTAGATCAATAGATACCGCCCTGGCAGGAATGTAACAGCGCTCCATGCAGTCATGTCAGCCACATGACATTGGAGGTGTCTAGAGACAACGCTGGCTCTTCGGCTTAGAAATGGAAATGAGCACCAACCCCCGCAGTCAGACACAACTAGACTTAATGTCAGGGGGAAACCTTTACCTTTTACCTTGAAACATTTAGCCTCTTGGCTCTTCAGCTGCACTTGCACATAGGAGCAGCCACTCTGCCAGTTTCCCTAGCCCTAAAATATTGGTAAAAGTTAACAGAAGATTTTAAAATACCATCAGGTATGCAACGTAAACCTGACCCAAATGGCAGGGAGGCGTTAGATGATGTCCATCTAACCATCCATCTAACCTTCCCTCCCTCCCTCCCTCCCTCCCTCCCTCCCTCCCTCCCTCCCTCCCTCCCTCCCTCCCTCCCTCCCTCCCTCCCTCCTTTCCTTCCTTCCTTCCTTCCTTCCTTCCTTCCTTCCTTCCTTCCTTCCTTCCTTCCTTCCTGTTATGCTCCAACAGTTCTTTGCTAGAGTATGTGCTGTTGTTCATTAGTCCCTCCACCATTGTGCAATGGATGCTCATTTGTAGAAGGGTAAAGGTAAACGTTTCCCCTGACATTAAGTCTAGTCGTGTCCGACTCTGGGGGTTAGTGCTCATCTCCATTTCTAAGCCGAATAGCCAGCGTTGTCCATAGACACCTCCATGGTCATGTGGCAATCATGACTGCATACGTAGTAATGTCACAGCAAACATTGAGGAATTCCTCACTTTTGTTCCCCACACAGATAGGGCCCATATTTTCTTCTGCCGTTGTCAATAAATAGATGGTCTCCCCTGGGATTGTTTTATTGTGTGGAATCAACCTTTTTGACAGTTACAGAAATGAGAAGAAACTCCACATCTCAATGAGTGAAATCGTTGCAACTGCCAAGTCTTCCTTGAGAAGTGCACACATGTCCTCAACTCTTTTTTTCTCTCCCTTTCAGGGTCCCTGGGGAGCAATACCTGATTGAGCAAAACATTGACTACAGCACTTGGGGTTTCTGGGAGAACCACCTTGCCCTCTTCTGTTTGGCAACTGTATTCCTCTTCTTTTCTTACATCCAACTTTTAAGAATAAACCGTTGGAAGTAGACCACCACTGCAAGAAACCTGGCAGGCATACAATGCCCTGCTGCAATCTTCTTATCTACCATCTTAATAAAATTAGGATATATTAGCCTAAATCCAGTTGTTAGTACCAAAATAGAGGAGACCCATGAAACTTACATAAGTATGCACTTAGCAACAGTCTGTTCAGTGAGGCTCTAGTTGCAACTAGCAAGTGAATTCTGGCCATCTCTTCATCTACTATGTTAATATTAAATTTTTAGGAGAATATAGGTGGAAAAGTTAAAATACACACAGTTCACTCTCATTGACATTGAGATTAAAAGATATTGGGTTTTTTCCCCTCATTTTCAAACTTCAGGCAATGCTGTCATACACACCTGTTCCCAATGATACACTCACCTGAGTTGAAATGGAGTTTTCAGCCAAAATGCTTAAACACAGGAATCAACATTCTGTTGACATTAGCTAATACTACACATTCATAAAAATAACAATTCAAGGGGAAAAATCAAATCAGACTGCTTCTGCAGTCATTTTACTTTTGCAGCAGGTTAAATACCCTAAAGCAGTGTTTCTCAACCTGGGGATCGGGACTCCTGGGGGGGTTGTGAATGGGGTGTCAGAGGGGTCGCCAAAGACCATCAGAATACACACATTTCTGATAGTCCTAGTTAGGTTCAAATCCATCATTGTTTGAGTCCACAGTGCTCTCTGGATGTAGGTGAACTACAGTTCCAAAACGCAAGGTCGATGCCCACCAAACCCTTCCAGTATTTTCTGTTGGTCATGGGAGTTTTGTGAGCCAAGTTTGGTTCAATTCCATTGTTGGTGGAGTTTAGAATGATCTTTGATTGTAGGTAAACTATAAATCCCAGCAACTGCAACACCCAAATGTCAAGGTCTATTTTCCCCAAATACCACTAGTATTCAAATTTGGGCATATTAGGTATTTGTGCCAAATTTGATCCAGTAAATGAAAATACATCTTGCATATCAGATATTTACATTAAGATTTATAACAGTAGCAAAAATCCAGTTATGAAGTAGCAACAAAAAAATTGTATGGTTGGGAGGGTCACCACAACAACAGGAACTGTATTAAGGGGTCGCGGCATTAGGAAGGTTGAGAACCACTGCCCTAAAGGGACCTGATGCTGTCTGATTTTGGAAGCTAAGCAGGTTTAGCTCTGATTAATACTTGGATGGGTGACCACCAACCAATACCTGTAAGCCATATTTCAGAGGAAAGAGTGGGCAAAACCACTTGTTGAGTACTGTATTCCTTGCTCAGGAAAACCATATGATATTCAAGGTGTCACCATAAGTCAACAGGCAATGTGAAGGCACATATATACGCAGGCACATGTCTGCAACAATAGTTTTGATACCTTGTTCTATCACTTTGTTCGTCTTCTAGGACGTTAGCTTTTATTAAGCACTTACAATACTTATGGCAGCTCAGGACTTTTTGCACATTTTTTGCTTAGTGACTGCATCCATTTGTGTGAATGGGCCAACAACAGACAGTCCCTCTGTATCACAAGATTGCAGATGGAACATTGTGTCATACAAAATGTTTCTAAGGTCTATTCGCACATTCAGTTTGCATTTACTAAGTGTACACTAATCAGACATTCAAAATTTAATGTGTACATATTTAAATCAAACTGGACATGTATCAAAACTAGGTAGGTGTTAACTACAGATTAGGACAGATGGAGGTAAACAAACTAACAAGAAGGAAGCACTCTGGCCAAGGAAAGCATCCATTTGGAGTGGAGACTTGTAGGCAATCCTCTGCATGACTCCGAAGGACCAAGGACATAGGGAGTACTCCTGGACATCATGTTTACTGTGGGACTGAAATGACAATTGCCTAGGAGTGGTTTTAGTAGTTTATTCCAATATACCAGCCGTGGTGCTATATCTAGATGGCTCTTGATTTCCTTATCCATGTTTTTGTGATATTCTGGCTAGATTGCTGCAAGGTGCTTTAAGGATTGCCTTTAAAGGTAGTTCGGAAATGTTCACTAGAGCAAAATGCAATTATACAAATACTGGTGATAGAAATTCTAGCCATGTAACAGCTACACAATTCCAGTTGTCCTGGTTGCTAATCTATTTCCAGGCACAATGTAAAATGCTGGCATTGATTGATATTCAAATCTCTGGGCAGTTTGGGACCAAGTTCCATAAAGGATTGCCATCCTGCTTACCCAACGTGCCTACATTTTGAGATCAGCATTAGAGGCCTGATTCATCTGTCCAGAAGTCAAAACAATGAGGCTGGTGACACAAGGCCTTCTCAGTGGCAGCCCTTTACTTGTGAAACTCTGTTCTGGTTAATATATGCCAAGTCACATTCATACAGATCTACAAGTAGGTATTAAAGGGTCACCTGGTTCCATTGGCCTATAATTGAGTTTGGGTTCTACTAGAGCTGTTGCAATTATGGTGCTATTTGGTTTTAACCCTTCATTTTGATCGTATTGTTTGTCTTCGGTTTTACATTTTGTTATACTGTGCCTTGGGAGGATTTTATAAAGTGGCTAATGAATCTTTACAAGAAATAAACAAGATAACAGTCTTTTGGCTTTGTCAGATAATTGCACAATGATTCTTCTTGTCTCTTTGAGATGGAAAGTAAGTTATAAATGACAACACTATGATGCCAGTTACGAGAAATAAGAGAGAACTACCAATCTGGGGTGTTATGTACAGAAAATAAAATACAAGCCTTCTTTTTGTAATTCATGAAGGATAGGTCCTTGAAGATTTCCTTTCCTTTCTCGGGAAAAAGCTTCTCATTGTGCTATGTCTGCATTTGATAGCAGATCATTTCTATTAAAAATTGAAATCTCTCACTTGAATTAGATTTTTTCCCTTCCCTGCAGTGATTAAGAAAAGTCAGCAAACGTGGTTAGGATGATGTCGAACGCAGACCCCAATCCCCACCCCATATAAATATAAAATTATATTTTATAACTTTAAAATATTAAAGTTATTAGGACGGCACCACAGCGGAGAGTTCCTCAGGTGGCAGTAGCTTCAGGTTCAGTCGATCGATTATGCAGACATTCGCAGGACTGGAAAAGCCCAGCAGCAGCTACCAGTAGATTTAATTTTTGAACCTTTTACTTTAAAGTCGCGTCCTTTTTTGTAGATAGTTGCAGTAGTAATGTGACTAAATATAAAAAGGTTTTTTTTAAAAACAAAATCATTACATTTATTTTCTAAATAAACAATTACATTTTAAAGGCTTATCTGTACACCCCAGAACATCAATCAACAGAGAAGAGACAGAAGAAAAATACTGTACAGCTCCAAGACTCAAATTAATTAGAGATACCAAATATGTCCTATCAAAAAAAAAATTATGTACATTAGTAAACTGAACTTTTAAAACCATTGTCACTGAAGTAAGGAGTCATGACATGACTTGGATCAGTGGTTCTTATTCGAAAGGCACGAAAGACTCGCGAAGGCCTCTGGAGTGTTTTCAACATGCCATCAAAAGTGGCGTAGAAACGTGATTGCACAGGTAATGAAAATCACTTCCATAAAATATAAGAAAATACTTCATTGGTTACCAATCTGTATGAAAAAACAATCTTGAAAATTACAATGGTAATTATTAATCAACATAAGCTTCTATGTAAGAATGATTCTAGTCATGACCTGCCACTCTCATGAAATTGGCTTAGTGGTGAGGCCAAAGGCTCAAAAATATTACAAATAAATAAGTAAAACCTGCATGAAACTCATAAAACTGAATGCTCCATGAGCAGATATGGGCTGAATATGTCCCTTATCATTTTGCTCTCAAATGCCTTGAAATTGGCCTACTTGTCAAGAGCTGCAAGGTAACCAAAGGTAGGATTTCAGACATTTTTAGTCACCTTTAGTCATCATACAACAAATATAAATGTAAGTAGAGTAATTGCAATGCCATGAGTCAGGTTTATATAATAAGTAAGTGCAACCCCATATCCGCAGGACCAGTACCCGCGATTTCACGTATCCACGTCTAGAATAAATACATTTTCTCTAACAATTTTCTAGGTCCTGCACAATTCTATGACACCAGAAGTTGACCATAAAGTTGTGTTGGAAGACCTAGAAAGGTGTTATCTATAGGCATTTTCTAGGTCCTCCAGTGCAATTCTATAGTACAATATACGTGGTTTCATATTTCTATAGTAAATCCAGCGGCTACCCCTCTCCCGCCATGGCTGCCTCCGCAGAAGCCGAAGCCAAGATGCTGGGCGCCGAGGATGGGCAAAGCCCTGCGCACATGCACTTGACCATCGCCCAAAATGGCCGATAGTCCTGTGCGCATGCGCAGAGCTTCCAAACGCCCTGCGCACGCGCACAGTCTCATCGCCCATTTTGGGCGATGGTCCTGTGTGTGTGTACAGGGCTTACACACTCGCCCATGCAAACAGGTGGCTGGTGGGCCTTCAACCAACTGGAGAGCACGCCCGCCACCCAGAAGGCGGGCCCATGCCGGTGTGCACCGCGGCCTCACCTGCCGCCGCTGAAGTCTGCAAGGCAAGTGGGGTTTATTTTTCTGCCATTGTTTTGTGAGGGGGGGTGCCAAAATTCTGTTCGCCTACTACTAAAAATTACCTAGGGCTGGTTCTGTTGCTAGGTTGTCATGTACTGAAAATGACTGGAAATATAATTTGAAATAATGTTGATTTTTTTTTTCTTGTTAGTGGCCCCATCATTTAAGCAGATAAGCTTGGTGGCCTTTGTACGCAGTTTGCCTACTATAATTATTTTATTAGCTTCAATAACATTTTTTCTGTTGGATTAGCTACACTGTTTACTGCAAAGTAGGAAAATGCCACAAGCAACACCACATTTAGATGTCACAACAGACAACACACTTCAAGGTAAGACCCAGTGATACTACGACAGTGAGTTCTCAACCTGTAGGCCAGGTGTTTTGGCCTACAACTCCCAGAAATCCCAGCTAGTTTACCAGCTGTTAGGATTTCTGGGAGTTGAAACCCAAAATATCTAGGGACCCACAGGTTGAGAACCACTGCTATAACAGATAATACTCAGGGCTTGAGTACTCTGAATATGCACACGGCTGAAAAGAATTGAGAGATTCATCTCCTAAGTACACAACATCATAATAGGTTTAACTGCTGACAGCACAGAAGGCGCAATGCAAAGGGATGGTAGTCCCACAGTTTTCTTCAGAGGACAACTTGGCATTAGGCAGGAAAACACATACAGCACCCAGCTCCAGCAAATTCAACGTCCATCTTCTGTCTCCCTCCGTCAAGCAGTGTCTCATTCTGCTTATGCTCCGTAATTATATCCTCTACACGGCTGATGTAGAGAAAAGTTAACACCACTCCAAGGAACTGTAAAAAAGAAAGTGCCAACAGTGATTAGGGAATATGATTTGGTCAATGGAATGTGAGTTTTTTAAGTAGCTGGCATTCACTTGGATATAAGGGATGGAACTGAGTTGATGGCTAAAACTTTATTAGTGCCTTAGACTAGCATAAGATTTATTGCACTGGTACAATAATTTTTTTCAAGTAGTGCAAAGAAACCAAGGGAGATGAGTACAGAAGGGAAGTTTATTCCTGAAAAAGGAATTTTGCTTCCATCCTTCAGTTTTCTTCTGTATGATTTTTTAAAACTTTTTTGCCAGATGAAGAAGCTAGTGGAGTTTCAAAGGCTTCATATGTTGGAAGCCTAAAATGCTGTAACAAGTTATGTTTTGAAGTTACTTCTCAATGGTATTTTGAGAGATATTTTGGCAGGACTTCTTCACATTTAATACCATGTTATTCGCAACTCAGGGATTATTATTTTTAGGTAACAAACAACAAAAAGAACAAACAATTTGAAAAACGAGTTATTTTCTGAATAATCAGCAATGGTAATGGATTGCTTTCAAACTACAATGAGAAAGAAGAAAATTATTTATTAAAAAGTAATGTTCCAAGTTCCAGGAAAAATGTTATGGCAATACGTAGATCCCAACTCAATGCTATTTTCAGAAATTGCATATGTAGGGAAACAAAGGGAATACTGTGATAAAAAGACAGCACCACCTCATATGGGAAAGATTTGGATAAAAGCCAAGTGGTTTCCCAAAGAGCCAAAAATAGTTTGGCATTTTACATGCAAAGCTGCCTTCTGGAAATCTCCCTCCTACTTATCCATACTGATCTCCCAAACACAATCAGCTTCTATATGTCTCTAAGGGATTTCCTTCCTCTCCCTTAAAGTTAGACATACAGTAGAGTCTCACTTATCCAACACTCGCTTATCCAACGTTCTGGTTTATCCAACGCTTTTTTGTATTCAATGTTTTCAATAAATTGTGATATTTTGGTGCCAAGTTCGTAAATACAGTAATTTCTACATAGCATTACTGTGTATTGAACTACTTTTTCTGTCAAATTTGTGGTATAACATGATGTTTTGGTGCTTAATTTGTAAAAGCATAACCTAATTTGATGTTTAATAGGCTTTTCCTTAATCCCTCCTTATTATCCAACATATTTGCTTATCCAACGCTCTGCCAGCCGTTTATGTTGGATAAGTGAGACTACTGTATATACATAACAGCATCAATGCTCTAAATGCAATGAAAGAACGGAGATCTGAATCTTTCCTGCTGTGCAACTCATTTAGGAGTTACAGTTTTCTCAAATCCTTTATACTGAGAAAGCTTTTCCAAACCAAAGCCTGGAAGAAATAAATGTTGATGACATCTCTAACAAGAATCTGGGGCTGTCTACCACTTAGCGTATGTCTGCAAAAGACTGCTAATTTGCAGCTCAGGCCCCCTCTACACTGCCATATAAAATCCAAATTATCTGTTTTGAACTGGATTATATGGAAGTGAAGACTCATATAGTTCAAAGCAGATAATGGGGATTATCTGATTTGATAATCTGGATTATATGGCAGTGCAGAAAAGGCCTCAGATGTGGCGGTGCTGCATCACAGATTCCTATAAGACCTTTAAGACCCATAATCACCATACATAAGAAAATGCACAGAAGTGTATGCAACGGCAAAGGTTCTTGCCTGTGACACTGCACCAGAGCATAGATAACTCGTCCGAAAAGGCAGCAGCGTCAGTCTGAGACCTTTTCTACACTGCCAGTTAAAATCAGTTTATCTGCTTTGAACTGGATTATATGGCTGTGTAGACTCACATGACCCAGTTCAAAGAAGAACATGTGGGTTATCTGCTTTGATAAACTGGATTATATGGCAGTGTTAGTCCATCCTAAGAGGCCTTCCTAACAATGTTGGACAGAAACTGTCAACTGTAATTAATTGTGTTGTTTATGGTTCCTGAGACTTATAGTTCCACACAACTTCAGTAAAGCCACATGATGCTTACATCACAGCTGGCTATTTTGCTCCATCTGGCTATTGAAGCAAATGTATAAATTATATTAATTCCTGCTGTTCCAGAATACAAAGTTGGGGGCAATGCTATTTGGGGAGTGTTATACAAAACATCTCAGCCATGTGCTAAGATGTTTCAACAAAACTTCAGAGATAAAGGAGTTGGGCAATGTCACAAAATACAGAAATTGGCCTCCTTTAACATGCACAGACAGAGAGGAAGGGTCTCACCTTGCACCATCCCTTCAGAGCTCCAAAACCAAAGGAAGGAGGGAAAGAAGAAAAGAATAAATATCTCCTTTCACCAAGGAGGCAATCAGTCCTACCTGTGGCAACAGAATACCAAGGAGAATGCCTGCCATGATGGCATAGTTGTCCAAAAACCAAATGAGTACTGCATTGGTGCATCCTCTCACGTGTATGAAGGGCTGAACACTCAAGCGCTGTAAAAATAACAACCACAGTCTTTACATAGCAGACTGACAAATCCCCTGGGGCAATATGGGCATTGTTTCAAAGGCTCGCTCAGAGTTCTACAGAATTTTCCAAAAAGAATGACCTGATGGATTTCGGTCAGCTTTATTTGGCAAAATTATTCCCTTACCAAACACTTTCTTGTAAAAGCTTCCCCCATGCTCAGATCATTGGAGGAGGCCTTTCTCCAAGAGCCTTCTCAGAATTGACATCAAGGGACAGACATTTTTTCTATAAAGGCACCCACACGGTGGAACTCTGTCTCCAAAGCACCCCAAGCTGGCTTAGTTTTTACTTTTAGAATACTAACGACAACATCGTTTGTTCCAACAGAATTTTGAACGAATAAAATTATTTCCTGGTTGCACAATCTGACATTGTAAGCAATACATTATTGTTTTGTAATCTACTCAAAGGGTTGACTTGTCTTGCTTTGTTGATGATGATTTATCACTTATAAGATGTCTCCATGTGTGCAACACTCCATTGATGATAATTTGATATAGGTAAAGGTCAAGGTTTTCCCCTGACATTAAATCTAGTCGTGTCCGACTCTGGGGGTGGGTGCTCATCTCCATTTCTAAGCTGAAGAACCAGTGTTGTCTACAGACACCTTCAAGGTCATGTGGCTGGCATGACTGCATGGAGTGCCATATAACCTCATATAAAGTTAGCTGGGATTAAAAAATAATGTGAGCGAACTGAAGATTTTCAACAAAAAAAATATCCCTATACTCTTAGTGATGGAATATCCCCCTCCCTCAATTCACTGCATGACAACATACAACTTGGTGGACTCACTGTGATACAACCTGCCTAGAATTATTGTGAGACAACACATATATGATCTCAGAAATCTGCACTGCATTTTGGAAAAATAAAAAAGCAAACTCAGGGATATTTTTTTAATACAGTTTAAAAACACCCAGTTAAAAACTAGTTTTAACCGTCTTTAATTAATTGGCGAGGGGGAGATATATGCAGGTGTACATTAGGGAAAATTGGTATATTTTTGGACATATTTCCATTAAAACATTTAATGCACTAGAAAAAAATACATATGAAAAATGTATTTCTCCACAGGAAGAAAAAAAACTAAGACTAATAGGAATAAAAGACGGAATTTCAAAACATGCAATGAAATAGAATAAAGGTTTTTACATCTCTAATATCAACCTCCCAGGGAAATCTATGGAGCCTTGCTTGATTGAACATCTATTTCAGCATGATTAAAATGAATTCTTAGATCAAGATACCTTCCTACTTTATTTAGTAGCATCTGATCTCATTTTAAAATCACAAATGGGTGAGAGAAAAACATGTAATTCATTCCTATTTGAGAATACTACTAGAATTCCCAAATGAGACAAAATGCTCTCCCGAAGTGCAATGAATGGTAGAGAAGGAAGGACATTTCTGTTTCTCAGGAACAACTGATGCAATTTGCAGTTCTTCTTGTTTCCTGTTTTGTTTCAGTAAAGGCAATATGCCAAAGAGATTCTAACTTTAATTATGATGCAAAGAAAGCACAAGGAACCTGTCTCTCATTAGTCTAATCTTTAGAGGTTTACTCAGAAGCAGATATACTTACAGAAAACCATCCTGTCCTAAACAGCAGATATGGTGAGTGTTATTAGGATCTGCTCAGGAGGAGGCCAGCTGGACTTTCAAATTATTTATGTACTCTACAGATATTGCATAGATGTTAAAAACTCTACAGGGGGCCGCGGTGGTGAAACAGGTTAAACTGCTGAGCTGCTGAACTTGCTGACTGGAAGGTCAGCATTTTGAATCCGTGGGACAGGGTGAGCGCCCATTGTTATCCCCAGCTTCTGCCAACCTAGCAGTTCGAAAACATGCAAATAGAAGTAGATCAATAGGTACCACTTCGATGGGAAGGTAACGGCACTCCATGCAGTTATGCTGGCCACATGACCTTGGAGGCATCTATGGACAACACCGACTCTTTGGCTTAGAAATGGAGATGAGCACCAATCCCCAGAGTCAGACACGACTAGACTTAATGTCAACCTTTACCTTTACTTTAAAAAATTCTACAGCAACAAACTAAATGTCCATGACAGAAACATACCAGAACATATCAAATACAAGTTTCAAGAGTGCAAAGTATAAAACTTCAAACAAGAAAATCATTAGTACATGCTCCTACCTCTTTGTCAATAGTGTTATATCCACACATGGTGTTGATAACAGCTGTCTGAGGGAGAAATGAACACATTGTAAATCCAATGCTACATGGATAGTTTTTCCAGGTCTCTTTTCAAACCAATATGACAAAACTATCCAAGAATATACTGTATTCATTTGCCTCCTTTTTACATGTCTTGAAATATTAAATAAATAATAAACACAACACACAAATACATTGACTACTTGTAGCATGTATTCTGGGATGCTCCAGAAGCCTGTAAGGGGTCAATAAGCAAGATGAAGAGATTCTCTCCAATGGAAAACATCACCAGAAGCTATGTTGTGCAGACATAGATACAGACAAGAGTTAATGCTGTCTTATTACGGCCATCTGGCAATTAGATCATCAGTAGTTTTATTCTTGTTTTTTTTTAAGTGCAGTCACCTTTGGCAAAAGTATGAATTGATTTACAATCAAATAGCTTACATCAATTATATCAGAGGCCATTTCTAATAACATTTGTTTATAGGCTAAGGCTGGCTGAAGGCTTCTCTTGGGTATTAAATCCGAGATGCAATTTAAGTATAGCGAATGTTGTCTCCATTGCCAGGAGAGCTTACCTCATCTGGTCTTATGTCTGCAGAAAGGATGCAGAGAGAGAACTGGGAGAGGCAACTCCAATGCAGAGCCTGACACATGGCAACTGGCTTTGGGTGGTGCCAACTTGAAAATAGCAGCTCTCGGCAAAGAAGAGTGCCTATTGTGTCTGTGCCCCACTTCTGGGTGAGCCTTTAGAAAGGTTTCAGTTCTCCAAAGCTGTGCTTATCACTAAATGCCATGTTGGAAGTAATCCATATGCTTTCTGTGTAGAAGATCCCAGGATGAATCTCCAGATCAGAAAGTTGGGTCAGGGAGCTGCTATCAATCATGGCAGAAAATAGCATGCTAGACAGATCAATGCTTTCAGTCCAAGGTAGCTTCCTACTTGCTAAGACGTGGTATGGTATTACATGTAGACTTCCTTCAACAGTTGATGTTACATTAGAGCACTTTTCTTGAGAAGAGAAGTCTAAAGAAACCTTCGCATGAAGTTGAAGCCTAGGGCTTCATGAGAAAGAAGACTGCCATGCAAAGAACTGTTGACCCTCTAGTTATCTCCCTGTGTGAACCAAGCTCAACATCAATATTACAATGTACATAATATGCCCAAAAAGTGGACTGGCTTATGAATGTTGTGCCTCCCTTGCTACTTTTGTTTGTCTGTTTTTGAAGAAAAAACTGACACATATTTGCCTTAAGAATCCAAACTACTCTAGAGATGACTCAGAAGACTTATGACATCAGACCTGCCACTCAATTAGGGCAATGTCTTCCATAAGTAGGTTTCTTCTGTTAAAACTCTACCACCCTGGACCTCAACTGAACTAAAGGTTCTATACGTTTATCAAGGAACAAAATTGTCCCTGCCATGTGAGCAATGTTAAGGTCAGAGTTTGGAAATGTTACTCTTTACTGCAATTCTCAGAATCCCCCAGCTAATGCAACTGGAGGATTCTGGGAAATATAGTCAAAAAGGTAGATTTCTGATCTCTGGGTTGCATGCACTCTGAAGGTTGCCCAGCAGTACTAGCCTTGAAAACCAGTGTGGTGGACTTTCGGAGATCAGAGTTCAATTCGTCACATGGCCATGATAAACCATTGGGTGACCTTGGTGGCGTCACACGGTCTCCGCTGCAGAAGGCCTGTGATAGGTCACTACAAGTCAGAAACTACATGAACGCATGCAATAACAACAAAGTACTAGCCTTTTGAATAATAATAATAATAATAATAATAATAATAATAATATTTTTAAAAAACTTTATTTGTATTCTGCCCTATCTCCCCAAGGGGACTCAGGGTGGATTCCAACATACAATGGCAAACATTCAATGCCTCCGTAAAACAAACAAATATTGACAAAAAATCCCAGAGAAACCCCGCATATAAAAATAACATTAAAACCTAACATCAAATTAAAGCTTAATATCAGTAAATTAAACCTAACATCAATACATTAAACTAGATGTAGTCATATGATAACATATAATCTAAACAAACATCCACATTAATTTACAACTACCAATTAGAATTCATGAAACAGTGTGGGTTGGTTATGTAGTCAAACACTGATCATTGGGCTGGTGTGGACTAGAAAGGTCCAAATGCAATATAGTTCTCAGCCAGGGGCCTGGTAGTGATCTCTCATTATCCAATCCTCCTCCTCTCCATATGCTTTTAAACATCTGCTTGATGGAAAGAAGGAGATACATAATTTAAGGAGAAATAGGTAGAGTGCCCAACTTTTTATTTCAAAATGCATATCCTCTAGTCTCCAGTCCCTTTCTAGAACTCATGTGTGCACCCTACACTCACTCCTTCTAGGGAGATAAACCTGCCAAAACAGGAAAATGCCAGTCCTCAAAGCCTCCAAGAGCTGTGGTTTTCTGTTTAAACAAGATATCATGAATATGGACAAATTGACCTCCCAGCTTGCCAAAACCCAGACAAAGAGTAGGAACAAGACCAACTGGACTTTATTCAAAGAATGGACAAAAGAAAATAAGCTAAAGTTATTAATCTAAAACGAAGTAAACCACAAAATCCCTCAATAAATTAAAAAAAAAAAAAGAACCACACACACACCGCACTTCGCTTTGTCTCCCCAAAGTATTTTTACAAAACTGTAAAACTTGTAAACGGACTTCCAACTCTAATTTCACTGTGGTGGGAAGGCTTGACTTGGGCCACAAATATCCTAAGGGAAGGAAACTGTGCTTAGGACTCCCAGAACTATAGATAAGCACTCAGCATTAATGTCACAAAATAAATCCATTTAATTTGGCAAACTTTCCTGGAACAATCCAAGATCTATGCTGCCCATGGCTTAACTGGAATAAGAAGTGGATTATGCCACCTTATAAATTTACACTGAAGTCTTGTATTTGTATTTTATGCATTGCGTGAAAATTGACCAAACATAATGGCATTGACCTCATATATTAACAGCATGTTTCCATGACTGCATGAGCAAATGACTAATTGCTGCTCATATCTGTACTTTTCCAATGCAAAAGCCAAGCTGGTTTGGGAAATATATGTCAAACAAAGAAGATTTATTCACCCTGATTCAGTTCTAAAGACAGTTGGTACTTCACTTTCTAGACAAATTAGCATACAGAGACAGTACTGCAAAATTTCAAAGACTGTACTTAAACATAAGAAGAACTTTGGGTACTTTTACATTTTTAATGTGTGAGTAACTGTTGTGACCTGCACATTTTTATCACAAATAATACCAGAGAAATTAACAATATTATATTAATGTTCTCACTCTCTCTTTCACCAAACATCAATATAATTGTTTAATTAATTTAAAATGTTAGGTCTTTTATTACATTACAATGGATCTGACTTCATTTATAGTACAAACCCTGTATTCACAGGAGACATATTTCAATGGACTCCATGGTTCCTGAAACCACAGATAACAGTGAACCCCTTGTTTTGACTATATTTAAGCCGGAAGTATATCACAAAATCATACTGGAGGATCTAGAGAGGCCCACAAACACTTCTGGGGACAGGGATGGGCGGGTGGGGTTTGGTGCTTAAGTATGTGAAATCATGAATATCAAATCTGTGGGATAGGGGTTGTGCTATACTAGAAATATTTCTTTGGAAAGCTATATATGTTGCTGGTTTTCTATTGGCTAGAGAAAAAAAACAGAGGGAGTTCATTTAGGCCCCTTCCATACTGATGTTGATTGTTTATTGCCCATATTTTGTTTTGCACTTGTATTTTGTGTCACACCTTGAGTGTTTTGTGAGCCGCCCTGAGTCCCCCTGGGAGATGGTGGTGGGAAATAAAGATGATGATGATGATGATGATGATTATTATTATTATTATTATTTATAAAATCAACATTGAACTGGATCAGTGTGGACTGATATAATCCAGTTCAATGCAGATATTGTGGATTATCTACCTTGATATTCTGGGTTATATGGCTGTGTGGAAGGGCCCCTAGATGTAGCAAATGGGTCTGGAAGTTCTGAAGTTGTGGTATTTGTTGGGAAGTCAAATATCACATTTCTGTTATGAAATAATAATAATAATAATTTTATTTCTTACCCACCTCTCCTTGTGGCTTGAGGCGGGTTACAGAATAATTCAAACACATAAACATTGTTAAAATACCACAAATACCCATATTAAAATGTATTTCTATAAAATATACATATTAAAATGCATTTCTGTAAAATGGACTGTTTTCTGGCAATTCCCAGTCCTGACTGCAACATTTCAAGAAAGCGTCTTTTGAATTTTGAGATCAATCAAACAAAAGAAAATATCTTTCCCTTCCTTTGATTTCTTTTTATTAGTGTAAAGTAGTGCTGTAGTGGACTGAGTGTTGGACTAGGGCTCTGAAAGACCAAGGCCCCTTCCATACAGCTGAATAAAATCCTACATTATCTGCTTGGAACTGGGATATATGGCAGCGTGGACTCAGATAACCCAGTTCAAAGCAGATCTTGTGGGATATCTTGGCTAGATATTCTGGCTTACATGGCTGTGTTGAAGGGCCTCCAGATTAGAGTCCTAGAGTTAGTGTTTGTGCAAACCCACAGAATTGCTTTAAAAAACCCCAAAAAGAAACGAGTAAATGTGTTGGTGACATAATTAGCAAAACCCAAAAATTTAAATCAAATGAACCTGGGAGATATTAATGATATACGAAACTTGTAATCAAAAACAATTTGATCCAGAGATCAAATTATTGTTTTATAAAGTGATTAGAAGGAAAGAAATGTTACACTTTTATTCAAAATATAGAGTTATAACCACATATCTTTCATTGTCACATGAGCAATAGCGACCAAAGGGATGTGGCATCAGCCCCCATTGAAATCCCTCAATGCATCTTAACATCTGAGGTCCCATCTACACTACCTTATAAAATCCAGATTATCTACTCTGAACTGGGTTATACAGCACTGTAGACTCAATCCAGTTCTAAACAGATAATCTGGATTATTTGATTTGATAGTCTAGATTATATGGCAGTGTAGATCCAACCTCACACAGAATGTATCTGTTTGATCAGTACAATTTTTCTCCTGTATGAGTTTTAACATCTTTGTTTGACGAAGAAGCCAGGGAAGCATCAAAAGCTTGCAAAGTAAAATTCATATTTTAGGATTGGCCCAAAAATGTATTGCTGCTTATGTATTTTGTATTTTGACATAAGAAAAATATTTTCAAAATGTTTCTAAGACCTTTTATTTAGATTTCTCTACACCCCATCATTCCCAAAGTTGCTAAGGAATAATCAGTTCCTGGTGCAAAAAGAGGAGGGAAGAGGAAAAAAAGAAAGAACAAAAACCCTCCAAAAATCAAAATTGGTCTCCATGGCCAGAGCTTAGGGAAGCTTCATTTTTAGACTACAAATTCTGAAGTCCAACAGTGAAAAGATGTAACTTTACAACTAGCTAAAGCATGTGTGGTTCCAAAATGTGCACAATGAATCTTAGTTTCACACACAAATTACTACAGGTGGTACTGATATCATTTGCTAAGCTACTTTCTTGTTGGGAAGTTGGTATTTATTGACATGAGAGGAACAAACAGTGAACTGCTAGATTCATATCAAATAATAATTACTTTTACCTTATTTGTGATACAGCAAGAGTAAGGAACTCCACAAGCCATTGGTCCTGGTGCAGAACAGGCATGGTACTGATTTATTGACCAGTCTTTAAAATCCTCTCCACCACAACATTTAAACTTTAAGAAGAAGAAGAAAGGTATTACACAAGGCAACTTTTTTCAAATATAGAGTTAATTAAAAGTTTTGTGTAGATCCATAATAAGTTCCTCATGTGGCCTCATGATGAAATGTATCTTTAAAATACATGCTAAGATACAGAATACTACTTTTAAATTCATAAATCACATATTTAACTCTGAAAGAGCCAAAATACAAGGCAACTTTTTTCAAATATAGAGTTAACTAAAAGCTTTTTCTAGATCCATAATAAGTTCCATAGTGGCCTCATGATGAAATGTATCTTTAAAATACATGCTAAGATACAGAATACTACGTTTAAATTCATAAATCACATATTTAACTCTGAAAGAGCCAAAATACAAGGCAACTTTTTTCGAATATAGAGTTAATTAAAAGCTTTTTGTAGATCCATAATAATTTCCATAATGGCCTCATGATGAAATTTATCTTTAAAATACATGCTAAGATACAGAATACTACTTTTAAATTCATAAATCACATATTTAAATCTGAAAGAGCCAAAATACAAAATCCATCATTATTCATTACAACGCACACATAATAAAGCCAAGGAACAAAAGCTCAGTGAGTGAAAGATAACTTGGTAGTGGTACATGCTGACACTAAAATGTGGAACCCAAACACTGCTGCTGAACTTAAGAGAAATGTGCAAGTTTAAACATGCACTATACATATGCATATATATCAATGTAGAGATGACATGTGAATGAATGCCTACTGTTCTCTACATGTATGCAAATAACAGATATATCACAAGTAGACATTGCCCTAGTTCTATGCAAATTGGACAGAAATTGGAAATTTTCAGGAAACAGAGGCGAGAGGATCTGAAGTTTCCTCCTCACTCTCAAACTTGCAAAAAGATATTTGAGATGTTGATACAAGTGTAAATATTAAGTTCAGTCATGATAGGTTCCTAGATGTGTATCCTAGAACAAAGAATATAGAAATCTGAAGTGTTTCTCTGGGAGCTAACTCTGGAATTCAACAAACTGGGCTCAAAAACTACAGAGTTTATTTTGATTAGATGACAAAGTAATTTTGCTAACTGTGTGGAATTACAGACAAAGATGCAAACACTTCAGATTATGCTGCAGCTACAATTCTGCTCTTAATTTAAGATTCTACTGTTTTTTCATTTTTATATTGTCATCAATCCTGGAAATATCTTTCTTGAAAAACAGAATATAATTCCAAAAATAGATGCCCCAAAGGCAGCTAGCAGATGAGCCATGTCAGCAGTCTCTGTTCCCTAAGAGTGTATGTCCTGGCTTCCTTACAAAAACAGGAAGCAAAAGACAATCTGAAGAGCATTTTGAGATCCAAATGTGCATATTTTGATGCAAACAAATAAAAATTAAGTGGCTTGCAGCTTCTCAGATTCATAGCAGCTGGAATACGAGATGAAGGACTCTGCAAACTCAAGGACAGATCCTAACAAGATTGGCAAAATCAGCATTTTGAAACATAACTTTTTGCACTACCAAGATTTCCCAATCCATATGGCTACAGGGATTCTGAAACTCACAAAACAAAAGTTAGTTTTCCAACCTTCGAACAAAACTATCCCAATCTGCTCTAATGCCCACCATTACTGATATTGTTTTAATTACATTAAATTTTCAGCACCCTCATGTCAGAACCCTGCTACTAGAGCCTGGATGTGGCTCTGAGTTTCAGGGTCACTGACATTGATAAGACACCTGCGGCTCAGGACTCGGAGAAGAAACGGCTGCTGGACTTGGCGGGGAATTTGCGCGGGGTTTTGCTGAGCGGGAAGAGACTTTTCAAATGAGGGGGAGGGTATATAAAGGATGGTTGGCCGGAGCCTCCCATTCTTGGCTTTTTTGATGTTCATGTTTCCTACAGTAAAAGTTTCTGGTGATAACACAGAGAGTCTCGTGTGTTCATTCAGGAGCGGCTGTGGTGAGCTGACACTAAGCCAAGAATACGGACACCATCCCGCTGTAGCGGTGAGGTGTAACATGCAAGTGGAGGATGAAGAGCTCTTGGGCGCAGGAGGAGGAAGGTCGGAAAGGGCCACTCCCGAGCCGGACGCTGAGTTCCACCAGCTGGCGGCCCTGGCGTCATCCACCGCTTATGCCCAGCCAAATGGGGTAACCCAGAGGCGTGGAGTGGTGCGGGGAGACAGCACCGGAGGAGAGGAAGGTTCACCTTCCCCAGGCCCACAAAGGATGGTGTTTCTGGAGGAGAGGATGTCGGCGATGGAGACCACCCTGGCAGTGATGTCGAGGGCGATGGAGCGCCTGGCGTTTTTGGCGGAGCCAGAGAGAGGAAGGGAACTTCGGGCTGGCTCAATGTGGGACGTGAGCGTGGGAAGCAGCCAGGGCTTTGCAGACCTCCCAGCACCGAAGGGAAGGGAAATGCGAAAGGAGCCCGGCGCCCGGCCCAAGACCCAAACAAGCCTGACGCGGGTGGAGGAGAGTGACGACGAAGGGGAAAAACCTCCGAGAATCCCAGCTACGCTCCCAGCTGAGACCCTGGTGCCCCTGGCGAATGCCGGGCGTGGCACAGGGCCAAGAGAAGCAGCAGCGGGGCCCACTGGTCCGCAAGGGGGCTTGCGACGGGCGGAGAATTGGGGATTGCCACCACAGGGACCCCTACCGAGACGAGAGGAACTAAGGATCGAGTTTGGGGGAGAGTCCTCTGAACTGGATTTTTTCCTGACCACGGTGAGGGGCTATATGGAGGACAATGCTCACACTTTTAGAACGGAATCCAGCCGGATACGGGCCATTGGTGCAGTGTTGAAGAGGGGAGCGGCCAGCTGGTACGTTCAGCTGCACGCGCGGCGCGACCCATGTCTGGGGTCACTCCGACGCTTTATGGGGGCCCTGGAGACCCGTTTCCGAGATCCACTGGAGCAGATCCGGGCGAGGGAGAAGTTGAAGACCGTCTCCCAGGGGCAGAGGTCGGTATCTGAGTATGCGGAGGAGTTCCAATGCCTCGCCGAAAAGGTGCCGGAATGGTCTGCAGTAACAAAGATAGAACTCTTCAAAGAGGGTCTCAGGCGGGAGATCCTCTCCTGGGCGGTGCATCGTGATGAGCCTGACACACTGCGCGGATGGATTCAGCTGGCGGGGCGCGTCGAGACATCGCTGGCCCAGGCGAGGAGGCACCGAGGAGGGCTACAGCAGCGGCCGCAGATGAAAGAGGGGAGCCGGAAGGAGGGATCAACCCCAGCCGGGAGGAGAACGGAGCCGACAGGGAACGTGAGCGCCAGCAGGAGTGGCTGCTTCGTGTGCGGCCGGTTGGGCCACAGGGCTGCCGAGTGCTGGCAGAGAAAAGGGGAAGGCGGAGGCCAGCCCAAACCCAGAGCCGTGGCAGGAAAACGCGCCGAGGAAGAACCACCGATGAGGCACCACTCGGGGGGGTTGGTAAGTCAGGACAAAGCTATGATAGTGGTCCCCATTCAGCTTGAAAATGGCAGCAAACAAGCAACCTGCAAAGCATTTGTGGATTGTGGATGTTCCAGGAACATCATCTCCCCTGAATTAGCCGAGGGATTGGGATGCGAAAGAACGAACCTAGAATCCCCAATAGCTTTTTCGCAGTTGGACGGATCCACAGCATCGGGATCGTTAGCTAAGTACAGTGCCGAAGATGTAAAGTGTAAGATAGGGAGTTGGGAAGGAAAGGTGTCATTTGTGATATCACAAATAGCCAGCTATAATGTTATACTAGGCATGCCGTGGCTGGGGCAGGCCAACCCGCAAATCAACTGGGAGGATAAGAGCATGATCTTCAGGATGAATTTGGAAGAAGGGAGCCAGGAAGTTGAGAGGGAGCCAGGGAAAAGGGGGGAGGAAGACTCTATCAGAATAGCAGAACTGGCAGATAAATTACCCCCAGAGTATCGGGATTTTGTGGACGTGTTTGATGAGAAGGAAGCAGACAATTTCCC
Organism: Anolis carolinensis; assembly: GCF_035594765.1. Classification (NCBI taxonomy): domain Eukaryota; kingdom Metazoa; phylum Chordata; class Lepidosauria; order Squamata; family Anolidae; genus Anolis; species Anolis carolinensis. Next base: position 221,357,822 of record NC_085843.1, on the reverse strand, counting down.
ACCGAAGCGGAGAGTTGAAGTGAAAATAGAGCTAGTCCCAGGAGCAGAGCTTCCCAAGGCAAAAATATACCCGATGTCAGCTAGGGAAAAGGAGGAACTGAGAAAATACATTGATAAAAACCTAGCGAGGGGTTTCATAGAGCCTTCAAATTCCCCTCTAGGGGCGCCTGTGTTGTTCAGGCGGAAAAAGGACCAAACGCTGAGGCTCTGCATTGACTACAGGGGCCTAAATGCAATCAGTACTGTAAATAAATACCCCCTACCCTTAGTGAAGGACTTGATCGCCCAGTTATCGGAAGGACAGATATTCACTAAATTGGACTTAATTGAGGCCTACCATAAATTGCAGATCAAACCAGAGGACAGGTGGAAGACGGCCTTCTCCTGCGCATTCGGATTATTCAATTATCGTGTGCTCCCCTTCGGTTTGTGCGGGGGAGGGGCCGCGTTCATGCAATTAATCAACGAAGTATTGCATCCATTGTTGTACAAGGGAGTCTTTATTTTTTTAGATGACATATTGATAATGTCTCGAACTAAGGAACAACACGTAGAACTAGTCAGGGAAGTCCTACAAAAGTTGAGGGAAGCGAAACTGTATGCGAAGCTTGCCAAGTGCGAGTTCAATAAAGACCAGATAGACTTTCTGGGGTATAGGATTTCCTCCCAGGGAGTGGCGATGGACCCTGCGAAGGTGGAAGACGTGAGGGGGTGGGAAGCCCCCAAAACACGGAAGCAGCTGCAATCCTTCCTAGGGTTCGCAAACTTCTATAGAACATTTATCAAGGACTTTGCGCGCCTCACTTTGCCATTAACGGATTTGTTAAAAACTAAAGGCAGGGGAGAAACAGCCAAAGTGAAGGCCCCAGGGGCCAAACTGACATGGACAATAGAATGCCAGGAAGCTTTCGAAGCCCTTAAAAAGCGTTTTACTGAGGAACCTGTCCTACAGCACCCTGATATGTCTAAGGCCTTTGTACTACATTGCGATGCGTCAGACCGGGCATATGGGGCAGTTCTGCTGCAGAAAGACGAGGGGGGGAACCTGAAGCCATGTGGCTATCTGTCAAAAAAGTTTAGCGATACAGAAAAAAACTGGCCGATTTGGGAGAGAGAAGCCTTAGCGATTCTAAAAGCACTAGAGTGCTGGAGACACTTTCTGGAAGGAAGTGGAACACCGTTTGAGGTGTGGACTGATCATAGAAATTTACAGTATCTAAGATCCCCTCGTAAACTATCAGCGAAGCAAATTAGATGGGCCCAATATTTCAGCCGTTTTGATTTCAGACTCAGATTCTTCCAGGGGAAACATAACATACTCGCTGACGCTCTCTCTCGGATGCCTCAGCACGGGGGAGGAATTCAGGAATCTGAAGGGAGCCTGTTCCTAGATAAGCAGTGGGGCCTGGCAGTACTAACTCGAGCACAAGCGGCCAAAGAAAACAAACGTACTGCCATTTCCACGGGGGGAGGAGAAATATGGGAGGAAGAGTTGAAGCGAGCGTATGGAATGGACAAATGGTTACAAACTAACAAGGAAAAGGGAGAATTGTGTGGGGATTTGGTGTTTGTAAATAAGAAATTGTATATTCCTGAATGTTTAAGACGAGAAATGTTAAGGAAGTGCCACGATAACAAGGGTGCGGGTCATCTAGGCCCCACCAGGACTATTAAACTGTTGGCCAAACAATGCTGGTGGCCCGGAATGAGGAAAGACGCCAGGGGGTACGTCACGCAGTGTGAATTATGTGCAGAGGGAAAAACACCACCGGGGAAGCCCCAGGGGCTATTGCAGAAGGTGGTGGAGCCCATGAGGCCATGGGAATGCGTGGCCATGGATTTTGTAGGCGAACTACCCCCCAGCAGAGGCCACAGATACATTTGGACAATATTGGACCTATTCTCAAAACAGGCACACTTTGTGGCCCTGCCGAAACTCCCCTCAGCTGAAAAACTTGCTGATTTGTATGTGAAGCATGTATATCGCCTACATGGGTGTCCCGACAAAATAATTAGCGACCGGGGAGTCCAATTTACTGCAAAATTTTGGGGAAAATTCTTACAGATGTTAGGAGCAGAAAGGAACCTGAGCTCGGCTTTTCATCCCGCAACCAACGGGGGAGTCGAACGCACCCAACAAACACTGTGCCAATTCTTGAGGATGTACACCAATTATAGACAGGATGATTGGGCGGACCTTCTACCGTTTGCTGAGATGGCTTTTAACGGGGCCGTACATTCGGCCACAGGTCGTGCCCCATTCGAAATAGTATACGGACAGGAGGTGGCACCTTTCCCCAGGCTACCCGAGTGGAAGGAAGGAGAGGGCCAGACCGACAAGGAATGGCCGGCCAAAATTAAGCAAGGGTGGCAGACCGTGGTGGAGGCATTGCGGGAAACACAAAAGAAGTACAAGCTCTTTGCCGATCGTAGGCGCCGAGAGGGGGACAAATTGGGCGAAGGGGATCTGGTTTGGCTGAGCACAAAAAACCTGAAATTGGGGTTCCCATCTAAAAAATTGGCTCCACGCTATATAGGGCCGTTCAGGGTAGCAAAAAGAATAAACGAAGTGACCTATGAGCTGAGGCTACCCAAGGACCTAGGAAAGGTACACCCGGTATTCCATTGCAGCCTGTTAAAAAAGTATAAAGGAACTCTGGACAGCGGAGAACAATAGTTGTGTTTAATCTTTTCCTTCCAGGACGAAGGGGAGGAGGACGCCATGTCAGAACCCTGCTACTAGAGCCTGGATGTGGCTCTGAGTTTCAGGGTCACTGACATTGATAAGACACCTGCGGCTCAGGACTCGGAGAAGAAACGGCTGCTGGACTTGGCGGGGAATTTGCGCGGGGTTTTGCTGAGCGGGAAGAGACTTTTCAAATGAGGGGGAGGGTATATAAAGGATGGTTGGCCGGAGCCTCCCATTCTTGGCTTTTTTGATGTTCATGTTTCCTACAGTAAAAGTTTCTGGTGATAACACAGAGAGTCTCGTGTGTTCATTCAGGAGCGGCTGTGGTGAGCTGACACCCTCATGTCAAAGAGGAGCATACTAAACTAATGAGCCAGTTATTTTGATGGGCAACTATGGTGTGACCAAAGATCAAAATGCTCTGTAAAATATGCTTTCCTGGTAAACAAATAGTTAAGCGCTCATGAAATCTGTATATAGACTTCTAATTAAACTCCTAATGCCTTTGGCAAAATAAGTAAAAACAAAAAAGATGAGATATACCAATAGCCACATTTCTCAAGAAGGCTAGCCTCAAAACATGAGTTTTTTTAATAGAAATTCACAACAAATTTAGAAAAACAACTTATTTACATGATTTCTGACCAACAGTTTCTATCTGATGTCATTTAATGTATTCAGCTTTCACAATTTACTTTGGCGTCCCATAGATTTTATCAGAAACACTTCCAGACAGAGTAAACTAATAACAGATAGCAATTATTCTAATTAAACTGTCAGAAAAAAGCCTAAAATTCAAAACACTAAACTCTGGGCATTGATTTTTAGTACATTAACTAAACGTCTATTTTGTGTGAGTCTACATAAATATAAATACAAAATGTACAAGAACTTTTTTTTATATGGAAGACTAGGAGTGAATCTACACTACAGAGATTTAGAGCATACCAATACGATACGAGAGCTTTATACTAGAGAATTATTTCACTGGAAGAAGCCACGCAAGAAACTTTTTTTGAGAACTGTGCCCCAAATCCTCACTATGAGAAACTATGATTCCCCCCCCCCTACATTATTTGAGTTATTATTCATGCTTATGCACATGTTGGAATTTTGGCCATTTATCATGGTGAGCAAAGTGCAAGTCCTCAGGACTGTTTTTGAAGGCCTTGATCCCTCTGGACTTCTGATGGGATTTTTCAAAGCAAGAAGCAATATTCCAGCCACTTCCAGCTTCTTGTTCTTCTTTTGCCACTTCTAGTCGTGTGTGAGGCCCCTAGATGCAGAATTTTGATCCACCTTAGTTATATACCACCTGCTTTATGTGGCAATTACTGAACAATCTTTCATTAAATAAGCCACAAGCAACTCCATAACCAGTTCAACAAAAAGCAATGAATCAATTAAACATCCTACAAAGCTATACCCCTGAACAGTCCTCATGGATCACACTGAAGATTGATTCCCTATTTCTGGGAAATATACCAAGTTATCAGCATAGAGATCAGTGAACACACTACTGCTGCACTATTAATTTGGCAACCTAAAACAAACCTCCTCTTGAACAAAATCCATTATGTTCTTGAAGTCTAGGTCATCATAATAATTTACAATTCCTCTTCGGATGTTGTCATTTACAAAGTCAATTGTCTAAAAAGGAAAAGAGAAAGAAAGATCAGGAACACACAATATGATAGGGGAAAAAATGTCATCTATAATAACAAATATGTGCATATTTCCATGCCTGCCATAGTTAAAAGACTTTGAAACCTGTAACCATTCAGCATACATCCAAGAGTTGCTTTACTTTTAAAATCTATCCATTTTTTATAGAAACTGTCTTCAGTCCACTTATTCTCACTAAGTCACTAAAGCCCCTTCTACACAGCCATATAAAATCCAGATTATCTGCTTTGAACTGGATTATATGGCAGTGTAGACTCATATAATCCAATTCAAAGCTGATAATGTAGATTATCTGATTTGATAATCTGGATTATATGGCAGTGTACAAGGGGCCAACATAGTACGTATAAACATCCTCAAGAATAAGAGGGATCCTAAAAAGTGGTGTGACCTTAAGAGGAAGGAGGCTTAAGTTTTGTGTAGCAAATTGGGGGAAGGTTTTCTAAATCTTTTTTTTTTTTTTTGGCCTTTCTCATGAAGGTTTCACTGCTATGTCACAGACCTTTTTAGTGAAGTTTGGCCATTATTAACAGTCTGTTTGTGTTGCAATTAGAGTTGAGAAGGCTTGGAAAAAACCCAGAAACATTTGGGGGGGATGGAAAAAAATGGGAAACATAGAAAAATGGGAGGGAGACAGAAACAACTGTTTTCCCCAATTTTCTGGGGGATTTTTTAGACCTTTTCATCTCTAGTTGCAATAGAAAGTGTTATTGCTGCATAACATGTACAGGAAGGAGAGGATTAAGGAGAGGATTCCCAGTTGCCTTTTCTTTTAAAAAAAAGGCCTCTAGCCTTCACAGAAGACAAAATGAAAGCAAAATGTTCAGTTACTATGTGGCCCAATTGAACTGACTACTGCCTTTCAGAGGTTCGAATCCGGAGAGCGAGGTGAGCTCCCGCTGTTAGCCCCAGCTTCTGCCAAACTAGCAGTTTGAAAACATGAGTAGATCAATAGGTATCGCTCTGGCAGGAAGGTAACAGCACTCCATGCAGTCATGCCAGCCACATAACCTTGGGGGTGTCTACGGACAACGCCAGCTCTTTGACTTAGAAATGGAGATGAGCACCAACCCCCAGAGTCGGACACAACTAAACTTAATGTCAGGGGAAAACCTTTACCTAGCAAGAAATTGGCAGGAAAAAAGCACAATTTTTTATTTTCACAGGTAGGTCAATATTTTTGTATGAAAAAAGTAAAGAAAAGATGATCAGCAACAAGAAAATTAACATTAGGTGATAAGATATTCTCACGTAGTCTCACCAAATACATGCCATGAAGTTGAGGATGACTCACATCAATTTGTTTTTATTTTTCTCTTTCATTGATACCATGTTCTTTGAAACCATCTTTGGATCAAGTTAATAGCTTTTTAGGCTTCTTCCATGTGATTCACAATAAGAATAATATGCCACCAGGAGAAGGGGTCAGGATTGTAGAGATACTTAGATGGGGCATGGCCAAAATAAGGTTGGGAACCACTGGCCAACATAAACAAAAGATTATATGCTCTGCATGGAAAGACCACAGGCTCAATCACCAGCAGTGGTAGTTAAAAAAAACAAAACCTCAGGTTGCAAGATGTCCCACACAAGGAAATAGATTATATGTTGTACAGTAGCATAATTTACAAAGCTTTTAGGATTCAAGTGTTCTTGAAACAGAATCTAAAAGGCCATTTTACAAACAAGCGATGTTTATGTGGTCTTGTGTTTGCTCTACACTTTCCACTTACCTGATCTTCAGTTACATTGCCACAAGTACTTGTTAATGATTTTGAGACAACAAAATACTACATCCATTTTTCCATACTATATAGAGGGAGGAATGCAGCTTTTAAGTTAGGCATACTTTCAAATCTTGGTTTTCTTACCTTATGTCTGAAAATTAAGGCCATAACTCCTCCTGTTAATTCAATGAGCAAACAAATGCCCAAGATGTACATGAACTGAAAAACAATTTCAAAAATAGTACGTAAGTGTGCAAAATCGAAAATGTGTTGTGCTAATGAATTACCATATATATTCATCTATAAATCAAGGAAATCTTTTGAGTGAAAATTATGGATTTCGATATGATGTCACCGGAGAAGAGAGCATCTGAGCTTTTGGGATATCCCAGAATAGACTAAGGCCCCTACCACACAGATGAATAAAATCCCACATTATCTGCTTTGAACTGAGATATATGGACATAACCCAGTACAAAGCAGATATTTTGAAATTTTCTGCCTTGATATTCAGGGTTATATGGCTGTGTGGAAGGGCCCTACGCTCATGCCTTTTGCCACTCTTCTCAGAGGAGGAGATCATTCTTTTCTTTTTTATATAAGAGTTGAGATACAGTGCTCACACTTATTCAATGATAAGCCAATGCGGGTATATAGGGTTGAATTTTCACCAAAATTTCTAGACATATATAAATAGAGAGGTATGTTCCAGATAACATGAATGACTGTCATAACAGCTCTAACTGAGGCACACTATCGAAGTACACATTGCATCTTTATTTTAGTATGCTGTACTTAGGCCCCTTTCACACAGTTGAATGAAATCCCACATTATCTGTTTTGAACTGGAATATATGGCAGTGTAGATTCAAATAATCCAGTTCAAAGCAGAAATTGTGGGATTTTCTGCCTTGATATTCTGAGTTATATGGCTGTGTGGAAGGGCCCTAAGACAGCCACTTTACATCATGGGAGTTGTCGTTTTATAAAGTCTTTAGCCTTCTCTGACAAAGAGTGCTTGTGCTACATCAGACTACAAATCACAGGATTCCACAGTATTAAGACATGGCAATTAAAGTGGTTTCAAACTTTATTAATTCTACAGTGAAGATGCCACGCCCACATTATGAAATAACATTTGGAGTGATTTAAATCATATCAATTTTACTTAAGTAAATATTTTATTTAACCAATAGGTTTTTAATATTTGCATCTGAGCATTCCCGTGCAAGGAGCTATACAAAATGTTCTAACCTAACAAGGGTGACATTACTAGATGTTGCGATCTGACCACCTCTTCTCACTGGTTAAATAATAATCTATAGTTTCTCTCTGTTATTTATCAAAGAAGGAAGTTACTGGCTGAGGTGTGTCCAAACTGTTTGCAAAACAGTGTTATAAGCATCAAGTTACAAGTAATTATACAAGTCTGCTTAGATAAAAGTACTTACAGCTTGAAGGAGGGATAAGTTGTCCCTTAAGGATGCCAGCACACCCACAAAAGAAACAAGGAACATTACAATGCCCAGTAGTATTAGAATAATTGCTGGAGCTAAAAAGGCACTTTCAAGGGTTTTATACTTCTGTCTTTCAACTTCGGCATAAATACCAACAGCTAGAACAAATGCTCCTAGTAGCTGTAACAGAAAAGAGAGAAAGTTGTGATCATAAATATAATGCAATAGTCACTGCACATTTGCAAATTTAGCTTTTTGCAGATTTGATTTTTTTTTTGTTAATGTGTTCTCTGTTGCAATCCTAGACCCTACAGCACAACTCTTTGATCAATGTCTGCAGAAAGTTGACTACAACATTGCCCACCAGTACAATTCTATGGTCTGATTGATCACAGAATCATGATGGAGTACCTAGTGATCCCTAAAAAGGTGTTTTCTCTGATAAAAAGAATAGTTTTTAAATGGAATTTTCCCACTTTCACAGGGACCCTGCATCCCAACTACTACTAAAGTAGATGACCTAATAATGTGCATTTTTCATAGAGCATCTACAAAATCCTTATAGGTGGCACCAACAAAAAAGTAGAAAAAACTGATTGAACATAACAACAACAACAACAATAGCAGAAGACTGTGAGGTTCTGCAGATTTTGCTGAAGGACTTGACAGAAATTTGGACTGCTTCACAAAACAATCCCATAATTTCTGTCAGGAAAGCGATATAAGAGGATGAGAGGCAACTGTGAAGCGGAACCGCCTGTTATGTTGGCTGCTAAGGGAGGAGGGGAGTACTTGGCTGTTGTTAAGGGAAGGAGCCGTCTGTTAGGACAGTAGCTTAGGGAGAAGGAGACTGATTGGCTGTTGCTTTGTGGTTTGATTTTACCTTTCTCAGGTGTGTCAGGTTTGTGAGAGTAGGCTTAAAACACACGGCAGTTTGAATGCTATAATGTGTCCGAATTTCACAGCATTCGGTGAAGTAGTTTGGGAGATATGAGGTCCCTCACTGACGGACATTACATTTTTATTTATATAGATTAGGTCTTCCACCAATTACATCTGCTACTTATATGTTAGCAGAAGTTGGAGAAATGTCAACAATGTATTTTAATTGCCTAATAATGATATTGAAAATCAAGCAAGAAGCTGTTTAATAGTGGAACAGTAGGGTCTCTTTTTGCTAGAGTCAGTGTAATGTAGTGGGTTGAGCACTGGAGAACAAGGTTAAAATACCCACTTGGCCATGGAAACCAATTGGGTGACCTCTGGGCAAGTTACACATCTTGGCCCCAGAAAAACTGCGATAGTTTCACCATAGGGTTGCCATAAGCCAGAAATGACTCAAAGAATCACCACAACAAATGTAAATGATGCCTGACAGCCATCTCTCAATGAAGATGTAATTGCATCCGACACTGCAAATCCTGCTTCCAGTGGGGTTCCTCACACAGACCTGATTGAATATACAGTTTTTGTAGTGCTGCGGTCATTCTACTACATAGCCAAATTAAGCAATTAATGAATACTTTGCTAAGTAAACTTTTTCTGTAAAAAGGTGGTGCCCCGGTTGTGTAAAGCAAAGATGAGCAAAAAAAACACTACTTCCAGCACACCATTTTACTGATGTCTGAAAAAAATGTTCTTCTGTTTGTGAGACAAAGGGATATTCATGCTTTCAAGAAGCTTAAGTCTCTTCCTGCAGTCAAAAATGAGTATGCTCCCTCCCACATTGCAACAGAACCTCCTGGAAGATATAGTTCGTTGGAACAACTTGCTCCCTTTCGGGTGTTGGCTGTACAGTCAGGAGCCACACTAGAAGGATTTACAAGGGAATATGACCGGTATGTCAGCAAACAGCTACTACCCTGATTTAGTTTTTAGTTTTTTTCAACTTCCATTCAGGTTTCTTGACATGATGTTAAGTAGTTCAAATATCAGTTAAGTACTTGTCAGACTACTTACTGCCTAGTTAATTAGTAACAGGCTACAGTAAAATGGAAAGGTTAGACAAAGAAAAATAAAAGTCCTCCATGTTTACTCAGGAGGAAAATGTAACTTTCAAAAAAGCAAGGAGATTTAAAGCCATATTCCTTTGTAGTTACACAGACAGACCGACAGACAAAACTACCTTTCCTAGAGAAGGTTGGGAGATCCAAAAGAAGTCTAACATGTTTTCAGCATCTTAAAGGAAGCAGCAGTTCTTTATGAAAAGACAAAGGTATGGTACTTAATGGTTATAAGGAACTAGTTGCTGGAAAGGTGCCATCACCCTTAACACGCAAGGTGACAACAATGCTGACAGGTAGATCTGTATGCAAAGAATCCCCAGTCTCCAAAGGAAATACTGAGTTGTTATTGTGTACCTTCAAGTCATTTCTAAGGTGTATCATGGTGTTTTCTTGGCAGAATAAATTGCAATTTATTCTTTTTGAAATTAGCAGTCATGGTCTGTGCCACGATCTGTTCATGGTCTTGCTTCTGCAGACAGAATGGGACTTCTCAATATTTAACTTCCAATTATATAGTCTGATTTCTGAATTGATGGTGACATCCACATAACAGTCATCTTTTTTGGTTACTTACAGAATATGTTTGCAATGAACTGTTGGCCTCACTGAAGGTCCTTCTACACTGCCATATAATCTAGAATATCAAGTCAGATAATCCACATTACCTGCTTTGAACTGAATTATCTAAGTTTACACTGCCATATAATCCAGTTCAAAACAGATAATCTGGATTTTATACAGCTGTGCAAAAGGAGCAAAAGTTTGCTAAATTGCTCTTCTGTTCAGCTTTCTGACTTGAGGCCAAATTTTCCAACCGTGTCTGCTTTTCCTCTGTTTCCTATTTTTGAATTCCAAGCATCCATGGTTAGCAACATATCCAGTGTTAGTCAGTGTTAGTCAGCCCTTTTTCATGAGTTCCATGAAAAATCTCTTTCTCTTCTGCCTCTAAAGATGGCATGTAAACTTGGCTTATTTATTTATTTACAGGATTTCTATTCTGCCCTTCTCGCCCATATTTCCAGTATCGACTCCGGCCATGCTGAGGAGTTTTGTTGTCCTTAGATATCCTCCCGATCAATATTCTTAAGGGTGTCTTTATTACCTCTCCTAAAAGTGGTACCTATTTATCTAATCACTTTTCTGCTTTTGATCTGCTAGCTGGGCAAGGAGCTGGAGCTAACGGCAGGTGCTCACCCCAACCTGGGCTTGAACTGCTGACCTTTCGATTGGTAGGATTTTTCTGCAGCTAACGGTTTAGCCCGCTGTGCTAATCCCAGCCCATAAAACAGCCCCTGCCTTTGACAGATGACACTTGTACTAAAAACCAGTTAATCAAGTGTACCTTTTTAACTAAACAGTTTACAAATCAGACATTACATCTCTTAACAACACCATATACAAGGAAATATAATTACAACAGTGATGCATTAATAATTAATTTTAACTGTCTCTTTTTCTTTCATAACCCCAGTGACCATTTCAGCTCACGTCATAAAGCAAAGCAAAACAAAACCAAGTTGTTAAAGCCTTTGATTCCTAATCTTTTAACCTATTCAGCTTACTCATTGCTTAACCAGTTCAATATTGCCCAATGAAAACCACAAACTACACCCTAAAGACAATGTAACTTCCAACAAACACATTATGAGTATGGAAGAACCTTCTTTTTTGCAAGTTGAAAGGTTACCAAGCAAGTAACTTTTCATCTCTCTTCTTATAATTTGTTCTAGTAGAAATTTAGAAGCTTATTTTATGTTCTCCAAACTTACAGGTATCGTGTTTAAAAAAACAATTATGAATAATGTTATTCATCTTTATCATTTTACTTTTTTTAAATAAGCTGAATACTCCTAAATGATGTAACCTTTCTTCACAGGAGGGATGCTTCACTTCCTTGACCATTCTGGTTTCCTTTTCTGTACTTTATTTACTCTGCAGTATTTTTTTCATGATCTGCTACATGCATTCTAAATTTGCTGTATAAGAAGTAACTTGATTGAGTTTTAATTTTAATTTTACATATAAAGTCATTCTAAGTACTCTAATCTCTCTCTATAAAAATGTAATGTGCTGTCTTACTATGGAGTAAACAGCAAAAATGTGATCGAGGTGACCTCCCCTCCAGGACTTTGTAAAAGATAGTTCAAAAATCAAGACTTTATGTTCTATATTCCATATATTTATAGTAGAAGGTGATTGAGACTTTTTACTGGAGTTTACTGTGGATTATCCCTGCATTCTGAGGCAAGAGATAACAACTTCATGAATTGTAAAATCATGCTGCTAAAACTCCACTTCTATGACTTTCCATATTGGGTTCCCCAGATGTTGTAAACCTCGTTCTTATCAAATGTTTTCTATTGTTTATATCATTCATGATTCCCCTTTATGCAATGTCACCCACCTTTATGGATTCTCCTTTATTTCCTTGAAACCTATCTATCTGCCTATATGTATTTGTACTCCTTGGGATCCCCGGAAAATATGTATTTTTCCCAGCAGGGTTTATGTTCCAACTTTATTTTAATTTTCATTCTATCCCATATAATTGTCAAATCATGAAATCAAATGGGAAATATTATGACCCCAACGTGAACTCTAGCCCTATGACCCAGACCTCCCTTCCCAAAAACAAGAGGATAATCTGCCACCGTTTAATCCAATCTCATTCCGATCGCATGGACAATATAGGGCTTGGGTCACCAAATTCCTAAAGGTGACTCGCCCCCAAGGCAAACATTGTCATATCCCAGGCCAGGACGCCTCAGGAAGGCACCCCTGTGGAGCTCGTCAATGACGGCTCATCACCACCCTTCTTTACTTCCCGTCTGACACCCCAAAGACATATCTAAAATCTGTGAACGTGACAGGACCCCGGACATCCTTGATGGGTGCCATTAATTCCTTTAGAAATCGGCCGGGCCAGGATTAATCTGATATTTCCTGTCCGGTCACTTCATTGTTTTAATAGCTCCCGCCTCCTCCTCTCTGATTGGCCCGAGTGGGGACAAAAAGCGGCTCCCCATTGGGCCAGCAAGGCAAGGCGGGAAACGAAAGCCCGCCTCGTTCAACCTCCCAGCCTATCCGCGATCGGATGGGCGGGGAAGCGGGGCGGGAAATTCAAAGGGCTGTCAGACCGAAACATTGTATAAATATGGCTTTATTTGAAACATATGTTACGCTAGTAGACTGAATGATCGGTACTAGTGTCCTTTTCAGCTGAATCGCTAAATAAAGACTCCTTGGCGGATTTTCCTTCATCTTTGGCGGACCTTCTTCATTTCGGCTCCAGGTTGTATTGCGGCTCATATTCTCCTTTTGGCTTCGCCAAGGTCCGTTCCCTCAGGACCGGGTCGGGTCTCTCCTTAAGGGCCCGATCCCCTAAAACGCGGTCGACAACAAAACCACTGAACCAAATCACACCAAATTTGGCCACAAAAGACATAGTCATCCAGTCTATGTCTTTCAAACAAAAAAACCTAGAAAAATAAAGCCCAAATTAGAGGACAAGAAAGAGCCATTTTCCCCCTTTAGAAATGGCTCAGTCCAACGTTCGGCAGCCAGGTTGCTAACGGGAGTGAATTACAGGGAGCGATCAACTCCCCTGTTTAAGAAGCTCCATTGGCTGCCGATTATCTTCCAGGCCCAATTCAAGATGCAAGTTCTTACCTATAAAACCCTAAACGGTTTGGGACCCGCCTACTTTCGTGACCGTGTTTCCCCCTGTGAACCTGTACAATATCTTCGTTCATCCGGGGAGGCCCTTCTCTCGCTCCCACCTCCATCGCAGGCTCGGTTGGCAGGGACGAGGGAGCGGGCCTTCTCAGTAGTGGCCCCCCAGATCTGGAACTCCCTCCCGAGGGCGATCAGGCATGCACCCACCCTTGCTTCTTTTAAAAAGCAGCTTAAAACCTGGCTTTTTTGCTGCGCATTTGAATAATTCAGTCCCCATGACCAAAATTTAGATTTATATACCTTCTTTCGCACAGGTCCCTTTTTCCTCTAATAAACTAGACGTCCATCTCCCACCCCTTAGGTCAAGAAATGTTTGCACTTTGTCCTTTGGCCCCAAAGCACTTTGGAATTATACTATTGAACTTTAGTTGAAATGGCCCCTCCATGCTATCCCCCTCCACCAACCTGGTGGTCCATCTTATTTTATCTGATTTTTAACTCATCATATTTGTTAAATGAATTTTTATGGTTTAATGTACTGTCTTGCTTAATGTAATTGTTTTGTATAATGTTGATTTTACTGTGTTTTTATTGCAATATGTTTTAATTGTTCTACTTTGTCTAGTGATTTCGGGCCTTTGTCCCATGTTAGCCATCCCGAGTCCATGCCGGGAGATGGTGGCGGGTGTCACGACCCAGGCTACAGAGCACCAATAACCATACGCAGAGGCCAGATTCTATCTAATATCTTTATTAAGGAAATATATAAAGTTAGTAAAAGCAAATGTAAAAGTTAGTCCAGAAGCAGACCTTTCAGGAAAGGTCAAAATTAGTCCAAAGAAACAATGTCCAATATGGAATATTAAGGTCCAAAGTTGTAATCCAATAACCGAAACACTCACTTTGCCAGGCAAAGTGAGGGGAGATGACAAGGTCCTTTAGTCCATGAACTTGAGCAAGGCTAGGAAATAACTTGATACTTGAAACAAGGCTTGAAACGTGGAACAAGGTAACGAGGAACAAGAACAAGGTCCGTGGAATAACTTGGTAAAATCCGTGAAACAAGGCAAGGGTTAGTCCTGGGAACAAGGCAAGATCCGTAGGTAAACAAAGGCTGGGAAACAGGAGCGGAGGCTGGAAACAAGGCAAGGCTTGAGCAGGAACGAGGCTTGAATCGGAGCGCGCTGTCCAGACACAACTCGCTCCGGAGGCTGACGAATTGACTCCGCGAAGTTACTACGCGGGTAAAACACCTATATAGAGTCTAACTTTCCCGCCGAAGCAGTTCTCTGGGAACCAGAAACGAAAGCTAAACTCTGAGACCAGATGTCTGACTCCTTAAAGATTCTCACGAAAAGCAGACTTAATTGGGTACATTCTTAGCTGCTATCCTCGCACTCCTGCGCGAAGCTGCTTCCAAACCCCTCTGTTGTTTACAAAACTCATGGCGAGAGAACACGGGAGATGTAGGCTCAGGGTTTGTTTGACATACTTCTGGGACACAACTTTCTTGCAGGTGCAAGGTTCCCAGATCTGCCTGGGAAAGATCTGGCTGAGAAGATTCCAGTTCTGACTGGGAAGGTAAAAAACCCAAGTTTTCTTCTTCATCAGGCATTACAATGTCATGAGCAGGACTACAAGGCCCATGAGTCATCACAGCGGGATAGAAAAATAAAGTTACTTATTTACTAGGCCCCGCCCCCTTTAGACCCCACCCACTTCGTATCCTAGCAATTCCCTCAGCCAAAATTCCCTCAGTCCAGGGCACAGGCAGAGTGCACTTAGACCTCATCCACACTGCCTATAAAATAAAGATTATCTGATTTGAACTGGATTATATGGCAGTGAAAACTCAAGTCCCTCCCACACAGCTATTTAACACAGAATGCCAAGGCACATAATCCACATTATCTGCTTTGAACTGGATTATCTTGAGTCCACACTGCCATATAACCCAGTTCAGTGTGGATTTTATACAGCTGTGTAAAAGGAGCCTCATAAAATCCAGTTCTAAGGAGATGATATAAGATTATAAATATAATATATAATATTTACTGTGGTATAAAAACAATATCTCTAAAATCAGGACAGTAAAGAGCAACACTCTGAAAACAGAGAAATTCCAGACAGGAAACAATCAGGGCCAGCTAACACTTCCCAACAAAGGATTCCCCCAGACAGGAAGTATCCAGGCTTTGAAGCTGCAAGGCCATTAAATGCTAATGAAGGTGACTAATTGCAATATTCATACTTGCCGCACTGAGAGTATTAATTGCTATTCAACCTGGGCAACCAAGGATTCCACAAAGTAGAAAGCAGCCAGGCTTTTAAGATGCAAGACTATTCAGTGCAATTCAAGCTGGCCAAACAATGATTCCCCTACAAAAGAAGTAGCCAGGCTTCAAAGCAGCTCTTTGATTGTGGGTGCTACTCCAGCTCGCCAAACAAGGATTCCCCTAGCTATAACACAGCCAAGCATTGAAGCTGCAAGGCTATTCAGTGCAATTCAACCAGACCGACAAAGGATTAACCTTGGTAGAAGGCAGCCAGGCTTTGAAGCAGCGATACTCCTCTGTACTATTGAAGCTGACCAACCAAAGGTTCCGCTAGATAGCAAGCAGCCAGGCTTTGAAGCAGCGAGGCTATTCATTGCAATTCTAGCAGCCCAAAAAACCATTCCCCTAGAACGCAAGTATCCAGCCTCCCAAGCAGCAAGCCTATTCCGTTGCATTCCAGCTCACCAAACAAGGATTCACAAAAGAAAAAAAATGGTCAGGCTTTGAGGCTGCAAGGCTATTCACTGCTATTCCACCTGGCCAACAAATGATTCCCATAAGCCACAGCAATGCGTGGCCGGGCACACCTAGTTACTTATACATTTACAGTTTGGAACCATTACCAACTACAATAACACATTATTAGGTGCTTGATATATTTTATACATGGTAGTAGAACCTAGAGCTAAAAACACCAGCAATAAATGGGAGATTTAGGACAGATAAAAGGATATAACAGGATATAGAGACAATTTGCTACTAAAGATTGTAGTAAGAACACCAGCTTGGCCAGAGGAGTTAGAGCAAGGCAGAAAGGAGGGCTCTATGGCCCCATGTACATTGCCATATAACCAGTTTCTGAATCCAGATTTGAATTGGATTATATAGCAGAGTAGATCCAGCCTATACTTATAGTCATGATACGTATTCCATCCAGTAACTGCCTCCAAAATGTTCTATCCTATTTGCGGGTGTCCCATTGAGACGTATGATGGCCCACGACTCTAAACAGAATAATGAATGAAACAGATTATTGATTAAATCCAGTATGGATGCGTTGCTATTTTTAATGCCATTTATGACACAATTGTCAGAGAAATCCAAGTAAAAAAGTTAACAAAGAAATCAAAGCTGATTTCTATGGGTAGAAATCTGAATCTGCACTGGCCTTCGATGCCGTTTATCTTGTAGCACTTGCTTACAGAAACAAGGGAGCTCTGATGTGCTGTTTAATGATGCATTTCATTTGCTCTCTGGGCATTTCCGGTCATTGATTTAGTGATCATTTCTGTGCAAGTTGGATACAATCCAATTTACACAGAAATCAGGTTGCAACTGTTTTGATGCCATGGGTTGCTTATTATGTTGTTTACTGAATTTGGAATCAAATTTGGAGGGGGGGGGGTTGCAACACAAAATTACCTTAAAAAGCAAAACAATTCTAGAGCAGTGCTACACAAAGTGGCAGTCCTTGGCCTGTTGCCCCAAGTCACTGGCTGGTGGTCCACAGAAAAATTCCAGGAAGGAAAGAAAGAAACAATTGTATCCAAAAGGCATAAATAAAGCACCAAGGCCTAGAGCAAGAAAAGAAAAATCATTGCCATTCCCTCACATCAGTAAGCCTTGGGAAGCTGTGATCTAGAAAATGGCTTTGTTTTTGCTGTGGTGGTCTGGAATATCAGTATGCAAGGGGACCTTGTAGCACCTTTGTGATGACGATTATTATTATACAGGCAATCCCCGAGTTATAAATGACTTCTAGTTAAGAACAAAGGTGAGACAACAGGAAGTGAGAGAAATCTACCCCTAGGGAGGGAAATTCACTCCTGGAAGAGTTATCAAGGGGAAAGGGTACCTCAAATGAAACTTTCTCTCCAATCCTTGCTTCCTCAACAAGCCATTTTTTTTTTCAAAATCCAAATGTCACAGGGACAAAAAGTGAGGCGAAATCTTCTGAACAGGGGCACAGACAGCAAAACAAATACCACAGGGGTGTTAACCCTTCACTAGGCTATCCAGAGCTTTGCATCCTATTCTACCTATCCTATCCAATTTGTCATCAATCCACTCCTTCTGGGCTTCACATAAGTCTACTATTTGCCACACTATACGATCCTGTGCTTTTCTTTCCATTTCTGACCAAATAGCTTAACCAAGAAATATATAGATATAAATAGAGATACAGTAGAGTCTCACTTATCCAACATAAACGGGCCTGCAGAATGTTGGATAAGCGAATATGTTGGATAATAAGGAGGCATTAAGGAAAAGCCTATTAAACATCAAATTAGGTTATGATTTTACAAATGAAGCACCAAAACATCATGTTAGACAACAAATTTGGCAGAAAAAGTAGTTCAATACGCAGTAATGCTATGTAGTAATTACTGTATTTACGAATTTAGCACCAAAATATCACGATATATTGAAAACATTGACTACAAAAATGCGTTGGATAATCCAGAACGTTGGATAAGCGAATGTTGGATAAGTGAGACTCTACTATATAGATATAATCTCCTATCCCAGTGATTCCCAAAGTAGGCGCTACTGCCCCCTGGTGGGCGCTGCAGCGATCCAGGGGGGTGGTGATGGCCACAGGTGCATTTGAGGGCAATAAATAACTGTATTATCTTTCTATTCTGAGTTCAAAAAATAGTTTCATAATTTCAAACTTCAATGTTTCTTATTTACACCTTTCTTTACTATATTTTATGAAAAAGGTAGAAACATTAATACATATATCTTTCTATTTAATTGCTATTAAAATTTAAAAATTAATTTCCAGGGGGCGCTGAGTAATATCTTTTCTGGAAAGGGGGCGGTAGGCCAAATTCGTTTGGGAACCACTGTCCTATCCTATCCGATTTGTTGTTGATCCACTCTTTTTGGCTTCACACAAATCTACCATTTGCCACAAAATACAGTCCCTTGCTTTTCTTTTCCATTTCTGACCAAATAGTTTAACCATTGGTTCGTCTCATCGAGTACGAAGTCTACCTAAGGGCCGCTTATGGTCTCTTGGTATCCAGTTCGTTAGTTGACATGTCCATTATATCTGGCTGGAGTTACACTTCAAATAGGGACCTGTTCCGACTTACACCCACATTCAACTTAAGAACAAACCTACAGAACCATTCTTGTTTGCAACTTGGAGACTGCCTGTAATATGTCTTTGTATTTATTTATTTATTTAAAACATTTATATTCCACCCTTCTCACACCGAAGGGGACTCAGGGTGGATCACAAGATATATATGGCAAGCACTCCATGCCGGGACATAAAATAATTATAAATATGCATAAACATTAAAATCCGTTATATCTACTTTAAAATCAGCTGTTTAAACCAACTCAAGACATTATGCTGGCTCCAGTCAGCGGAGTAGGTTTCCTATTATTGCCTCATAGCACATTGTATCCCACCAATATCTCTAGATTGAGACACAATCTTCTCACAACACTGAAAGACAATGACGTCTGCACTGCAGAATCCATGCAGTTTAAGACCACTTTGTTTCACTGCCATGACTCATTACTATGCAATCCTGGGAGGTTAGTGAGACACAAACCTTCTACCAGAATACTTTGAGTCCCTTTTGGAGGAGATAATAATAGTAACAACAACAACAGCAACAACAACAAACTACAACTCCCGGGATTTCATAGAATGGAGAAAATTGTGTCTTGCATGGCAGAGGGTTGGACTAAATGGTCCATGTGGTCTCTTCCTGTTGGAAATGACAACCTTCTTCAAGCCTTCTCTAGTAATGTTTGTCTGTGATCCTGTTGCTTACTGTTTCCTGTATGTATGTTCTGGGTATGCAGCTTCCTTTACTTTATGGTTGCTGAGAAGATACAAAAGGGGCTGCTCTCTTTTAATGATAATAATAATAATAATAATAATAATAATCTTTCTTTTTGTACCCCGCCTCCATCTCCCCGAAGGGACTCGGCAATTAGAATAAAACAAAATAAAATACATACATGACACGTATCAGCAACAAAGTAAAACTCAATATACACAGTAACGTGGTAAAACAGTAAAATAGTAACAATATATAACTGAATATATATATTAACTATGTGACCTGTCGATAGCTGTTTTGTTATAAGAGAGATGCCCTGGCCGGATGGCACAGAGAATTATCTCAAACACATCTGAAACGGGACTGATAGGTTTTGTACCTGTGTATGCTGAGTACATGAATGTTGCGAGTAAACCAAATATGTTATTTCCATCAAAGTCTACTTCATTTTTGTCTCTTGAGTGCATGATATGAAACGAGTTGTTTTATAATAAAGTACCTTTTTGGGCGCTGAAATAAAAACAGTTCTAAAGTTCTGCTGTTTTTATGTACTGGCAAATCTCTGTTTTCCTAACAGATCAGAGATAACAGGTTATTCAGTCTAACAACTGAAACCACTGCCTTGTATAATTATATCTGGTTGCATACCACAAGAGAACATTCTATTCTAAAGGGTTTTTGGTTCTTCTCTAAAAGGCATTTTCCAAAAGCTTATGAATGCCATTTTCCAAAACTTCGAACTCTATTATTCTATGGATCAAACTGCATTCACTTTCCAATACAGATGCACCCTGAGCAAGCCCATAGCCAAGGGGGCAGTTTAGGGGTTCAACACCCCTCCCCCCGTTTTTCAGGTAAAAAATCTGGTTTACTTGTGAATTTTAACTGGTTAACCAAATCCCCCTCCCAAGTCTATGAGAAGCAAAAAATTAAGAGTCACTTCAGAACTGCAAGCACTATCTCAACCAAATTTTTATTATTCACACTATCATTACCTGCCTTTCTACCAATTTACGTTGCAACAGCAACAATAGCCACCATAGTGGAAGCTGTCAAAATGTGGTAACTTGTTGGCAAAACCTAAATTGGGGGATGGGAGGGGGGATTTGACCTGGATTGCAGATGAAAACTGAGGAAACTGTGGAAACAAAGGTCTCTACCACTGATTCATCTAATCCAAGCCCTACCAAAGAAACCATAGAACAGGAGCAAAGAGAAGAAGCTGTGTCATTAGACTTTATATGACCAAGTGAAAGCTCAGTAAGTGCAAAATCCATTGCCATGATATGTATTTCCTGTGGATAAGAAGAGGCATCTAAGTTATCAACCCAAATAGTTCAGATTTCCCTGGTTGGCCTACTCATTTTATGTAAAAGGTGCACTCTGTAAGTACGGTGTGGTGTCTGGAGGAGAAGCTGGGGGGGGGGGGGGGAGGTGCTCATCAGAAGCTTGGTGCATTGGTTGCTAAACCATCTGTGCAATGGAAAAATGAAACAGAAGTCTTCAATAAATAGATTACCATAAATAGATTATCAAAAAATAGATTACCATCAGAACAATTTCTGCTTGGCTGAAAATTTCTTGCTAATTCACAGTGGAAAACGTCTTGATGATAAAAGAAATAAGAAGAAAACAGAAAGAAACGTCTGCCAATTGTGGAAACTATTGTCTTTTGTGGCCAACAAGAACTGGGCCATATATAAATAAGAGAAGGGATGTCATAGAGAGGAGGGAGCAAGCTTGTTTTCTGCTGCCCTGGAGACTAGAACGCGGAACAATGGCTTCAGACTACAGGAAAGGAGATTCCACCTGAACATTAGGAGGTAAAGGTAAAGATTTCCCCTGACGTTAAGTCCAGTCATGTCTGACTCTGGGGTGTGGTGCTCATCTCCATTTCTAAGCTGAAGAGCCGGCGTTGTCCGTAGACACCTCCAAGGTCATGTGGCCGGCATGACTGCATGGAGCGCCGTTACCTTCCCGCTGGAGCGGTACTTATTGATCTACTCACATTGGCATGTTTTCGAATTGCTAGGTTGGCAGGAGCTGGAGCTAACAGCGGCCGCTCACGCCCCTCCTGGGGCTTGAACCTGGGACCTTTCCGTCTGCAGCTCAGTGCTTTTACACACTCTGCCACGGGGCTCCTTAAACTTCCTAATTGTGTGAGAGAGCTGTTCAGCAGTGGAACTCTCTGCCCCAAGGTTCCTTATTTGGAGGCTTTTAAATAGGGGATGGGTTGCTTTGAGTTTTGTGGGCTGTATGGCCATGTTCCAGAAGCATTCTCTCCTGACGTTTCGCCCACATCTATGGCAGGCATCCTCAGAGGTTGTGAGGCTGGATGGCCATCTGTCGGGGGTGCTTCGAATAAGATTTTCCTACTTCTTAGTAGGGGGTTGGCTTGGATGGTCCACGAGGTCTCTTCCAACTTTAGGATTCTTTGATGCTAAAGCAGGAATGGGCAAACTTGGGCCCTCCGGGTGTTTTGGACTTCAACTCCCACAATTCCTAACAGCCTACCGGCTGTTAGGAATTGTGGGAATTGAAGTCCAAAACACCCGGAGGGCCCAAGTTTGCCCATGCCTGATAAGTAAACTGAATCCCAACCATGGCTGATGCGAGCAATGGGCTACAAGGCGGGCGACTTGGTTCTTAGGGCGACAATAACACAACAGGCTGGGAGTGAGCCTCGCCTCCAACGCAATGAACAAACCAAGGCTTTCCAGAAACGCAAACCGGGTTGAGTTGCTTTTCCAGTCCGTCATCTCACAGCAACCGAGGAGGAGGGCGACCAGTCCGGGCTGGCTTGGGGGCGGCGAAGAGGCCTCCCGCGCCGCGCTCACTCACCCAAAAGACGGTGGAGTAGGTGACGAGGCTGAACTTGAGGCACAAGTAGGAGAAGCGGGCGCAGTAGCGGACCTGCTCCGAGTCTCCCGCCGCCATCCTCCGCGGGCACAGCCAGCGCCACTGCCCTCGGGCTTCCTTTCCTGCTCCCTCCCTCCCTCTCTCCTGCCCTGCCTTCTCCCTTCCCGGCCAGGCGGGCCCCAAGCGGCGCTGGCCCTCGGAGGGAGGCGCCTGTGGCCGTCGCCTTCCAGCCTGGTTTCGGCCCCACAGAACAGGATCCGCCACTTCCCTTGAATCTGCAGCCGGCCCTCTGTATCCGCGGGTTCAAAATACAGGCAGTCCCTAACTCTCAGCAGGTTTGTTCTGAAGTTGAATTTGTTTGTAAATGTGAACAGGTACATCTTATTAACCGGAACCCCGGCGGCGAAGTGTGTTAAAGCACTGAGCTGCTGAACTTGCCGACCGAAAGATCCCAGGTTCGAACCCCGGGAGCGACGTGAGCGGCCGCTGTTAGCTCCAGCTTCTGCCAACCTAGTACAGTAAAGTCTCACTTATCCAACATAAACGGGGCGGCAGAATGTTGGATAAGCGAAAACGTTGGATAATAAGGAGGGATTAAGGAAAAGTCTATTAAACATCAAATTAGGTTATGATTTTACAAATTAAGAACCAAAACATCATGTTACACAACAAATTTGACAGAAAAAATAGTTCAGTACGCAGTAATGCTATGTAGTAATTACTGTATTTACGAATTTAGCACCAAAATATCACGATGTATTGAAAACATTGACTACAAAAATGTGTTGGATAATCCAGAACGTTGGATAAGCGAGACTCTACTGTAGTTTGAAAACATGCCAATGTGAGTAGATCAATAGGTACTGCTCCGGCGGGAAGGTAACGGCGCTCCATGCAGTCATGCCGGCCACATGACCTTGGTGGTGTCTATCGACAACGCCGGCTCTTCGGCTTAGAAATGGAGATGAGCACCAACCCCCAGAGTCAGACATGACTGGACTTAACGTCAGAGGAAACCTTTACCTTTACCTTTTACATTTTATTAAAGGTAACTCCAGCCATGGGCCCCTGGTGGTGGCGCAGTGTGTTAAAGTGCTGAGCTGCTGAACTTGTAGACCGAAAGGTCCCAGGTTCAAGTCCTGGGAGCGGAATGAGCGCCCGCTGTTAGCCCCAGCTCCTGCCAACTTAGCAGTTTGAAAACATGCAAATGTGAGTAGATCAATAGGTACTGCTCCGGCGGGAAGGTAACGGCGCTCCATGCAGTCATGCCGGCCACATGACCTTGGCGGTGTCTACGGACAACCGCCGGCTATTCGGCTTAGAAATGGAGATGAGCACCAACCCCCAGAGTCAGACATAACTGGACTTAATGTCAGAGGAAACCTTTACCTTTTACATTTTATTAAAGGTAACTCCAGCCATACATATATACACATACACATATATGCACAAACAATAATAATATAATATAATATAATAATTTTTTTTAATTTATATACCACCCTAGGAGGAGCTGAGGAGCCTTCTAACCAAGGTCAAAGAAGAAAGTGCTAAAGCTGAGTTGCATTTAAACATAAAGAAAACCAAGATTATGGCAACCAGATTGATTGATAACTGGCAAATAGAGGGAGAAAACGTAGAAGCAGTGACAGACTTTGTATTTCTAGGCACGAAAATTACTGCAGACGCAGACTGCAGCCAGGAAATTAGAAGAGGTCTACTTCTTGGGAGGAGAGCAATGACCAACCTCGATAAAATAGTGAAGAGAAGAGACATCACACTGGCAACGAAGGTCCGCATAGTTAAAGCAATGGTGTTCCCCGTAGTTACCTATGGATGCGAGAGCTGGACCATAAGGAAGGCTGAATGAAGGACAAAAAACGCTTTTGAACTGTGGTGTTGGAGGAAAATTCTGAGAGTGCCTTGGACCGCAAGAAGATCCAACCAGTAAATTTTCCAGGAAATAATGCCCGGCTGCTCACTGGAGGGAAGGATATTAGAGGCAAAGATGAAGTGCCTTAGCCACATAATGAGAAGACAGGAAAGCTTGAAGAAGATAATGATGCTGGGGAAAATGGAAGGAAAAAGGAAGAGGGCAAGATGGATGGTATTATTGAAGTAACTGGTTTGACCTTGAAGAAGCTGGGGGTGACCACAGCCGACAGGGAGCTCTGGCGTGGGCTGGTCCATAAGGTCACAAAGAGTCAGAAGCGACTGAACGAATAAACAACAATTATAATATGATAAAATTTGATTTATATACCACCCCATCTCCTCAGGAGGACTCAGGTTCGGTTTCCAACATAAAGCAAAACATTCAATTGACCATGCAACAACCATATAATAAAAAAATAATAAACATAATAAAACAAGAACATACAATTCAAAACAATCCACGAAAGTTAAAAACCAGCTTCAATATACTCCATCAACGGGTTCAATATACCAGTGGCCACAGCTTCAGAGTGGACATAGCCAACTATACACATACATATACATACACACAGATCTATCTATAGGTAAAGATTTCCCCTGACATTAAAGTCTAATCGTGTCTGACTCTGAAGGTTGGTGCTCATCTCCATACGGTTGTCCATAGACACATTACCTTCCCACGGGAGCAGTACCTATTGATATACTCACATTTGCATGTTTTCAAACTGCTAGGTTGGCAGAAGCTGGGCCTAACAACAGGAGCTCACACAGCTCCCTGGATTTTCTCAGCAGTTTAGCCCACTGCACCACCAGGGGGGCACCTATCTATTTATCTTCTATCTATACACATAATAAAAGTCAAAATGTGTGTGTATGTGGGAGACAGACAGCCTCCCACCTCCACAAACAGCTGTAGTTCCTACTGAGCAGGCGACACCAGTGGCCCTCCCTCCACTGACATGCAGGTTTATAGTTAGCATCATGAACATGCAGCCCAAACCCTGCCAGTGTGTCCTCCACAAACACCATCCTGCTCCCCACCCAAGTGAAGGCTTTCATGCGGGGACATTTTCATCCTAGTTGTTCTGTTTTGCCTCCAGAATGGACATCCCAGGGTTCCTTAATTTGCATGACCCCACCTACTGCCTCTCCCTTAACCCTTTCTTATCCTTTCCTATGGCACACAGTTAACAGAGGAATTGATCAGCAACTGAACAAGGTTTAGGGAGAATTCACCGTGATTTACAAGAGTTGTACTTCACCTACATCCAGAGAGCATTCTCTGTCAACCCAACCAACTATGGATCTGGACCAAACTTGCCACGAATAATGGGACTTGCAGTACCTTCACTGATACTGTGACCACCACCAACAATGAACTGGGACCAAACTTGGCTCAGAGAAGCCCCATGACTGACTGAACATACTGCAGGGGCTTGGGGGAATAGACCTCTCATTTTGGGAGTTACTGCCCACCTGCACCCAGCGATACTGTGACCCCCACCGACAATGGACTGGGGCCAAACTTGGCACAGAGAAGGGTTCCATAACTGGAAACGTTTGGGAACCACTTCAGTTGACCACCAAGGGCTTTGTAATATTGGACCTATCTATGCTGTAGAATGAATAGAGTCAGACACCGCTTTCACGTCCCTGACTCAATGCTATGGAATCCTAGGAGTTGTTTCACAAGACCTTTACCCTTCTCTGGCAAAGAGTGCTGGTGCTTCACTAAACTGCAAATCCCACAATTACATCGCATTGAGCCATGGCAGTTAAAGTGGTGTCAGAGTAAATTCATTCTATGATGCACCTCAGTCCAGCATTTTACTTCCACTAAACTGGCGCAGAGAGCCAGCATGTGTGCTGGTTTGAGGGTTGGACTCCATTCTAGAGACCAGGATTCGAATTCCCACTTCACCAGGAAAAACCATAAGGTGAGCTTCAGCAAGACACACTCTCTCAGCCTAAGAGAAAGACAATACCAAACCCCTTTTGAACAAACTTTGCTAAGAAATGATGGGGTCTCCATAAGACTAGGGGGCCCTTCTGCACAGCCCTATATCCCAGAAAATCCCACAATATCTGCTTTGAACTGCATTATCTGAGTCCACACTCAGATAAGGTGGGATTTTCTGCCTTGATATTCTGGGATATAGGGCTGTGTGGAAGGGCCCTGAAATTACTTGAAGGCACATAAACTGGACCTGCCTTCTTTGAGATGATGGGAAGGCTCTCTTGAATTATCTACCAGCTGATCTAAATGATAAGATCAGATTTTGTCAGCTGCCATTTCTATCCTGCAATAGATGGGTTGGTGAAGCACAACTGCCCCAGAGACCTGGAAACATGATATTTTAGAATTGCACTTTTTTAAAAAAATACATTAGGATTTTTGCATATGATATGGAAGGGGGGGAAGTAGCTGGTGTTTCCAGATGGAAACAGTTTTTCCTAAAATATAGTAACCAATCATTCTAGTTAGGAATAGTTTGCATGGATTTTGCTTTGAAAATGTCTTGAATTCAAGTGAATGGTAAAATATGTTATACTTATTTAGCACAAGTTGCCATTAGAATGCAGATCTACACACATTTCATTATTTTTGAATGTATATTTTCTGATTGTATGTTAGATTGTTTGTATCAAATAAAAAATTGCAAAAAAGGGGGAGGGAGAATTACACTTTTTATTTCTTACCTCTTTTGAAACTATTCCCTCTTTTGAAACTATTCCCTCTTTCCCCTTCCTCTGGCTGATTCATTTTATTTAGATTAGTAACGTCTTTCCTGACAATCTGAAGATCTCAAAAGCTTTGTATTCAGAGCACTCCCTGAGTACAGGTTTTGGAATTTGTCTAAACAAGGATCTTTGTTGCATTATTTTACTTTTTGTAATAAGAATCACTAAAGGGTGCCAGGAACACAATAATTTCTGGGAATGGGGTAACATAGGAGTGACTCAAATGGACAAACATATTGTAAACATTAAGAAAAAAGATGCTACAGAACCCAGGATCAGAAAGAAGACAATCAGATTTTCCACTTTTCTATCTGAATGACCTTAACCTAAACTGAGCTGCCCCGAGTCCCTTCAGCAAGGTGGGGTATAAATAAAGTTTATTATTATTATTAAATTAACTGGTTTAGGGTAAGGCAAGATAGGGAAGGATGGCTGTGATCCCAAAGAGAGCTCTTTTTGGCTTGGAAGTGCCATCCAGCCGTCTTAGAAAGCAAAGCCTCCAGAAAAAGAAATCCCATATTGGTATAAAAGAGTGTAGGGCATATGTGTGTATTTCCAGCCACCCCAGTCTTCTCATCCTGCTTTTCTCCATATCTTTCTAATACATTTAAGAGACATGCAATTGCAATAAGTTCCATCTGGGAGGGAAAAAATAAACCCCTAGTGTTTACCATCACTCTTAGGGCCCTTCCACACAGCCATATTATTCAGAATATCAAGGTAGAAAATCCCACAATATCTGCTTTGAACTGGCTTGTCTGAGTCCACACTGCCATATATTCCAGTTCAAAGCAGAAAATGTGGAATTTTATTCAGCTGTGTGGAAGGGGCCTTACACAGTAACAAAAGCAAGTTAGAAACTACAAGGACTTCTCCTGAAGAAACCAAAAACAAAATTGTGCAAGAGTAACAAGTAAACATGCCATTCTCTTTAAAGGCCATAGTTCCTTTGTAAACAAAGCATTTCATCAGTTGATGGCTGAAGCAATAAATTATGTCACCACATTCCAAGTGTTAATAACAATGAATTAATATCCTCTTCCAACTAGTGAACTGAGTGTTAAAGTTTACAACCCAAACTGCGGTACCCTAAAAACCCTGTCCATTGTTCCAATTCAATGATTATCACGTCAGAAGGGTAAAGGGTGCAGCAATACCTACATTTGCATTGCAGTCCTATGAGATCAAAGCACATCAAAGCTCCTCTAGTACTGCTTTGCACAGATCATTGAAATGCAAAGCCTAGCAAGGTCAATTTGATCCCAGTTATTAAAAGGTGAGAGGGAAGAGAAGGTGGAAATGGAATCTAGTAACCTTTAAACATAATGTTTATTTTAACATAAACTTCCCAGATGTGAGTGTACATATTCACTTTGCATTACATGTAGGAATTTTGAAGGATGTCGGGTCTTGTGTTTAATCTCTGTTCTGTGTATTTTAATATGTATTTTATAGAAATACGTTTTAATATGTATATTTATAGTTTTTTAACAATGTTTATGTGTCTTAATTCTGCTGTAACCCACTTCGAGCCATGAAGAGAGGCGGGTAAGAAATAAAAATTATTATTATTATTATTATTATTATTATTATTATTATTATTATTATTATTATTATTATATCTATAAACCTCATACTAAAATAAAAGCTAGTCTCAGAATGCTGCTAGATTCCCCTTTCGTTCTCTCCCTCTCTCCTTTTTCTGCTGCAACATGTTAACACAGCTATGTCTTTAAAAATGACTTCCAGATAGATACAGATAAGATTGCTTACTTGGGAAAAGACCACTAAATGTAATGTTCTGTAAATATGCATAGGATTGGGATTCACATTTTTGAGACATCACTTTTATCTTGGACTAAAAAAGAGAAAAATCAAACCATGATTTTAAAAACTATTATTCTTTTGCATTGTGTAAAACTGAAGGAGGGGAAATAAAATGAGCAATACTGTGTGCTGATTGAATTAAAGGCTTTCTTACACTTTCTATCTCACATTAAAATCAAAAATGTATATACGTGTTCACCTTATGAAGTTAATAATAGTTAATAGTTCATTTGCACAAGGCTTCCCACACTGAAGTTTTGCAACAAAGATTAATGTTGAAATAATAATAATAATAATAATAATAATAATAATAATAATAATAATAATAAACTTTATTTGTAGACCACACTATCTCCCCAAAATAAACTTCAAATAGCAAAGTATTTAAGGCTGGAAATCCTTGTTTAAATGTAACCTCAGTAAACAGTAAACTCAATGGAACAAGCAAGGAAATAATTTTAGGATCATACTACAACGCTATATACATATGTACATATATTCAGAAGTGGAACATGTGAATAATCATGGATTACACTGGTCAACTTCAGTTGTGGAAATATTCAGTGATCAGTTCCATTCCTTTATTCACATTTTCCAAATGAATTAATGTAACTGTATATTTAAGGGAAGCATAACAAGTTTTAATCCTTGCAATGGTATGTTTGCCGCTTTTAACTATACACCTTCAATGACATATTTTTAAACCAAAGGTTAGACTATATGCATTGAAATGCATATATGACAAAAGAGATTTCATATAAGAAGTACTCTTGTGCCAGGTCATTCATGGCAGAATGAACATGTATGGAGGATGAGGAAACATTGTGATTGCAGATATGCTTTTGCATTTGATTCAGCTGGGGTTTGAGTCCCCGCTTGGCCATGAAAACCCGTGGGGTGAACCTAAGTGAGTCACTCTCACCCTATGATAGGGTCAGCATAAGAAACAATGATGAACAATCACTACTTAGTCAAGAATTTTATACTGTTGTGATGATTGTAACTCACTCCTCAACCTACTTTAGTGGGCATCAGCTATATGGGAGGAAAGAGGTCCATTTTACTGACAATCAGCATACCTGAATGTTGTTTCCATCAGGTTGGAAGAATCAGCCCATGAGAAGTTACTTAAATACTGACAATTATTCTGACAATTCTGACAATTAATAACGAAGTAAATGACATTTACTACCATTTAATGACAGAGGGAAGGTAATACTTAAGGAACTACACTCTGACTAATGAAGTGATCAAGAAAGACAAAAATGAATGTAGCATTTTATATGTAAAAGAACTGTTCTGAATACACTTGTTGCATTCTGAGACCCCCCCCCCCTCCCAGGATGATAAGGATGAGCGTTCAAAATACTTCCACCATTATCAAAATGTCACAGCTCAAGCAATTGTGAAATACTCTGGCAACTGAGATGGCATATCATCCATTGTGGGAATATCATCATAGTGATGTCACACACTGATACATAGTGTAAGCAATGTGGTTCTTCAAGGAAATACATT
Source organism: Anolis carolinensis (assembly GCF_035594765.1). Lineage (NCBI taxonomy): Eukaryota > Metazoa > Chordata > Lepidosauria > Squamata > Anolidae > Anolis > Anolis carolinensis. The sequence goes on along the minus strand of NC_085843.1, from coordinate 221,327,616 downwards.
TAGGATCAGGTTCTTCCTGCTACTGGAGTGTTGTAAAGTCTTTTAGTATTACTGTGCTCTTCATTTGTACTTATTTCTTAAGAAACACAGTTGAACAACTGTGTAGATTCTGGGACCAAATTTGCCAGGAAGGAACTCTAATATGAAAGATTTATTCCTCTTTAGCATACATTTGATCCAGATTTGTTGCCCATTTTATGAATCTTCTTACTAATACCCAATTTATTTATTTTTTGTCAGAAGCGAATTGAAAATATGTTGCAAGTCACTTCTGGTGTGAGAGAATTTGTTGTCTATAGAGACATTGGCCAGATGTGTTACCATCCTGTGGGAGGCTTTTCTCATGTACCTGCACGGGAAGCTGGGGCTGACAGACAGGAGCTCACCCTGTCTTGCGGATTTGAACCACTGATCTTCAGGTCAGCAGTTCAGCCAGCTCAAGGGTTCAACCCATTGTGCCACCACGGCTCCTACTGATACACAATGAAACATGTGGTAGGAATAAGCTATATAAATAAAAATGTTATGTCTGTGTGAGGACCTCATATCTCCCAAACTACTTCCCCAATTGCTACAAAATTTGGACGCAATGTAGCATTTGAACTGACAAGTGTTTTAAGATTTTCACATACCTACTATCACAAACCTGTCACACCATGCCCCTTAGCAACGGCCAAGCAGTGTCCTCCCTTTAGCAACCGGTGTGGGTGGGGCCGCAAGGGATGGCTAAGCCCACCTCCTCGCCACTCAGTTCGGCTTGGCAAGTTACGTTACGCTGAGGCTTTGTGGCCTAGCCACGGAAAGGAGGAATACTGAGAGTGACAATCCTTATCGTGGGCCCCAGCGAGGTGAGCGATAGATACCACTACTTATTACATTATTATAATTGTATTATATTATTACTATATTTTATTAGTATACTTACTATTATATTATAATATAATATTATAACTGTATTATAGTATAATTAAATAAAATAATTATATAAATATATATGTGGAAGATCCAGGGTGGGAGAAATAACTCTTTTCTGCTTGAGGCAAGTGTGAATATTGCAACTGGCCAGCTTGATTAGCATTGAATAGCCTGGCATCTTCCTGCCTGGGAGAATACTTTGTTAGCTGAGCCTGACTGTTTCATGTCTGGAATTCCTCTGTTTTCTGGGTGGTGTTTATTTACTGTCCAGATTTTAGAGTTTTTTTTAATACTGGTAGCCAGATTTTCAATAATAGGGAGGAGGAGGCACTGAGGTCTCTCCCTGGGAGGGGACTAAGGCCTCTCCCAGTAGGAAAATAACACAGTTCTCTATCCTTTCTTTCCCATTGAACCAGACTGGGCCATAGCAATGCGTGGCCGGGTACAGCTAGTACTAAATAATAATAGTAGTAGCAAGAAAAGCTATAACATTAATGATAAAGAATTCACAATAGCTAGTCCATTGAAACTACTTCAGGCTACAAGATTTAAAAATGTGAGTTGTTACGTGGGTATTAATTAGCAAACATGGAGATAATATATGGTGGTATTAACCTAGAAGAGAAAGAGCGCCCTATCACTTCCAAGCCCTGAACAAGAAAGCTATTTTCTTGTGGGAGAATAGCTCATTGATGTTGCCAACAACTCCTGGATTTGTTCTTGCCCATTTGCCAACAAACAAGGGAATGAATGAAGGAATTGAGGATAAATGACTCATGTTAGCAGAAGCTGTGAAATGTGTTCGCTATTGCAATTAGCATATTTCAGTGTTTCTCATGTTTTCTTTCATTCTGTGTTAAGTATCTCATATAATCCTGGGTAATTTTCTATTTTTTTTAAACCCACCTGTGTTAAATAAGCATTTTTATGTTGTAGCTTATTTATGGTATTCTAACAGCACTGGGTCACTAGCTAAATGAGCCGTGGTGGCACAATGGATTAAACCCTTGTGCTGGCTGGACTACTGACCTGAAGGTTGGGTTGCTGACCTGAAGGTTCTCGATTTGAATCCGCGAGATAGGGTGAGCTTCCATCTGTCAGCTCTAGCATGCGGAGACATGAGAGAAGTCTCCCAGCAGGATGGTAACACAACCGGGTGTCCCCTGGGCAATATCTCTGTAGATGGCCAATTCTCTCACACCATAAGCGACTTGCAGTATGTTCTCAATAGCTTCTGGCACAATAAAAAAAACTAGCTAAGTGTATGTTGTCTTTTAATAATTTTTTCCATTGTGTAAAAATTATAGTTATTTGTCTGAAATGTGATTAGACTTCCTACATGTAACCTTTCAGTCTGTTTTCTACTAAGAGCAGAACAGAATTTTTATGCTCACCAAAGAAGAGCTCATCCCCTTATAAGGATCTAACAGTAAATTGTAGCACATCTCTTTCATACATACCCTTTTGTATAAATATTTATCCATCTTCTAGAGCCTCAAGAGCTCTCAAGTTGTGAAACTTGCTCCACAAAGAATGCAACTGCATAAATTCAATCTACCAGAAGATTCTTATAGATGTGAGGCAGTAATTTACAACAACTGGACGTAGGATTAAATGTAGTATCCATTTAATAAAGTTGGGTCCAGTGAGGTCCTATCTTTGGCCACACACAGAATTTCCAACATTTTCTTTCTTTTGTGTGCTGCTGAGGAGGTCTAAGTACTATATGCAAAAAGCTTAAAGATGGTTTACATCATTATCTTCCATGCTCCAAGCATTAACATTTAAGTGTTAGATTCTTAAATTTGTTTATCCATTAAAAACTTGCTTACATGAATCAGCTTGATATTACAATCCTTTACAGCTCTTCGGTTTTGGAATTCATCCATGGTTTCAAGCACTTCTTAAGAGAGACTGTAAGTAATCCTACATATTATTCACCTTGACTCAGAGTAACAATAAATAATGTCCAGGTTCTTGTTTACACATCTTTGGGAAAGAATATATTGTGAGGAAGAGAGAGGGTTGCCTTGCACTTTTCATCTACCTCTTCCAGACAGGGAAAATAAGTTTGTAAGTAGGAGCCAGTGAGACATAGCAGTTTGGGTTTTGGACCATGACTTGAGAACAGGGTTCAAATCTCTGCCCAACCATGAAAATCTATTGAGTGACCTTATTTATTTATTTATTTATTATTTCTAACATTTATATCACGCCCTTCTTACCCAAAAGGACTCAGGGTGGCTTACAGTATCAAAACCTTGGGTATGCCACATGCAGCCTTACAAAACACTGCTTTCTATCCTATATCCCTTCTACTTATTCCCTACAAAATGCCCCTTTTAATGCTTTAAAAATTTTAAAACTCTGTCTAGAATGTTAGTTGTGCTGAAAACCTTTGTCTCAGGCCCCTTCTGCGCTGCCATATAATCCACATTATCTGCTTTGAACTGGATTATATGAGTCTACACTGCCATATAAACCAGTTCAAAACAGATAATCTGGATTTTATATGACACTGTAGGTAGCAGCCCATAATTTTCCTTTTGTAATTTTTTTAATTAAACTAAAGTCATATTAAGGACTACATAGTACATACTAGGCATGTGCGATCTATGAAAAAAATGGTTCAATACTCGCTTCAAAAGTAGGGGGCGCTGGCACTTTGTTTCTAAAGTCATTTCCGATTTTTGAACCAAAAAATTCAAAACTTTACGGAAAATTCAGAATATTCGTAATTAATTCATTAATGGCGGACGTGCATGCAGAATCGCGAAAAACAGCACTGGGGGGACTTTACAGGTAAGCAAACACACACAAGCCGCAAAAGGGAATTGTTTTTTGAACCCGGGCAGAGAATGTAACATGGAGCCCACTCCTGGCTTTACAGTGGGCTACCAATGTCTGGGATTCTGGAGCAATGATGAGTCTTGTGGTACTACACAACCCCACACAAGCAAACACCCAGGCAGAGAATGTAACTTGGCAAACTCTTTGCTTACCCAGACCCACCCAAACACATGCAAAATGAGGAGGGCACACTTGGCGTTTGAGTGCCCCGGCCCCCACCTACGGCTATAGCCTATGCTATTGAATTTTTTAAAAATGCATCACACTCTTCTCCCTCCCAGTCCCAACCCACACTTTTCTTATCAAAAAAGAAATTTTCCTTTAGTTAACTTCTCCTAATTATTTGTCACAGCAGAAATAGCCACCCACCGCACCCACATAGCACAGCCAGCCAGCGGGGCCCAACATCCCTCTCTGATGCCCCGACGTGAATTCAGCCTCGTGGCGCTCCACAGGCACTTTTCAAGGAGGCACGTACGGAGAGACGTGGGGATGTATAAACCCCTCCCCTTACATGAACGTGCACTACGATTGGTCAGGGTCCAGGAGGCAAGCCCAAGCTAGGCTGCGCTCCCCTCCAAAACAAGTTTGGTTGCATTTAAAAAATGGCTTTATTTATTACCGATAAAATTAAGAAAAAATTACAAAAATTGTCTATAATGGTTCAAAATCGCGGGTTAGATCCACAGCGATAATCCACGTCAGAACCACATTCACAAGTATGAATTAATCCGAATATAATCCGATTAACGACGGATCCGAGAATTTCACCCAACCCTAGTACTTACCATAAAGGTAGAAGATCCTGTCTGATTTTGGCCATGTGATAGCTGCTCACTTTGAAAACAAAAGAAATCAGGAATTTCTCCGCCATATAAAATGTAGAGGTGGTGGCCACTGAAATATTATGCATGGCCATACAAAATAACATGCCATTGGACATATGAGAGCTACCTTAGCATAGTTGTTTGAACATTGGAGTATGATTCTGGAGACCAAGTTTCAGTTCCCCATTTGACTATGGAAACAAGCTTAGTCTGAGTCTACACTGCCATATAATCCAGATTATCAAAGCAGTTAATCCAGTTTATCTGTTTGAACTGGATTATATGAGTCTACACTGCCATGTAATCCAGTTCAAAGCAGATAATCTAAGACCCCTTCTACACTGCTGTATAATCCAGATTATCAGTTTGAATTGGATTATATGAGACCACACTGCCATATAATCCAGTTCAAAGCAGATAATCTGAATTTTATGTGGCAGTGTAGAAGAGGCCCAAGTGACCTTAGGCAAGTCACATATTCTCAGCTCCAGAAAACCCTGTAGCCTTTGGGTTGCCATAAATCAGAAATGACAATAATAATAATAATAATAATAATAATAATAATAATAATAATAACTTTATTTATAACCCACCTCCATCTCCATGAGGGGACTCAGAGCATTTCACATGGGGACCAAGCCCAAAAATCAACAGATAAAAACAGAACAGAATAACAGCATATATAATTAAAACAATAAAATAAACATTCATAACATACATCAGGGGGTGTCAGAACAAAAGGTGAAACTATTAAAAATGGCAAGAGAAGGGAGGCATGTGCAAAAATGCAAGGTAATAAAATTAGGAATAGAAATAAAGTGTTGGAGACTAGGGCAGTAAACAATTAAGGCTGGATGGTGATTAAAAACTGCCCTTTGTTCGAAGGCATGTTGGAACATCCAAGTCTTCAAATTTTTGCGAAATGTGGCTACTATGGGAGCTAATCTAATCTCTGTAGGGAGGGTGTTCCAGAGCCGGGGGGCCACCTCTGAGAAGGCCCACTCCCTCGTCCTCACCAGACATTTTTGGGATGGAGGTGGGAGCAAGAGAAGGGCCTCCCCGGAAGATCTAAGAGCCTGTGCTGGTTCGTAGGGGAAGATACGGTCATGCAGATAAGCAGGACCCGAGCTGTTTAGGACTTTATATGTCATAACCTGCACTTTGAATTGGGACCGGAAAATTATCAGCAGCCAGTGGAAGTGCTTCAAAAGAGGTGTCATGCCCTCCCTGTAGCTAGCTCCTGTTAACAGTCTGGCCACCAATCTTTGCACTTATTGCAATTTCTGGGCCATCTTCAAAGACAGCCCCACATAGAGTGCATCTAGATGTAACCAAGGTGTGGACCACCGTGGCCAAGTCAGGCTTCTCGAGGTTACGGTCGAAGCTGGTGCACAAGTTTTAACTGTGCAAAAGACCTCCCAGCTACCACTGACTTCTGAGCATCAAGTGTCAACGCTGAGTCCAGGAGGACTCCCAGACTGCAGACCTGTGTCCTCAGGGGAGTGTAACCCTATTGAGCACAGGTAGCCACTGTTGTAGCCCAGCCTCCATCTGAGCTGTCAGGTGAGCCTAAGGTTGGGCCTGTTCAGCCGGTGATTGTCCCTGCACCTGAGATGCAGCCAGAGTTTGTCCCAATGGATTCTGGGACCAGAGACAGAATGGTTGCAAGTAGGCAGTTTGAATCGCATTCCTCAAAGCAGTCAAGGTCAGATCTTCTGGTGCCAGATGGACATTCCAGTCTGGATCCTAGAAGTGATAAGGCGGATAGAGCTAATGAGCTTGACAGGAGGAAAGCAATAACTCAGCAGAGAAAAGAAAGGGAGTATGTTAGAAGGAGTAGACGTTTGCTTTTGAAACAAAATAATGAGCAACCTTCTCACAGGAAGGGACCTTGAATTCTCCTTAAGAAGGGCTGCTTTCTCTGACAGAGTCAGAGGTGGTAACTTTGCTTATCCAAGAGAGGAAGATCTCTGCTTCGTGTTCCTGTGAAATCCTGCTGCTTTATATCTTGATTCGAGTTCCAGCCTTGTTTTTGTTCCTGTGTATCCAGTTGAATGTTCCAGTAAGTTTGTATTTCTGTTCCAGCCAAGACCCCTTGTGTTCCAGCATTAACTCTGTACCTTGGACTAAACCTGTATTCCAGTTTTGCTTCCTGTGTTTCCAGCTTGACTCATGCCATGGATTAATCCTTGATATCTTGTTTGGACTGTAGGTGATACCTTTCTTGGGACTTACTTTGATATCCGGTTTGGACTATGTGTGTTTGAGTGACTTTTGCAGACTCTTGCTTCAAGATTTTCAAGTACTATGTTCTTGTGGATTTAAACCCATTTTATTGACTCTGAACTTTGATTTGCTATTGCTTGCATATATTCTTCAGTAAACAGCTTGCTTGCTTATATTCTGGGGCTCCAGTGTGGTTTTGAGGTGCCTACGCAGCCTGACCAGGAGGACCTCTGTCTTGTCTGGATTAAGCTTTAGCTTGTTAGCCCTCATCCAGTCCACCACAGCAGTCAGGAACTGGTCCAGGACATGGGGGGCTTCCTTGGATTTTGGTGGAAAAGAGTGATAGAGTATCATCTGCATAGAGATGGCACTGAACTCCAAAACTACGGATGACCTCACCCAGCAGTTTCATGTAGATGTTAAAGAGCATGGGAGAAAGAATGGAACCTTGCGAGACCTCACAAGTCAAAGGCCAGGGGTCTGAGCAGATATCCCCCAGCTTCACCAACTGTGTACAACCCTCCAGGAAGGAGCGAAGCTACAGCAGAGCCATGTCCCCAAGACCCATTCCAGAGAGCCATCCCAGAAGGATACCATGGTTGATGACAACAACAGGGCATATATACTACTGGGACTAGCCCGCTGAATAGGGAATAAAACGTTTGTTGTCGTGGGGGCCGCAGATTTTCAACTTCATGATAGAAGGGCGCATAAATTATTTTGTTCTCTCCCATAGACTTACTTTGGACCTGTTTTCTCAATCCTTCATTGTGAAATTTATGGCATTGTAAAGGCCAAGTTCTTATCCCAGAAACTCCAATTAAAGTCAATATGAGATGAGAAAACACAAAGAATATAGGTCTTGGTCTTAATAGAGTAAAATATATGATGCTGTTCACTTTAAATGTAAAAGCAGCAGAGATTATGACAAAAGCTTATGAAGAAATGAAACACTAGTTTCATGAAATTTGATTTGATGCGTAGTTAGCTCTCTTTTTTTTAACATTATTGTCTCTCCACCTCCTTCTTTCCAATTCTCGTTAAGCCGCTGCATAATTTTTTTCCTGTTTGGCTGCTTCCTTAGTGTTTCCAGAAAGAGAGAACTAAAGGACAGCAACTCCATGCTGCAATGACTGGAACCTTTCCGTTTAAACAAAAATCAGTGAGGAATTTTTACAGCTGTTAGAATAATCTGACATTTCAGTTATAAGAAGATCCTATCCTAGATTAGATATTTCTTAGCACCATCATACACTTTTTATATTTTATGCAATGATTTATTCAAATGGATTTGTGGTGGATATGAGACCATCCGTCACTTCTCAGAAGTTACCTTTAATGTCTGACGATCAATGCTGAAGTCACATTTCTAGATTAAATATATCTTTTCACACCAGGACTGTGGAAAAAAGAACATCTTGTTTGCAGCAATTTTTCAATACAGAGTTGGAGAAAGATATGAAGACATCTCCTGCTTCTAACATTAGCAATGACATCTTTGCAGATTATGCCAACCAGACAAAAACGACGGCATTTTCCCAGCCTGGCTGGCAAATAGCAATTTGGGCTATCACCTATTTATCCATGGTAATTGTTTCAGTTGTGGGCAATGGCACTGTCATTTGGATTATCTTGTCTCACCGACGGATGAGGACCGTTACCAATTATTTCATTGTCAATTTGGCTCTCTCCGACCTACTCATGACAGCTTTGAACACCGTTTTCAATTTTATTTATGCTAGCCACAATGTCTGGTATTTTGGCAAAGGATTCTGTCAATTTATTAACTTTCTTCCTATTACTGCCATGTTTGTGAGCATTTACTCTATGACGGCTGTTGCAGTGGAGAGGTAAGACATTCTTTGATGAAGATTTTTTGCTTTCAAAGCCAAATGTTCCTGTCTATATTGTTTTCTTTTCAGTGTTACTACAGAAAATTAACAAAGTCTTCTGTTTAGAAATACAGATGTACACATGCAAATTGTTTCAAGTAGATATTTCTCTTAGTATGTAAACACTAACAGTATTAATTTGGCTGTGTGCAGTCAATGTGATCTCAATGGGTTCAGTAGAACTTACTCAGTAAATGTATTAGAATAGTTTTGTACCTACCCACCATGGAATAAAGTATTACTGAAATCAATAGGACTTTATTATGAGTAGATATGCATAGTTTTTCACAGTGAAGTGCTTAATTTTATCCAAGTTTTACTCTCAATCTGCAACTATGATACATACATCAGATTATTTTGCATATTTGTTCAACTTTTATCCTTGTCAAAAAGAAGGCTATAGAAATTTTCAGGACACTGTGAAGAATTACCCAACTACTACAGAAAATATGACTCTGTTCCTCTCGTCTCATCTTTTCATCTTGAGATATCATTAGATATTGGAAATGGTAGAGATATAAGGGGATGGGGATGCTTCTTAATAAATCTTGTTAGGTAAACCGTGATATGGCCTCCATCAGTTGGAAATCAATTGGAGGCACATAACAACAATGCAGCCCCTATTTAGGCACTTCTTTTAGACACTGAAATTACTCAAATCCCACTTAGGTTGTTGATGCTACTGTTTTTATGTTATTGTCTTGTTGTAATGTTGTTGATTCTATTGAGATATGTTGCAATCTATGTTTGATTTTAATTTTTATTGGATCGAGCTTGTCCCTATGTAAGCCACCTCGAGTCCCTTCGGGGAGATGGAGAGGGGACATAAAAATAAAGTTATTATTCAGTTGCTGTGAGTCTTTTGGGCTGTATGGTCATGTTCCAGAAGTCTTCTCTCCTGACGTTTCGCCCACAATCTGTGACAGGCATCCTCAGAGGTATACCTCACAACCTCTGAGGATGCCTGCCACAGATGTGGGTGAAACGTCAGGAGAGAAAACTTCTGGAACATGGCCATACAGCCCGAAAGACTCACAGCAACCGAGTGATTCCAGCCATGAAAGCCTTCAACAATACAAAGTTATATTATTATTATTATTATTATTATTATTATTATTATTATTATTATTATTATGACCTTATCACATTGATGAGGTTCTCCAGATCGATTGGCCAGCCTCCATGGTGAATTGGGGCACAGCAAGGCAATCCTGCCAGCTAGCATCCCACCTCTCTGGCAGGTGACGTTTCCCCATTACTTGTGGGGAAGCATTGCCGCACAGCTTCTCCCCACAGTAGCCCCATTGTTCCAAATGAAACACAGGGAGGATCCCATATTGGCAGTGCAGCATCCTAGGATGCTGCCACTCCAGATGGGCCCTGGAGCCCTAACAGAAGTGGGGCTATGTTGTGTGATGGACAGCATGGAGCTCCATGACTCAACTGGAGCAGAATTTCTGGATGTGATGAAGTCCTTCTTGTGAGCAAACACTGGAATCCACATGGGTCAATTCCCCAGTCAATTCACAAGCAGATGCTTGACATTCCCATCACTTCTTGCACAAGCAAACTGGCATGAGCAGATTTGATATAGGACTCCTTTTTTCCTGTCATGCCAGAAATCATGTAGGGAGGGAGTGGGAATTTCAGGCAGCCATTTCTATTCGACAGGGCAACAGAGTCTTATCAATTCCAGCAGCTGCTTACCAGCAAATGGGTTTTTGTGTGGTCTGGCCATAATACACCAGAGTTATAGCACTATGTGTAGTATGTAATGGTCATATAGGATTCCAGTGAATGTCTCTTATCTGTAATCACATTGGCTCATATCACTACAAAAGATAGGAGCCCCCGGTGGAGTAGTGGATTAAAGCCTCGTGACTTGAAGGTTGGGTTGCTGACCTGAAGGCTGCCAGGTTCGAATCCCACCCAGGAAGAGTGCGGATGAGCTCCTCCTATCAGCTCCAGCTCCATGCGGGGACATGAGAGAAGCCTCCCACAAAGATGGTAAAAACATCAAAACATCTGGGCATCCCCTGGGCAATGTCCTTGCAGACAGCCAATTCTCTCACTCCAGAAGCAACTCAAGTTGCTCCTGACATGAAAAAAAATTACAAAAATTAGTACTGTAAATGATGTGATTCTCAGGATGCCTAATGTTCAACTCAGTATCAGGCAATATGTTTGTATATAAAGCATATGGACTGCTATACAAGATTTCTGGGTCAATAGACTTCTGGTGCTAGAATAGTCTTCCTATATGGCCCTATTCCTGGTAGTCAATGCAATTGTGGGTTGAGTGAGAAGAGATATAGGGTTGGTACAAGATAGTGGCAGGTAATTTGTTGCTGTTGAGTGAGCCAATGGTCAACTCTCAAACTGAAGGCCTTCCAAGAAAATTATTGACCAAGACTACATCTCATTATTTGGAAAGATATTAAGTAGTTTCTGGTATTCTTAGTCCTATTACAAGAAATGATGCATATACAATGCACTGTGAGGAAAAATCTCAGAAGCAATAATTTTATTGTTTCCTCCAATTAATTTTTGAAAGTTTGCCTTTACAAGTAGCTAATCTATGCAAAAAAAATATTATCATGCCACAAAATGCCAATCAGCTTGCACTACAATGTTGAATGCATACTGTACAGTAAACTATGTTATGATAGGAAGTATGGAAGGTATACCAATCGGATATAAGACAATCAGTGTAATGGCATATGACAATTGTAAAGTACAAACGCAATGTAGATATTTTACATGAAAGAGCATGGCGATTAGTATTTTGTGTTGTGTTTGCACAGTTTTTCCATCTATTGTCCAATAAGTTCTTGCTTAGAGAACCAAACCATTTTTTAAAGTTTTTTTATTCTTGTTCTCCTGTGTTTGAGGTGCTTCCAATTCAAGCTGATTTTGCAGATGTATCTCACAGGTCTATCTGTTGGGAAACACAGGAGAGGGCCTTTTTGGTGACTGCTTCCCAACTCTTGAACTTCTTTCCTAGAGAGAAAAGATTGATATCTTCTTTATTGTTTTCTGTAGGCAGGAGAAGGCTATTTTGTTTTTTTTTAAAGGTCCTGGGGATTTGATTGGCTAAAGAGAAAAGTGCCTTTCATAATATGTTGTGTTGTCTATACTTGTTTCTCATTGTAATACTCGCACTTTTAACTGCTTTGAATTCTATTGATAGTTTAATTATGTTTTAACTTGAATTATGTGATTTTTTTTAGTTTAATTTGTTTTCATTTTTGTAAGTCATCTTGACCTATTAGCTTGGAAATTATAGTAGTAGCAACAGCAGTTGTTGGGAACTGCTCGTTCTTTAAGTACATCCATTTTTTTATGTGACCATGTACAACTCAATTAAGAAACATATAATAGATAGATATAGTCTTATATCTATCTTTTGTACATCAACTGAGAGTTACCTGCCACCAGAATGAATTTCCCTTTTCTTTCTCAGTCATCCCTCCTATCTGAGTCTGGATGGAGAGCACTAAAATAAAACAGGGATGGTATAACACTCCTTCAGTGTTGTATGTCACACTGTTACAGGGCAGGGACCATTTATGGAGGGTAGGTAAAGGTAAAGGTTTTCCCCTAACATTAAGTCTAGTCATGTCTGACTCTGGAGGTTGTTGCTCGTTTCTATTTCTAAGCCGAAGAGCCAGCATTGTCCGTAGACACCTCCAAGGTTATGTGACCGGCATAACATTTTTTAATATATAATAATTGACAAATAACTTCAGTGGCCAGAGGTTATAGATATCTTTAATATGGTGCTTGTTGTAAGTTTTTAAAAATTGTTTTATTTGATACCTTAATTGGAGAAAAGCGGAATAGAAATGAATTAATAATAATAATAATACCTACATGGAGTGCTGTTACCTTCCCACCGGAGTGGTACTTATTGATCTACCCCCATTTGCATGTTTTCAAACTGCTAGGTTGGCAGAAGCTGAGGCTAACAGTGGGAGCTCACCCCACTGCCCAGATTCAAACCACCAACCTTTCGGTCAGTAAGTTCAACAGCTCAGTGGTTTAACCCACTGCACCACTAATGAGTCCCTTAGATTATCCTAATTTTGCCTGGTTCATCTTATCCCAATGATGCAGAAAAATTAGCAAAGTTCTAACTAATTTGTGTATCTCAAAAAAAACAAAAAACAAATCTCAAACCATGTGGTTGAGTCACAGTTTGCTCCCCATCTTTCATTCTTTCCCTGACTAGGAAATACAAGGTGAAAAGAGATGAGGGGCTGGGGATTTCACAGATCTTTGACCTTAATTGTGCCTCTTCAGCCAGAAAAGTAAGCAGGATTTTCCCCACATCAGAGGGTAAAGCCTTTCATGGCTTTCATTGGGCAGGGTGGGGAAATTCCCTCCTGCCAGATTAGTCCTGGATTCCCTCCTTCCCTTCTGTAACATGCTTAGTATCTGTTTCGACACACCAAGTACTATATATACTCAGTCCCAAAGAACTGGGTCAACTTATCCACGGCTTGTACTTAGCTCTCATCAAAAATGACCTATCACCTTCTTTTGAGTAGAGTGGTGAAAGGTGAGAGCTTCGTCTATCCTGGGAGAATCTAAAACAAGCACCAACCTTCTCTGTCACTTGTGACCTTTTTAAATGCCATGATGATAAAATGGCAGAGGCAATAGCAGCTCTTTGGCCACTCCCCCTCAAAGGTGCACCAAGTGAGAACATAGTCTTGGTTCTTCTTTTAGGCTCTCCAAGGACAGGCTTAGCACTTTCCTTTCATCATTCTACTTAGAGAAGAGGGATGGTTCCTTTTCTGGTAAGAGTCAATACTGTACCTTAACTTTTTTCAAAGAAGGTGACAAAAGATCTTTTTGAATGTCTGGGCAGGAAAGTGGTGGCAGAAGCAGTCAAGGACAGATAGATGACCTCCTGAGTTGATGCTGTCACTTTCCCCTCTCCATGCAATGACTTCTCTGCAGGTCATATCAAAATTCATCGTTTTGGCCCCCAAACCTTTCCTTTACTTATATACAAAAAGTAAACCTAAATGTTATTCTTGCTATGGTTCAGAACTGCAGTCAGATACAATGATTTAATAATAGGATTGTGCACAGATTTCGTTTCCTCTGTTTCCTCCATTGCCTTTGGTACTTCAGGAGCCCATAACAGTAAGGGCCCTCCTAGTACGAAAACCAGCCTGACATGAAAGCAAGTGTCAGGACCCAGGCTGCAGAGCACCAATAACCATGCGCAGAGACCAGAATCTATCTAATATCTTTATTAAGAAAATATATAAAGTCAATAAAAACAAGTGTAGAATATAGTTCAGAAGTAGACCTTTCAGGAAAGGTCAAATATAGTCCAGGAAAATAATGTCCAATATGTGATATTAAAGTCCAAAGTTATAATCCAGTAACCGAAACACACACTTTAGTGTGGGGAGAAGACAAGGTCCTTAAATCCATAGAAACTTGGCAAATAGGCTGGAAGCAAACTTGATACTTGGCTAGAACAAGACTCGAAACAAGGCAACAAGAGCAAATACAAGGTCCGTGGTAAACGCGGGGCAAGGCAAGGCTGGAAACTTGATCCGGGAAACAGGGAACTGGAGTACGAAGTCTACACACGATCTCACTCCTCCAGCTGACGAATTGACTCCGCAAGGATTTCTTTGCGGACAAACACCTATATAGGATCTTGTTTTCCCGCCAAGGAACACTTTCCCTGGGAACAAGAAACGAAACCCATACTGTGTCCAGATGCATGACTCCTTAAAGTTTCCCAAGGGAAACAGACTTAATCAGCTAATTGTCTGGCAGCTATCCTGGCGCTCCTGCGAGTCGCCTCCCGAGCGCTTCTATCTTGATTATAATAATCCCGGCGAGAAAATGGGGGAGATTTCTGCTCAAGGCTTGTTTGGCTGATGTCTTGTGGCCAAACATCTTGCAGGTGCAAGGGCTCCAATTCTGGCTGAAACGGTGGAAAACCCAAGTTTTCCTCTTCATCTGCCACAATAGTACTAGGAACGGGACTACATGGCCCATGAGACATCACACTATCCCCCTCCTCAAGGCCCCTCTCAAAAATGGGCCCTCTTCCCGGGGTGCGGGGCCGCGGCTTGGCAGGGTAGGCCTGATGGAAGCGGCGGACTAAGTCGGGGGCATGGACTGTGGAAGCATCTTCCCAAGAGCATTCTTCGGGCCCAAAACCCACCCAGTCAATGAGATACTGAAGGCGGCGGCGATGAAAGCGAGAATCCAAAATGTCCTGAACCTCGAATTCCTCCTCCCCGTCCACCAAAACAGGGGTGGGGGCCGGCTGGTCCACATCGGGGCGTACCCCATCCGCCGGAAGGAGCAGGGAACGATGAAACACCGGATGAATGCGCATGGAGCGCGGAAGTTGGAGTTTGAAAGTCACGGGGTTAAGTTGCGCCACCACTGGGTAGGGACCAATGACACGGGCATCTAGCTTCCGGCAGGGACGGTGGGAGGGCAAAAAGCGAGTGGACAATAGAACCCGATCTCCTACCTTGATCTCGGGGCCGGGCTGGCGATGGCCGTCAGCGTGGCGTTTATAGTCCTCCTTGGCTTGATCCAGTTGCTGGTGCAAGAGTTGCTGTACCGCTGTGAGTTCTTACAGCCAGTCCTCCGCTGCAGGGACTTCTGAGGTTTCAATGACAGAAGGGAAGAAATGTGGATGGAAGCCGTAGTTTGCAAAGAACGGGGTTTCCTTGGTTGAAGCCTGGACACCATTGTTGTAAGCAAACTCCGATAGCGGTAACAGGGAAGCCCAATTGTCCTGCTGGTAGTTTACATAACAGCGAAGGTATTGTTCCAAAGTGGCATTGGTGCGCTCAGTTTGCCCATCTGTTTGGGGGTGGTGAGCTGAAGATAAACGAGAGTCTATGCCCAATAGTTTTTGTAGTGCCTTCCAGAAACGAGAGGTGAATTGAGATCCACGGTCCGTGACTAAACTCTTGGGCAATCCATGTAGTCTGAAAACATGCTGAAGGAATAAATCTGCAGTCTCTTTGGCCGTGGGGAGGCCATCGCAAGGAATGAAATGGGCCAGTTTGGTAAAAAGGTCCACCACCACTAGAATCGTGGTGAATCCAAGGGAAGGTGGTAGGTCAGTGATAAAATCCGCGGAAATGGTCTCCCATGGGCGAGAAGGAGTGGGGAGAGGATGTAATAGGCCTGAGGGCTTCTCTCTCCGTGTCTTGGAGCGCTGGCATACAGGACAGGTATTGACATATTTCTCCACATCCTTGCGGATCTTGGGCCACCAGAAATCTCGTAGAATCAGGTGCATGGTTTTAAAGAGTCCAAAATGCCCTGCGGGCTTGCTTTCATGACACAGACGAAGTGCCTTTTCTCTGCCGGGGCCTGGAGGGATGTAAACATGGTTCCGGTAACACAATAGCCCATCCTTAAGTGAGAAAGGAAAACGTAGTCCTTGGCGAATCTGTTCTTGAGCCCAGGCATTTGCCTGCTGGCTGGCTCTAATTTCTTGAGCGCAAAGGGGTTCTGGGTTGGAAGGAGTTGGTTCAATTGGAGTGGATTTGGTGTTTCCCACTGTGAGCGTGGCAAAATTTTCGGGTTGCAGCAGTCTAGATTCTGAGGTCTCTCTGCGTCCTGCAGCATACTCCGGTTTCCGTGATAGAGCATCTGCTTGCTTGGTCTGAGCCGGGGTCACATAATGGATCTGGAAGTCAAAACGTTCAAAGAACAAAGCCCAGCGCTGCCGCCTTTTATTTAACTTTCGTGCGGTCCTTAGGTGCTCTAAATTTCGATGATCAGTATGAACCTCAATGGGAAATTTGCCCCCTTCCAACCAATGTCTCCAATTTTCAAAGGCTGCCTTTATGGCCAAGAGTTTTTTTTCCCAAATAGTGTAATTTCTCTCTGGGGCTGTGAGTTGGCGGGAGTAATAGGCATAAGGATGAAGATGCTCTCCCACTGGTTGCATGAGTATAGCCCCAATTGCCACATCAGAGGCGTCAGCCTGCACAACAAAAGGGGTTTTAGGATCAGGGTGCTGTAGAATTGGCTGGGTCGTGAATAACTTCTTTAATTGTTGGAACCCTTTCTCTGCTTGCTCCGTCCAGCGGAAAGGCTGTTTTCCACGGATGCAGCTGGTGATTGGGTCAGACCAGCGGGCAAAGTCTGGGATGAATTTGCGGTAGTAGTTCGCGAACCCCAAGAAACGTTGCACTTCCTTCTTGTTGGTTGGCGCCCGCCATTCCAATACTGCTGAAACCTTCGCCGGGTCCATGGAGAGCCCTTGTGGCGAGACGCGGTACCCCAGGAAATCTACTTCTTGCAGATCAAAGGCGCATTTTTCTAACTTGGCATATAGTCCATGATCCCGCAATCGTTGTAGCACCATTCTGACGTGTTTCTCGTGCTCCGATTGTGATCTAGAAAACACCAAAAAATCGTCCAAGTATATGATCAAGAACCGATCTAGATAATCCTGAAAAATATCGTTGACAAAATGCTGGAATGTTGCGGGAACTCCGGATAATCCGTAATTCATGACCAGGGACTCGAATAATCCGAATTTGGTCTGGAAAGCGGTTTTCCACTCGTCCCCCTCCCTGATGCGAACTAGATTGTAAGCCCCCCGGAGATCCAGCTTGGTGTAAACCTTGGCCCCTCGAAGCCGGTCTAAAAGGTCCGAGATCAAAGGCAGGGGGTAGCGGTTCCGCTTCGTGATATTATTCAATGCTCTATAGTCCACAACCAAGCGTAGGTCCCCTGACTTCTTTTTCACAAACATCACCGGGGAAGCAGCTGGGGATTGAGAGGGTCTGATGAATCCCTTGCGAAGATTTGACTCTATGAACTCCCTGAGAGCTTCTTGCTCTGGTTCAGTCAGGGAGTAGAGGTGTCCTCGCGGGATCGGGGCCCCCTCCACCAAGTCAATGGCACAGTCGTAGGGTCTATGTGGGGGTAGTTTCTCGGCTTCCTTTTCATTGAAAACGTCCCAGAAGTCTGAATATTTCTTGGGCAAGGTGATGATGGGCTCAGCGTCTGTGGCATGGCAGACCTTGGCTACTAGACAATGGTTTTGGCAATACTTTGAAGCAAACTGTAGTTCTCTGTTGGTCCAGGAGATGCTTGGGTCGTGGAGTGTCAGCCATGGAATTCCCAAAATCACAGGGAAGTGGGGCACCTCGGTAACGAAGAAGGAAATCTCTTCCATGTGTTCCCTTATCCACATTCTGGTGGGTTCAGTCCATTGGCTTACTGGGCCCGTCTTTAGGGGACGACCATCTATAGCCTGCACCACTCGGGCATTCTTGAAATCATGATATTGTAATCCCAGAGAGTCGGCATACTCTCTATCGATGAAATTATTTGTTGCTCCTGAGTCTATCATGGCATGGATCATGACGGGTCCCTTTTTCGCTGACCACAACGTGACCACTAGGAGAAATAGGACCCCCGTCTGCGGCTCTTGAGTGGGGTTTTTGACCGGGTTGGCGAGCCTCTCTACACCCGGTCGTTGACTTCCCCCGCCGGCTTGGCCCCAGCCGCCTCGGCCGTCTCCGTCTCCACGGAGGACGCCGCTGCCAGGCGGGCGGCGGGCTTTCTTTTGGCTGGGCATTCTCTGGCGAGGTGGCCCCCATTACCGCAGTACCAACACAAATTCAAACGTTGGCGGCGGGCCTTTTCGGCAACATCCAATCTGGGACGCACATTGCCCAACTGCATCGGTTCTTCCTCGCTTCCCATGGGGGTTGGGGCTGGCGGTGGGGATTTCCATACTGGTCGCGGCTGAATGCTGGTAGAAGCGGGGGGTCTCACCCTGGCTCTTCCACTCTGACCTCGGAGCCACTGTTTTTTGTTGGCAAGCAGGACCTCGGCTCGTAGACAATGATTAATGAGTCTCTCAAGAGTCTCTGGAGGATCCACCTTAGAAATTTCTTCCTGCATCTCGAAGTTAAGGCCCTCACGAAACTGCCCTCTAAGGGCGATATCGTTCCAACCGGTGTTCTGAGCCAGCACCCGGAACTCGGCTATGTACCGGGACAACGGCCTGTCCCCTTGAAGGAGTCGCCGGAGTTTATGGCCGGCCGCCTCCTCGTTGTCCTCGATTCCCCAGGTCCTCCTAAGGTGGTTCAAGAACCCTTGTGCGGAGTTTAGGTGCGTGGAACCCGCATCATACAGCGCCGTCGCCCAATTGGCCGCAGGCCCATCTAGGAGACTGTAAATCCACGCCACTTTGACATCTTCGTGGGGAAATTCAGCTTGGCGGGCTTCTATGTACGCCTGGCACTGGCGACGGAAAACATGAACCTTGGAGGCTTCTCCAGAAAATTTAGTTGGAAGCGCTAGGGCAGGGAGGCGCGCTCCACGTTCCTTCAAGCCCAGAATTTCACCCTCCTGTGTTCGGAGAGTATCTCGGATTCTGTCGAATTCTTCCTTGGAAATGGTGTAGCTGAGCGGTTGGTCTTCTGCCCCGGTTCCTGTAGACATTCTGGTTTTAGGTTAATTGGTGCTTAGGTTGGCGGAGTCAAACTGTCAGGACCCAGGCTGCAGAGCACCAATAACCATGCGCAGAGACCAGAATCGATCTAATATCTTTATTAAGAAAATATATAAAGTCAATAAAAACAAGTGTAGAATATAGTTCAGAAGTAGACCTTTCAGGAAAGGTCAAATATAGTCCAGGAAAATAATGTCCAATATGTGATATTAAAGTCCAAAGTTATAATCCAATAACCGAAACACACACTTTGCCAAGCAAAGTGTGGGGAGAAGACAAGGTCCTTAAATCCATAGAAACTTGGCAAATAGGCTGGAAGCAAACTTGATACTTGGCTAGAACAAGACTCGAAACAAGGCAACAAGAGCAAATACAAGGTCCGTGGTAAACGCGGGACAAGGCAAGGCTGGAAACTTGATCCGGGAAACAGGGAACTGGAGTACGAAGTCTACACACGATCTCACTCCTCCAGCTGACGAATTGACTCCGCAAGGATTTCTTTGCGGACAAACACCTATATAGGATCTTGTTTTCCCGCCAAGGAACACTTTCCCTGGGAACAAGAAACGAAACCCATACTGTGTCCAGATGCATGACTCCTTAAAGTTTCCCAAGGGAAACAGACTTAATCAGCTAATTGTCTGGCAGCTATCCTGGCGCTCCTGCGAGTCGCCTCCCGAGCGCTTCTATCTTGATTATAATAATCCCGGCGAGAAAATGGGGGAGATTTCTGCTCAAGGCTTGTTTGGCTGACGTCTTGTGGCCAAACATCTTGCAGGTGCAAGGGCTCCAATTCTGGCTGAAACGGTGGAAAACCCAAGTTTTCCTCTTCATCTGCCACAATAGTACTAGGAACGGGACTACATGGCCCATGAGACATCACAGCAAGTGAGAGTCGATTCCAGCTCCTCTTCCCCTATTTGGCATCATAGTTGAATCATTTAGATTTTCCTTTATTTTCCTGATTATTTTTTTTTAGTGGGACTGATGGGGAGTTGGGGACCTGAAAGACGATGGGTGGGGTGCGCGTGCATGCGTTTGTGGTCTTGGAGACAGTCACTCTTTTACCTTCTTTTTCTCCTTCCCTTCCTCTCCTTTAGAAAATACTTCTAAAAGATCATAATTATTAATAATAGTAATCCCAGTAAACTAAAGGAGAAGCTTACCTCTCCACTAGAGTAGAAGTAGAAACAGCTTTAAGGAAGAAAAATTGGCAAGCAGAAATGAGATTGCAGGCACTGAAAACACAGGGGATTTTTAAGGTAGTCCAGGGATGATAGCTCTACTGCGCTACAGGTCATAGCCCTTCCCTGGGCCTCCTTAAAATGCCTCTTGGAAAGATGTGTGGTGTGCTTGTGCTGTTGAGACTGAGAAAGCATGCACTCCTGCCTCTCCTGCAACCGAGTGTCTCTCCTCTAGAGTAGAAAAAACAGCCTTAAGAACAACAAGCCTCCCTAAATCATGCACCTGCCTGTAGCCGAGCACCTCTCCTCCAGATTAGAAACTGGTAAGAAGCCTTCTTAAAGCGTGTGCACGTGCCTGCAGCCAAGCGTCTCCTCTAGAGTAGAAACAAACAGCTTAAATGCCTAAAATGACAGGAAGGGGAACTAGGGAAGCTGCCCCCGCCCATAATGGGCCGATAGAAAACAGATCTTTCAGCAGCCCCAGAGCAAAAACAGATATCTTCCCTCCCATATTTGGGCGGCTCCCAAAGATGGATCGGGGCCCACACCGAAAGCCAGGACACGAAACAGTTCACTGTTTACTCGGATTGCTCAACTCTAATACCATTGGAATATTGGTCTATTGAAACAAAGGATTAAAACCTACTCAAGTATTAGTAACACAGATGAATTAGATATTGATCCTAATTTATGATTTAACACTGAATGATTTGATACAGGACAGCAATCTATTGCTGAGTTACTAATACTTGTATAGATTGTAATAGTTTGTGTGTAAAAAGGTAGAGCAATACTTTGAGAAGCAGGCGTTAGACTAGAGGGTTTTGGCTTAATCCAGCAGTGCTCTTTTTATGTCCCCATGTGAACAGCATCTGACAGGGAGCTTAGGAGTTGAATAAACAACTCTGTAGACGCAGAAGGCTAAAGTTAGAAAACATTGCTTTTAACAACTTACAAAGTCCTGTAAAAGAGCAAGAGAACTTTCTTCATGGCACAGAAAACAGGACATTCTCTACCATTAATATTCAAAGATGGCAGCTATGGGAACATCATTTTTTTTCTAAGTCCCCCAAATATTCCTTTTTGTTGGAAGCCAGAAATACATAGCTTTTGGCTTAGAACGTCCAAATTTAAGTATTTCCTCAAGTATGATGGAATGACATTGGGAGTGGTGACATTTGACATTTTGTCATTTGCATGAAGCAGCAAATAATTTTGACTAGTCCTGACAGAAACGCTGCCTTATCCATCTAGCAGGTTGGTTGTTTTTGCTACATTTTTCTCAGAGGGCAGACCAAGAAGATAAGGGACTTCCTTTAAAATTCCGTAACATACTAAACACACTAACAGAGGATATTCTGTTAAATTAAAATCTAACTGTGAGAACTGTGCCTGCCAAATGAAGAAAAAGGTGGTTTCTATTGCATAGTGCCTACTAAATAAGTTTCTATTGTGTTGATGATTTCTGGAAAATCCTATTTCCTGGGCACATATTATTTCCAGCAAGCTTTACAAATGCCTTTGATCTTTCTATTTTTAAACTTTAAAGTGTTTGTTTATCTTTGCATTGAGTCTCTTTTCATTGTCATCTCATTTAAAGGCAGTGACTCAGAACAATGCAAAGTAGGTTCCTTTCCCCTTGCTAGAGAGGGAAGTTTTAGCAATAGCCTGCCAATTTCCCCAGAAACAACCTTTGTCATAAAAGTCAGAATAAATGTCACAAGTATGAAAGTTGTGACAATATTCTACTAAAACAGCTATTTCTCAACAATATCTAAATTAAGTTTACCAAGGTTTAACTTCATTCAGATGGATTTTTTAAAAGCTTGCATTGAGTAATTACTGAGATATTTTCTGATCCCATCGAAATTGCAGTGGACTTCAGAGGATAAAATTGGCCCATACCAATCTTATGAAGATATGTAAGGTAAAGGTAAAGGTTTTCCCCTGATATTAAGTCCAGTTGTATCCGACTCTGGGGGTTGGGGCTCATCTCCATTTCTAAGCCGAAGAGCCAGTGTTGTCTCCAAGGTCATGTGGCCAATATGACAGCATGGAGTGCTGTTACCTTTCCCCTGAAGTGGTACCTATTGATCTACTCACACACAGCCATATAACCAGAGTATCAAGGCAGAAAATCTCACAATATCTGCTTTGAACTGGGTTATCTGAGTCCACACTGCCATATATCCCAGTTCAAAGCAGATATTGTGGGATTTTCTTCAGCTGCGTGGAAGGGGCCTTAGCTGCGAAGATCAGACAGGATCCGGTGCTTTTAAAATATATGGTACTGTGGACATGTGGCTATGTTGATTGAATTCTTGAAATTTCTACCTTGCATGCAGTTATGAAAGTCATAAATTCTTTATGAAGAAAACGGATAGGCTCAATTAATCTTCCTTGGATAAATCTACAAAAACACACCACAACTTCTTGTTGTTTGGATTAGGGCTGCCAGTTAATTCTCTCTCTCTCTCTTTCTCTCTCTGATTCCACTCAGACTTTTTTGGAATGAAGTTACAATAATGAGGGGAGGTTTGCCTGCTAAATTTCTACTTGTCATGGAGCTTTTTAAGAGTCAAGAGTGCTGCCAGAAAAAAAAGATATCTTTCAATGTACTTTTTATGTTCTAAACATTGGACAAACATAAGTTTAAAAAAAAAACTCTATCAAGTGAGATCTTGGGATCCCAAAACTCTCCTATGGAAAAGAAAGTAATTAGAAACAAATATCATGTATTTGACAAAATGTTCAAATGTCGTCAACTGTTAATCATTGTGCAAAAATGATAATACTCCCAAAGACTGTGTATAAGACAGCAACTCTTCCATTGTTCTTTGATTGTATCTTCTCTTGCTTTTTAACATTGGCTGTTCTACCTAGGGCTGGTGGGAAATGAAATCCATTTTCATCCTTGGTGTAAATTGGTGTAAAGGACTCATTCACACTACAGAATTATAAGTAGTACACAATATGTATATTAGAGCATCATATACATATTACATTCACAAAATCAATGCTCAGTCCTATGGTATGTAACGCAAAAGTATCTTACTCAATATTATAAATCAAACATGATGATATAAGTCTCTGCAGTCCTAAAAGGATTTAATTGGCTTAAAGGCAAACCGATTCAGAGTCTCTGCAGTTCTGGAAGGATTCCTCAGGACTCCACAGGTTTAGAATCAATAGTGTAGATCCTGAGTAGCTGGTTATTGACTGGAGTAGGTGGTAATATAGCCGTTTACAACTGGTTCCCGGGTTTTATCCCAGTTTCAGTAACCCTTCTTCTGGTAAGCAGCAAATGTTTTATAATTTCTTTATTGATGGCTCTGCTTCAGTTATTATGTTCACAGTATCAGTATGCTGTTGTGGATTTTGTGGTGCGATCTTTTAACCGATTCTGTTTTAATAAAGATTGTTTTATCCAATTTATATCTCTGGTTTATGTAATGTTAATATCATTTTTATGTTGATGTATTTTATGTATTATGTATTTTATGTATGGCATCTTTGTGTGCTATTTTGTAAGCTACCCTGAGTCCTTCTGGGAGATGGTGGTGGGATATAAATAAATTATTATTATTATTATTATTATTATTATTATTATTATTATTATTATTATTATTTATCCTGTGGAAGTAGAAACTGGCAGAGAAACAGGACTGTCGCCTTTGGTAATAAGCCCCTATCACACAATGTTGTGAGTTGAATAAAAGTGCTATAATTCTGTAGCATGAATGGGTCCTAGGTCAGATTAGACTCCAAGGATGCATGTACACTGTAAAACGAATGCAGTTTGACATACTTCATCTGCCAAGGCTCAATTCTATGGAATCATGGGAGTTGTAGTTTGATGAGATTCCAGCGCACTTTAGTAGAGAAGACTAAAGACTTAACAAAACTACAACTCCCATGATTCCATGACAGTGAGCCATGCAATCAAAGTAGTGTCAGACTTCTTTAATTTTGAATGTAAATGCACCTGAGGACTCATTAACCCTACACCAATGGTTCTCAACCTGGGGTCCCCAGATGTTTTTGACCTTCAGCTCCCAGAAATCCTAACAGCTGGTAAATTGGCTGGGATTTCTGGAAGTTGTAGGCCAAAAACATCTGGGGACCCAGGTTGAGAACCACTGCCCTACACCCTATGATGTCTTGACTCAAAGTTATGTTACCATGGAACAAAATGTACAGAATTAGTATTTCATCGAACTTACTGTTTGGAGGCACAAAGTAACTATAGGTACTATAGGAACATTGTATTTATTTTATTAAAATATTTATCTTACATTGTATCATACTCTTCCATATGACCTTATAACTAACGATACATGGTTTTCTCTGCAATACAAAGCCCTGAATTGTGTATAAATGAGCAAACACTATCAATTATGTAAAAACTAGTAATGTCAAAACTTTGACACCAAGATTTTTCATGTAGCATAGTACCTCACAGTATATCACATAGTACATAGTACATTTCCATCCTGGAAATGTCTCTGTAAGCAATTTGATGTGACTGTTCAGCACAGGTATAAGATAAAAAGTACAACAACAACAAGGCTTTCAAACATCAAGGCACAAGAGCTGGAGAGAGCTTACGGGAAAAAGGAAAGTGACTCATGCAATTCCCATTATTAAATAAACACATAAAGTTCATGCTAAAATACAGACCAATGTTAGCTTTAAAAAAAACAAGCAAAAACAAAATTTCAAAGGGCATTCCTATTAACAGTTAGGTTTGACTTTGTCTCACAGAGATGCTAGATGAGCCTAAGAAACTTCTGACCTAAAACAGAGTGAGAAAACATGACAAAGCATCTATGGAAAATGTCAAATTGAATTCAATGTTTGTGACGAAGGTCTGGTGAATCATGTGTTACTTCATACAGTGTGGCTGATATGTAGAAGCTGCTGGAATAGCAGCTTTCATACAATTCAGTTATAGCCCTATGACATTACTTCAATTGCCATGGTCTCATAATGGGAAATTCTGGGATTTGTAATTTATGTAGGGCTATTTAAAATTCCCTGCCAAAGAATTCTAGTGTTTCCTTTGGCTACAAATCCTCAGATTCCCTAGAATGCAGTTGTGAAAGTAGGATTATAGTGCTATGACTGAGTAGTATGAGTAGTGTTGTCAAAAGTCTGAACCCCAAAACAGACCCCAAAACCCCAACTCCGAGGGCACTCAAAAACAGGAGTCCGCAATGACCTTTCCCCCAGTTTCAGGCAACTTCCCAGTGAACCCATCAAGTTCACAAAGGCACGACCCACATCTGCAGGGAATGCCCTACAATTTAGCCTAGGAAAAAACATAATCCTCTCACAATACACTCCACCCCCCAGTTCTATAATGGATGTAAGAAGAGACACTGGACTTTTCCCAGATGTTATCTGACTTTATCCCTGTGAACATTTCTTCATCCCAATTGCAAGATCCGACCACCCCTCCCTGGGTCCATTGGATCTATGTCAACACCCCTGTCACCCATTGTGTGACTAACTGAAACCCATTTTCCTATCCTGGACAGATAGGAACAGAACCATCAATCCCATTAATTCCAACCAAGCTCGCATTCCTTTCCTCCGACACCCCTTCCATGGGCAGAAACCACCAGACTGAAAATCAAACAATGACAGTTTATTAAATTTCTCACTACACTGCAAGCCAATCAATGTCAACAATAGCGCTATGAAACCAATCAATGAGTGGATCCTAGCTGGTGCCAGTCTGGACCAATCAACATCTGGAGTGGCAAAGTCTCTTTGTTTTGAATAGCTTTCAAAGAGCTATGAATAAATTTGTATATTCACAATTGCACTCATGTCAGTTTTTGGAGCACAGACTCTGCTGACATCCAATTTGGCCAAGGTGAATAAACACCTCTATTCTTTGCCTTCAACCCGTCTGTGTCTTATTCAGTCTTTTAGAGCTTAACACACTGGGCCCCCAAGCCCTTGGTCCTTGCGGAGCTGAATTTACTTGACAGTAGTATAAAAATGAGGCAAACTTTCGGCAGTGGAAGCAGGAGACATCATGGCACCAAAATATGTGAAGGACAAAGTTATATGTGCAAGTGAGCTTTCTCCTTTATCCTGATGTCGTCCTCAGGTTCCTTCAGGAGTAATGGAGCCAGGGAGCATCAACGCAACACAGATGTGAAGGTAGTGCAATAATAAGCGGTCTCTACCAGATTCATCTTCACCAAATACATTATAAATTAGTAAGGGATTTATACTAGGGAATTTGTTTATAACTGATTGGTTTCAGATTTGTCATATTTGGACCTGAGCTACTGAAAACAATGATGCTACACAAGTATGTCCTTCTACATGCCAAAGGCTTGGTGACAAAAGGATACTTCCACGCTAGAGCCTAAATGCAAGGGCTGGTCCCAGTTGGAGCCAATGTATTCCCTACAGCAAAACTGGGAATAAGGCAGCCCTCCAATTACAGTTCACAGCATTCCTTACAACTAGCTCTGCTAGCTAAGGCTACTGGAAGCTGCAATGTACATTGCTGTTTTTTATTACTCTTATTTCTCTTACATTACCTGTAAGAAAATTGTTTTAGAAACCGAGGCTGATGTGAAATGGACCTTGGGATTATTGTCGAACATGATGCTGCAGCAATGAAGGCAAATTATATTTAAGCATGTATTAACAGAATCAAAATTTCCAAGAAACATAACAGTACTACTGTATCCAGTGCTAGACATGAGGTGGATAACTAGGACTGCGGATAAAAGGATCTGTGCCTGGCAAGTGTATACTAAACTTAATGGGCCAGGAGATAAATACTCAGCAGGTTGAAGACAAGCCACAGAGGTTTTTCAATTCAGCCAAAAGAGATACAAGTACAAGCAGTTACTTCAACAATACACATATAAAACATACAGAGAAAGCACAACATCTTATACTGTTTGACAGCTATTCAAAACTCCAGCTCGCTCCCCTGATTGGCCAGAAAGGGGGCCAGTCAAGATCCGTGCCCTGATTGGCCAGAAGTCTCACTGATGTCATCGCATCCAGGCTGGGATTCCCTCTGGCGGGGAAATGATGGCAAGAGATTGGTCAGACGAGAGACTAATTAGCTGTTGTGATGCCCCCCTAGGAGGGGGCGTCATCCACAAAGACAATGTCAAAGAAATTATAATGAGCTTTTGATTGGCTCAACTATCCAATTCTGTATTGACAAAGGTAGGAGCTTGCGAGGACAAAGGTGCGAGGCTCCTGGGACAAAATCCTGGCAATCAAGGTCTGGGCTGTCAGTAAAGGGATTTAACAAATATACATACTCTGAGCTTGTTTCTACAGTTAGCAATCTCTCAGCCTCAAGTGAACCATTTAACTAGACAAATAGTTCTGAGCTCATATGGGCTGACACAGGAAACTACCTATCTCTGGAATATGAACAATGGATTTTGATGATTGCCTGACTGACAAAGAGTCAGAGGGATTTGCCCAACCTTCCTTTTCCCAGGGAATTATCTCAGTGGCGTTATGGAAAGGGGACTGTCTCCGGGCTACATTTTGATACATTTTATAAAGACATTTATACGGTTTTCATATACAGTAGAGTCTCACTAATCCAAGGTAAACGGGCCGGCAGAAGCTTGGATAAGTGAATATCTTGGATTATAAGGACTGATCAAGGAAAAGCCTATTAAACATCAAATTAGGTTA
Source organism: Anolis carolinensis (assembly GCF_035594765.1). NCBI lineage: Eukaryota > Metazoa > Chordata > Lepidosauria > Squamata > Anolidae > Anolis > Anolis carolinensis. The sequence goes on along the minus strand of NC_085843.1, from coordinate 221,299,544 downwards.
TGATTTTACAAATTAAGCACCCAAACTTCATGTTATACAACAAATTTGACAGAAAAAGTAGTTCAATACGCAGTAATGTTATGTTGTAATTACTGTATTTACGAATTTAGCACCAAAATATCACGATATATTGGAAACATTGACTACAAAAATGGCTTGGATTATCCAGAGGCTTGGATAAGCGAGGCTTGGATTAGTGAGACTCTACTGTATATAAGGAGCTATCTGTGCCCGGCCACGCATTGCTGTAGCATAGTCCTAAGAGGGTTTTTGTTTGTGGAAGCAAGTATTAATGTTGGAATTAGTAATCTTGATTAGCATTGAATGGCCTTGCAGCTTCAAAGCCTGGTTGTTTCCTCCCTAGGGGAATCGTTTGTTGGGATGTGTTAGCTGGCCCTGATTGTTTCCTATCTGATATTTCCCTGTTTTCTGAGTGTTGTTCTTTATTTACTGTCCTGGTTGTAGAGTTTTGTAATGCTGGAGCCTGGTTTTATTCATTTTCGTGGTTCGCAGTAACCCAATTAAAATAACTGTAATAATAATAATAGTAATAGTAATAATAGTAACAATGAAGACTCTGGGGTGGAGGGTGTGCAGAGAAAGATGGCAGTTAGCATTGAATGGCCTTGTAGTTTCAAATCCTGGCTGATTCCTCCCTGGGAGAATAGTTTGTTGGGAGGTATTACCTGGCCCTTATTGTTTCTTATCTAGAATTCCCCTGTATTTCCTGTCCTGATTTTAGAGACTGTATTGTTCTGTTTTAGTATACCACAGTAATGTTTATGTATTATATTTATAATCTTGTATTATTTGCTTTGAACTGGATTATATGAGGCTCCTTCTACACAACTGTATAAAATCCACATTGAACTGGATAATATGGTAGTGTGGACCCATGATAATCCTGTTCAAAGCAGATACTGTGGATTATGTGCCTTGGCATTCTGGGTTATATAGCTGCGTGGAAGTGCCTTGAATCTACACTGCCATATAATCCAGTTCAAATCAGATAATCTGTATGTTATAGGCAGTGTGGAAGAAGCCTAAGTGAACCTTCAGACATTGTGGCTGAGGCAGTTGCTAGGACACAAAGTGAGCGAGGCCTAAAGGGGGTGGGGCCTACCCTTCTGACTGGCAGCCAGGGAGAGAACGGCTCCTCCTCGTCCTCTATCATTTGGACTTTATTTTTCTAGTTTTTTTATTGAAAGACATAGATGGGATGACTATATCTTTTGTGGCCAGATTTGGTGTGATTTGATCCAGTGGCTTTGTTGTTTACTCTATGGGAATTATGCACATTACATTTTTAGATAGATAGATAGATAGATAGATAGATAGATAGATAGATAGATAGATAGATAGATAGATAGATAGTACACAGAAAGATACAAGTTACACAGAAAGTCAAGTAAAGCAGATACAATTTATTAAAGGGTTAGAAAGTAGAAACAATAAAGTCTTTGAGGGGGTGAAACTGCCACTGGTCCGTTATTGATATCCAATGCTTCAAAAGTTTGAATGTGTGTGTGTGTGTGTGTGTGTGTGTGTCTTTGGCAAACTATAGATCTTCAGAGGGGTCATTGTGGATTGACAGCAATCAGGCCTTGTCTGAAGGACTGCAGTCAGTTCTGGGTGGCTCACTTTAAGACGTATATGAACATTTTGGAGCAGGCTCCAAAAAGGATAACAAGGATAAGAGGTACAGTGATAAAACATACTAGAATAGGTTTAGGTAGTATCATATTTTGAACCTGTGATGCTTATATAGTATATGGTTGGTCTCCATTGTAATGTTTGTATGATGTGTTACTGTTATTTTACAGCGAATAATTCTACCACCACCTTCCTTTCTCTCTCAGGTACATGGCTATAATTTACCCCTTCAAGCGAAAACTGTCTGCTGGGAACACTAAAGTGATCATAGGAATCATATGGCTGGTGGCTTGTGGACTTGCCTTTCCCCAGTTCTTTTATGCCCAAATAATCATTGATGAAGGAACACCCAAATGTATCATTATCTGGCCGGGTAACAGTGAACACAGAAGACTCACGTAAGGGCTAAAGCCAGAAATCTATTTTGACAGCTTATATTCTTTCCTATAGGAAATGCTAGAATGTTATGTGATTTAAAAGTGATCTTTTAAAACCTGCATTCAGCACTACAGGTACAAAGATCTGAAAACAGTATTTGTGGTAGAATCCAATTGCTAATCACAGCAAGAGTAGACCTGTTTAAACAATGGGAATTTGGTTTGGCAACATTGCGGTAAATTCCATAAATTCAACAGGTTTGCTTTAGTTGAGACTAATAATTTGATGTAAGTCTTTATTTGCATTTGATAGGAAAAAAATTGTGACATGAGGGACAGAAAAGTATTCATGTAGTAACAAAGAATGCTGCAGATTTATGCTAAAATCCATGTTAATCAATTTCTTTATCAGCCAAAATGTCACAAAAAATTAAAAACTATTGAGTTCACCTGAGATTTACATCAGCTATCTTGAGGCTCAATTTTGGGAGGAAGGCGGGGTATAAATGAAGTTCATAGTTATCTCCATCATCATCCAAACTAGGTGGTAAACAAAGCAATTACATGCTGAAGCCAACAAGTCTGCATTTACTCACTATCTGAACATGAATGTTGGAGGAGATAGCAGTCAGTAAAATGAAATTCTGCCAGATGCTATGCATGTTACTTCTTGGATGAAGAAATATCCAATAATTGACCCCCCATGTTTGAAAATGCTAAAGCCAGCATCTGTCTTAGTCCTTAGACAAACCACACTGGTGTCTTGGTACCTAGATGGGAACCAGATGGAGAGAGAAATTAGAAATTCATAAAGAAGGAGACAAGGCATAGTGAATGCTTTATTTTTTTTTTCAAAGGAAAGAATTGCCTTCAATGCCCTTGGCTGTGACATTGCAGGTTACCTTTTTAAAAGTGGAGGACAGAAGCCCAGATGGAAGAATGAGCATATTTTTGATCATATCATGAAATAGTTTGACTCAATAGAAAAGACAATAATGTTTAGTAAATTGGAAGGCTGAGTTAGCATGATGTGAGCATTGTAATACTCCATTGTGACAGTCAGAAGCAGTGTTTCTGTCACAATTCCTCCTCATGCTGGATGGAGGTGGCGGGTAGGAATGGAAACATCAGTCAGCGACAAGGGAACAGACCCTGTCCGTAGCAGCAGCTGCTTTCTGGTGAGTGGGGAATTACAGGACTTTCAAAGTCCCCATATGTCCCCTGAACTACAAAGGAATACAGGAATCATGAATACAATGTTATTACAAATAGATAACTCAACGCTATGCATTTGTCACTACCCAACAAGATTCAAGACATTGTTGTTGTTGTTGTTGTCGTCGTCATCGTCGTCATCAATATTATTACACTGATCAACACACATTTTGGTGTCTCAAATGTTAGTTTTTTTCTGATATGTTTGACCTGCTGATTCCAAAAATGGCACCAATTTTCCTACTATAGGTAGGTAAGGTAAAGATTTTCCCCTGACATTAAGTCTAGTCATGTCCGACTCTGGGGGCCGGTGCTCATCTCCATTTCTAAGCTGAAGAGCCGGCATTGTCCATAGATGACTTCTAGGTCATGTGGCTGGCATAACTTCATGGAGTGCCATTACCTTCCCGCCATGTGATTTACTCACATTTGCATGTTTTCGAACTGCTAGGTTGGCAGAAGCTGGGCCTAACAGCGGGACCTCACCCCTCAGGTTTGAACCGCTGACCTTTCGGTCAGCAAGTTTAGCAGCTCAGTAGTTTAATCCGCTATGCCACTGGGGGCTCCTTCCTACTACAAGCAACTACATAAGGTGACTTCTGACATGTAAAAGTTTTAACAATAGAAATAATCTACACACATAATAAAAGTGAAAATGTGTATGTGTGTATGTGGCAGGGGTGTCCACTTGCAGACAAAGTCCTGCCTCCACAAACAGCTATAGTTCCCACTGAGCAGGAGACACCCATGTCCCCCCATCAAAGGACATTGCAGGTTACAGAGAGCACCATGAACATGTCCAAGAGTCCTGCCAATGTCCTCCACAAATGCTATACTGAAGTGAAGCCTTTCATACAGGGACAATTTCCTCCTCGATTTTCTGTTTTTCCTCCACCAAAGACACCTCCCAGGGTCCCTTTCTCTCTGCATTGGTGTGGAATTTGCATGACCTCACCCACTGCCTCTCCCTTAACACTTTCCTATGGCACAGAGCAAACAGAGGAATTGATCAGCAACTGAATATTCTGTAGGGGGTTGGGGGACTGACTCCACAGGATGGAAATTGTAGTTCACCCTGCATCAAGACATATCACTGTAACCCCCCACTGATAATAGACCTGGACCACTTTTCTGAGAGCACTCTGAACTCCACCAATGATGGTCCTAGAACTCACTTGGCACACAGAACCCTCATGACCAACAAAAAATACTGGAGGAATTATAGGAGTTGTGGTTTACTTACACCCAGAGTGCACTTTGAACCCAAACAATGATGGATCTGGACAAAAGTGGCACACATACCTGATATGCTGAAATTTGTTTACTGGAGGGGTTTGGGGAGAACTGACATTCCTTCCTGGGAGTTGTAGTTCACCCACAACCAAGGAAACTGTGACCTCCACTGATGATGGACCTGGACCAAACTTCGCACACAGGACCCCCACGACTAACTCTACTTACTGGAGGGATTTGAGAGGACTGACTCACCATAGTGGAAGTTGTAGTTTACCCTACAGCCAGAGAGCACACTGAACCCCACCGATGATGCATCTACAGCAAACTTGCCCAAAATAACAAACTTTAAGTACTGATGGAGTTTCTTGGGGTTCACCTAGCACGATGTCAGTTGTAGTTCACCCACAACCTTATGCATTTTTTACAATTAAAAATTGACTTTTTCAAATAACCCAGGCAACTCCCCGCTCATCCGGGGAGGCCCTTCTTTCGCCACTGCCTCTATCCCAGGCCCGTCTAGTGGGAACGAGAGAGAGGGCCTTTTCTGCTGTGGCCCCCCGACTGTGGAATTCATTGCCCTCTGAGATCAGGCAAGCCCCCACCTTATTGGCTTTTAAGAAAGATCTAAAAACATGGCTTTTTCGTTGTGCCTTCGGGGAGTAAATGTTATATACCTTTTTGATTACTCCCCTTGGATTTTATCCTTTGGACTGTTTGGACTGTTCCATCTTATACCCCTGTTCTCTTTATTTATATGCCTCTCTCTCCCGAGTTTTTAATTAAATGTTCATGTGGCCCGCCCTGTCTGCTCTGATTTGTGTTGTAATGTATATGATTATTTTTGTACTATTATATTGTGTTATGATATATTGTTTTATTTTGTTATATTGTATGGTGTCTGGGCATGGCCCCATGTAAGCCGCCCCGAGTCCCCATCGGGGAGATGGTGGCGGGTTATAAATAAAGTTTTATTATTATTATTATTATTATTAACTCCGAGTACCCTAGCTAGTGTATTAATAAAACAAAATGATAATTGTCCCTGGCAGGCCTGATCTGACCACTTCCTTTAGAAACAGCCGCAGGGCTGGTTCATATATTACAATATTCTTTACATGTGGTGACATGAGTGTTTTCTAGTCCAAATGAGAAGGAAGTGAGACAGACACAAGAAGAGATAAGAATGCCTTGAAATATTCCGTGTGTTTAAAATGCTTGCCTTTGCCACAAATAACAACATTAACTATTGTGAACTTTCAAAGTATCTCTGCAATTCCTTTTCGCATAAAAAAGAGGAGAAACAATAAATTATTGGAATCAAGTATATCTTTCTGGATTTCACATCACTCTTCTTACTTTGTTTGTACACATTCCAAATGTGGCTATTTGTTATTTTATTCACTACCAATAAATCAGTTGTTACAAATTATGTGACTGAGCAAGGATATATGGGACTTGTTCTTTCACAGAATGCAGTTTATTTCCATAAATGGGTCACATTCTGTACCAAAACCTGATCAGAGGTTTTAGAAGAGAACTGTTTAGTATGGGCAGGCATTTCTTGCTAATCTTCTTTTGTGTGTGTGTGTGTGTGTGTGTGTGTGTGTGTGTGTGTGTGTTTCTCTTGTCTAGTAGCTTCCAGATCTTGACTGGAAGCTACTAGACAAGTTTCCTTGAAGGGAATGGGTCCAGAGGGCATTTAAACTATAGACAAGTCCTCCACCCCTTATTCCCATCTAACATATTTCCGGAGATGCTTGGACACAGGTTTCCACCAACTGTTCATAGGCTACATGGAACAATGCTATATAATGGTCATAAAGTGAAATTTTGAAGAGCTGCAATGATGATTACCAGGCAGTTCTCTTGGTTTCCGTTTGCAGATTTCCTTGGGGCAGAGCTTTCCAAACTGTGTGTAGCAACATGTTAGTGTATCGGCCACAGTGTGTCAGCATGTCCTGCAAATGTAAAGAGACATGACAAAGATCTGGGAAATACATATTATCTTACAAATCATACATTTTTAAAATATACATGGAAGGTTATCATGAAATTTCTTGTTTGCCCATACATTTGATTATTACAATTTGTGTGTGTGTTCATATATATCATATATGGGGTCGGTTTGCTAGTAAAATTGAATTACTGTGCCCTGAAATGATACAGATCTAAACAGTGTATCACCAACATGAAATGTTTGGAAAGCTCTGCCTGGGGAATGTTAGTTTGTGAATGGTAGTTTCTCTGCAAGAGCTCCCCACCAACACTAAGCAATAGTACTATTGGGTGGATCAGTAATTGGGTAAGCGACTTAACCCAAAAGGAGGTTAACCAATGGTTCCTCTTCATCCTGGAAAGAAGAGACTAGTGGATTGCCGCAGGGTTTGGTCCTGGGCCTAGTGCTGTTCAACATCTTTATTAATGACTTGGATGAAGGTTTAGAGGACATGCTTATGACGTTTGCAGATGACACCAAATTAGGAGGGATAGCTAATATTCCAGAAGATAGGATCAGAATTCAAAATGAGCTTAACAGATTAGAGAGCTGGACCAAAACTAACAAAATGAATTTGAGTAAGGACAAATGTAAGATACTACACTTAGGCAGGAAAAATGAAATGCAAAGATACAGAATGGGTGATGACTTGCTCAATAACAGTCCATGTGAGAAAGATCTTGGCATCTTTGTGAACAAGAAGTTGAACATGAGCCAAGAGTGTGATGCAGCAGCTAAAAAAGCCAATGGGATTTTGGGCTGCATCAAAAGGAATTTAGTGTCTAGATTGAGGGAAGTCATGCTACCCCTCTATTCCGCCTTGGTCAGACCACACCTGCAATACTGTGTCCAATTCTGGGCACCGCAATTTAAGAGAAATGTTGATAAGCTGGAAGGTGTCCAGAGGAGGACGACTAAAATGATCAAAGTTCTGGAGACCATGCCTTATGATGAGCATCTTAAAGAACTGGATATGTTTAGCCTACAGAAGAGAAGATTGAGAGGAGATATGATAGCCATTTATAAATATGTGAAAGGATGTCTTAAGGAAGAGCGAGTAGACTTGTTTTCTGCTGCCCTAGAAACTAAGACTCAGAGCAATGTATTCAAATTACAGGAAAGGAGATTCCACCTGAACATTAGGAAGAACTTCCTAACTGTAAGAGCTGTTCAGCAGTGAAACTCGCTGCCTCAGTGTGGTGGAAACTCCTTCCTTGGAAGCTTTTAAACAGAGGCTGGATGGCCATCTGTCAGGGATACTTTGAATGTGCTTTTCCTGCATGGCAGGTGGTTGGACTAGATGGCCCATGTGGTCTCTTCCAACTCTATTATTCTATGATTCTATGAACACATGGACATACATGTCCACACAAAACTAAAATGTAAAGACATTGTTAAGAAGGAATACGCATTAAACTAGAAATAAGAGGCAATAGTCCTCACTAATGAGGTGGTTCAACTTGAAGATGATGACAGTTAAAACCAGGGCCATAGCCAGAAAAGTTTTGGGGGGGGGGGGTTGAAACTTTTTTTTAGCGAATCATGAAGAGTAGTTCCATAACGCAAAATAAATTAGAAATCAGGCTCCATCCATAAACTTCAGTGGATACTCAAGACAGATAAACTTCAGTGGACACTCATTAGGATTTGCTTAATCAGTTTAATGAGCAAATGAGCAAATTAATGAGCAAACCAAGTTTTTTTAAAAATCTGAAATTTTTCAGAGGGGGTGAACCCCTAATCCCCCCCCCCCTCCCCGGCTACAGCCCTGGTGACAACCTACCACTCCAGCTCTAAAATAATTTGCAATTTAGATTGCCCAAAGCAATTTATGACTACATATTACTATGGATGCACACTGTAGAATTATTGCAGTTTAACAACACTTTAATTTCCATGACTCAATGCTATAGAACCCTAACATTTGTAGTTTAGTGAGGCATCAGTGCTATTTGGCTACAACTCCTATGGAACAAAAATACAGTGGAGTCTCACTTATCCAACGTAAACGGACTGGCAGAACGTTGGATAAGTGAATATGTTGGATAATAAGGAGAGATAAGGAAAAGCCTATTAAACACCACATTAGGTTATGATTTTACAAATTAAGCACCAAACCATCATGTTATACAACAAATTTTACAGAAAAAGTAGTTCAATACACAGTAATGCTATGTAGTAATTACTGTATTTACGAATTTAGCACCAAAATATCATGATATATTGAAAACATTGACTACAAAAATGCGTTGGATAATCCAGAACATTGAATAAGTGAGACTCTACTGTACGTTATTAACAAAATAACAATCAAATATTGTCAGAGATCTATGCATGTAGGATGGGAACAAAAATATTTTACTAAGTAGATAAGGATTTCAAAATAACTGAGAAAGAAGTTACTTGATCATTCACTTTCACTTCATTTTTTTTTTAGGTATCACATTTCAGTCATCGTCTTGGTTTATCTGCTGCCCCTCACAGTGATGTTTATTGCATACCGTGAAATCGGACTGACTCTGTGGAACAATGCTGTGCCTGGAGATCATGCCAACATTGTCTACTACCATCATCAGATTAATGCCAAAAAAAAGGTTAGTATTTGTTGAGTAAAAAATGCTACAGTACGTCTAGTGAAATAGCTATATGAACCCAAGCTATAATTTGAGAAGTGGGAGGGAGCTGCATAGTTACACTTTTATAATCTGTGGGAATGAAACATCAGCCATACCCGAGGTGAGACATTTCTGTCAATTCAGAAACTGATTTAAGCTAATGCCCACTGTTGCCATGGATGTGCACAGCATAAATAATAATTTTTAAGCAACATGTTCAGCTGTTTCTCAGTTCTCTTCCTCAACAGGGAAGCAAAGGAGTACCTTGCTCTTCTTCCTCCAAGCAGAACAACTGAAAAGAAGTATCTATGTGTGTTGCTTTATATATAAGCAAAATCAGATTTTTCACAATTCTTACTCACCTGGAGAGATCTACGTAGATTTGGCAAGTTTTACACATGTGACCACACAGGGGTTTGGGGCAGTGCTAGATATTCCTCTACACCCATGTTCAAGGGAGTATGGCAAATGACAGATAAACTATTTTGTTTATGACAAATTGGTGGAATCATAGAATCCAAGAGATGGAAGAGATTTCAAGGACCATCCAGTCCAATCACCTTCCATGCAAAAACACACAATCAAAGCACTCCTGGCGCGTGGCCATCCAGCCTCTATTTAAAAACTGCCAGAGAAGGAGGTAAGAGAGGATATTCCCACTGTTGGGGTAATTCAGCCCAAAAAGTCAAAAACTGTCAATCTAGCCCTGAAAAGCTGGAGTGGTTCAAAGTGAGTTATGGCAATAGCATAGTTGTATCAGTGGGTGACAACTCTGGATACCAGGTTTCTAATCTCTGCTCAGCCATGGAAATCCACTCAATGACCTTGGGCAAGTCGCACTCTCTGAGCCTCAGACGAAGTCAAAGGCAAGCCCACTCCAAACAAATCCTTTCAAGAAAACCCCATGAGGAATTCACCTTAGAATCATCATTATACTTATTCTGGTGTATACATTTTAGTTTTTGGTAATCACACAAGAAGAAAACTTCAGTAGTCTGTCCCTTCCCTCTTCACTCTCCACGTGAAAAGAGTAATGGATAGGGTGTGTTTACTCCTAGCTATACTTCTAATACTTCTGTAGGGTTTAGTTCTGTGCAGTGTAGGCATTTTGATTCATATTTAAGGACAAAGGGAGTATATTTCCCCCTACAGCTGAGGTGGGCACCTGCTAGCATTTAGAGAGTTTAATTTTTCCTCCCCCTTCCCTTAGAGCAGAGCTGTCTAAACATTTTATGTTAGTGGCACACTTTTTAGCCATGCATTATTTCACGACTTAGTAATTCAGTTTTACTAGCAAAGAGATAAGACACATACATAAACTATAACCATATATGTGTGCGCGCGTGCTTTATTGCTTATTTCACATAGAGATTTCCTGTTACATTTGTGTGATGCACCTATAGCCAACAAACTAACATGCTATGACACACATTTTGGAAAGCTCTGTCTTAGAGGATTGTATCTTTCCCTTGTACATCCACACCTGTTTGGAAAAGGGAATTGTTTGTAAATGTCTGCATAATTTCACCATGCCTTTTGAGAAGGCAATTTAGACTTGCAATAGGCCTTCTTCACGCATCCATGGCAAAAAGAAATTGGGAGGGGTGGTAATAATGCCCTGGATAATGGAGAGCCTTTGGAACCTCAAAACAATTTGCCAAATAAGGTTTCCTCAGCCAAACCCCCCACCTCAGTTGCAATGGATGCAAATAATAGCTTTTCTTCCAGTGCAATTAGCAGCTTTCAGAAGTGAGTTTCCTTAGGAAAATATTGCAGTGGAATATAGCAAAATGGCCTCTTCCTGAACTGCAGATCCTCTATGGAAATTATTTTTTTAAAATAGTAATTTCCGTGCATGATAATACATTTATACTAGTGTCCAACCTTGCCAAGGAGGATAAGCTCTTAACACTGTCAAATGCATGGGAAGTGTATCCTGTGTGTTTGGAAAAACATGAAGGCAACCACTGAAGAGCAGTGTATCCTACCTCCTTTCTTGTGTGATGGCACACCAGAGCCTTTGGGAAAATTATAGTGTCTAGCATTACTCTGTATACCTTCTGTTAAGATCAAGAACCTTAACATACAGAGGCACTTTAGGCAAGGTGAAAAGATAACCAAAATGAGTTTACTGAAAACAAGATGAATAAAGGGTTAACTCCACCCAGGGCTATTATAAGATAACTTAAAACAATACATTACAAAAGGAGATTTTGCTGGTTGCTGTCATTTCTCTGGAGTCCTTGAAAGTCTTTTGCCTCTGATGCAAAGTGATGGTTTATGAGCTAGTGCTCATAAGCTGTCTCAGTCTTCTGCCTTGTGAAGCTTATGCTGGCCAAAAGTTTCTGTTGTCTCTGGAACTGGTGGTATATGAATACTGCTGAATGCAGGTGCTAAGGATGCCTGTTTTGGATTGCTTGGGCTTAGGATTACCAGACAATGCCCAAGCCTCTAGCCATTGTAGTTCTGCTTCAGAAAAAAAGGAGTCTAGAAAGAGAGCTCTGCACAGGCAGATGGAATAGACCAACTAAGGCTGGCCTCTAGGGAGTTTTTATGCTCCACCCAAAAACTAATACAAAGGGAAGTATCTACACTATTGGGAAAACCTATGAACAAGGGGAACTAAAGTAAAGGAGGGGAAAAGGCAGAGCCAAGACTTCACATCTTCACTGGTTATTACCATGTCTTTCCACAAATCAACCCGCACAACTGTTATAATAAAAGCTGACCATGATCAGATGCATGAAATATGAGTAGTTGACTCCATTAGTGACAGGAAGAAAGGCAGAAGAGTAACTTATTTCCTGTGCTTTTCCAGTTTGTCAGGACCATGGTCGCTGTGGTGATCACATTTGCCATCTGTTGGTTTCCTTATCACTTCTACTTCATCTTGGGAAGCATCTGGAAAGAACTTAACGAGAAGAAATACATTCAACAAGTGTACTTGGCAGTATTTTTCCTTGCCATGAGCTCTGCAATGTATAGCCCGATTATATATTGCTGCCTTAATCAAAGGTTAGTAGTATATGCATTAATGGTTAAATGGTCCAGGGAGAAGGAAATTATTGAGAGGGAAATAAATAAATAAATCCAAGCCATTTTTGTAGTCAATGTTTTCAATATATCGTGATATTTTGGTGCTAAATTCATAAATACAGTAATTACAACATAACATTACTGCGTATTGAACTACTTTTTCTGTCAAATTTGTTGTATAACATGAAGTTTTGGTGCTTAATTTGTAAAATCATAACCTAATTTGATGTTTAATAGGCTTTTCCTTAATCCCTCATTATCCAAGATATTCGCTTATCCAAGCTTCTGCCAGCCTGTTTAGCTTGGATAAGTGAGACTCTACTGTAATTACACCCGAGGGAATGTGTTCTTCAAACCAAGAAATGTCTCCCACCTCTGATGTGTATATCATGTAATACTTTGTTTATGTTTGTTCTGATTTATAGATTCCGTTCTGGTTTCAGGGTGGCTTTTCAATGTTGCCCATGCATCAATGCAACAGAAAGAGATAAACGTAACCTTACATATCCATCACCTTTACACAAGATCCAGAGAGACCAGACCTCCAACCTCCAAACAAGCACAGGAACACAGATCACTAATGACAAGATATCATTCAGTAATGTGCATTTGGTAGTTTGAGTTTCCAAATGGCTGCTTCTTATCATGTTTCATCGTTGCAGATTTTGTTATATTACTGAGAAAAAAAGCTGTCCAATTTTGAGTGTTCATTGTAGTATGAGATGCATGCAATACAATTCATCGAGATAAATGGTTAGTCAGCATTTTATAACATTACATTGCAACTAAGGCCCCATCTACACTGTCATATAATCCATTTTCTGAACTGGATTATATGGCAGTGTAGACATATAATCAAGTCTAAAGCAGATAATCAGGATTCAGAAACTGGATTATATTGTTGGAAATAGAAACCTTCTTCAATCCTCCACGAGTTATTTGTTAGGTATATAATTCTACTTGCTTACTGTATTGTATATGTGTGTATTGGTGTGCAGTTTTCCTTAACTCTTTGTTGTGAGAGTGGCTGCAGACCATGTGACCAGATCTGGGCTTGTTCAGGACTCAGACTCCATTTTAGTTCGCTTTTCAGACACTAGCAAGAACTGTATGCTTAGAGACTTCAGTAGAAACAGATGTATGCTTTTAGAAGTCAGTAACAGAATGCCATAGAGAAGCCATTAGACTCGACTAGATTTAATGTCAAGGGGAAACCTTTACCTTTATGACTTTGCTAGGTTTCTTCTCTCTGTGTTGCTTGTGGTGTGATTTCATGATGCTTCCCACCTCCATGGATGTTCTCATGTTCTTCATCTTTTAGGGGGGTTTTTTGGCTGCCGTCCATACTTCTCTTCATCCTTTCCCTTTGCTACTTGCTTCTTTCAGTTATGATACCACTGCACCACCACCATGGGCAATCACTCGTGGCTGAGTATGCTGTTATTCTTATTATGAATTCTATCAGTTGCTACAAGACTAGTAAGCACTTTTGTTTCTCATTATGTGACAGGAGCACTGAACCAGAGCTCGGAAAGTTGACTCTTTGGATGGCAGCATGGATGGCTACGTTTCCTGAGGATACCTGGCAGATGTACCCCCTAAAAGTAATTTCCCCAAGCTCTTTCCGATATGTGCAATGAGATGTCCAGCTATCCCTCTCCTGCTCTCTTTTCACCATCAGGTGAAAACATTTCCACTTTGACAGAGCTTTGAGCTTTAACCTTGTGGCAGCAGGGCATTTTAAAGTGGTGTGCTATATTTTTATCTTATAGTATTTGTTATTTCAGTTACGCCTTTAATATGTTTTAAATGTGATTTAACCATGTGTGCTTTTATACAATTGTCATTTCATGTTTGTACCTTTTGTACAAGTTTTAAACTAAACTTTTATCTTAAATTTTGTGGGCTGTTTGTCAGAAGAAACAGGAGGGCAAACATGGTCCCTATCTTCAAGAAGGGAAAAAAGGACGACCCAAACAATTACCATCCGGTCAGCCGCACGTTGATTCCAGGCAAGATTTTGGAAAAAATCTGCAAACACTTAGAAAGGAATGCAATCCTCACTAATAGTCAACACAGATTTATCCAAAACAAGTCATGCCAGACTAATCTGATGTCGTTTTTTGATAGAGTTACAAGCTGGGTAGATACAGAGAGCGCCGTGGATGTAGCGTATCTGGATTTCAACAAGGTCACCCGTGACTTTCTGGCAAATAAAGTAGTCAAATGTGGGCTAGGCAAAACAATGGTTAGGTGGCACTGAAATTGGCTAAGTGAACGAACCCAAAGGGTGCTCACCAATGCTTCCTCTTCATCCTGAAAAGAAGTGATTAGTGAATTGCCTTAAGTAGGGTTCCGGCCTGGGCTTGGTTCTGTTCAACATCTTTATTAATGACTTAGATGAAGAGTTAAAAGGCACGACCATCAAGTTTACAGATGAAACCAAATTGGGAGGGAGAGCTAATACTCCAGAAGACAGGGAAAGAATTCAAAGTGAGCCAAAACTAACAAAATGGAGTTCAACAGGGACAAATGCAAGATACTCCACTTACGCAGAAAAAATGAAACGCAGATACAGAATAGGGGACACCTGGCTCCACAGCAATACATGTGAAAAGGATCTTGGAGTCCTCGTGGACACATTAAACATGAGCCAACATTGCGATGCAGCGGCAAAAAATCCAATGGGATTTCAGCCTGCATAAATAGGAGTCTAGTGACTATATCTAGGGAAGTCATGCTACCTCTCTATTCCGCCTTGGTCAGACCATACCTGAAATACTGTGTCCAGTTCTGAGCACCGCAATTGAAGGGAGATGCTGACAAGCTGGACTGTGTCCAGAGGAGGATAACTAAAATGATCAAGAGTCTGCAGAACAAGCCCTATGAGGAGCGGCTTAAAGAGCTGGGCGTGTTCAGCGTGCAGAAGAGAAGGCCGAGAGGAGACATGATGATGGCCGTGTATAAAGATGTGAGCAGAAGTCATAGGGAGGAGGGAGCAAGCTTGTTTTCTGCTGCCCTGGAAACTAGGACACGGAACAATGGCTTCAAACTACAGGAAAGGAGATTCCACTGAATATTAGGAACTTGGTCACTGTGAGAGCTGTTCAACAGTGGAACTTTCTGCCCCAGAGTGTGGTGGAGGCTCCTTCTTTGGAGGCTTTTAAGCAAAGGCTGGATGGCCATCTGTCAGGGGTGCTTTAAATGCGATTTCCTGCTTCTTGGCAGAGGGTTGGCCTGGGTGGCCCATGAGGTCTTGTCCAACTTTATGATTCTATGAAAGGTTGGGTATAAATCCCAGGCCAAAAGAAAGGCAGAATATAAAAACATTAAAATGAAATTTAAAAAATCACTCCAGCGAAGGAAAGAGAGGAACTGTACCCCTAGTTAGAAGTTTTTTTAAAAAAATGTTCCATATAAAAATTGTTTGAAAAAACAAAAAAATTACATAACAGATCCGTTATACTTCAGTAGACATTGCAATAAGACAGTGTACTGTAGTAGATTTTAAATATTTATTGTAGTTTATGAGGTGACCAAGTATATCTCACTTAATAAAGAACTGTTTAACTTTATATAGACTTATTCAGTATTGATTTGTATCACAAAGTAACTCACTGATGATAGTTCTTGCCCAAAAAAGTAGTTTTAAAGAAGAGAAAGAAAAGAACGTTATTTGATCAACTTCTGATCAACTTCTGATGAAGACAGGAAGAGTATAAAATAGTTATGTGAACTGGGAAATGTTTAACGTCCCCCTTTCCACTTAAAAAAAAAATGTTCTTAAAAATTGCGCAAAAATCTGCTCAACAAATCTCCAGAAAAACCTAACTGGCAGCAGAGCAAGCAGGCGGTGAAGTCGTGTGTATACATAGAAATGATACATTTCCCCAGAAATTATACTTTATAGAGTATTTTACATATTCAAAAAAAAAAAAAAAACCAGGAAGATTTACTGCATTAAATTGGAGTAAGACACATTTCCAAACACTGAATTCACATGGATGTATTACATCTGAGAAAAACAAGTATTTTGATCTTTTGCGCATTTCTGATATGGAAGCAGATGTACACTGGGTCATCTGTTAATCCAGTGGTTCCCAATCTGTGGTCTGTGGATCACCAGTGGTCCCCAAGAACTAAAATATGGTTCGCTGCCTCACCATTACACTGTTGCAATGAGCGTGACTGGTCTTGCGAAGCTTTCTTATAGTGCCATGGCAATGGGGATGTCGGGAGAAGACAACCTGACTACCCACGAAAGGCGCGACAAGCCTCCTGACTGCTGCTTCTCCTCCTTCTCCTTCCCCCCAAGCAGAGCCGTTCCATGTGGTGCCTGAAAGCGGGGGCACCTTGGTGTCTTCGTTTTTAGGTCTGTTACAAGGGTGAGGCTGTCCTAAGCCCAGAAAAGTGTAAACCTGCTAATAGAATAATAACTAAGAGTCTTGTACACAGGAAAGATCACGCTTAAGCACAGAAAAAGTAGCCACTACATTGTAGAAATAGAAGTATTTGCTCACTCAAAAGACGTACCCTGAAGCTTGGCACATGCATAAAACTAATGTCTAAAAGAAAATGAAATAGTCCCACTTCGTTTTGTTACCCATATAATTTAGTAGGCACTGAGGCTGGATCTACACTGCCATATAATCCATTTTCTGAATGCAGCTTATGATTTAAACTATTATATGGGTCTACACTGCCATATAATCCTGTTTAAAGCAGATAATCTGTATTCAGAAACTGGATTATATGGCAGTGTAGATGGGGTCCAACATCCTCAAGAAATATGTTTAAACTGGTATAGTATCTAGGAGGTGTTTACAGAAAAAAAACAATAATGGAAGTTTCATAGTTGGATTTCCTTACTTTACTAAGACATTGGCACTATTTCCCATCCTGGGCATTAGTCATCCCTTTGCCAGAAAGAATCACTGGACACCAAGAGACACACATTGAAAAACAGTTTAATAGTGTCACAAAAATCCACTTTGAATCAGCATCATTGCTACCAGTGGGCAAGGTAAAAAGGCTCTAGCATAGCAAAACCAGGTAACCATGCAACTCTTCACATGTATGCACACGCACACATACGCACACACACATTTAAAGCTCAGGTTATTGTTTGTGAGTCATGTTACCACACATTTGTTCACAGTGCACCATAATGCATACTGAAAATGTTTGTTAGAAGCTAAGACAATCCAAATCTTAAGGTTCAGAGCGGGAAAATAGGTTGCAATCCTACTCTAACGCCCTGGCCAATTCTTGGTGAGATCTTGTCAAGTCATAAATTGAAGAGAGGGACTGTGACTGTGGGCTACTGTTTCTAAGACTGATTGCAGGCTGTTGGCTCTTCTCAAAATACTAACTTACTTATTTGACATTTATATAATTTCAGACAAGAAAAAAATGAGTGAGATTTTCTGCATTTTACACATTGATTTCTTTGGTGCAACACGCTAGCAATAGTTTCCCAAGCACCCTGCCCAGACTCAACCAAACCTATGGTTGATGGAAGTAAAGACTAGACAGATATCCATGTTAAATGGCACTATTTCTGTATTCAAGTAGTCTGCTTCCGAGTTAAATTCGGTTTTAAAACTTGCCAAGAAACATACATTTCCAAAATATCATAGATGTATCCAACTGTGATTTTAATATAATCGATACCAATGTTAATGGAAGGTTGAATGGATTACATTTTCATACACAAGATGATTTGGCTGTAGACTCATACTAAGGCAAAGACTTTTACTCAGCAACTGTGTGAATTCTGCTACATGAAACCATAGCACAAGTATTAATCACTGCTGTATCTTGGAAGCCCCATCACCACCGTAAAGCACCCACAAGTAGACCCAGACTCATGCATGTGGTTCAATTTATTCTCTTAACCAGCCATTTGTTCTTTTCATTTTCATTTCCCCCAAATTTTCTAGAGCATAGGTGAACATGTGCCCCCAGATGTTGTTGGACTTCATCTCTGGTCAACCCAACATCTGTTGAAGTCCAATAACAGGTTTCTCACTCTTGGTCCAGGGATGTTATTTTGGACCCTATGGTGAAATAAAAATTGCAGAAGGCTTCCCATCCACTGCTACCATAAACCTATATCCAATAGGCTAAGCTGGCAAGAAGACTGAGCAGAGGTACCAGGGAGCTGAAGAATTCAGAACATACTGGGTCCTGCCATTGGCCCTGCACTGATGCAATTTTTCCAAATATAAAACCAAGAGGAATCCAATATCCTGTTTGTAGACAACTGCCATCACATCGAATGATATTTCCACTACTTCAAATACTATCCAAGATCTTAGAATTTTATTCAGGAATCGGCTCTCAAGGAGATACAGAAGATCAAGAAGGAACATCAGAAATCCCTTTAACTTTAAAGGCAACCATTGTTTTCTAGAATTGGTACATACCAAAACCAAGCATGGAACATATCAATCTATCAATTTCTCATGACTAGAGATATGGATTATCCTTGGTCAAGCACTCATTTAATTTGATGCAGAAAGCTTGTTTTCTTAAAAAAATACTACAAAATAATAGCATTTTTTATTTGGAAATATGGCCTCATTCACCAAAGCAATGTGAAATGCCAATGGTACAGGACACATGGTCATTTGTTTCTTTTCCCCGTGATTGAACATGCACAGAAGTGACCATTCAGGTTATTCAAGGAAACCTGACTACAGAGAATTACACAAAGACACTGTTCTGCTTCATGGCAGTGAGAGTTGGTGGTGGGGAGGAACTGAATCAGTGTGAGTCTAAAAACTCAGAAGCGAACTGCTGTTCTCGTTTGCAAAAGCATTTATCTCATACTCAGCATTGTTGGTGGTGTGTTTATTTAATATGGATATAGTAGCAGCTGGAAAGAATACACTTGACATAGAGTACCGCCTACTCTTCATTGTGACCTGAAATTCTAATCATGAAAAAATAAGCTCCTTTTGGACTTCTGTTTAAACCACAGAACATTTTTTAATGATCTACACATGGGGAATGTACCAAATAGGGAAGAAAAAGACACATGCAGACAGGGATTCAACGGTGGGGACATTATTAGCAACAGCACACTCTATTCAGTATCCTATTTTTATTTATTTTTAACTCCCAACTCTTCCATAAAAGCAGCTGAATTCTGGGCTTCCCCCACCAGTTCAGACTGCAGGACTGCTGCTTTACAAGAAAGTGCTCAGAAGGCAAAAGACGCCGATGCCGCAAAATTCAGTTATGCTCAGCTTCTCGGAGTCTGCATCCCACAGCCGTGATGAGAGCAGCCCCTTTGCCGCTGCCGTCTTCAGAAAGAAGGAATGTCACATTGCATTTGGGAGCCAGATCCTTTACTGTTTGGTGCATGACCTTTGAGAAACTATTTAAAAAAGAGGGGAGAAAAAGATTTAATTTCTTTGCCAGTCCACAGAGGGCATCATCACTCAGAACTTGAGAAGTTATTCTTTCAGACAACAACCCCCTATTGTCCCCAAACAGCAAGGCAAAAAAAGCTTTTCCATTTTCTACAATTGCTGGAGTGAGTTCATTTTGTTTAGTAAAGCAGCAGGCATGGGTAATGGGTGAGAGGGGGTTGCTCCAAAGGATGTGTAAATCAAGGATGAATGATGAGATGTCTCCGTGTTTCCTCACCAAGGGCTCTGCTGGTGGGAATTATACACTGATAACAATCAGATATATTATTGACTATTCATGATGTAAATGGACAGATCCAGCTATGTAACACAAACATCACACATGTGTGACATGTGTGGCCCTCCTAAGCATTATTGGGTTGCAGTTTCCAGCCTCATCTCTCCAAGAATTTCCCTCAGCCCCAATTGTGGGTTCCAGATTTTCAGTTATAGACTTATAACATGCAAAAAATGTGCTTTACCACTAAGCTATGGCCTTTCCCTTAATGGGATGATGCCATGTTCTTGAAGTTTTATCAGTGAGAATGAGACTTGCTCAGAATCCTGGGTACCTTCTTTAAAACTTGGATCAAAAACCAGCGCAGATCTGCTATACTCCCAAAATGGAAGGAATTACCCAAAGGCGACACAGCTTACGCTGAAACATAATGCCAGTTTATAGCAGCCACATATAAGGTAAGATTACAAGGGGTGCATGGGCCTAAGAACAATCCCCAAAAGCCATGAATAAGGTGGCAGGGGAGGGCGATGATTGAAGAGCTTTCCATGAAATGTCATGGTATGGGAGGAGCTGCAGTTGAGAGCTGCAGTCCAAAAAATCTAGACGGTCAAACGTTCCCCCTTCCCGGCTTTAAGCCACTTTACAGAACACAGAGGTAAACAATAAACACAATCACATCCCAAACTTACTGGGGGTGAAGTTTATACAGAGTACCATCCACGCCTACAGTGACATCCAGATGGTCAAGTCCTCTGTTCTCCCTTATTTTGTCTACGACAGCAGCCATCCCAGCTCCACACAGCTGAGCTGCCCTTTTTGACACGGCTCCACACACCGTCTTGACAATGATACTGTCATCACAAGTGCTGTTCAGACCAAGCTGCTGGAGGATCGCACGAACCTGAAGCAACGCTAACCGATCACTGTTGAAAAAGAAGGGCGAGGGGGGGAGAACAGATTTCAAGCTAGTTTTTCAAAAGCATTTGTTTTAGCTATTTTCTTTTGAAAGCATCTCTGGGCAAGATTTTGTATTTCATTTTGAATGTCAAACTCCCATGGGACAGATTAGATCATTATTACATTTCACAAGCACAATTGTAACCAGCAAGATCATATCTTGCAGAACATATTGCTTCAGGTTCCACCAGCCATGCCCTTTTCCATGACACCATTCCATCCCATCCCATCCCATAACATCCCACCCTCTCCAATTTTCCACCTTACACATCAGGAAGCAGCACCTGAGAGGCATTTCCTTCTTCAGCTTAGAGTTGTTATTATTATTACTACTACTACTACTACTACTACTACTACTACTATTGTTTATGTTTATTTATACCCATATTTTCTCTCCAACAACATGGCTTACATTAAAAGCCTTTCAGTATAGTTTAAAATCTATAAATATATAAACTTTAAAATTGAATTAAATGTCATTGGTCAAAACATAACATATTCAAAAAAGAAAACCTCAGCAGCCCCAGACATTATCTTAAAACCTTCTTCTTTAAAAGCCTGTCTGAATACAAAGGTTTTAACCTGCTATCAGAAGGTTAAAAATTCTGGGTTCCCTGGGCATGGAGTTCCAGAGTCAAGGGGCAGCCACCGAGAAGGAAGGCCTGCTCTCTCGTTCCCACCAACCAAGCTTGAGATTGAGGTGGGACTGAGAGATGGGCCTCTCCTGAAGATCTCAGGGCCCAGGCAGGTTCATACAAGGGGATATGGTCAGCAAACAGCCTGGACCTGAACTATCTAGGGTGTTAAAGGTCATAACCAGAAATGAATTGTTCCCGGTAACAAACTGGCAGCCAGTGGAGCTGCTGCAAAAGGAGGTTGTCTGCTCCCTGTAGCCAGCCCCAGTGATTAACTTGGCTGCAGCTCTTTGGACCAGCTGAAGTTTCCAAGCACTCATCAGAGGCACCCCCACATAGAGAGCGTTAGAGTAATCCATACAGGATGTAATTAAGGCATGGACCACTGTGGCAAGATCTGACTTCTCATGGCGCAAGAGTTTTAATTGTGCAAAGGCCCTCCTGGCCACCGCCAACACCTGGGCCTCCAGGTTCTATGCCAAGTCTAGGAGAACCCCCAAACTGCAGACCTGTGTCTTCAGGGGAAATGTGACTCCCATCTAGCACAGGCTGAATCCCTATTCCCTGATTTGCCTTCCGACTGACCAAGAGTACCTCTGTCTTGACTCGATTAAGTTTCAAATTTTTTGCCCTCATCCAGTCCATTACTGATGACAGGCCCTGGTTTAGGATCAGGACAGCTTCCTTGGCATTTGGTGGAAAGGAGTAGTAGAGTTGGGTGTCGCCGCAACTCTGGAATACCTCTTCCAGCAGTTTCATGTATACATCAAATACTTTTAGCACTACTTCACATTTTGGGATTTTCTAAATCTAAAACTGTATTGTGTGTGATAGTGTTGTATTGGCTACATAACAATCTATACAGAGAGACTGAGGGTGAACCCACACGGCACAATTGTGGAGTTTGGATCCAAAAGGTATCAAATCCCTCCCTAAAATGAAAACCAAGTTTTAGGTGGCAGCACATTTTTG
The DNA here is from genome assembly GCF_035594765.1 of Anolis carolinensis. Classification (NCBI taxonomy): domain Eukaryota; kingdom Metazoa; phylum Chordata; class Lepidosauria; order Squamata; family Anolidae; genus Anolis; species Anolis carolinensis. Next base: position 221,277,193 of record NC_085843.1, on the reverse strand, counting down.
GCCAGAAGTAGAATATTATGTACAGGTCAAAACTATCGAAGTGTATCATTTCAATTCGGTTCATGGCTTGGACAATTAAATTCTATAGCAAAAGAATATCTGCAACATGGTTTTTTGATTCATGTAAAATTTATTCAGATGGATTTCGTACTTTTTGGAAATAAGCTCCACAATTTCAGTTATTTCATTCCACTTTAACTGCTTCCCATGGAATCTTAGGGTTTATTGTCTCTAGCAAGCTCTGCAAGCTCTAATTCCACTTCCCACTCAGAAAGACCACCTTTCTGAGAACTACTTTCTAAATTTTAATCCATAATATATACAATATAATTATATTAATATAGGGAATGCGTCGAATCTTCTTTCTGCCCTGTTTCAGGGTGAGAATTAAAAGTGACACGAGATGTGTAAAAGTAATTTACTCAAGCAAACTTTTCTGCCACAGTTCAGGTCTGCTGTCAGATTCAACAAATACAGCATAGCACACAGTATACAGGCTGGCTGCAGACTCCAGGCAAGACAAAACTTGTTGGAAACCTGATTCGGCCAGATTTTAGGAAAGTTACCTTTTGTAATACAACTTCAATCATTAGTCAACTTGGCTAGTGCTGATTTAGAATTCTGCGGATTGTAATCCAACAACAACAGCAATCCCATCTCTAGATCTAACCATGATATCAGCTTCACCTGATTCCACACTACCAAGTTGCTTTCCAATACACAACAACACTCCAAAATCAGTTTCAAGTTAAATATGACAGATGGCTCTTTGACAATGTATGATCTGATGTAATCCACAAAAGCTTGTCTTCCAATACATTTGGTAATTTATAGTAGCAATATAAATCGCACCAGAAGCTACTTGCAGTTTCTCAAGTCGCTCCTGACACACAAAAAAAGTAGCAATGTATTAGTATTATTTAGGGGAAGCACAGATCTCCATTGTTACAACAAATCCTTCAGCTACCAATATGTTTCTGGGCACAATTCAAAGCCAGCGGAATTGTTCTTACTATGCAACATTATGCTTGCTTTGATTTGTGGCAACCCTATAAATGAGAAACTTCTAACACAGCGCTATAGCTTCCTTGATCAAATCAATTCACTGTGTGTTCATAGCTTTGGATGCTGCTTTCTTCTGCTGACAAAAGTCATTTTGTTTGCATTGGCTATCCAACAGTTTTATCACACTGACAAACTCTTTGGCTATGTTTCAGCTTCAAAACGTCTACGATTGGTCTTTGTGGGGGGGATTTTAACGAGCTTCAAAAATGTGAGGGATGACTTTCAGGTATAATTGGAGGAGTATGACACTACAAGAAAGACAATGAATGAAGATCGGGGTCTTCTAGAGGCCATTACTTGTCCTGAAGCCCAAACTTGCTTTCATTGCAAGAGTCAGTAACCAAATGATTCCATGTAAGCTGAAGCAGAAGAGCACCACATCGGCATCTAGTGACAGACTGCAATATTACAGTGCCGTGAGGTATGTAATCCTTCAAGATGTGACAACAAAGAAGCTCCAAAAAAGGGAAGAAACCATGAAAGAGCCACTGAAACACTGAGAAAACTCAAAATGAAGCAATACTGAAACAGCGATACAGCTGAAAGTAAGTGTGATTAGCAAGATGTTGATGCTCATTTCTTTTCCAGTCTTATTTAGCTCACTTACCTCTCAATCTGTGAAAGAAATTTTGTTTCGAAAATACTCCTAGTTTTCAGTGCTTCTGAAATTTGACCTCTGAAGAGAAATCCCTTTTTTGTGAAGTCGATCAAAATGTTCCGGACAATTTCTCCCAAGTACATTCCACTGATCATCTTCTCATACCTATAATCATACATAGATGCAGTTGTTTATCTTGGTATTGAGACCACCAAGAGCAGACTGTTCTCCAACCCTTGATTAACCTTTCTGAATTATATTATCTTAAACTAGTGGTTCTCAACCTGGGGTCCCTAGGTGTTTTTGGCCTTCAACTCCCAGAAATCCTAACCGCTGGTAAAGTGGCTGGGATTTCTGGGAACTGTAGGCCAAAACATCTGGGGACCCCAGGTTGAGAACCACTGCCTTAAACATTCCAGCAAGTATAGTCAGCTACCATGGGGGCTGAAGAATTGTAAGAGTTCATGCATGTAACTTTCCCCCCCAAAAAACATTTCCAAGCTCTGTTTCTTCCTTTTTGGAAAAACACTATGGACTGGGATCAGGGGAATTCAAAATTATATTATCGTTTGGCACTTATTTGTAATGGAATGTCTCTACAGTATCGTAAGAGGTTTCTCAAGAAAGGGACACACATATGCCTTGCCTCCTTTTTACTCCCATGAGTAGATTATTTTTTTTGTGTGTGTCAGGAGCAACTTAAGAAACTGCAAGTCACTTCTGGTGTGAGAGAATTGGCCATCTGCAAGGATGTTGCCCAGGGGGCGCCTGGATGTTTGATGTTTTACCATCCAGTGTGAGGCTTCTCTCATGTCCCTGCATGGGAAGCTAGAGCTGACAGATGGGAGCTCACCCTGCTCCCCAGATTTGAACCACCAACCTTCCGGTCAGCAGTCCTGCCCCATTATGCCACCAGGGGCTCCTAGTAGATTAATATAGAGTGCTCATGTTTTTTCCTATCCTAACAATAAAAGTACATCTGTAAGGTTTTGGCATATATAAAATGCTATATGCATGGGAACCTAGAGATGAAGAAAGATTTTGGAATTTGCTAATGAATCCTTCCCAATTCAAAAAAATCCCTTATTGTTATAACCAAGCACAATTATCCTTCCTAAACCCCTGATAGCTTGTCTCCATGCTCAGCACTAGCGTTCTCATCACAAATTTTCCCTACTTCTGCCTGTTTCTTGAATTTACCAAATTGTGGGTGGGGTGGAATAGTAGCTGAGGTTAAAGCTGAGAATGACTTTAAGAAGATCCTACAGATTTTAATTCTTCTCTACTCACTGAGGAGGAAAAATTCTAAAAAGTACACCTGGAGTTAAATAAAAATAAGTTTCTTCAAAATAATTCTTTGTGGGCCCAAAAGAATTCCCAGGCATACCAGAGATGCTTTGCTGACTTTGGGGTGTGATTTTATTATTCTTTCCAGTCCATTTACAGGAGTTTTTTTTATTTAATATGACTCTCAGCATTTTTGTGAACAGAGAATCTAAATATTATTTGTTGCAGAGAGCTGGAAACATTGCAAATAATACACAATGGTTGAAGAGTGCTAGCATCAAGAACAAGGATCTCACATTGGCAAAAATCTCATACTGACAGCAGAAGTGCTCTCCTGCTAACTGATTTCACAGACCTATTGACACCTATCAGCAGAACTGCTCTGATTCCTGAGATTTGCCAGAGAAGAGGAAAAAAAGCAGCGGGAAAAGTGTAGGTGAAAGAGAAGATATTCCAGAACAAAGACACAGCCCAGATAGTGGCAAAGCATTAAATGAGGGCAGTATAAACTAATTTCCAGCATTCCTAAGAAGGGGAGGATTTCAATTCAACATAGCTTGAGTTGTCCTAGTATCACTCTGCCGGAACAGCCCCTGACTTATGCAAACTTTCTCAGCTGCTCTGTCTCACCTTTCCAGCTGAAAGTTTGGGAAATTGTAAGAAGAAAGATGCAAGGACAGCACAACAATGGTGATGGTAGAACCTTCCATATTCTAGTTCTGAGCCTTCCCCCAAAATCCACAAAAGCCCAAGTATTTATTTCACATTTCTCACCACACTACAGCAGGAAATACCTTTGCTTGCCACTGTTTAAAGAGTATTCGTCGACAGCTTTGTCATAAATCGTCCTGATGTCATCAAGGCATCCATTGTCCCCAAAGGCACCCCATTCCATGTTCACGCACATTCTCCCTTGCTCTCCTTCTACCATCTCTATGTTTCTCATTTCCTCCATATAGCATGCATTGCTGCCCGTTCCTGTAAAAGGAAATTGTTCGATTCAGTACCAAAATAATTGTTTGTGGTTATCTTTCAAGAACCTCCCAAGATAGAGTAAGACCCAAATACAAGTACTTTGAAGTTAAGTGAGTGATCTTGAGATAACGTAAACAACAACATGGGGTTATTCTAATAGTAACGCTTAGAGAAATCTCATATACTACCCTGAACACCATAGAACAGGGGTCCTCAAACTTTTAAAGCCAAGGGCTGGTCCACAATCCTTCAGACTGTTGAGGGGCCGGATTATCATTTGAAAAAAATACAAACAAATTCTGATGCACACTGCATATGTCTTATTTGTAGTGCAAAAACAACAACAAGAACAATGAAAAAACAATACAATATTTAAAAATAAAAACAATTTTAACCAACATACATTTATTGGGATTTCAATGGGAAGTATGGTCCTGCTTCTGGCCAATGAGATAGTCAAGTTAATTAGGGTTGTTGTTGTTGTTGTTGTTGTTGTTGTTGTTGTTGTTGTTGTGTGCCTTCAAGTCATTTCAGACTTTGAGTGAGCCTAAGTCTAAAATTTATTTATTATTTATTTACTACATTTGTATCACACCTTTCTCACCCCAAAGGGGACTCAGGGTGGCTTACAAATTATATGTACATACAATATATTATATTATTAGTATAGCACAATATTAGCATTATATATTACTATATTGAACTATACCACTATACTGTAATATTATTAGTAATATTAGTAATATTATATGTAATATAGAATATATAATTAATATGATTATATGGCATTATTATTAGTGTTATATTGTATTACATTATAATATTATTATCAATATTATATGTATATACAATATATTATATTATAAAACTGAGGGCGGGGGCCAGGTAAATGACATCGGAGGGCCGCATCTGGCCCCCGGGCCTTAGTTTGGGGACCCCTGCCATAGAAGATATGGGAATATAGTCATAATAGCAAAATAATGAAATGTATCCCTATTGTGTTATTATGGACATATAACAATCATGCCGTTTTGGTACTGGGCAAATGAAAAGAAACCCTACTTCCAGATTAGGGGAGGGATTTGCCAGAAGGCCTTCCTGCTGACTATCCAAATAACATTATTTAACATGATTTTTGTTCCTGGGTTATAAATGTCATTTCCTATTTGATTCTATCATAAAAACATGGAAAAGGTTTATAAAACTGCAAAAATTTTGTTTGCGTGGGACATCTTGCAACACATTTTGCTACAGTTTTTCAATGAATATCTCATAGAGTCTCAACCAATTCAAACTAGTTTGTGGTAGGCACAAAAATGAAGTTTCTGGAGTATAACAACTATCTTCAAAGTAAGTACTGCACAATTCAATAGGAAATACTGCAACAATCTCAAACCAGGAACAGATTTTTTTTAATGTTTGTGACAGTGTAATTTAAGGGACAAAGAGAGGAACTCACTTCTAAGGGAGGCTAGGATGGCCCCTGTTTTTAATCTTGGTAGGCTTTTGGCAGCTGACTAGTTTATGAGAAAAATGTTGTAATCAGTGAGTACTGTACTTATCTAATTGCATGCTTTTAATTGCTTTTAGTTCAACTGTGTTTATAACTTGTTTCATTGTGTTTAAAGCCACTGGGAATCATGTTTTGGTAGAAAGATGTGATATAACTTTGAATATGTATATATTTATTTATTTACCATATTTATATCCCACCTTTCTCAACCCTGGAGGGTACTCAAGGCGGCCTTATAACAGGTAGCAATTTGATGCCATACACACATATATCAAATAAACAATTACAATTAAAACCTATAATTAAAACATGAATGATTAAAAACATCAATTAAAACATCAATTAAAATCATGCCATCCAAACCAGAATTCAGGGCCGTTCCATTTGCCAATCACATTGTTTCATAGTTACATATTGCACTGCTCCAATTACTTGTCAAAAGCTTGGTCCCAAAGCCATGTCTAAAGTTTTTTCCTGAACATCAGGAAAGAGGAGGCAGATCTGATCTCACTGAGGGAGTTCCATGGTCGAGGGGCCACCACTGAGAAGGCCCTGTCTCTCGTTCCCACCAATCGCGCCTGCAAAGGAGGTGCGACTGAGACCAGGGCCTCCCCAGACAATCTTAATCTTCAAAGTAGTTCACAGAGGGAGCTACATTCCTATCATAGCAGCAATTCTAAAATGCTCGTTATGTTCTATCTACCTCTTAAATTCTCCTTGTTATGAATGAGCTGGATTAGACTTAAATTCTATTTATATGTATTTTCAAAATTGTAAACTGAATTCGACATGCATGGTGGCCCTTGCCAAGATATCAGGAGGGGCAGCTTTATGGGATGTGCCATGACACCATACATCTTGGTAGACCTGCAGATGAGAAAATCATATTTCCCACTGCAAAATGGTTCATCGCCCCTGCCTTAGATTTCAATCTCCTGCCCAATATTACTAACTGCAGAGATAGAGAACAATCTCTCCAAATTGTGGCTACTTCTGGAAGCATTACTGACCACATTATGAACTCTGACAAGTGAAAAGTAAGACTGACTCTCTGGTGTTCTTTGGCATTGTATTGAAACAGCACCAAAGCCCAGAGTTCTGAAATACCAACAGAGAAATTCTGCAGTTTTTAGTCTACAACATAGTTCAGTAACTCAGACCCACCAGACCAAACATGACCTTTAAGTTAATTTTAAACATCCTCTATAACAGTGGTCCTCAACCTGTGGGTCCCCAGGTGTTTTGGCCTACAACTCCCAGAAGTCCCAGCCAGTTTACCAGCTGTTAAGATTTCTGGGAATTGAAGGCCAAAATATCTGGGGACCCAAAAGTTGAGAACCACTGCTCTAGAAAGTCTTTGCAAGAGAAACTGATCCCAGAAGAAAGAAAGAAAGAAAGAAAGAAAGAAAGAAAGAAAGAAAGAAAGAAAGAAAGAAAGAAAGAAAGAAAGAAAGAAAGAAAGAATGTGGTGCAGGGGGGGGGGAAACAGATAGTTTGTATTTTTCCTATGGCACCACTCACTAACTTCAACCCAGTCCATTGTGAGCATGTGGCTCCTAACAAAAATACTACCAAATGAATGTGGCCCTCAACAGAATTAAAGGTTACCCACCACTGGTTTAGAAAGTTTTAAAAAAATAAAACGGATTAATTTTTTCAGGAAAACTGAATGAATTAAATCACTATGAAACAGCATTAGTGAGTGTTTGAATTTTTAAATAATATTGAACTCCCTCCCAAACCAAATTAAAACACGTCTTGTACTCACCCACAATGAGTCCAATTTCACAGTTTGGATCTTCATAGGCACAAGTCATCATTGTCCCAACTGTATCATTTACCACGGCCACAACATCCAGATCAAATTCCTTCAAATAAACAATATGACATTATTATTTTTCATATCACATCCCAAAAATAGTATTGACTACAGTCCTATTTCAGTGAATAATTATATCTACCACTTAGGATTATCTTAAAATCAAAACAGCCATTTTTGTGTCATATAGGAGTAATGCAAACTTGAGAGTGCTAATCTCCTGGTTGCCTAGAAAGCCTCATTGACTATATACAGTAAATCAAAGATATTGAAATAGCCTAATTACTATCTAAAACTGTGATAGTCAGACTGCAAGACCTATCTCAATTCAAGTTCCAATGGAAGTCAATGGGTGACTTTGGGCCAGTCACTCTCCTCTTTGGCCCATTCTACACTGCCATATAATCCAGATTATCAAAACAAATAATGTGGATTATATGAGTCTACACTGCCATAAAACCCAGTTCAAAGCAGATAATCTGGATTTTATATGGCAGTGTAGAAGGGGCCCTAGTCTGACCAACCTGACAAAGTTATCAGGCTAAAACGAGCAAGAGAAGAGTCATGTGCCTTCCCCTAAGCTCACTGGAAGAAGATGTAAATATAACTAGTAAAGAAATAAAATCTATTAGTTACATTGGCCATTATCTAGGTAACAATACATTTTAGCTCCTTTGGATATGCTATAAAGAGAAAATAAATATGTTTTCCTTCCAAATTCAGACGGCTCCAAAGACAGTTACTTTTATTTAACTTGTACAGTCAAGATACTATCAAAAAGTACACCATATAAAAACTGCAGAAGAGGACTAAAATATATCATATTGTAGTCTCCAACTGAATAATACATAATAGTATGAATTAATTATAGAATAGTTCCTGAGAGCTTTTTGTCTGTTCAAAGAATTTATGTCCCATAAACGTATTGCTGCAATGAAGAAACCTTGCAGCAACCAGGAGGGATTTCTGTGTGGAAAGATTGCGATCTCTATTCATTTTTAGTTCTCAAAATACATTCCTGGGTGGAAAATTCTTTAATCCCATGTTTATGGCATTTGTACCAAGCTCTTGGTGGGCCTTGGGGTTTCAGGGTTTTTTTTTAAGAAGTAAAATCTCTGAGATAAGCCTAAAGGTTTGCAATGGATTATATCCTGGCATTCCTTGTCTCACTTGTCCTATGCTGAGCCACACTGGTCTGGTTTTATGAGACCGACCTCCCAGGGCATAAGATCTAGAAATAACATTTCTGTGTCACCAGCACTCAAGACTGACATTATTAATTCTACTTTGTGTTCATATTTTTTTCTGATGTTATTATATCCTGATAAGTCAGTCTCGACTTATGGCAACACTATAAATGAGAGCTCTCCCATCTCAATAGCTTGCTGAGGCCTTACAAACCTAGAACTTTTGCTTCCCTTAGTTTGTCTATAATGCAGCCTTCCTCTTTCCTTACAGCCTTTCCATTTACCTCTTTTCCAACCAGTCATGCAAAATCATGATACAGTAGAGTCTCACTTATCCAACATTCGCTTATCCAACGTTCTGGATTATCCAACGCAGTCTGCCTCCTGCTTGGATCCACAGCTGTTTCTTTAGGCAGCAAGGACTGAACTTTTTGCAGATTTAATTTCCGACAATGTTGTTACTTTAAGTTAATTTTATGCAATTCTATCTTTATTTGTAGTTAATTTGTTAGTAGCCAATGTTTTTCTAGTCAATGTTTTCAATACATTGCAATGTTTTGGTGCTAAATTGGTAAATTCAGTAAATATTTCATAATGTTACCGTGTATTGAACTGCTGTTTCTGTCAATTTGTTGTAAAACATGATGCTTTGGTGCTTAATTTGTAAAATTGTAATGTAATTTGACATTTAATAGGCTTTTCCTTAATCCCTCCTTATTATCCAACATTTTTGCTTATCCAACATTCTGCCGGCCCGTTTATGTTGGATAAGTGAGACTCTACTGTATATCCAAAAATAAAATAGCCACAGTTTTGTCATTTTGGCTTCTTGTAAGAATTCAGACTTCATTTCTTCTTAAACCCATCATATTACTTAACATATTCTATAGAATAATAATATAATATAATATTTATATTCCACTCTATCTCCTTGAGGAGACTCAGAGCAGATTACAGGTACATCTATATGACAAACATCCAATGCCATTATACAATTAACAGAGGCAGGCAATACATAAAGAGAGGCAGACAGGCTTCCCTCTTTCATTTCCGGCATTTGGAGGCAGTGCTCGACTCAGCCATGGGGATGTGCTGTTGTTCCATTCTTCCACGTCGAGGAGCCTGTCGATCAAATTGCCGACATTTTTTTCAGGGATGCCTTTTACTCCCCTGCTAGAGTAGTACCTATTTATCTACTCACATTGCTGTTTTCGAACTGCTAGGTAGTAGGGTTGGACTGTAATCCTGTTTCATCTGTTTCATTCATGGTTTTTTTACCATTTCGTCCATGATTGCATGGAACAGTACAACCCCATGGGAACAAAAGAAACAGTGAAATGAAAGGCAGAGAGGAATCGTAGCCGTTTGGTCAGCTGACCTTCAGCTAAGTGCAGGGTGCTCGATGCTCATAGGCCCTGCCTGTCGAGGGCCGAATGCTCGATTATAGATCCAGCTCGCAGGGCCTACAGTTGAGCACTGAACGCTCGATACTCATAATCAAGCATTCGAAAAAACCCAAAATATTTTCATGTCTTGGGCAGCAAAGCACCAAGCCCTGCAAACCCGGCCCATGAGCCATCGAGCACTCAATTGTAGGCCCTGGCTGCTGGGCCTACAAGCCATCGAGCATTCGATGGCTCATAGGCCTGGCTCGCAGGGCTTGGTGCTTTGTCGCCCAAGACCTGAAAATATTTTGGGTTTTTTTGGACCTTGGACGGAAAAGCTCATTTGTATAGGCGTCCATTTCCGTAAGAGGTGGACAGAAATGGGGCCATATGAATGGAACAAACAGAAATGATAAGTATACAAATGCACAAGCCTACTAGGTAGGCAGAAGCTAGGCTGATAGCGGGAGCTCACTCTGCCCAAAGCTTGAACTGTCAACCTTCTGGTCAGCAAGATCTTTTGCAACCCGCTGTGCTAGCTGCAGCCTTAGAAGAGAGACCTATTGTCATAAATTGTCACCAGCACTTACAACAAAAGAGCAAATCTGCCTATATTTTTAAGGATATCATTGTATGAGTATATCCTAAATCAGGAAATCTTACAAGAGGCATTAAAAATTGAAAATCTCAATTTATCTAGTCTTTTTGTTCACGTACAACTTGCAGTTGCATCAGTGACTCACAGCAGCAGGATATTAATTTTTAAATGATCAACACCATCTGTTCATTTTATCTGAGTAAAAAGAAATTCTCAAGTCTTCTGAGGAGAGAATCAATAGAAGCTTTTCTTTGGGGCCTTTCTACACTGCCATATAAAATCCAAATTATCTGCTTTGAACTGGACTATAGTAGCAGTGTAGACTCATATAACCCAGTTCAAAGCAGATAATGTGGATGATCTGATTTGATAATTTGGATGATATGGCAGTGTAGAAGGGGGCCCAGAGAAGAAAACATTTAAGGACATGGAAGAAAGATATTAGCCCGATGCTTCTAAATGTACAATCAAAACCCAAAAAGAAAATTCTCACCTCTCTTCTTTTGATTCCTTCCCTTAGCAAATAAACAACATCTTCCCCTTCACAGTCAGTAGCCTTAAAGCCCTTGGTCCAGTTCAGAAGAATACCCTAAAAAAAGGAAAAATTTCTGATTCCATTCATTGTGGCAATAGTACTAATAAGAAAGAATTGTCACTATGACATCCAGAGAAATATCAGAAGCAGCCAGTGGTGAATACATTTGGATATCACATCCTTCTTCCCACTGCAAGTAATAGCTAATGCATCACCATATAGGACAAGAGTGGGAAACTGCTGAAGGTTGAAGAACTGCACTAGTCTCCCGGGACGAAATACTTCCTTTTGGATTACGATACTAAAGAGGGGAATTCAGGAAACAATATCACTATGGTTGGTTGGGGAGTGCTGTTTGTAGGGAGACAGATTAAGAGCCATTCCCCTATACTGACTAATCTGGATAGCAATTTCAGCATTATTTTTTTAAGGCACCATCTATAGTTGACTTAGCGCAAATGTGGAAGCAATACATTGTGAGAAATGTAGCTTCCTATGATGGGGCTGTGGGACAGGCTGGTATTAACGAAATCACATTTCAAATGTCATGCAGCGAGGATTAAGATTATTTACAATGTAAATTTCACTATGTAACACAATTATTGTTCCTGGGTTATAAATGTCATTTCCTAATTGGTTCCATCATAGAAACCTTGGGAAAAGTTTAATAAACTGCAATAATTTTGTTTTTGCAGGACATATTTCAGCCCATTTGGCTATAGTTCTTCAATGAATATCTCATCCAATCTCAACCAATTCAACATTATCTGTGGCAGCCACAAAAAAAATGAAGTATCTGGAGGATAATAACTACTTTCAAAGTAAATACTGCACAATTAAACAAGAATAACACTTTCAAATCAGGAACAGATTATTTTTTTTCAAATTTTGTTACATCGTGTTATTCTGTAAAAGTAACTGCCCAACCTCTAAATCCAAAACTTGGGAGGGAGCAGGTTTGCAGATCAAACAAAGGTGTGGAAAGGTCTTTATCAGCAGCACAGTACATACTTTGTACGTAAATGTCTCCAACAGGTAAGGGAATGGCTCCTATCTGAAAATCTGGAGAACCCCTGACTGTCCAGAAGAACAATCTGAATTATATGGACTAATTTTCTGACTCTGGTCTAAGGCTTTTTCCTGTGTCCCCTTTATTGTGGAGTCAACAGGCTGCCTAAGTAAAAAAGTTTCCTGCCCAGGAAATAGCCTTATGTGTTTTAGAAATAATTTTGTAAAAATCAATTCAATGCCCAGGTTTAAAATATTCCACTATTATTTCAAAATAGTAAATGTTAACTACACTGTTTCTGAGATAACAACCATCTCACATTTCTTTGATTTATTACTGACTGATAAGAGCACTGGAAAACATTTTAATAAAATTAACAATGAAATTTAACAAATTTTAAATATGTTCTAATGTCAAAAATTAATGTACTTGCACATTAGTGCACACATTCACCTTTCCAAACTCTGCTTAATTCATTCACTAAAATTGACCCTGGAAACACATTACTGAAAAGGTCCATTATACAAAAGCATCAGCAACTTACAGCATCTAAGCTTGTCTGTCTGCAAGGGAAAGAAAACGTAAAGCCCAAAGGCAGCCGTGCACCTTTTATTCCCATGTAATCCAAGAAGTCCGAGATACAGGTAACAATGTGATCAAACAGCTTTGAAAACAAGAGAGAGAATGTTGACATCACAAGTACACAGGGGCCGGCATCCTGTGACATACTGCAGGTAAACACTGGATCATGCATATGCAATTGTTTTATTGGACACTGCTGAGTAGTCAGATCTAGCTGACAGGGATAGAAGCAGAGGCCTGCATAGGGAACATGTATCAACAAGCACTGTGCAGGGCCTGAGATTGGCCGGGGAGGCCCTTCTCACAGTCCCACCTCCGTCGCAAGTGTAGTTGGTGGGGACAAGGGAGAGGGCCTTCTCGGTAGTGGTCCCCCAGGGAATGTCTTCCTCAGGGAAATTAGGCAAACCTCCACACTTTCAATATTCTATAAATAATTAAAAACCTGACTTCACAAACAGGCCTTTGATAATGGTTAAACATAACCATGCCAACAGCCGGATAACCTAATTGGACTACATCTTCTAAATTGGACCTTAGTCTCACTAAACTGAGCAGTGGTGGAGATGTTTTAATTGTTTTATACCATATAATTCTGATTTTAAAGGATGATGTCTTTGTTAATTTAACATGTTTGGTTTGCTTTTTCACTTTTATGGCTTGTTTGGTTACTTGTGTGGATTCTATTTAAACTGATTATTGGTTTATTGTTTTATTATCATTGTTTTATTTTTATTACTATTGCATTATTTACATTGTTGTAAGTCACTCTGAGTCCCCTCAGGGAGATAGGGCAGGGTATAAATAAAGTTATTATTACCATTATTATTAAATGGGATGTATTCATTCTGCAATGGGATTTTGTTCATTCTACAATGAGGCCCGAGACTGAATGTGGAATATGTATCAATGTGCATCTCACTGCAACTGCACAACTAAGAATGTCAGCTATGTACACTTGAAAGAAAGGGCATAAATCTGCCCACGCGAAGCAGGTGAATATAGCACTGAATGAGACATGTAGAATAAACACAGGGTGTCTTAAACCTACACCTGTTGATATACTCTATAAGCTAGCTGGCATTGCCCTCCCTGATGTGCGACGGAATGTTGCTTCCAAGTGTTAGAGAAATAAGGTTGAACACTGTGAAAGCCACCCACTGTATGGCTACCAACCTCCTCCCAGTAAACTTAAATCAAGGAGAAGTTTTATGAGAACCATCACTCCTCTAAATGTTCCTCCAGCAACAGGAAGAATATCCCTGTGGGCAGCAAAATTAGGCAATCTCAAATAGATGGCTTCCCATGAGGATCTTCCTCCAGGGGCAAACCAAAAATGTGCAACTTGGAAGTCCCTGAACAGACTCAGAAGTGGACTTGGCAGATCAAAAGACAACCTGGCAAAATGGCACTACCTAAAAAAAAAATCCTCCACCTTGTGCGACTGTGGAGCAGAACAAACAACTCAGCATCTGCATACTGGCCTACAATGCCTAGATTCATGCACAGAGGAAGAACTGTTTACACCTCATGCCCGTTTTTAGTCTAAATCTATTTAGCAGCTTGTGAACCCTTTTATTTTATCAGTCTTAAACTTATCTATTTATACAATGCTTTTGACATGAAACAAAATTTGGAAGGGAAGCACATACCCAGTGGGCCTTTGTAATCCATTGGGGTTTGGTTCCAGGACACACACACAGGGATACCAGAATCTTTGGATGCTCAAGTCCCATTACATACAGTGGAATAGTAAAATCACATCCCTTACATAAAATGGAAAAATCAAGGCTGGTTTTTCCCCCAAAATATTTTTGAACCGTGGTTAGATAAATGCGTTGGATGCAAAACCTGTGGGTTTGGTGAGCCAACTGTATTGCACTACAATGGTATCCAATATAACATTGCATGATGTGAAAAGAATATAACTCTACTACTTTTTATTTCCACTATTTTGGGGTGATGTAGAATACAAGGCATTATTTCAGTGCCACTGACAACCACTGATGCATTCTCACCTCATCTCCGGTACCCTGCATGACCTCTATAGGAATGGCATATATTTTATTGTGCATTTCTACCATTCTCCTTTTCCCACTTCGAATCTTCACAAGCAAAACACGGAAATTTGTTCCTCCAAGATCTAAAGCCAAAAAGTCTCCATTTTCTGCAAACAAAACATTATTGAGGAGGGTAAGATGTTAGGAATAAAGCATCTGTGTTTCTGAATTCTTTGAGTTCCACCAATTTTATTAGTGGGATTACAAGGGATGGACGTGGAATGAATAATAAAAGCTCTTTGCTAAATGTAAGGGCCAACTCATAGGACATTGTCATGTGTTTAAAAGGAAGCATACTAATCGTGGCCACTTAGTTTAGAGAAAGGGCAGCTATGGGATCCCACACTGATCTACAGTCAGCATCTGGTTTCTGCTGAACAGTCACTTCCTGTTGGCTGTTTTTTGGTCCCAAAGGTTACCCAGCCAGAACTAATGCAAAGCAAAGAAGTAGATATAAGCAAACTCTTGAATGTAGTTGGTTTCATGAGTTCCTTTCACAGAAGATTCAATGATATGCTTTGTTTTGGGTAGCTACCTTCTCTTCAAATTAAAATCAACCAGATCAACCATTTCAACATATGACAAGAGGCCTGGCCCCAAGATATTTACTGAAACAGAAAAAGGAAGTGCAGTAACAAACATGTTCTAATGCAAATAGTCTCTTTCAAGGCAGAAGAATTTGACTTACATAGAAATGCAGTATACAGTGGGGTTTAATTTCAGGAGCCCTGTAGATACTTTAATCCATGGATGCTCAAGTTCCTCTGCATACAGGAGCATAGAAAAAAGTATCCCTTACCTAATGTGGCAAAATATTCACGCTGTAGATGGTGGAATCCACAGATACAGAATATATGGTTAAGGAAAGCTCACTGTATTCAACGTTATGATGCGTGCACAAGGACACAAATATTTGCCAGCAGATGGTGCTGCTTATCCAGCTCTATTTAATAAATGTGTTCTTGCAAAGCAACATAAATGTTGAGTTTTGTTCTGACTTTTTAAAACTGCTCTGAATTAACAAGAAAAAGAGAATGACAGGCCAGGGAACTAATAGTGTCATTGCACCAGGGAAAATGAGAACAACCTACACAGCTGATCAAAAAGCTACAGGAAGCAATACAACCAATCAATTCACATATACACTTAGCTTCCCATGAGGAATATTTTTGCAATCTGAAGCTGTTTTTTGAACTCAGCAGTTTTTCAAGAGCAAGTATAAGGAAGGAATCACTAGGGAGCCATGCAAGTTCTAAAATAGATTCCATTCTCGGACAGTGGGAATTTTCCCCTTACTTCTGTGTAGTTTTTTCCTGAAGGAATATTTTCCCTTTAAGCTGGAATCTTTTTGGAATTTTACACATGCAATTGTATTTTCATGCTAGCATTAAGAAGATGCCCAATACCCCTTTCACAAACAGCTCTCGATTTGGCCACAGCTCAATGGGATGGCTAGCTTGTGCATGGGCACAGCTCAGCTTAAACTCACACTTTTGCCACCACTTCTATGACTAAAACATCCATTTGTCACTAATGGAAGGTTGGAATGTCAGGAAAAGCTCCATTAACAGTGTTTTAAAATCCATCAACCAACCAATCTAATATTATAAGCTGATTGCATCCTCTCATTGGTTTGACTCCTTTGATTATTGTTACATGTTTGATATTTAAAAAGCCAACAAGAAATATGCAAAGAGAACATGTGCCTCCTATTTGTGAATCCCACACACAGATTTAAAGAACAAAGAACATTATTTTGCAAAGAAGAAACTATGATGACATTTAAAGTATCATTTCAATACGAGAAAGTACCTGACCCATCAGGTGTGCTGCGAACAAAGGTAGGAAGCATTTTGACTTTGGCATGGTCGTGTGACTTCTTTCGGAGGCCAGCTTCGATTTCCATTCGCATCCTCTTCTTCACCTGCAGGAGCTGTTCGTGAGTGAGCTTAAACTCTTCCAGGGTCTCACCGATCTGTCGGTGCTGCTCAGCCAACCTGTAGGCAACCGCTGTCACCATCGCAGCACCCTTTCCACTGCCGCTCTCAGAAAGCAAGAAACGAACGTCTGAGTCAGGCACTAAGCGCCGCACAGTTTTGTGCAGCCGCCTGGCATACCTGCAAAAAGAAAAAAATATATATAATCAATAGTACATTTCTGATGTCAACTGTCATCACGTCAACTTTGACTTATGGCAACCCTCTAAATTAGAGACCTCCAAGTCACCCTATCATGAACAGCCCTACTCAGGTCTTGTGGACTTAAGACTTCTCTGACCAAGATATTGAATGTGGCCTTCCTATTTTTCCACTGCCCTCCACTTTACCAAACATTATCATAGATTCACAGAATCCTGGAGATGGAAGAGACCACAGGGCCATCCTTACCAACCCCCTGCTATGCAGGGAGACAGGATCAAAGCACCCACAACAGATCGTCTTTTCATTTGAGTCATATCTGCCATCAGTTTCAATTTAGTAATTATAGTTTCTATGGAGAATTCAGTCTTGATTTGCTCTACAATCCATTTATTTGCCTTTTTAGCAGTCTATGATATCCACAATATTCCTCTCCAGAACCACATCTTATATGATATGATTCTCTTCCTGTCTACTTTCTTCACTATGGGAAATATGATGGCATGGACAAAATCTAACTTTAGCATTCAATGATATAACTTTATGTTCCAGAATCTAGGTATGATATACATTATTTATAATCATACATTTACTTTAACAAAAAAGGAAAAAAAATCACTAAACCAAGCTAAAAGTACTTCTCAGGGAATTGTGTTGCCCTCCAGGTAATCCTTAACTGCAACACCAGCATCATCAATGGTGAGGAGCTGCAGTTTGAAATCATTTGAAATCATTCGCATGATTCCCGTCCTTGAATGATTGAGGAACTATATGGCCATCTAGATTTTGGACTGCAAATTCTTTCTGCTCTGGCCAAGATAGCCAAAGATAAAAGAGATAATGAAAGGTGCAGTCCATAAATGTCCAGAGAACTCCACATTCCCAATTCCTAATGTGGTATAATAGTATCACCTTGACAGTAGCTAGGAGCACCTATGAAAATAAGTCAGCATACAAAAAGAGCAATTCAAGTTACATATAAACAATAGGTGCGTGTTTCACACCAGACCAGTAACATTATGTAATAAAATTTGAAAAAGAAATCTGTTTCCGGGTTTGAAAGTGTTATTCCTGTTTAATGGTGTGGTGCTTACTTTAGAAGTAGTTGTTATACTCCAGAAAATTAGTTTTTGTGGCTGCCACAAACTATGTTGAATTGGTTGAGACTTGATGAGATAATCATTGAAAAACTATAGCAAAACGTGATGCAGGAGAAGTTTAATAAACCTTTTCTATGTTTTTAATGATAGATCCAATTAGGAAATGACATTTAGAACCCAGGAACAAAAATCATGTTACATGGTGTAATATCTGTACAAATCTCATGAAGATCAGAGATCCTTCTTTGCTTTGTCATTACAGTAAGACCCACAAACTTGACATAAAAGGGACCACCTCACTGAACTGATCAATGTGACAGTCACAAGAAAGCAGATCCCAAGCTCTTCTTGATAGGACTAAGAAAAGCGGTGCTTCTTATAGTGTGAGCATCTAAGCTTAGAGTCACTCACCAATTGAAAGCAGAAAGGATACTCAACTAGAAGCACATATTGCCTACAATTAGCTATCCATCCTGCCTTGTGGACGATTATTCCCTTGCCTGCATATCTTCCCCTTCCTAGAAAGGCAGAAACCACAAACAACTGCATTTAATAATAATTATAATTCACTATTATAATTATATATTTATATTACATGCAATATTACTAATAATATTGCAATATAGTTGTATAATATAATATATTGTATGTATATATACTTGTAAACCGCCCTGAGTCCCCTTCGGGGTGAGAAGGGCGGTATATAAATGTCGCAAATAAATAAATAATAAATAAATTTCACAAACATTCTACTCCTGTGTGCAGCAAATGGTTTAAGTAAGCATATCCTCTGCCTAATCTATTTTGTTGCCTTTGAAAACTTCTACAATAGGGATAGCCAACTTTCATCTTATGCTAACAGTTCTACTTACTTATCTCAAGCTCTAACCATGCATCCAAATGTCAGAGTGATGTGTTAAATATCTGACCTTTGGATGAGATGGTCCCTAACAGGTGCCAAGATATAAGTATGGAAACAAGCCAGGATCTTACTGTGGATGCATCTTGTAAAGGGAGCCATCGACCCCCACAGTGGTCCGCAGACGGCCAACTCCCTTATTATCTCGCAGCTGGTTCAGGATTGCCCCCAGAGTCGCCGCCACCAGATTTGCTGAGCGGAATGAAACAATTGTACAGACGTGGTGGACGGCAATGCAGTCCTCATGGGAGGGCTCAACCCCTAGACGGGTCAGTATCTCTTTGGCCTTCTGTAGCCCTTCTTTGCTCCTACAAGTAGATATCATAAGATCAAGATGTATTATGAGGTTTGAACATTACCAACAAAGCAAGAGGGTCTGATATCAAGCTGTGTATGAAGGCAAAGGGAGAGTTTCATTTGAATCTGAGAAATGCTTACATGAGGATCCCCCAAGTAGTGAGACACCAGGCTTACAGGAATCAAGCCTATATAACCACTGGTGAAAGATAGTGAGAATTGAAATTCAACATCAAAAAGGCTGTGTGCTTTCAGTTTACACCCTGCTTAGTAACTGATGACAATAGACTTCCAGCACAGGAGTGTACATTAAAGACATAGTGAGGCAAATTATAACTTCACTGTGGCACAGGCTGGTTAGCAGCCAGCTGCAACAAATCACTCTGACCAAGAGGTCATGAGTTTGAGGCCAGCCCGGTGCCTGCGTCTGTCTTTGTCTCTGTTCTATGTTATGGCATTGAATGTTTGCCTTATATGTGTAATGTGATCCGCCCTGAGTCTCCTTCGGGGTGAGAAGGGTGGAATATAAATACTGTAAATAAATAAATATGCATCATGACAGAAATAGAGAAGCATGGATACTTCTAGCAATAAAGTTTGCAAAGAACCCCATCCTACCACAATAATATTTCCTCCTCTCTAAAACAAAAAATGTGTTATTTTCACTGAAAATTAATCTAAGAGAGTTCACCACAAGAAAAGCCTTATTTTGATAAAGTGTTTTGTGATCATAAAGAAAAGGCCAAAGAAAAAGGTGAAAGATATAAAAAATACATTTGAAAGGTGATGCAATGCACTTTGCAAATTGATTGCAACTTTAAAACCAACAGTGCCAAAATACTAAGGAAGAACAAATACATTGGCAAATACGGATTCAAAGTGTATTTGGAATCTGTGGCTTAAAGAAAAATACAACTGCACCACACATCTCAACTCATGACCATTCATCATTCACTGCACCCTCGCAGTGATGTTGACTGGCTGTATCTGCCTAGAAGATCAAGGGGCAGAGGACTCTTACAAGTAAAACAAGCAGTCAAAGAAGAAGAACATGCCCTGGCAGAATATGTAAAGCAAAATGAAGAACCTGCTTTGATTGAAGTCAAAAATCAGAAACTCCTCAAAGCACAGCAGACAAAAAACCAGTTCAAGAAAGCCACACTACAAACTAGAGCTGACAGCTGGCACAACAAAACATTGCATGGAAAGTTCCTTGACAAAATTGAAGGAAAAGCTGATAAGGAGAAGACCTGGCTCTGGCTCATGAATGGGACCCTGAAGAAGGAGACAGAAGGCCTGATCCTTGCAGCCCAGGAGCAAGCCATCAGAACAAATGCAATCAAGGCCAAGATAAAAAAATCAGCTGATGACCCAAAATGCAGACTGTGCAAGGAAACCGACAAAACCATTGATCATATCCTCAGCTGCTGTAAGAAAATAGCACAGACAGACTACAAACAGAGGCACAACTATGTGGTCCAAATGATTCATTGGAACTTATGCCTCAAGTACCACCTGCCAGCAGCAAAGAACTGGTGGGATCACAAACCTGCAAAAGTATTGGAAAATGAGCATGCAAAGATACTGTGGGACTTCCGAATCCAGACTGACAAAGTTCTGGAACACAACACACCAGACATCACAGTTGTGGAAAAGAAAAAGGTTTGGATCATTGATGTCGCCATCCCAGGTGACAGTCGCATTGACGAAAAACAACAGGAAAAACTCAGCCGCTATCAGGACCTCAAGATTGAACTTCAAAGACTCTGGCAGAAAACAGTGCAGGTGGTCCCAGTGGTGATGGGCACATTGGGTGCCGTGCCAAAAGATCTCAGCCAGCATTTGGAAACAATAGACATTGACAAAATTACGATCTGCCAGCTGCAAAAGGCTGGGATCTGCGCGCATCATCCGAAAATACATCACACAGTCCTAGACACTTGGGAAGTGTTCGACTTGTGATTTTGTGATATGAAATCCAGTATATCTATCTTGTTTGCTGTGTCATAATAAAAATTATTATTATTATTATTATTATTATTATTATTATTATTATTATTATTATTATTCTAACACAAAAACACAGTATGACAAAGCAAACGAGATTTATATACTGGATTTTGTATCACAAAATATCAAACACTCCCCAAGCGTTTAGGACTGTGTGGTGAATTTTCGAATGATGTGCGCAGATCCAAGTAAGGTGGCCTTTTAAAGTTGACAGATTGTGATTTTGTCAACTGATATAACTGAGAAACCTGAAGTTTTATAAAAATGATATAGAAATTACATGCAAATAAATTATATATATTATCAAAATTGCTTCAACCCATAATTGTTCTCTGAAAAGTTTTGGAAACTGAAAAAAAAATAGCAGTGCCTATTATACCTAAAAAAAAAAGTACATTATTTTAAATGCTCATCCAAGGTGTCCTCTCAGAATCCAACTGTAAACATTCCATCATTTCTCTTGTTATAAAATTATGTCAACTGAAAAGCTGAAGACATGCTTCCAAAGCCACTTACTTCTCCATGGCAGAAACATGTTTTGTTTCTAACTTTCCTTTGGTGAGAAGTTCTGGAGTGATTCGCCCTTCAAAAATTAGACCTTCTTTGGCCATTTTTACAAGGATAAGCCTGACAAGTTCACCCATGTACATGCCACTCACCATCTTCTCAAACCTGAAAAGGAAGCCAAAAACAGGTTCAGATGTTCTCATGGGCAATGTAGCCCAATCCTTGGGAGCTGATACAGAAATATAGTGTGACCCCCATATTGAGAGACCAGTACCCACGTTTTCACCTACATATTCAAAAAAATTATGTCCTGAGAATCCTCTAGGTGATTTTATGGTATGCTTCTGCCAGAAGCTACCGTAGTCTTGTGGGAAAACCTATTAATTCATTAGAGAAGATACCTCATGGAATTTTCTAGAATCTAGATCTTCCAACAGAACTGTATGGGAACTTCCAATGGAGATTATTCATTTCAACAGAGTTCACTATTATCAACAACTTGTTGTTTCCATGATATATTCAGGAACATATTCCCACGGATATGGGGGCCTGTACTGTATTTTAAATACAATAAACAGGTTTAAATATCACTCTAACCCAGTGTTCTTAGGCTACAGTAATAGGATTCAAATTCGTATTAAACTTACTATGTAGTTCTGACTAATGCTATTCCCACCTAAAGAACTGTAGATAGGCAAAATGAGTTAAGAATGACAGGTGGGATCTGGAGTCCTTTGTGTAAATGAAAGACACTTCCATTTATTCAATGTGGAAAGACTGACAATTTCTACTGATTCTCCCACCAGTCACACTGCCATATTTGCACTATTATGGCATGTCTTATAATCCTCTAGCTATTCTTGAAGGGGCAGTGGAGTGTAGCTGGATTGAGGTGAAAAAGAATTAAAACTGAATAATACCAATTTTAGTTTAAGGAGCTATGCCAACTAAAAGGGCTTATAACTATTAACTTAAATTACTGGTAGTTCTTCTCCAGATCGCTAGCAATTCTTTCTAAATGTACCAGGGATTGGTAAAATATTTGTGCCCACTGGCTACATTGGGTTTTTTCTTTCCTCGAAGCTCGCTAGGGACTGAAAGCCAATGGCTCGGGGAACAAGGATTACAATTTAGAATAGCACTAATTTAAAACAATTAATCAGCAGAAGACGCCACTCCTAATGAAGATGGTTAAAGGAAATGGTGATCATATAATCCATTCAAACAATTATATAAACTAAGTTACTGACAACCTTCTTACCCAGGAATATAGTAGAGTCTCGCTTATCCAACCTTTGCTTATCCAACATTCTGGATGATCCAACATAGTCTGCCTCCCACCCAGATCCACAGCTGTTATTCTAGACAGCAAGGACTGAACTTTTTACAGATTTAACTTCAGACAATGTTATTACTGTAAGTTTATTTTATGCAATTTTAGCCCCGGTGGCGAACTGCATTAAAGTACTGAGCTGCTGAACTTGCAGACCGAAAGGTCCCAGGTTCAAATCCCGGGAGCAGCTTGAGTGCCTGCTGTTAGCTCCAGCCAACCTGAGTCCCCTCAGGTGAGAAGGGCGGGGTATAAATGTTGTAAATAAATAAAATAAAACCTAGCAGTTCGAAAACATGCCAATGTGAGTAGATCAATAGGTACCGCTCCAGCGGGAAGGTAACGGCGCTCCATGCAGTCATGCCGGCCACATGACCTTGGAGGTGTCTACGGACATGACTGGACTTAACATCAGGGAAATCCTTTTCCTTTACCTAGCTTTATTTGTAGTCAATTTTTTAGTAGTCAATATTTTTGTAGTCAATGTTTTAATACATTGCGATGTTTTGTGCTAAATTAGTAAATACAGTAATTACTACATAACGTTACTGTGTATTGAACTGCTTTTTCTGTCATTGTAAAACATGATGTTTGGTGCTTAATTTGTAAAATCATAACATAACTTGATGTTTAATGGGCTTTTTCTTAATCCCTCCTTATTAGCCAACATTTTTGCTTATCCAACTTCTGCCAGCTCGTTTATGTTGGATAAGCGAGACTCTACTATACCACCCTTTTATTCCTCCTTTTGTTTGATTTAATCATAAAGTCTTATTTAACTATAGTTTCACTTTTCAGCAAAATCAAGAAGGTATGAGAGCTTGTATCACAACAAGACAGGATCTTAAAACCAAGTTCAACCCATGGCTTAAGTTCCAAGCTTGTTCAAAAACTCGCAACCACAGCTTCCCAGTTCAGGTAAAAAGTAAAATTATGGTTAATTATGAGACTTTATGGTTTAAGTACAGCCTTTGTAAAGGCTAAAAGAAATCATCAGCATTCAAAAGCTAAAGGGTTATGTATTCCTTAGCTTAATGAGACAAGTCATAATCATCCAAGACTGCCAGTATTACAGATATAGCAGAAGAAAGTAATAATTTCAGACTGGACTTCTTGTGATTGGTATCATTAGTAACATAATGTCAATTACAGTTGTTTCCCAGGATTAAGGGAGCCCCGGTCAATCTCTCTGTCAAATTCAGTCCGAATGTCTTCTAATAAGCCATCATCTCCAAATGCTCCCCACTCAGTATTGATGCACATCCGCCCTTCATCACCTTCCACCAGATCAATGTGCCTCATTTCCTCCATGTAACAGGCGTTTGTGCCAGTACCTTAAAAGAACGGAGTGAGATTTATCAATAGAGTTAAGACAAAACAAAACAAATAAAGCCATGTTTGCATTATATTTAGAAAAAGAATGAAATGTAAATACCAATGATCAATCCAACTTCACAACGCTGGTCGTCAAATCCACAGGTCATCATTGTTCCTACAGTATCATTGACAACAGCCATGATGTCTGCATCATAGTCCTTTAAAACGAAACAGAAGATATCGTGTCTAATACAATTTTACTAACACATGGTAATACCGATTCTAGATTTTACTGTGACACCAAATCTGAAGCCATAATCTAGTTAAAAGCATCCACTGGCAGAACTGTCTATCCAATGCAATTTTCTGAATCAGTGCCCCAAATAACCCTAGGAACAGGCCTAAAAATCAAAACACCAAGACCTATTTTGGTTGGGCTGTGTAATTATTTCTAGGCACACTGTTGGGGGAATAAGTCTCATTCAATTGGAAACTCTCATTAGATTGGGTCTTACTTCCCTATAACAATCTATATGATTGGACTATAGGATTTGCAACAATCTACTGCTTAGAAGGGATTTAATCACTGCTCATATTCAACTGAATACAGTGGCCCCCTGGTATCTGCTGGGGTTTGGTTCTCAGACCCTCCATGAATACCAAAATTTGTGGCTGTTCAAGTCCCATTACATGCAATGGCATTGTGAAATGGTTCCTTGTGTAAAACGGCAAAATCAAGGTTTGTTTTTGGGGATTTTTTTCAGGGGTAGGATGGTGGAATTCTGTGGATATAGAAAGCAGGCTGATTTCTTTAATATGGATATATTTGGAAGACAGATAATACTTCCCACAGAAAGGTCTTTAGAGCTCAAAAGAGACTAATTCTCAGTATAAAGATCTTTTGGGCTCAAGACTTTTGCTGAGATTCTAAATGCCACAAAATAAATTAACATGTAATAATTCTATATTAACATTAATTGGAGTCTAAAAAACATATTCAGTGATGCCTGGAAACTATAAGTATGTGCTAGGTCAGCCAGATGATATATAGTCCCTACTTATAAATGCCTAGTCCCTAGTTTGCCACATTGTTCTCTGCACTTTTTTCAATCCCCTGGCCCTACGCAATGCGGGTTTGCACTATCCCATGCCCAGTCCTTTTCATAGCCGGATCATGCCCATCTCAATATTTCTGCTTCTTGGCTTTTTGTCATGTATTGTTTGAGCGAGTCTAAGTGCTGTTGTTTTATATCATTATGTTTTACTTATTTGTGTTTTTATCTCATTGTTATGCTTTGCTATGTTTTATTTTAACCATGTTTTTCTTTTAATGGATTGTTTTGTTTTAAAGTCTTGTGGACATTTTGTCCCATGTTAAAGTTGCCTCGAGTCCCTTTGGGGAGATGAAGGCAGGGTACAAAAATAAAGTGATGATGATGATGATTATTATTATAATATGTGTATGGTAAATATACATGATAACCCTTACTCCTCGTTTCTTGATTGCTTTGTTTAGTAACTTCACTACATCGGCTCCCTCGACGCCACTTGCTTTGAAACGCTTTGTCCAGGTGATCAGGATACCCTAATAAAATTAAACAATAACAACATTAGACAAAATAAAGGGCATTATTTGTTTCTTTTGGGTTTTTTCCCATTTCTTTCCCTAAAAATAAGCAAGTTACAGTTATGCAAACAACCAAGTGAACTTGGAGGAAATAATATGCTTGAACAAATATAGGCATACTCTAGTGCCTAATCATGCCACATTTCCAACACTGTATTTCAGGAGGCATCACTCATAGAACTCCAGCAATCGTGTTAGGATGGGCATGCATGTATTTTGGTTTTGCATTGATATGGACCTCCTAATGATCTCACATCTATGTATGAGGTAAGTTGATACACCTGTCACTTTTACAAATCTGCAATGTTGCATGTTCTCCAACTATTCAACAGGAGACAAGTTTTAATTAAACTGTTTTGTTCTGACAGCTGCAATATGCAATCACTGAGCATCAATCATAAACCTAACTCTACAATAAATGTTCAAAACAATCTTGTAGAACCCTGAGTCTAACTAGGAGACAGGTTTCGGAGACTCATTCTCCTTCATCAGATGCATGCTATTTTATAAACCTCCCAGACAACCTTCAAGATGCTACCAGATTCCTATGTATACTGTTATAGACTAACAGGGCAATGCTTCTTACTATATACAATAAAAAATTAAACCAACTAAATGGTATTGTGTACTCTATGATTCTTATAGTAAGGGAAGGATGGTATGTAGAGCACATGCTTTGCACACCAGTTCAGTCCCATTTTGCAGAACCAAAAAGACATGCATCAGAAACAGTGGAAAGCCAGGCTAGTTATAACCTTCTGTTCTTCCTATGTGTTGACCTACAAATCCCACATCCCTGTGTTGGCTAGGGATAATGCAACTTGTTCAACCCGTCTGGAGGAAACAAAGTTGAGGAAGGCTTCTATAGACCACGTCAATCCATGGGAAGAAGCAGGTAAGAAAATTAATAATAACAAGTTGGATAGCGCAATCATCTGACACATATTCAGTCAATTTCCTAAACTTTTCCACACAGTAATTAAGCTACAATGTGAGCTCTTACCTCATCTAGCTTGGATTGCCTACAAGGGAAAGAAAATGTGAAACCAACAGGTAGCTTCTTGTCCTTGATTTCTTGTTTTTCCATGAAGTCTCCTAAACATTCAGCAACATGATCAAAAAGCTGAGAATAAAACAAAGAAAGTTAAACCAAATTAGTAAGTCAGATAGCCTCACAAGCACTACTGGAAAGATCAGGAAAAAAACCCGAAGAATCCATACCAATAAAATTATTTGGTGGTAACTCTATAAACCTATAGAACTGTCTAAGGAAACTACAGCCCTCCAAATGTTATTAGATTGCAATATCCATCAGCCCAAGCTACCATAGCCCATTGAGGAAAGAGGAAAGTTACAGTCTCAGCAACATCCAAAAAGGCATATGCTCCACAATGCAGCTGTATGACTGTTGTCTGGAATATATATCTATAAATTCATAATCCTTAAGATTTAAGCAAGGTTGCAGCTGTTTCAAACACACTTACTTGTAAGTGAGTTTTACTTAAATCCATAGGATGGGAGACATGCATTAGGACAGTGCACAATAACTACTAAAGATATAATGTTCTTCATTTTCCAGAGTTAAGAAATTGTGACAATGTCAACATAGGATTGCCATAAGTTGTTATAAATGTAACGTTCATCAAAGTTAGCACCAATAAAGGAAGCAAGTGTGGAATTCATACAGGAGGCAGAAAGGAAAAATTGTCAGCTTCCACAACGTATCTTATTTTCTTAAGTCTGCCATATTCGGAAGACTGGAAACTGTTGTATGTTCATAGTATGTTCAGAATAACCACACCTTGCTTTACAAAGGTTTTTACATCTGACAAGCTGACATCTTTTCTCCTTATCTTCTGTCTAGTTTGAAAATATTTTATCAGTATTGGTGCTGGGAAGATGATGGAGGGATGGAGAAACATAGACTTTGTGTCTGCAATAAATGATGGAATAAACAATCTGGGTAAGAGTGAGATGCTATTTGAACGGGTCCTACTATAGTTTCATGTGCTTGACTATAATAGGCAAAGTAAACAGCATTTGCCAGAAGACTTACTTAACATGCAAAGAATAGTAAAAAAAGAGAGAGAGAGAAAGGAGGAGAGCAGCTATCTCTAGCTGTAAATTTAGCTATTGAAAATGGAAATCATAAGAAAAAATGGAGGTTGGTCAAAGAAAAAAATTTTTTTTGAAAACATTAGTAAAGTATTTGAAAAGTTCAAAATAGCTTGCTTACTAATGCAAGACTTAACTAACCTGGTTGTTTTGTTTCACATGTACGTATTGTCAGTTTTGAATTGAAGTTTGCTAGAACATATCAAGCTGCTCTTTTTATGGTGTAGGAACCTTATTTTTGCCTCTGGTGCAAAAACTGTTGCTCCAAAAAGTAATGCCCATGGGCGCATACTTTGTTAACTAAGGCCCCTTCTACATTCCATATAAAATCCAGATTATCTGCTTTGAACTAGATATGGCAGTGTAGACTCCTATAATCTGGTATAAAGCAGATAATCTGGATTATATGGCAGTGTAGAAGGGGCCCAAGACTGGATCTACACTGCCATATATAATCCAGATTTTCTGATTTGAACTGGATTATATGGCAATGTAGACTCATATGATCCAGTTCAAAGCAGATAATCTGGATTATCTGCTTTGATGATTTGGATTATATGGCAGTGTAGATCCAGCCTAAGGTACATTCAACAGGCCATCTCTACTGCCCTGCTTTAACAACTAAACAAATTGGATTTAAATAAATAAATAAGATTATGGGGTTGGGTGACACTAAACAGGTGAAAACCTCTACAAACACATATATACTTTTATATGGCTGAGCAATATTCAAATGCAACAAAAATGATCCAAATCAGATAGTCCTAACTCAATCCTAAACTAGCACCGACTTGATATAGTGATGCTTGAAAACTTACAGTTTGATTTCTTACCCATTAACCCATAGCCTAGCTGCCCTTTGATTAACAATTACTAGGAATGTCAAGGAGATATCTCTGCTTCTTTTAAACAAATAATAGATATGTCTTTCTGGAAATAATCTGAGTAACAATAGGAAAAATAATTACCACTTCTTATCTACAAAATGATTTTCTTCCTCCCTCCAAGCATGCATTCTCAATTAAACTATTTCATGAATCATAGCGTGCTCATCCCATAATGTGTTCTCTCAATCTTTAAATGCACACACCCAGAATGTATTTGATATTTTAATAATATATGGGTTCTTCTTGATTTACTGCAGAACTATGCAGGCAAAATATGCAGAGCCCTTTGGCCAAGATATAGATTTCAATGCTGCAGCTCCTTCCATGCTATGGAACAGGCATGGCAAGCAGATGGGAAAATGGCAGCAGAGCATGACAATATAGCCAAACTATGGGCCGTCAGAACAGCTTCTCTGGCACTTTATCCTTGAACTCTTATCATCCTAAACTCTGATCTTCCATTTATAGCTCTTTACATTATATCATATTCTTTCATTCTTCTTGCCTATTGTATACCAAAATGCCTTAAATACCAGACCAGTTCCCATCTGATCTTGGAAGCTAATCAGCCTGGATTAGTATTTAGATGGGAGACATCAAACAAATATCCGTTCCTTCAGAGAACAGAATTGGCAAAGCTACCTCTGTATATTCCTTGTATAAGAAAACTTTATGAAATCCACAGGGTCACCATTAGTCAACAGGTAATGGGAAGGCACATAAACACACACACACACATCAAAATCTATGTTGCAAAATGGGACTGATGATGCTACTCCATAAAACACACACACACACATCAGTGAGTGTGTTATTATATTCACTTGAAAAAGAAAATCCTATAAGCACTTTCACTTACAATTTGCATCATCAGTCAGCATGGAGCAGGTTGGGAGAAATGTACGCCCAAGAGACTTTGAGCTTCATCACCAAGCTCCCAGTAATGAGACCTATTTGAGTTTGGGCCCCAACAGTTAATTGCATGTAATGCATAATAAACTAATGATCTTATCTATGCAAGGCCAATAGGCAAGCCCACTAGATGATGTTGAACTGCAATTCCCAGTAGCCTTAGAAATCAAAGCAAATGGTGAGAGCAGCAGCCCAACAGCATATAGAGCAGTGTTACTCAAAGTAGTTGTCTGTGGATTAGTGCCAGTCGATGAGATATCAACTAGCAGTGCCTGGTGAAAAGCCAACGGGCAGAAATAGGGTGTTTGTCCTTGGTACATCAGGGGAAATTCCACATTGTCTGCTTTGAACTGGATTATATGAGTCTACACTGTCATATAATTCAGTTCAAAGCAGATAATTTGGATTTTATATGGCAGTGTAGAAGGGGTCTAGGTCAGTGCACCTCAAGCTATGTCATCTGAGAAACCAGCAGTTTATCTGATATGATAATCTGGGTTATATGGCAGTGTTGAAGGGGCCCACTAATGGCCAAACTAAATTTAATCAAATTGAACAGGGGCAGGGGAGTCTCTAGACCCCCTTTTATTTGGCCTATAACTCTTAGGCTCCTTCTACACTCCCATATCATCCAGATCAAAGCAGATAATTCACATTATACACTGTCATATAATCCAGTTCAAAGTAAATAATCTGGATTTTATATGGCAGTGTAGAAGAGGCCTTAGCTATGCTGACTGGAACTTCTAAGTTAAAATCCAAAATCTATGGATGGCCAACGATTCTTATTCTTGTATTAGAAAAGGTATGGACTGTCTCCACCACTGAATCACAAGCAAAAGAAGGTGCTGATCATCAGAACACATCAGCTGTCCATAGACAGGCCAAGACAGGCAGAAATACAACCTGGAACTTTTTGACCACAGCACCACTGAAACTTCTCTCCAACCAAAACAGCTGTGTCAACATAAACTGGTCAAGAGTACCACTAAATCACACTGCCATCACCACTTAAGGTCCACAGCCATTTTGCCAGAATTCAGGACCCCAAACATTAAGACAGGGCTGGAGAGTATATGTATATCAGTATAGATGCTGTTGGACTGTAATTCTCCATCAATGTAAACACTGTTAAAAAAAATCATAGGAGTTGCAATCCAACGATATCCCAAAGCGTGACCTGTGGCCCATCCTTATACAAAGGCTTATCTTGGCAAAAGCAAGAGGAATGCCAATGGAGGATGTAAGGAAAGCTAAGCAATAAAACAAAACCAAACAAAAACAAAAAGTCAGCCTCAATATCAAATTCCAGTACCTGTAACTTACACAGGAAGTTTGGGTGGAGCAAGTAGGAGAAACTCCTCCAGCCCTTCTAGGCTTCACCAGCAGCTATCCATGTAGCTTCTACAGCCTGAGTTGCTGGCTGCAAAAAATGTTCCCATTGACAAATGTGTGTGTTCAAGAGCAAGAGAGAGAAAAATCTTTCATGTAAAATATTGCCACTCCATGGAATAACTAAACAGGGGGATCAGGTAAGACAGTTGAATCTGTCCCCATGAAAACGAACACATCATAACCACCTGTGTTTTCCCAGTAGAAAGGGTTGTGGGTACTTTTGCCTCTTGTAATAAATCCTATTAACAGGGTTCTCATTACAAGGTAATTATTTTATGATATATCTATGCCCCAGAAGCTCACCGTGGTACACATTGTTTTCTACTTCAATCCATTTCATTCCTGCAACAGTCCTGTAAAGCAAGCTAGATTGAGAGATGGAATTGGTCCAAAATCACTACATGGGTTTCCCAGTTGAGTGAGGATTTGGATCTGGTTGTTCCCCCATGTTAATCTGAAACTCTAAGTAATAATGATAGTGAACTGTGATCTTTTGCCTGATTTCACGTAGCCTTTCGAGAGGGGATGGCTCCCAGGTCCCTTTCACACAGCCATATAACCCAGAATATCAAGGCAGAAAATCCCACAATATCTGCTTTGAATGGGTTTATCTGAGTCCACACTGCCATATATTCCAGTTCAAAGCAGAAAATGTGGGATTTTATATTCAGCTGTGCAGAAGGGGCTCCAGACAAACAAAAGAGATAGCCCACAGACAGGCAAGAAAATGTTCTGGGTGCAAACTCATTTTTGCCTTTCATTCCACCTGCCACCAATATACAGCCATACATACTGAGAATAGATACCTCCAAGATGTGAACACTGCCCTTTACATAAGAAAATAAATGGAATTTCACATCATTATATAACAACAATGCAAGGTAACAACAACAATAACAACAATACTACTACTAATTATATACAGTAGGCAGTATTTGCTGGGGTTTGGTTCCAATACCCCACATGAACACTACAATCCATGAGTAGTCAAGTCTTATTATCTGCAATGATGTAATAACATTGTGTCCCTTATATACAATGGTAAAAATCAAGGTTTCTTTTTTTTTTTTTTTGATTTTTAGGAAAGGAAAATATTTTCAAGCTGAGGATGGTTGACTCCACTGATGGATACAGGAGTCGATTGTAAACACAAACACTATTATCCGAATAAATACAGCAAATTGAGCTGCTGTATTTGCTGGACTATTACAACACTCTCTATGTGGGGCTTTGAAGATAGTTCGGAAGCTGCAAGTAGTTCAGAGATCAGCGGCCAGGTTACTAACCGGAGTGCTGTATTGTGAGAGAATGACTCCCATGCTGCAGCAGTTCCACTGGCTGCCGATCTGCTTCTGGGCTAAATACGAAGTACTGGTCATTACCTATAAAGCCCTAAACAGTTTGGGCACAGACTATTTGCAGAACTGCATTTTCATATACCAACTGGCTTGAGCACTGCGATTGGCAGAGGAAGCCCTGCTCTTAGTCCCACCCCATCTCAAGCATGACTGGTGGGAACAAGAGATGGGTCTTTCTTCATGATTGCTCCCCACCTCTGGAACTCCCTCCCAAAAGAACAAAAAACTGCCCCCTCTTTCCTCACCTTCAAAAAATTGCTAAAAACCCATCTATGCACCCTGGAGTATGGAGAAGAGGTAGACTGACACATCTCAACTTACATCCTCGCCTAGATACTGGAATTGACTTCAGCCTGCTGGTTGCGGCAAATCATCTCATCTTTTTATAAGGTTTTATTTATTAGTTTCTAGATGTTTTTACCCAGTGATAAATTTATACTATGTGTTTATGTTTGTACGGGTCATTTAAGTTTTATCTTTGGTTACTTTTGTTTCTTATTAAGTTTAAAGTTAGGTTGCCTCTATACTGCCTATATATTGTGATCTGTTTTGATGTAACTTGTTTGTATGTTGAATGTTTGCCATATATGCTAGAAACTGTCCCAAGTCCCTCCGGGAGACAGGGCAATCTACAAATAAATTATTATTATTATTATTATTATTATTATTATTATTATTATTATTATTGACACAATGATGTTGTATGACACAGCAAACAAGATAGATATGCTGGATTTCGTATCACAAAATCACAAGTCGAACACTTCCCAAGTGTTTAGGACTGTGTGATGTATTTTTGGATGATGCGCGCAGATCCCAGTAGGGTGGCCTTTTGCAGTTGACAGATTGTAAATTTGTCAATGACTATTGTTTCCAAATGCCGGCTGAGATCTTTTGGCACGGCACCTAATGTGCCGATCACCACCGGGACCACCTGCACTGGTTTCTGCCAGAGTCTTTGTAGTTCAATCTTGAGGTCCTGATAGCAGCTGAATTTTTCCTGTTGTTTTTCATCAATGCAGCTGTCACCTGGGATGGCGACATCAATGATCCAAACCTTTTTCTTTTCCACAACTGTGATGTCTGGTGTGTTGTGTTCCAGAACTTTGTCAGTCTGGATTCGGAAGTCCCACAGTATCTTTGTGTGCTCATTTTCCAATACTTTTGCAGGTTTGTGATCCCACCAGTTCTTTACTGCTAGGAGGTGGTACTTGAGGCATAAGTTCCAATGAATCATTTGGGCCACATAGTTGTGCCCCTGTTTGTAGTCTGTCTGTGCAATTTTCTTACAGCCGCTGAGGATATGATCCATGGTTTCGTCGGTTTCCTTGCACAGTCTGCATTTTGGGTCATCAGCTGATTTTTCGATCTTGGCCTTAATTGCATTTGTTCTGTTGGCTTCAATCAAAGCAGGTTCTTCACTTTGCTTTACATATTCTGCCAGGGCATGTTCTTCTTCTTTGACTGCTTGTTTTACTTGCAAGAGTCCTCTGCCCCCTGATCTTCTAGGCAGATATAGCCGGTCAACATCACTGCGAGGGTGCAGTGAGTGATGAATGGTCATGAGTTTTGTTTTTCTGTCCAAATTGTCCAGTTCCACCTGTGTTTAATTTATAATGCCAGCAGTATATCTTATTACAGGTATGGCCCAGGTGTTTATGGCCTTGATGGTGTTGCCTCCATTGAGCTTGCTTTTGAGAAATTATTATTATTATTATTATTATTATTATTATTATTATTATTATTATTGCTAATGCTTTTATTTCATTGATAACAGAATCTCTTTCAAAGTATATAAGGCAAACTGGCTTAGGAAGCCATTCAAGCTTCCTATAAGGATAGTCAGATGGGTTGCGGGGCAGAAGAATTAGGACCCTAGTACTCTTCAGCACACAAAGCTAGAGTAGATGCTAGAGTGCTAGAGTAGATAGCATTACTGCTAATTACTTTAATATCCAATGCCAAAAATTTTATTTTTCATAATCACAAAACATTATTCTTTTTTAACCTATTAAGAAAATTGGGAATAATTACAACAAAGTAATGAAGTCTGGTATCAGAAGCTAAACAGGAACAGCTCTGGTTAGTATAGTAGGCTCTTCATTTTCACACAGATTAGGGTGCAGGGCACCCATGAAAGTGGGAAAACCTCAAATAAAAGCCCCATAATTGTTTTTACCCGAAAGAACATTTCTCTATGAATATCTAGGTCCTCCAGAATCACTCCACATTCAACCTCCATCAACCTAGTCATAGAATCATGCATAAAGTGAAGTGCTCTCACTGAGATTCCCTAGGTCTTCCAGCACAACTTCTGCTGGAAGCTGATCATAGAGTGGTGTTGGAGGACCTACAAATGTGTAGTAAAATGTTATTTCTATGAACCTCTAGGTCCTCCAGCATGACTCTATGCCCAAATTTTTAGAGAGTTCCTAGTAATCAAATTTGTGAATAATCAAATCCACAAAAGTTAAACCTGCAAATATCGAGGATTGAATGTACCAGGGCCTGTGGGTTATATGCTGATGAAGACAATGGCAAGTTTACAAGGCAGTACTTTGTAAAGAAGGGAAGATGCTATAAATTAAAGGAAAGGAAACTTTTTAATGGCATACACTGCCTTAACAGCATCACAGGGACCACTTGACCAGGGACTCCTTGAACATGGACCACTTTAACCAGGGACCTCTTGACCGGGACCACCTTGACCAGGGACCACTTTGATCAGAGACCACTCTCTAACATTAGTACCAAAAGGGTTCCAAATCAGTTTTTGGTCAACTTTAGATTCGGTTTAGTTATTTGGAGTGCTGATTCAAAAATTGCATTGGATAGACCACTAGTTTCTTATACAGAACATATGCCATCCAGTAGTCTCCATCTGCTTACCTTCAGAAAACCATATTTAATAATCTAGAGTTGATGTGATCTATACAATGCAAAGGTCAGCTCTGTGGAAAGGAGTGGAAATAAAATGAATAAAATAAAATAAATAAAAAAGAGGAAGGAATTTCATGGACCAGATTTTTGTTCTCACAGCTCACTGCTGGGCCGCAGCCCACACATTGAGAACCACTGATTTAGATAATTGTATTTCTTTGTGTAATAGTCACCATCATGTAATAGTTGCACCCCCCATTTTTGGGGTGCATAAATTGGCATTTTATTCTCTCTTCATTCTCTCTCTTGTGCTTGCCCCGCTTGGAGTTAGGGGGTTTCACTCGACTGACAACTGAGTGAAGCCCCCTAGCTGGAAAATTTTAAATCGCATAATAGCCACATTTCCCCCTTTTTGGCAAAAAAAGGATAAAATACAACTATTATTCAATGAAATATAGTAATTGCTCTACACAGGTCTTGTTAATGTTGGGGGAGGGGCTTTTGATCAACTTTTTAATCCCTTTAACCTTTTTTAAAATGGTTCAAACATTAGCTGATTTGCTATACACTGGTATTTTTAATTTGTAGCTTTATGGGGCTCTATTTGCTGCTCATATTTAAGGACAGGGGAGAAAAGTATGAAAAAAATCAAGTAAATAAATAAAGCACTGTATCTTGGTATTTTGAATGTTCTATATATTGCCTTTAGCCCCAAGCTACTTCCAAATTCCACAGGGGCCCAACAGGCTTTCATAATGCTATTTAAAAATAAAAATAAAAATGATTCCCATATACCTTGTTTTATGCCCAACGGCCTGTTTCAAAGAAGGGAGGAAATCAAATTGGGACAGTATTACATCCCCCAAAAAGGAGGAGAAGACAATCTCAACCCCTAGCATATGTTTAAACATCATCATCATATACATATCTGGTAAGAACAAAATCCCACTGAGTTTAATGGGGCATCCTCCCACATGTCTACATAGGATTCGAACGCAACAGAGTGACCTTTTATATGCATATTCAGCCATAACGCCATTGAGGGCAATGTGCCCTGTACTTAAACAAGAGTATAATATTGTAGTATAAGACTCTACTTTACATTAAAAATTGCTTTAAAAAATAAGCACCAAAATATCCAAGAGAGAATGTACCTAAATGAACGGTATATGGAACTTTCCAAACATAAATAAAACCAGCCATAGAGCAAAACTTTCATAAGTACTTACCCTTGTTCCACTGCCATGCATAATATCTTCTGGAGTGTTATAAATCTCAGTTTCCATTTGCACTGTTTGCTTTTTCTCATGAGAGACTTTCACTCGCAAAATACGAAAAAAAGATCCACCCAGATCCAGCGCAATGAAATCTCCTTTCTCTGTTTAGAAAGAAGCAAATTGGCACATCAGTTCACCATGAATCTTCATCATTCACAAATTCAAATTAAGCAGTGAGAGAAAGTTGTTCTATCAG
This sequence comes from Anolis carolinensis, assembly GCF_035594765.1. Taxonomy (NCBI): domain Eukaryota; kingdom Metazoa; phylum Chordata; class Lepidosauria; order Squamata; family Anolidae; genus Anolis; species Anolis carolinensis. Next base: position 221,240,318 of record NC_085843.1, on the reverse strand, counting down.
CATTCACCTTTTGACACAGTAAATATATTTGGTCAACCTAAAGGATGGCATTGACTCATCTTATCTAATCAGGTAAACAAGGATGTGAATCTTTACTTGTTTGGAGACTGAGATTACCCATTAACACAGTCTTTGGAAGGATAAAAGTTGTCTATATACACAGACATAGATAAACACTGAAAAATATGTGTATGGGCACAAATATGTACATACAGTACTAGTACCATTACAACTACAACTACGACTCTGTCTTCTTATATTTAAAGTTGATTCTATAACCTTTCTCCTCTACCCCAGAAAACATTTTCTGCCTCTTGTTTTAGTGGAAATTTTTTTTAAAAAAATGTGGATCCAAGGGAAAACAACCTACAATATTTTTTTTCTCTTTGTTAATCAATGAAATGGTTTTAAGAACTATGTTTTGATCAATGGATAAAGCCCTGATTTCAACATGCTTTATATCTGCCTCTCTCAACCTTTAAGTGTAGCATGTTTCACGTATACCTTATACACATAGCCTGAAGTTATTTTCATACAGTGTTTTACATAATTTTGTGCATGAAACAAAGTTTGTGTACACTGAACAACCAGAAAACAATAGTGTCTGTTTGGCATTGAATTTTGTATGTTCGGCATTGAATTTTGCCATGCTTATGTTGGAAACCGCTTTGAGTCCCCCCAGGGGCAAGAAAGGCAATATATAGTGTCTCTATCTCAACCAAGTATTTCAGATGGCAAGACTATTGAACAGTAATATTCATCTTAATATTACAAAATGCGTGGTTTTGTTTTTCATTTTTCCCATTTCTTAGATTTCCAAAGATACATGTACATAAGATGCATGTGCTTATATAGTAAATGGTACAGCACTTTGCAGCTCTCTTTAATTTAGGACTCAGGCTCTACACTGTCATACAATGCAGATAAAAACTGAATTATATGGTCAGTGTAAATCCATGTAATGCAGTTTAACTTGCATTGTATAAGTCTATACTGACCAGGTAATAATTATTACCAGTATATGGGCAGTTTAGACCATATAATGCAGTTTAAATAGCATTGTATAAGTTTATACTGATCATGTAATTATTATTACCGGTATATAGGCAGTATAGACCATATAATATATAGGTCTCCTGTATAAGTCTATACTGGCCATATAATATAGTTTCAAGCTGCATTATATGTACTGTAGATCTAATCATAGTCACATTTCTTTGGACCCACTCACTCCTCTGCTGGATTGAACCCGTTAAAAGAAAAGAATGACTAGACAAGGAAGATTAAAAATACTTATTATGATTAGAGCCTATATTTATGATGTCTCATGCTAAATAATCGTACATTAATAGCAAAAAAAGCTCATAGGAGCTCACCCAAGCTAGCAAATTAAACCCAAAAGAGATATTTCAAACTACCAATCAACACCTCCAACTATGACTAACACTTGTTTTTGTTTTGTTTTTTCAAAAGACAGACATACAGCCCTTGACTTGGGAAGCCACAGTTTCTAAAACAAGAGAATAATTTCAAAAGGAGCCTGATTCAATCAGCAATCATTCATACTGAAACAGCAATAATTTAAGGGCAAAGTGTTGCTAAATTTGATATGCCCTCCAGAATCCCTTGCAGAACTACATTCCCTCAAATATGCTAAGCTATTTAAATGACACTATTTCTATACTAAGCTATTTAAATGACACTATTTCAATGCAGAGCATAATTTTTACAATGTTCTGCAGATAAAGCCAATTAAAATGTCATTGTTCAGTAAAGTATCTCACATTAAGCCCAGTGTACAAATAGATATTATCATTAGAGCTCATCACTTGTCAAGACTGAGTCATTATCTTTAAAAAGGAAGGGGGAAAGAACATAAGGACAGGTGGCCTTTCTAGCTCCTTTGAAATCAAATGAACCTTCAAATGCATTGCAAACAAATAGTGCACTTCAGAAATGTGCACACTGGTATTATACATTAAATTAATACACCGTATGCAAACTGAACTAGCAGCTCAGTAAGGAAGATACTTAAAATACATTCAAATGTAAAGGCAAACCAAGATTTGGTATGATGTTGAGTAGAGTCTCAATTATCCAACATAAACGGGCTGGCAGAACGCAGGATAAGCGAATATGTTGGATAATAAGGAGAGATTAAGAAAGAGCCTATTAAACATCAAAATAGGTTATGATTTTACAAATTAAGCACCAAAACATCATGTTATACAACAAATTTGACAGAAAAAGTAGTTCATTACACATTAATGCTATGTAGTAATTACTGTATTTACAAATTTAGCACCAAAATATCACGATATATTGAAAACATTGACTACAAGAATGTGTTGGATACTCCAGAATGTTGGATAAGTGAATGTTGGATAAGTGAGACTCTATTGTATGTTGTGCCTCACCTAGAACTGTGAAGAGAGGCCGGGGGGGGGGGGGGGGATAAACACATTATTATTGTTATTGTCAGCAACAGCAGCAGCACAATCTGCCTTCAGTTACTTATTCTTTAATTCTCCTCCTATATCATGCTGCAATTCCTAAACTGACTTCATTTGTTCCTTGTTTATGATACTGATTTGCAAGAGAACTATGGTTTGAGAAAACTATCATTTCATGCATTTATATTCAACACTAAACTGTAGTTTTCCAAGAGAATGCCAATTTGTTAATGCTTCCCATCTCAAAGCATTCCCTTTAATCATGGGTCAGCTAATTAGGGACGGATCAAATCTTAGAAACACCTTCATTGGTTATCTTGACATTGAAATCCATGGTGGCAAAGCATTAGCTTAGATCATTATTATTACTGACCAGCAAAAGGTTTCCCCAAATAGCAAGACAATGGAAACCAATTTAAAAGACTCAATATTTGACACCAATACTCTAAGAGTGCCTTGGACCGCGAGATGATCCAACCAGTCCATACTCCAGGAAATAATGCCCGACTGCTCACTGGCGAGAAGGATATTAGAGGTAAGATGAGGTACATTGGCCACATCATGAGAAGACAGGGAAGCTTGGAGAAGAGAATGATGCTGGGGAAAATGGAAGGAAAAAGGAAGAGGGGGCAAGATGGATGGATGTTATCCTCGAAGTAACTGGCTTGACCTTGAAGGAACTGGGGATGGTGATGGCTGACAAGGAGCTCTGGAATGGGCTGGTCCATGAGGTCATGAAGAGTCAGAAGTGACTGAACAAATAATCAACAACACTCAGTTGAGGAGTTCATATATTGAGTTACAACTAGTAAGATTTTGGTTCAGTGTCTACTTGGCTATTAAGCTCATTAGATAGCCCTAGACCAGGCATTATAACTCAGCAAACCCATCTCACAAGAGTACAGTGTTCCCTCGCTACTTCGTGGTTCACTTTTCGCTCCCTTGCTGTTTCGTGGGTTTTCAATAAATATTAATGTAACCATTTATTGAGAAACCCATGCCACATACACACATAAAGATTTTCACTTTTATTACGTGGATCGATAGATAGATATGTTTTTACCATGTTTTACCTTTGTATCTATATTTTAATGTTTTGATTGTGCATTTACATATTGCAAGTTACCTTGGGTCCGCTTGTGGAGAAAAACGGGGTACAAGCATCTTAAATAAATAAATAAATATGCAATAAAATAAGCGAGGAAATCTTAGATCAACAGTTCTCAAAAGTGTGCTCTGCACAGCCCATGGAGCTCTGCGAAGTATACTCTGGGGATATAAGCCTCCCTTCTCCTCCTCCTCCTCCTCCTCCTCCTCCTCCTCCTCTCACCAAGCTTTCCCTCCACTTTCCTGCTGCTCCCTCTCCCCCTGCTTCCCTTGCCCCCCAAAACAAATTTTCCTCGCTTTTCTCACCACCCAGATCCTTTCCACCTCATCTTCCTTGCTTCCAAAATCCTATTTCCCTTCCACCATTCAGGGGGTGCTCTGATTTTTGCTTTTCTTGCATGGCAGAAGGGGGTTAAATTGGATGGCCCCTGCGGTTTCTGCTATTATTATTATTATTATTATTATTATTATTATTATTATTATTACTACAAAGGCTGGGTGGCCTTCTGTTGGGGCTGCTTCAATTGTGTTTTTACAGTCCACACCACCACTCTCCGTCCATCTGCTACTGGCCCCTGCACATCTGTCAAATTTTAAAAAGCAATGCATCAAAAGGTTTGCCCATGCCTGATTTGTATACATTATACAATATAAATACTTTTGGGGGCTCCATGAGAAATTGTTGCTTCAAAAAGGGTTCAGTGGCTGAAAAGATTTGAGAACCCCTGTCTTAGATTAACCTTTCTATGATAATCCTGAATTACAAGACATGGACACCCATTGTACACCTTAGCACAGGCATTGGCAAACTTCGGCCCTCCAGGTTAGGATTTTTGGGAGTTGAAGTCCAAAATACCTGGAGGGCCGAGGTTTGCTCATGCCTGCCTTAGCATTACCATCTCATTTAGTTTAAGTCACAGGCGAAGAGCTCTTGAATTCCAATTATATGGAGACAGGAGAAGTTTTAACAGAGCCTTCCTTTTATTAGCATGCTTCATGGTTTCACCAAGAAAAAAGCCACTTTAATAGTCCTCCTCTCCAGCTCGAAAAACAAGAACTGCATTTTTCTCTCCTTATGGGCTACCAGTGGGTCATTCATGATCTCCTCATGTCTGGACCTGAGCTATGAAATGTATAGGGAAGAAAGAATCAAGCGGTTCTAACCGTTAAGGTGCCTTTTACACCTTGGTCCTCAGAGAGGAATGGAAGATCTCTGTGTCCTGTTAGGACCTGCTTCCAAGATGTTTCATGGGTGGAATCATTCCAACTCTGACTCCACATCAATTATAGCACAATTTGCATGAGCGTTTAGGAGTTTTCATTTATGTTATGAGCGCATTTCCATTTCTGATGCCTAAAAAGGAAGACAGAACCCTTGACAGTGTGATACGGAGCCCAGGTTTTCCCATTTCATCAAGTCAGCCAGAGGGGTCCTGGCAATGTGTATTTAAAACAGAATCCTTTCTTGAGAGAGAAGCTGTGTGGAAACCATGGGTTTCAAAAGTGGTGACAGAACTTCATCTGAACAAACCTCCTGTAGTTTTTCCCATATTGGACAACTGTCAACCAAATACACTGATTCATGGGAGTAAAGCATCTGAACATATAATAGCAACTCAACCCTAGGGACTTCCTGATGATATTTGTTTATTTAGATTACAAAAGTGTATATATTCTGTGAGGCCCCGATGGCGCGGTGGGTTAAACTGCTGAGCTGCTAAACTTACTGACTGAAAGCTTGGTGGTTCAAATCCGGGGAGTGGAGTGAGCTCCTGCCATTAGCCCCAACATTAGCTTGACAACCTAGCAGTTTCAAAACATGTAAATGTGAGTAGATCAATAGGTACCGTTCCAGCAGGAAGGTAACAGCGCTCCATGCAATCATGCCGGCCACATAAGATAGGATGCGTCTATGGACAATGCCGGCTCTTCGGCTTAGAAATTGAGATGAGCACCAACCCCCAGAGTAGGACATGACTAGACTTAATGTCAGGGGAAAACCTTTACCTTTACCTATATATTCTGCCTTTCTACTACTGCAAGGCAGAATTCTGGATTACTACTATACCAGCCATGTAAATAAATTATAGTACAACTCCCATAACCACATGACCAATACCCATGACTTCAATTATCCATGTTTGGCAAAATACGTATATCCTCTCTAGTCATTTTCTAGGTCCTCCAGTGTATGGTATTCTTGGGCCAGAAGAAGAATTTGTTATTATTCACAACTTCCTGTTTCTACACAAACCTGTGAAGGTATTTCTGTGGACACTGGATTTTATCTGCAAACTTTATTTCATTTTTATTTTCAGCGACCATTTCAAACATGGCTAATGCTAGCCACTTTGAGTATTACTAAAATGAAAACAGGTGGTAAGAGACATACTTTGATAAGTCAAACATGTGGTTCTACCATAGTGGGGTGGCAAATTCACAGTGGATTTTACAGATACTGCTCATACTGAAAGGAGATCTGCCAATACCAAACTCCATAGCAGCATTAAAGTTCCCAGCAGGTAGAAGTGATTCAAGGCCTTTGGTTGTGTGTATTCAGTTGCCTCCTCTTAAAATGAGTGCTTAGTCAAGAGAGAAAATCCATCAATGGGCACTGCCAATAAAGCAACATTTAATCTAGCATATAATATATATATGTTTAAAAAAATAAAATATTGCTAACACTTGCCCTTATCTTTTCTTATGTTTTTTTTGTTTGTAATTAATAAAAACATCAAAGTATTACTTTATTTCATAGAATCATGGTGTTGGAAGAGACCTCATGGGCCATCCAGTCCAACCCCCCCCCCCCCCCCCCCCCCGCCGCCAATAAGCAGGAAAATCGCATTCAAAGCACCCCCAACAGATGGCCATCAAGCCTCTATTTAAAAGCCTCCAAAGAAGGAGCCTCCACCACACTCTGGGGCAGAGAGTTCCATTGCTGAACAGCTCTCACAGTTAGGAAGTTGTTCCTAATGTTCAGGCAGAATCTCCTTTCCTGTAGTTTGGAGCCATTGTTCCACATCCTAGCCTCCATGGCAGCAGAAATCAAGCTTGCTCCCTCCTCCCTATGATCTCCCCTCACATATTTATACATGGCCATCATGTCTCCTCTCAGCCTTCTCTTCTGCCAGCTAAACATGCCCAGTTCTTTACAACGCTCCCCATAGGGCTTGTTCTTTGCATTTCATTTTTTCTGTATAAGTGGAGTATCTTGCATTTGTCCCTGTTAAACTTCATTTTGTTAGTTTTGGCCCATAACATTGTTTTGAATTCTACTCCTGTCTTCTGGAGTATTACTTATTCCTCCCAATTTGGTGTCATCTGCAAACTTGGTGATCATGCCTTCTAACCCTTCATCTAAGTCAATGTTTCTCAACCTGTGAGTCCCCACATGTTTTGGCTTACAACTCCCAGAAATCCCAGCCAGTTTACCAGCTGTTATGATTTCTGGGAGTTGAAGGTCAAAACATCTGGGGACTCACGGGTTGAGAACCACTGATCTAAGTAATTAATAAAGATATTGAACAGAACCGGGCCCATGACTGAACCCTGCGCCACTCCACTCGTCACTTCTTTCCAGGATGTAGAAAAAGCATTGGTGAGCATCTGTTGAGTTTGTTTACTTAACCAATTAATTTTTAAAAAAACTTTCTATTCCCCTCATTTTTTCTTTTTACAAATACAAACTTTACCTAAGACAACAAGAACCAAACAATCTCTTGTCATTTATTTCAGTGGTAAGTGGATTTTGGGTAGTGGTTTGGTGTGTGTATGTTTTTCTCCTTGCAGTAAATACTACAGCTAGTTCTTTGTGACTGCATTTATACTGAAACATTTTTATGAACACTTTGATATTCAACAGATCACACTGTATGGGGAGCAATGACATGTGTTTTGTTTTAAGACACCATGTACATTCACAAATAGAAGCAATAGAAATAATATATCAGAGTCATACTCCTTACCTGAGCCATCAGGAATAGACCTTACAAATGTAGGAAGCATCTTTACAGTGGCTGTTGGATTAAAATCCCTGGATAGTCCATTCTTCATCTCTCTCCTGAAGCGTCCCATAATATCCAGCAGAGTTTCATCAGAGAGTCGCATGGAGTACAGATATTTATCAATCTAAGGAGGGGGCAAAGAAAAGATTATGGATTTTATAGCTTGCATGATTTTTATGTGAAAAGAGAGAATTTTAAAAATTATTTTCATCAATATAATTATTTTAAAGATTTTGTTTTAGATCATTTTTAGGTACAATAAATTATATCTTTTTGCTAATGGATGAGATATAAATATAATGGGGGAAATCAATAATTTAAATTTTGATTTACATTTTGCTCTACTCAAATGCCTTATATGCAGTAAGAATATTAATCACTAATCTTCCATTTGGCCACAAATGGTTAAACTGATTTAGAAGGCTGTATACTGCTTTTTAAACAGAGGGGAAAGCAGCAATCCAAAAAGACCCCCGGGTTTTCTTGCATTCCTGATGGTATACAGAAGGCAAGCTGACTGATTTTCACAGTCATTGTGAAATGCGAGGGCAGAGGTTATCCTCCAAGATCTGCTAATTCCAAGCCTGCTTGGGCTTAGCAAATGGTCAATACTACCTTGAAATGAGCGAAAACTGGAGCACCAGCAACACATGACCTTAATAAGAACCTCAACAAGAGGACACAAAATTTTTGCCTAATAGCTAAAGTCAAGGTGAAACTTTTCCACAAACACACAGAACTACCCTTCAGTAAAACAGACCTCTAATCCATTTAGTATAGTATTCCATATTCTGACTGGCAGGGCTCTCCAGAATTTCAGCTGGTAACTGATTATTTATATTCAGAAAAGATTTCAATTACATATAGCAGTATAATCCCTGCCAGTATTGCAAAGCAGGGAAATCAAAATGCAAAAGAAGGATAAACAACAATTTTAGTCATAGGTTTCTTAAGAAGTTGGCCAAATATAAGTCCATTTGTAAATTTCGCCTATACATCATTCTTTCGAATGGTGAAAGCATTGTTACATCTTCTATTCATTGAATCACAGATGGATAAAATATCTATAATACTGAAATATTAATGTTTTAGCAGTCAAAAAGTTGAGAAAACTCCACTACCATTGGCCATTGTTAATTTTCAAGAAACAAGCAAATGATGCATGTCCATGAATATCATGGAACTTTTCAAAATCAAATTTACTCATATGATTGCTTCTCCCAAAATGTAGCTACTCTGGGTCAACTTCAAAACAGAGGCATTAAGAAAACCCTAGCAGTATTCCATCTCCAACAATCTGCTGATTTAGGCCCCATCTACACAACCATATCAATGGAACAGTGAGTCTGTGTCAGTTTTTAATCTAACTTCAAATGAGCCATTCAAAGTAATGTTTTCTATGCCAGAAATAGGTTCAGCACCTTGGATAGCTCCTTTAATGTCCAATCTAACAATTGGGCCCCCTCTACACTGACATATAAAATCCAGATTATCTGCTTTGAACTGGATTATATGGCAGTGTAGACTAATATAATCCAGTTGAAAGCAGATTAATATGAATTTCATATGGCAGTGTAGATGGGGGCCTTGGAATGCATACATCGAAGTACCATTGTGAGCACTTCCCCTCTAGGTCATTTACTTTCATTGGGGAAACTAATGCTGCTTGTGCCACATGCTCAATCCACACCACTTTCAGTTCTGCATCACTTGACACAACTGCTGCTCTGAGGAGTCGTAGAGGGCACTCTCCAGTTGCCAGTTTTGTTTCTGCCTGTGAATAAGTGAGGGGGGGGGGAGTCATCTTGTCCTTTCTGTCAGTCATCAGAATACCCCAAAAAGACCCCAGGCTTTCTTAACCTACAATAGGGGAATAAAATTATCAAGGCCAATGGAATTTCACTCAAAAATATATATTCTGAATAATTCAAAGCAAGGCTTGAAATGTAAAGGAGCAATGAAGTTACAGTATAAGCAATATTAATCTTCCCACGTAAGGGCAGGTCCGTGCATTATGGCTGTTTCTAGAGACAACAGTATTCCTCAGCTTTGTATCCTGAGCTTTGATCCAAGCTCTCCAGTGCAGCTTGCAAGTGAATAAATAAATCACCACAATAAACTCCCTTCATATGTTTGTATATACATTTCCTTTATACCTTACCTTTCTATCATGGACTTCACGATCATTGGGCATTCAGGCATTAGACCAAAAACTTGTTTCACTTCAGCAATATTAAATTATGTCTTTAGAGTATATACTATTGAGTATATACTATAGAGTATATACTATTGAGACACAGCAAAAACCAAATCACCAAAAGGCTTTAAATCCACCAATCTAAAAGTTCAAGTAAAATTAAAAGGTTCCCCTTGGCTCCTAAAGATACCAAGCTCAATGCCACAAAGAATGCTATCATGATGAGAGAAATGAAGAACCATAGGGCTACTAAAGAAAAATCTCTCCAGATACTACCTGCCTGATCTTCCGTGGGGTGAGGACTTCAGGGTCTTCTACAACATGACATAAGGATAAGTAGCTTCAGGTAAGAGAAGATATTTCTTGAAACACACAGTTCCTATGCGATTCACAGCCTTAATAATCCATCCCTGGACCTCAGACACCTCCAAGATCATGTGGCCAGCATGACTGCATGGAGAGCTGCTACCTTCCCGCTGGAGCGGTACCTATTGATCTACTCACCTTTGCATGTTTTCGAACTGCTAAGTTGGCAGAAGCTGGGGATAACAGCAGGAGTACACTCCGCTCCTTGGATTCAAACTGGTGACCTTTCGATCAACAAGTTCAGCAGCTCAGCTGTTCAATCCACTGTGCCACTGGGAGCTCCCTAATAATAGACTTAGCCTCTATTTTATCATTAAATGCTCATTAACCTCATTCGTTAAAAAATAAGGCATCAATATGAACATCTGCATTGAGTTGAGACACTACCACCACCACTTAGGCCTATCAAAATAGCTTTGAACTCCTCAAATTTTAAAAAGATGATAAGGGTCACAATCTCAGAGCATAGTTTGGGGTCCTTTTGACTATTTTTCAGTTAAATAAACAGAAGCAAGCTTTTTTTTTTTCCGTTTCTATGAAGGCATCTTCATGATTAAATAATACCGCTGGCACATTTGGTTCATGTCAGTAAAGAATCTACCAAAACTGAAGTTGTGAACGATATGAAAAAAATATTAATAAGAGCGCATATCAGCAGTCATCCAGACACATTGAGAAGAAAGGCAAAGGCATTTGCTGCCTCAATTTGTTTTGTTCTGAGGATGAAAGCAGCAGCTTTGGCAGGACAGGAATATTTCCCATTGTTCACCTGCTTAAAAATAATATTTTGGGGATATTTGTGCATCAACATTATTCACCTTTCAAAAATTAATACCTGGAAGCTAACCCAATAATATCTTATCACAAAGTAAAGTAAAGCTAGAAAACTTTTGGAGTCCCAGATGTTGAAGTCTGGGCCAGCTAGGGCTGATGTGAATTTGGGTAAAAGATCTGGGAGGCCACATGGCAAACTTAGATTCGGCTTAAAATAAGTATAGCAAATTACAAACTCTCAAAAGTTGTGGAGGTCAACTCTCTACAAAGCATTGCACCCCTGTGACCTCAAAACAGTCTGGAGGGTTGAAAGCAAACTCTCCCCAAATTCACAGAAGACTTTGCAATTGCAAGAACAATTTTTTCAAGTGATCAAGGTAAACAAGTACACAATCACAGCACTTCGATACCACTTTAGCTGCCATGTCTCTATCCCACAAAATGGAGAAATTTATAGCTTGGTGAGGTACTTTGCATTCTCTGTTGTGGGCAGGCAGTCCCCAAGTTACAAACGTTTCAATGGAGAAACCCTTTCCCCATGATAATTCTTTCACGGGTAGATTTCCCTTTCCAGGCATAGATATCTCTCACTTTTTGTTGTCTCTCACCCCCATTCTTGAAGATGGACCTCATCAAACTGATTGAGGATGATTTCCAACAGGTCCCATTATATTGCATCCCGTCAGTAATCCATCAAAATCCGTCTTCAAACCAGTGTGGAAACTATTTCTAGATGATATTCTAATCGTAGTATTTGAAATACTGTACTACAAAGCTTTCCGTCACTGAAGCACTGTTTCGTGTGTGATTGGGAAATTAGTGTGCATCTTGTTAGCAATTATACGACTTGTCATCAGAGTGTGTGTCTGATGGGCAGAGTCTCGTGAACCCAGGATTTTCATGATGGAAGTGGCCAGCATTTCTGTTTGGGATGTGGAAGGAGAAATATCCCTGGGAATAAGAAAATTGGCAATTGTTGCTTTAGCTCATATAAAAAAGATATTAACCAGAATCTGCTCAATTTCTTCCTCCGTAACATTAGATTCCTCATAATTCGGTATTTCACGCCAAAATGTAGCAGTCAGGTGAATGCATTCACTGCACAGACATGAGTACGTTTTCAAATTTTGTGAGAGCGGTACTTTGGGATTTAGAGGCTATGTTACTGCACAGATTTAGAAAAAAAATTAAAAGGTCATTAAAAGGAGTGAGGTAGGGGGGGTTTCTAACAGATTGGAAGGAGTCAGCCTTCCATGGTGTGATGGGACAAAGGACAGCATTTCCTGAAGGTAAGAATAGTAGTATTTGGGTATGATAGGGTCAGTATGCATCCCGTCTACATTCAATATGCATTCAGTCAGAAAAAAACTATGGGGTGCATACTGATAGAAACAGAGTATTTCTTATTGCGATGAGGTCCTAAGCATCTCAATGTTTTTGTTGTTTGCCTTCTAGTAATTTCCAACATTACCCTTTCATGGGGTTTTCTGGGGCTGTGAGTGTGACTTGCCAAGATCACCCAGTGGGTTTCCAAATCCCATGATACCACAGAACTGTGACATGGCAGCTAGAGTAGAAACAAAATGTTATAATTAAGCAGTACAAATACAGACTTAGATAGCTAATAAGATCAAAGCATACCGCCTTTTTGAACAGGAAGTTTAATAAACTGGAGTTCAGATAAGAAGATGATTCTGTATGGCTATAACAGACTGTGCATCTCACCTTTCTTTATTTTGCAATAAGAACTTCACTAGGCTTGCCCAAGAGGCCCAACAACACAAACCAAATAAAGCAAAGGTTTGGCATCTTCTACTGACAAGAGTAAAAGAGCTGAAGGCTGAGGAGTATTAACTTACCACTTGTATCATTTATCATGTGATCTTACACAGTCTGAATGCAGGGTGAAATCCAACACTGCATCTGGCTGAATATAGACAAGAAAAGCAGTCACCCATCTAAATAATTTTTGGCATAACCACACAGCATTATGCTTTTGGGACAGGTGAGGTGGTTGAGGTCCTTGAGTCTTAAAAATGCTGACACACAGAAGGTGGGAGAATGGGACTGGGAGAAGAAAACCATTGTAGGGATTTTGTACTTTCAACTGTAGAATTTGCAAATCTTGTGGTCCCCAAGCATATTTTCCTAAAAGTAGGACTCACTAAAAATCTGGGGATTTATTGCTGAGGAAACATATATTGGATTGCTCTATAGTAGGGATGGGAATAGTGTGAGCTTTCAAGAAGTTGTTGCATTGAAATTCCCATCAACCTTGTCAGCATATTCAATATCTATCGAATGCATATCCAGTGCATTGTACAGTACAATGCTACACTACTACAATCCTAAACAATACTTGCTTGTGAATAAATACTCAACCTAACTGGTTTTATGTTTGAATATGTATATAAAGAACTGGATTAAGAAATTTACCAGTTTAAACTTCTCTGTAGCTTACACCAAGTCACAAGCAGGAATGGCCTAAGACACTTTGCTGCCTGAGATACATCATAAAATAGCACATGCACGCACACCAAACTCAATGACAACACAGTAATCTTGGTATTGGTTCTTCTCCTCCCTGGAGGTTGAACAAAATACATAATAAACTAAGTATTTGCTTCTTTGTCATGAGATGCAAAATCGCTACTTCTCTGTGCCTACCTCTCTGGCGCTGCCAAGGTGCCCCTAGTGGCACAAAGGGTTAAACTGTTGTGCCAGTAAGACTGATGACTGACAGGTTGGAGGTTCAAATCCAAGGAGAGCGTGAATGAGCTCCCTCTGTCAGCTCCAGCTCCCCATGCAGGGACATAAGAGAAGCCTCCCACAAGAATGGTAACACCAAAAACATCTGGGTGTCCCCTGGGCAAAGTCCTTGCAGAAGGCCAATTCTCTCACACCAGAAGTGACTTGCAGCTTCTCAAGTCGCTCCTGACATAAAAAAAACCCACATATACAATATGGGGAGAAAACCAGTGGCATATACCTCTGAGATAATGTACATAAAACACTTTGAATGGAGTGGGGTTTAATGAGAATGACCAGCCAGTACTTTTATTAATTAAGTCAAAAGGACTTCTCTCCAGACTGAGTGCAATAATTTTGTCCAGGATTGGAGCATACATTTTGCAGTTCCAAATATTGTTGAACTGCAATTCCCATAATTCTATATTCCACATGCTATATTGGTTATTACTAATGCGAGTTGTGATTCAATAACAACGGGAGGACCACATGTTATGCATTACTGTTCTGGTCACTAACTATACCATTCTTTATCCATGGTTTTTCGTTAACATGTAATTTTTTTAAAAAAAAATCATCTTCAGGATAAAAATAATGTGATACAAAGTGTAACCAAGTCAAAACAGCAGTGCCAACATTAAATTACTCTATATACTCATATACAAGTCTAGAAATTTTAGTTGGAAATTTGATCCAAAAAACCTGGGATGGCTTACTTATCCATGAATCAATATAAGTGTGGTTCCTTAACTCTTATCAAAAAGCAACCACTCCCTTCTCGCTACTCTTTCTGCCTTAGTACTGCTTTCAATTTTTTTAATGAATGCCTGTGTGGGACACTGGCATTTCCCCCTCTCCATGGAATAACACTTGTTCACAGATCACATCAAAGTCCATACAACCTGTCCTAGACCTACACATGAGGTCAACGTATAGACAAATATATATACGCATGCATTGCAGACCTTACTTTACTTAAAACAGGGACAGGCAATTGTGGAAGGTTAGGGAGTCATATTAGTTTCCAGGAGTCCTTGAATGTCTGCACCTGTTCCAACAAGTGTGTGTGTGTGCTTCCAATAGGCTCTAGGGCAGGGGTCCCCAAACTTTTTAAACAGGGGGCCAGTTCACAATCCTTCAGACCATTGGAGGGCCGGACTATGGCTGGCCACCGAGCAATAATAATAATTAATAATAATAATAATAACAACAACAACAACAACAACAATAATAAAAAGAGGGTTGGCAGAGACCCTTTGGCCCATTGAGTCCAATCCCCTGCTGCCTTTGTGCACCAAAAGCACAAGCACAGCACCCCTGACAGATGGCCACCCAGCCTCAATGTTAATAATAATAATAATCATCATCATCATCATCATCATCATAATAATAATACAGGGTTTTGGAACACAATATTCCTGACCTCACAATCGTGTTAAAAAACAAAGTATGGATTGTCAATGTTGCAATCCCAGGTGACAGAAGGATTGAGGAGAAACAACGGGAAAAGCTGACACGATATGAGGATTTAAAGATCGAATTACAAAGACTAGCACAAGCGAGTCAAGGAGGTCCCAGTGGTGATCGACACACTGGGTGAAGTGTCTGAAGGCCTTGGCCTGCACTTAAACACAATTGGCGCTGACAAAATTACCATCTGCCAGCTGCAGAAGGCCACCTTACTGGGATCTGCGCGCATTATTCACCGATACATCACACAGTCCTATACACTTGGGAAGAGTCCAACGTATGATCCAATACAACAGCCAGCAGAGTGTCTGCTGTGAACTCATCTTGTTGTGATGATGATGATGATGATGATGATGATGATGATAAGGGTTGTAAGAGAAGAAGAGACCTCTTGGGTCATTTAGCCTAACCCCCTTCTGCTCTTGTGCCGTGGGGGCCGGATAAATGGCTTCGATGGGCCGCATCCGGCCCCCGGGCCTTAGTTTGGGGACCCCTGCTCTAGGGCAATGGTTCCCAACCTGTGGGTCCCCAGGTGTTGAGAACCACGGCTCTAGAGGCTATAGGAGCATTTTCTCCATGCTTTGGGTTGCCTACACAGGCCTCTTATGGATCTAAATTGGCCAAGGAGTCCACAAAATGTGGTAAATAGACTCCAGGCTCCCTAGTGCATATTTTGGAACACTTATGGGAAATGAAACATAAAATATTTTCCCACTTTCACTACTAGTAGTTCCAGGGGCACTGCCAAACGTAGTGGGAATTCAATGTGTTCTTGAAGGCTTTCATAGCCGGAATAACAGGGTTGTTGTGTGTTTTCCAGGGTGTATGGCCATGTTCCAGAAGTATTCTCTCCTGATGTTTCGCCCACATCCACAACATCTATGGCAGGCATCCTCAGAGGTTGTGAGGAAAACACACAACAACCCTGTGGTGGGAATTCACTCCACAACATCTAGAGTCATTTGGAAACATTTTGGAGCAAAATAAATGGGGGGTGGTGGTGAAAAGATATACTATACATGCACATTTACCACTACTGGTCAATAAGGAGGAATGGAAATGGCCTTGGGAACAACAAGAAATTCATAGTTTTCGCCACTACTAACTAAGATGAATCACTAGGCCTCTCTACGTGGAGCACAAGGCCAGATTTTAGACGGTTTCAGGCAAAAGATGTTTTTATATAAAATGCCATTTTTCACTAATGCTGCTACACACACACTGCCTATATTCATTTGGTCTAGGTCACTATCAACCAGTTTAATTTAGTTCTAGGTCTTTTTAAAATTTTCATAATTTGGAAATACTAGTACCTGGAAAC
Organism: Anolis carolinensis; assembly: GCF_035594765.1. Lineage (NCBI taxonomy): Eukaryota > Metazoa > Chordata > Lepidosauria > Squamata > Anolidae > Anolis > Anolis carolinensis. Next base: position 221,223,875 of record NC_085843.1, on the reverse strand, counting down.
TTATATGTGACAGAGTTTTTTGTGAGTATTATATATGTGGATTTACTGACAATATGGTATATGCTTTTTTAAAAATTCAGTTTCCAGTTATGAGGTGGGGAAGCATCATGCTACCACTGTCTGTAGAAAAAAGGGAAGTCTTTCTTGTTTGAAAAACCGTCTCCTGGAATATTTTGGATGTAGCAACTATATAGGGTATTTCTGAATAGCCTTACCTAAGAAAGAGACCATGTTAGCCCATCCAAGATTTCCTGCTGCTCTCATATAATTCACCAGAAAACATCCTTAACCACTTGTATGCTTAGCAAATCAGCTTTCCTATCTTCTGGAAGGCAGGTGAATGTGAATGCCCATTCATAAGATTCTGAGTATAAGGGCCACACCAATGGTGTGAATAGCAAACATTCTTATCCAGCATCTTGAAGCATTAAGACAGTGACCCAGCATCAGCCAACAAGATAAGCATGTGGGTCCTGGAGCTATTCTTATTCCACTAACTCTTGTCTCTCTCTGCCACAATACCATTAGCACCATGCATGACTATTACAATCAGATAAGCAAGAGCTGGTTATCATGTGGGTTTCCACAACTGTCTTTCCAGGAGAATGAGAACAGATTATCAAAGATAGCACATGTACCTTTTCTCCTCAAAAGTTCCTTAGGAAAAGTGGTATCACTCCTGACATGAAAGTGAATAATACATTGAAAAGGTTGCTTATGTTTGTATGAGATAACCACTTTATATGCACGTTTGTTTGTGCATATCAGCACAATGTATATTTATATGCATTGTTTAATCATTTATTCTCTGGCAACATAAAATCCAGAATAACTCTGTTATCTAAATATATTAAGCAAATTAATTAGGGAATTATGCAAGTTGGCTTTTGAATCCCACTGCTTATTTTGCAAGGTTTATGCTGAACCTGTGTTTGCTGCTTTGCAGAATTTTAGTTATTCCAACAGCTTCTATGTGATGTCAGGAGGGGAGAATTAGATGAAATCATGCAGGAGTGAATGAATGGGTGATCAGAAAGAGGGAGATACAGATTCCAAATATCAAAATCCACTAAAAACTCCACTGCCAGATGACACATGACCCAACAAAATATATGGAAGAAAATGAAAAGTTTTGAAACCACTGTTATTTAATTGGCTTTTTAAAAAGTCATGTCTTTTAAAATGTATAGTAAATAGAAAATACTTTTTGAAACAGCAATTTATCATTGGTATGAAAAATAGAGAAGGATCTTGAAATAAATTATAAAATACACATTATTCTAAGTCAACATGATTAACACTGTAATCCGATATACACTTATCTAGGAGTTACTCAGTGGAGTTTACTTCTAAGCAGAAATATAGAAGATTGCATTGTAATTTGCTTTCCAAGCAATCTGTTAATCTGCAATTCATTCTTGAAATACAGAACCACTAACTTTTGACAATGTGGAAAGACATGTATCTTCCTCGCCATCCCTCATAAAATCTGCTCATTTGCTCTGTCAACAACAGTGGGAAAATCAGCTGTTTAGTGGTAATTCTAAATCATATGCAGCTTAATGTTCCTAGAAACAGGATCTTTCTCCCAAATTTTAGGAGCTGTGACCTTAGGAGACCTCCTGGGCAAAACAGGGCCCAAATGAATATCATAAACACAGTTATGAATGATGTCCTGCTTTATCATATTTTATTTTGATACTTCTGAAACAATTTGTATCAGAAACTCAATTTGCAGATCTTAGCCATTATCAGTTCCAATTCTAATCATCCTGCTACCTCGGGATGCACCTACAATATAGAATTAATGCAATTTGACACCACTTTAGCTGCCCTGGTTCAATGCTCTGACATCATGGGAATTGTAGTTTTAACATATCTTTAACCTTTTCAGTCAAATAATACTGGTGCTTCACCAAATTACAACTTAGGATTCCATAGCATTGAATTGACCATGTAGATGTACTTGATGTCCACAAAAGAGTGATTCCTTCATTGGCCAAAAGTCAGACAACACATCACCAGGCAAAATATATTAAAGGATCATACAGGAGGAGAAAAGTGACTATGTTGGGAGCCATCTGCCTAAATTTCTGTCAATACAGGTATCTCTCATTTATGGATTTTGTTATATTTTGCTCCATGCTCAACACAGCTACCTTTAATATATTTGCTACCAATTAGCAAACCCAAAAATGTAGACTCCAGTTCAACATCCAATGCCTCCCATGTTGACAAAATTGCAGAGTCAAAATTCAAGGTGCCTTTTACTGAGCCACCACATTCTAGTGGTTTGGCCTTTGGACTGGACACTACAGAGTTGGATTCAAATCCCCACCCAGCCAACTCTTGGGTGACCTTAAGAAAGTCACACTCTCTCAGCCTCAGAGGGGGGCAAAGACAAATCCCCCCCTTACCATTTCTACATCTTAAAAAACACTTGCAATACTTTCATCCACATTATCTGCTTCGAACTGGATTATATGAGTCTACACCGCCATATAATTCAATTCAAAGCTGATTGTTTGGATTTTATATGGCAGTGTAGAAGGAGCCTGGCAAGCTGACCTCGCTGTTTATAGTAACAGCCCTGGATAGACCTTCCCTCCACGGCAGCAGAGGGAGGGCCGCAAGAGGAGGAAACCATGACAGTGTTGTGTTACTCATAGCAGCTATGACATCCACATCCTCTTTCAAGGACACTGCAGTGCGTTAAGAATATCAGTGTCCCATCCACCGGGATCCCTTGGCTTTTGCATTAAAAACCACCCAATCACCACAACAAGTGAGCAATCCCATCCATTTAGAGACTCCTAAGGAGAACAGCAAAATGCATGCAAATATAGATTTGCCTTCAAGTTGCTTCTGCACTCATGCTGACCTCATGAATTTCAAGTTGTTTTTTTTTAAAGCTAGGACTATTCAGAAGTAGTTTGCCAGTCCCTTCCCCTGAAATACGGCCTATAGCATCTGATATTTTTAACGGCCTCCCATGCAAGTCCGAACAAGGCCCAATCCTACTTTGCACCCAAGACCTGACAAGATTTGGTGTCTTTATGGTACTTAGACCATGATAGATATGCATACTTGAGATATTTATAATCCTGTGTACACAAATAAAGGAACTTCTGCTATACATATGTAGGTCAACAAGAATTACAATTATTGTACAAACCAGGATGATCTTGCACAGCTTCCAAGATCAGACTGGATCTGGTGCTTTTAGGAAGTATATGCAGTTCTTTAAAAAAAAAACCCAGCACCTGATATTTGTTGGTGGCCTCTCATGCAACCAGGCCTAATCCTGCTTTGCTCCCAAGATCAGAGAGGATCTGGTGCCTATTTTTTTATATATATATAGTAATTGTAAATTCTTGTTAACCTATGTATGTATAGTGGAGGTTTCTTTTGCATATTTTGATTTTATATATAAATATATATAAATATATAAATATATATATATATATATATATATATATATATATAAATCAAAATATGCAAAAGAAACCTCCACTATACATACATAGGTTAACAAGAATTTACGATTACTACACAAACCAAGGTTGATCCTGCTTCGCTCCCAAGATCAGACAAGATCTGATACCTTTATGATATTCAGAACATTCTTTCTCTATATATGTGTGTGTATGTATAATAGGGAATATGCGCAATTGACAATTGGAATGGCCCTGGTCTACGATTTTGGATCATGCGATTTTAATGTTTATATTGTTTATATTAGGTGTGTTTTAATTCTATATCTTAATGTCTATGTTTTAATGGTCTCGTTGATTTTGATGCATGGTTATATGTTTATTGTTTAGACATATGATTTGGTTTACATGTATGTGTGGCCTTGAATTTTGCCATTATTATGTTGTAAACTGCTTTGAGATCCCCCAGGGATGAGAAAAATGGTATATAAATATTGTAAATAAATAAATAATAGTATATTGTGTGTGTGTGTGTGTATTCAAAATATTTATAACCCTGCATACACCCATACCTGCACTATACATGCAACAATTACTACAACTGCTGCTCAAACCATGGCTGATCCTGCTTAATTCCCGAGACCAGACAGGCTCTGGTCTCTTTATGGTAGTATTTCAATATGTATTTCATAGAAATACATTTTAATATGTGTATATAATTTTCACAGTGTTTATGTGTCTGAATTAGGGTGTAACCAGCCTTGAGCCACAAGGAGAGGCAGGTAAAAAATAAAATTATTATTATTATTATTATGCATAATCGATATATTTAGAATCCTGTCACATACATAAAGGATTATAAATACCTACAGAGGTCAACTACAGGTGACCTGGGCTGATCATGCTTAATTCCCGAAACCAGACAGGCTAAGGTCTCTTTATGGTAGTATTTTAATATGTATTTTATAGAAATACATTTTAATATTTGCATTTATATAATTTTTGCAATATTTATGTGTCTGAATCAGGGTGTAACCTGCCTCGAGGAGAGGCGGGGAAGAAATACTATTATTATTATTATTATTATTATTATTATGCATAATCGATATATTTATAATCCTGTACACATACAGAAAGGATTATAAATAACTACATAGAGGTCAACCACAGGTACTATACTAACCAGGGCTGATCCTGCTTTTTTGCAATATTTATGTGTCTGAATCAGGGTGTAAACTGCCTCGAGGAGAGGCGGGGAAGAAATACTATTATTATTATTATTATTATTATTATTATTATTATTATTATTATGCATAATCGATATATTTATAATCCTGTACACATACAGAAAGGATTATAAATACCTACATAGAGGTCAACCACAGGTACTATACTAACCAGGGCTGATCCTGCTTATCTCCCAGGACCAGACAGGATGCATTTAAGGTATTTGAAAACATATGCAAATCTATTCATTTAAAACAACAACAACATCATCTCTGATGCAAGCAAAGCGGAAGGCAACCCCGAAGGCCTCCTCCTTACCTTCTTGACCTGATCATCCTTTAATTCGGTGAAGTAATAGGCCAAAAGCTGGGCAGCGATCATTCTGCCGGAATAAATAAGAGGTCTCTCCGGCTGGGAAGAAGAGCAAAGCAAGGCCGGGGTGGAGGGGAATAGGAATAGAGATGCAGATGGGAGGCTGATCCCTTGGAGAGGAGCCTAGAGGTCCTTCTTCCCTGGCAAAGAGGTCAAAAAAGGGAGCCACGGGCGGAGGAGCTTCCCTCCCTCCCCCTTTCCTTCCACGCGAGAGACAGGCCGGTTCTGAGCCCGCCCCCTTCTGCGTGGTGATTGGCTGCTCCGAGGACAGACAGGGCGCCCGCTTTTGGGGAGCAGGGAGGGAGGGGGCCTCGATGGAGGAGGTCCCGGCACGTCCCCCACGTAGCTCCCACGCGGGGTCGTGGCGAAAGGGGGGCGGGGACTCCCAGGAAGCACCCTAAAAGGGGAAAGGCAGCACCTACATTGCAAAATAATGCGGTTTGGTCCCCACGATGGAATCATTCTCATTGCATAAGGTCTTTTGCTTTGCCTGTCCAAAAGAGGCGGCTACAAATGCCAGCATCCCATAGTTTTGAACCATAGACATTAAAACGGTATCAAACAGTATAGATCAGGGATGGGCAAACTTGGTCCCTCCAGGTGTTTTGGACTTCAACTCCCACAATTCCTAACAGCCGGTAGGCTGTTAGGAATTGTGGGAGTTGAAGTCCAAAACACCTGGAGGGACTAAGTTTGCCCATGCCTGGTATAGATGCACCCGAGTGGCAAAGCTGAACTTGCTAACCGAAAGGAAAGTTGGCAGCTCGAATCCAGAGAGCGGGGTGAGCTCCTTCTGTTAGCCCCACCTTCTGCCAACCTAGCAGTTTGAAAACATGCCAATGTAGGTAGATCAATAGGTACCGCACCGGCGAGAAGGTAACAGCACTCCAAGCAGTCATGCCGGCCACATGACTTTGGAGGTGTCTACGGATAACGCCGGCTCTTCGGCTTAGAAATGGAGATGAGCACCAACCCCCAGAGTCGGACACGACTAGACAATGTCAAGGGGAAAACCTTTACTACAGATGCACCCAGAGATAAATAGATAGATAGATAAATAGGGGCGTGTGTGCAGGCTCAAGATGACTTTTCAGGCCTGTGTCTCCTGATCTGGCACAAGATCTAGAACAATGGTTCTCACCTGGAGTCTCCAGATGTTTTTGGCGTTCAATTCCCAGAAATCCTAACAGCTGGTAAATTGGGATTTCTGGAAGTTGTAGGCCCAAAACATCAGAGGACCCCAGGTTGAGAACCACTGATCTAGAATCATAGAGTTGGAAGAGACCTCATGGGCCATCCAGTCCAACCCCCTGCTAGAAAGATGGAAAATCGCATTCAAAGCATCCCCAACATGGCCATCCAGCGTCTGTTTAAAAGCCTACAAAGAAGGAGCCTTCACCACACTCTGGGGCAGAGAGTTCCACTGCTGAACAGCTCTCACAGTGAGGAAGTTGAGCTGGAATCTCCTTTCCTGTTATTTGAAGCCATTGTTCCATATCCTAGTTTACAGGGCAGCAGAAAACAAGCCTGCTCCCTCCTCTCTATGACTTCCCCTCACATATTTATACATGGCCATCATGTTACCTCTCAGCCTTCTCTTCTGCAGGCTAAACATGCCCAGCTCTTTCCACAGTGAGGATATATCCTCCATGATAGCTGGCTCATTTGGGCTTTTTATTTTACTTTGCAAGGGAGAGGGCCTGAAGAGCATCACAGCAACAGACATGCGCACTGGGGTCCTTTCACACACACACACCCGCACTTGCTGAGCCATGGGGGGCGTGGCCCTAGGGGCCGTCACGTGACCTAGCGGCGAGGCAGCCCGATGAGACAGCATCCTTTAGAGATCGACGGAGAGAGAGACATACATACATAGAGACGCACGCATGCGCACAAGCACACGCGCGTGCGTCTCAGTGGGGAATGGGGAATCCCCCTTTGTTTACATCCGAACCGCAATTGCTGCATTGTTTGGCAGCCCGAAGAATATATAACACGCTATGCCTTGGAAATACTGGTCAGTTTGCTACGAGAAAACTATACAAAAGTTTATACCATTTGGGGGCCCCTTCCACACTGCCATATAAAATCCAGATTATCTTCTTTCAACTAGATTATATGACAGTGTAGACTCATAATCCAGTTCAAAGCAGATCATGTGATATATCTGATTGGACTGTCACCACTGCCTGTATCCCAGACCCGCCTGGTGGGAACAAGGGAGAGGGCCTTTTCTGCTGTGGCCCCCCGTTTATGGAACTCACTGCCCATCGAAATTAGGCAAGCCCCCACTCTTTTAGCCTTCAGGAAAGATTTAAAAACCTGGCTTTTCCGATGTGCTTTCGGAGAGTAACTATTACACACTTCTTTTGTTACTCCCCCATCATCTACCCTCTAGATTGTTTTTATCTTATGTCCCTGGTCTCCGTGATTATATTCTTATCCTTTTCTCACCCCAAGTTTTAATTAAGTGTCTCATGCGGCCCGCCCTGTTTTATATATATATATATATAGATAGATAGATAGATAGATTTTGTGTTGCAGTGTATATGATTATTTATTGTATTGTTTAATTGTATTGTGATATGTTGTTTTATATTTTGCTATATTGTACTGTTCTGGGCATGGCCCCATGTAAGCCGCCCCGAGTCCCCGTTGGGGAGATGGTGGCGGGGTATAAATAAAGTTTTATTATTATTATTATTATTATTATTATTATATGGCAGTGTAAGAATGTAATTCAATGTCATTTTATACACTACAGCAGGTTCTCAGGCCTCTTCTACACTGCCATATAATCTAAATCAGGGGTCCCCAAACTAAGGCCCGTGGGCCGGATGCGGCCCTCCAAGGTCATTGACCTGGCCCCTGTCCTAAACTTTAGACTTTGGGTTGACCTAATTCTACCTTGTCTTTGGAGGTCTCTTTGCTTACCTATGGCCTTATGAGATAGTCTAGATATTCTTTGAAGGTCTCTTTGCTTAGCTACGGCCTTATGAGACCATCTAGATGGCTTTTGGGGGTCCCTTTCCTTACCTATGGTCCTATGAGACCATCTAGATAGCCTTTGAGCATCCCTTACCTTACTTATGGTCTTATGAAACCATCTAGATGGTCTTTGAGGTCCCATTCCTTATCTATGGTTTCTGATGGCCTGATGAGATCATCTAGATGGCCTTTGAGGGTCCCTTTCCTTACCGATGGTCTTATGAGATCATCTAGATGGTCTTTGGAGGTCTCTTCGCTTACCTATGGTCTTATGAGACTATCTAGATGGTCTTTGGAGGTCTCTTCGCTTACCTATGGTCTTATGAGATCATCTAGATCAGGGGTCACCAAACTAAGGTCCTCCAAGGTCATTGACCTGGCCTCTGTCCTAAACTTTAGACTTAGGGTTGACCTAAGTCTGAAATGACTTGAAGGCACACAACAACAACAATCCCAATTTTGGACTATTTCATCATAGTCCGGGCCCCCCAACAGTCTGAGAGACTGTCAATTGGCCCTCCACTTAAAAAGTTTGAGGACCCCTGATCTAAATTATCAAAGTAGATAATCCACGTGATATGCTTTGAACTGGATTATATGAGTCTACAATGCCATATAATCCAGTTCAAAACAGATAATCTGGATTTTATATGGCAGTGTAGAAGGGCGCAGAGAGTTTGCCCTATTTTAACAATTTTGTGCAGGAAACAAACATTTGTGTATATTGACCCATTGAAGGCATCACCAAGTGCATGCACACTATAGAAATAATGCGGTTTGACAGCACTTTAACTGCCATGACTCAGTACTACTCAATTATGGGAGTGGTAGTTTTACAAGTCCTCTGTCAAAAGAGTACCAGTGCCTCACCAAGCTACATATCCCATAGCATTGAGCCAGGGCACTTAAAAACATGTCAGAGTGCATTCTTTTATAGTATAGATCAGGCATGGGAAAACTTGAGCCCTCCAGGTGTTTTGGACTTCAACTCCCACAATTCATAATAATAATAATAATAATAATAATAACAACAACAACAACACAACACACCAGACCTCACGGCTGTGGAAAAGAAAAAAAGTTTAGACTATTGATGTCGCTATACCAGGTGACAGATTGATGAAAAACAACAGGAAAAACTCAGCCGTTATCAGGACCTCAAAATCGAACTGCAAAGGCTCTGGCATAAACCAGTACAGGTGGTCCCAGTGGTTATTGGCACACTGGGTGCCGTGCCAAAAGATCTCAGCCGGCATTAGGAAACAATAAGCATTGATAAAATCACAATCTGTCAACTGCAAAAGGCCACCTTATTGGGATCTGCACACATCATCCGAAAATACATCACACAGTCCTAAACACTTGGGAAGTGTTCGACTTGTCATTTTGTGATATGAAATCCAGCATATAGATCTCGTTTGCTGTGTCATACTCTGTCTTTGTGTCACCAATAATAACAACAACAACTACTACTACTACTACAACAACAACTTTATTTTTGTTCCTTGTTTCCATCTCCCCAAAGGGACTCAGAGCAGCTAACATGGGGCCAAGCCGAGGTAATTACAATAAAACAAGGTAAAATACATATATAACATATATCATCAGCATGTAAAAATACAACAAAGTAAAAACACAATTATACTCAGTAAACATGATAAAACAGTAAAATAGTAACAATAGTGTAATAAAACATAGTTTAAGACAAACAGGAATTAAACGAAGGTGAACTGGGCCAAAGTGAGAGGAGTGTATATTGCAGACCCAATGGGTGAGGTAGATAGATCAAGTGCTGCATTTAATGGAGGACGTGTGGTGGGATAAATGATGAAGGGACAAAATAAAGTGCATCAGATATGATGATTGTCATAGAGACAGGACCTGATGTGAGGATTAATTATTCATTCTTCAAAAGCACACTGGAAAAGCTGTCATCGAGAACTCAGCAGACCCCTGCCTTCAAATTGATCTGACTTACAGCAGGGAGTTCCACAGGTTAATAAGACCAACATTGGATAAAGAAAAGTGGGAAAGTGTTCCAGCAACTCACCATAAATGTCTCTTTCTCTGGTCTTTTCCCTAACCCTCCCGATGTAACAAATCCCAAATAAAGACTAACCAATTTGTAAATTCTATCTCTTTGCTGATACTTTGTGTCCCTTCGTGGTCGCCAATTGAAATCGACCACGAACTTTGGAAAGTCTGCCCCAGTGAGGGGAGACAATATGATCCCAACAAGGAGGGATCGCTACTTTGGCGAGCCGGGGAAGCCCAATCTATAGATCTATATTTACCTGAGACGAAATGAAAGACTCGGCCAGAGTTGAAGGAAATGCCACCTGTGATCTTTATTAGCAATTCAGCTGAAGCGGATGCTTTGCCTGACGAACTATCGCGGCATCGCATCCTCTTCAGGGTGGATTTATGGGGCTGAGAATGTGTGACTCACCCAAGGTCACCCACTGCATTTCTATGGCCAAATGGGGACTCAAACCCTGGCCTCCAGAACCGTGTGGTTCAAATACACTGCAGGATTATTAAAGTTTGACACAACTTTTAGCTACCCTGGCTCAATACTATGGATTCATGAAGTTGTAGTTTCCAAAGGTCTATAGCCTCTGCCAAAGCTGCCGGTGCCTCACCAAAGTATAACTCCCATGATTCAAGTGATGTCAAATTGCACTAATTCTAGATAGACAATCAATACACACCATGCTTACAGTACACTATAAAAACCTGCATGCTTCATTGAGCCCTGTTTTAATATTCTCACGTTATAAAATGCTGAACAAATCTTTGAGCAGATGAAAGCACAATCAAGGGGAATATGCCTGGTTTTTTTTTTCTAGGAACAACAGGTCCTGACAGGCTTATAGTATTGTTTTAACAGAACTGATTAGTTAATGTTCAATTACTGCTGGACCACATTCCTTTGCTGGCTCATATATATCAAGGGTGTGTTAACTGCCAACCTCTTGAAAGCCTCCCAGGGCTATAAAAAACCAGAATAATTGTCATCTTTGTCTTAAATAGCTGGGCTTAGGCCTTTTACATTGTTGTCCTTTATCCCAGGATCTGATGCCAGGTTATCTGCTTTGAACTGGATTATATGAGTCTCCACTGCCAGATAATCTGGGATAAGAAGATAATCTGGGATCAGATCCTGGGATATAGGGCAGTGTAGAAGGGGCCTTAGTTGAGGCAACTTTGCCTTAACTCCAAGGTTCATTTTTCCAAGTGCTCTATGTTTCCAAGGATTTATTGTGTTCCAGTTGGCCTTTGACATTAAATGTTTGCTTTTTGAATTACTTTATCCAAGTTTTGCCAATGGTCTTGTTTTGCTGTTTCCTGCTTTCACCTGTTTCCTGTTTCCTGCCTTGCTCCATGAAATTTCTACAGTTTGATAGTTTGCATTTATACTGAAACTTTAAAGACATTCTTTCTTCACTACTTTTTGAATTGTACTTTTTACTCATTTCCTGCTTTGCTTTTATATATATATATATATTCTGTAATAAACTGCTTGTTGTTTAATCAGTTGGTGTAGAATCATAGAATCATAGAATAGTAGAGTTGGAAGAGACCTCATGGGCCATCCAGTCCAACCCCCTGCCAAGAAGCAGGAAATCGCATTCAAAGCACCCCCGACAGATAGCCATCCAGCTTCTGTTTAAAAGCCTCCAAAGAAGGAGCCTCCACCACAGTCTGGGGGAGAGAGTTCCACTGTCGAACAGCCCTCACAGTGAGGAAGTTCTTCCTAATGTTCAGGTGGAATCTCCTTTCCTGTAGTTTGAAGCCATTGTTCCGTGTCCTAGTCTCCAGGGCAGCAGAAAACAAGCTTGCTCCCTCCTCCCTATGACTTCCCCTCACATATTTGTACATGGCTATCATGTCTCCTCTCAGCCTTCTCTTCTGCAGGCTAAACATGCCCAGTTCTTTAAGCCACTCCTCATAGGGCTTGTTCTCCAGACCTTTGATCATTTTAATTGCCCTCCTCTGGACGCTTTCCAGCTTGTCAACATCTCCCTTCAACTGTGGTGCCCAGAATTGGACGCAGTATTCCAGGTGTGGTCTGACCAAGGCAGAATAGAGGGGGAGCATGACTTCCCTGGATCTAGACGCTATTCCCCTATTGATGCAGGCCAGAATCCCGTTGGCTTTCTTAGCAGCCGCATCACATTGTTGGCTCATGTTTAACTTGTTGTCCACAAGGACTCCAAGATCTTTTTCACATGTACTGCTGTCTAGCCAGGTGTCCCCCATTCTGTACCTTTGCATTCCATTTTTTCTGCTGAAGTGAAGTATCTTGCATTTGTCCCTGTTGAACTTCATTTTGTTAGTTTCGGCCCATCTCTCTAGTCTGTCAAGATCGTTTTGAATTCTGCTCCTTTCTTCTGGAGTGTTGGCTATCCCTCCCAGTTTGGTGTCGTCTGCAAACTTGATGATCGTGCCTTCTAACCCTTCGTCTAAGTCATTAATAAAGATGTTGAACAGTACCGGGCCCAGGACAGAACCCTGCGGCACTCCACTCGTGACTTCTTTCCAAGATGAAGACGATGCATTGGTGAGCACCCTTTGGGTTCGTTTGCTGAGCCAATTACAGATCCACCTAACCGTAGTTTTGTCTAGCCCACATTTTACTAGTTTGTTTGCCAGAAGGTTGTGAGGGACTTTGTCGAAGGCCTTACTGAAATCCAGGTACGCTACATTCACAGCATTCTCTGTATCGACCCAACTCGTAACTCTATTGAAAAAAGAGATCAGATTAGTCTGGCATGACTTGTTTTTGGTAAATCTGTGTTGACTATTAGCAATGACTGCATCTGTTTCTAAGTGTTTGCAGACCACTTCCTTAATGATCTTTTCCAGAATCTTGCCTGGTATCGACGTGAGGCTGACCGGACGGTAATTGTTTGGGTCGTTCTTTTTTCCCTTCTTGAAGATAGGGACCACATTCGCCCTCCTCCAATCTGCTGAGACTTCTCCCGTTCTCCAAGAACTCTCAAATATGATTGCTAGTGGTTCTGAAATAACTTCCTTCAGTACTCTTGGATGTAGTTGATCTGGCCCTGGCGACTTGAATTCATTTAGAGTGGCCAGGTGTTCCTGAACAACTTGTTTCCCTATTTGGGGTTGGATTTCCCCAAATCCTTCGTCCATTTCATGTTGCTGAGGTTGAAGATGGCTTTCTTTTTGTGAGAAAACCGAGGCAAAGAAGGCATTAAGCAGTTCTGCCTTTTCCCTATCCCCTGTCGCCATCACACCATCTTGTCCTCACAGAGGCCCTATCGCCTCCTTTTTCTTCCTTTTTCTACCAACATAAGCAAAAAAGACTTTTTTGTTGTTTTTAATGTCCCTGGCAAGCCTGAGCTCATTTTGCACTTTAGCCTTGCGAACCTTTTCCCTACAGGAGTTGGCTATACGTTTGAATTCTTCTTTGGTGATTTCTCCCCTTTTCCACTTCTTGTGCATGTCCCTTTTGAGTCTTAGCCCGGTTAGAAGTTCTTTGGACATCCAAAGTGTGTTGCTTATAGTCAAATGGATTTCCGCCTTAAGGTGCGACACCCTTCTACATTGCCAGAAAATCCACATTATCTGATTTGAACTGGATTATTTTAGGCCCCTTCCACACAGCTGTATAAAATCCACATTGAACTGGATTATATGGCTGTGTGGACTCAGATAACCCAGTTCAAACCAGATAATGTGGATTATCTGCCTTGATATTCTGAGTTATATGGCTGTGTGGAAGGATCCTGAGGCCCCTTATACACTGCCATATAAAATCCTGATGGTCTGCTTTGAACTGGATTATATGGCAGTGGATACTCTCATAATCCAGTTCAAAGCAGATAATCTGGATTTTATACGGCAGTGTAGATAGTGTCTATAGCCCCTTGCACACAGCCGACTAAAATCCCACATTATCTGCTTTGAACTGGAATATAAATGTAGTGTGGACTCAGATAACCCAGTTCAAAGTAGATATTTTTGGATTTTCTGCCTTGATATTCTGGATTATATGGCTGTGTGGAAGGGCCCTAAAATGGAAACCATTTTCATTGCTTTTTCGAAATTATATTGACGGGGGTCTTTTTTCAGGGAAAGCAAGTCCTCTAAGATAGAGTTATAACCATTCCCTATTCCGAACACCAAACTTCAACCCTGCTCATAGGAGTAATAATTAGACCATATTCACATCAGGAAATCACTCCTTTTCATTTAAATTTCAGGAGTGTTGCTATGCTATCATGGGAGCAAAAATACAATGCTATGTCACCATAAAGACTGATTTTGATTACTCGAGCTAATCTCCATGAACTGTTATTGGCAATATGTGGAGTGGAAAATATGGCAATCATAAATGTGTCATGATATGTCATAATATGTCTAGACAAAAACAACAGTGTGACAGCCTGGGTTGTACAGGGTTATATTGTTGTTGTAAAATATGATTTTCCTGCTCTTTTGCAGATGGATCAATACACAGTGATTACTCCTCTGCACTGCAAAGAGAACTGGATTGTGCTTGGCCAGTTCCAAACACATGGGATTAACAACATGTCTTAGACAAATAAAGAATATGTCTGTGTGAACATCACACCTTTCCAGGGCAGTTGAGATAAGAAAACCAGTATAAAACTGATGGTATTGCAGAAGAATAATCATTGTATGATTCTGGATTAGAGAAAATATGCCTTGAATGCCTTCATTCTGCTTTTACTAGTGCAAAACCACATATTTTGTTATCAGAAAAACAGAGAGCAGAAGGTCTAGAAGTAGGTCATAGGCAGAGCAGTAATACAATAGCATTTCCGTTATTGTGAAAGTGGAGAAGTTTTTTTTTGTCAGGCGTGACTTGAGAAACTGCAAGTCGCTTCTTGTGTGAGAGAATTGGCCGTTTGCAAGGACGTTGCCCAGGGGGTGTCCGGATGTTTTTATGCTTTTCCCATCCTTGCAGGAAACTTCTCTCATGTCCCTGCATGGAGCTGGAGCTGATAGAGGGAGCTCATCTGCGCTCTCCACGGGTTGGATTTGAACCGGCAACCTTCAGGTCAACAAGCCAACCTTCAAGTCAGCAGTCCTGCCAGCACAAGGGTTTAACCCATTGTGCCATGAGGGCTCCATAGCCGGGAAGTTGAAGGCAATACTTAGGAAGGGCAGTTTCTCTTTCCCCCTCCAGTTTATATACTTTGCAACTATAGCTATGTCCAACAAAGTTGTATTGTACAGCAATGATAGTTTACATCAAGATTCTAAGTTTAAAATTAATTAAATGATGAGCAATTAATTCGTTCAATTGCTCATCACATCCTTTTTATTTTTTCCTGTTCTACCTCATCCTCCCCACTGCATCCTGAACTCAATGCATGGAAACTATGTCTCCCAGGTGCACAATGCATTATATAGCTTGAATTTTCCTAATTTACATTGGGATACAAAAGTAAAATTAAGAGGCCGGGCTGTGGCGCAGGCTGGTAAACAGCTGCTGCAATAGATCACTCTGACCATGAGGTCATGAGTTCGAGGCCAGCCCATGGCGGGGTGAGCACCTGTCAATTAAAAATAAAATATAGCCCCTGCTCGTTGCTGACCTAGCAACCCGAAAGATAGTTGCATCTATCAAGTAGGAAATAAGGTACCACTTATAAAAAGTGGGGAGGTAAGTTTAACTAATTTACAACATTGGAATGAGGAAGTGAGGAAGTGCCATCAGAGTGGATGATGAAGCAGCTGCTCCCCCCGGTGGCCAGAATCGAACATCCCCTCAGGAGAAGATTAAATTGCCTCTGCGCCTGTCTGTCTGTTGTCTCTGTCTCTGTCTCGGTTCGATGTGTTTATGGGCATTGAATGTTTGCCCTATATGTACATAATGTGATCCGCCCTGAGTCCCCTTCAGGGTGAGAAGGGCGGAATATAAATACTGTAAATAAATAAATAAAATAAATAAATGCATCCATGTTTTGCCTGTCTCACCTTTTTATTTCTATTCCACAGCTGCTAAGCATTTTTAAAAGCTCACATTATGTATTTTGGACATTTTTGTTGGTCGATAAAATATTGCTCTTTTGTGGATTTGAAGTTTTATTTGATTTGAACTGGTTTATCTGAGTCCACACTGCCATATAATTTTATACAGTTGTGTAGAAGGGGCCTCAGCCATGGAAACCTAGGCTGGATCTACACTGCCCTATATCCCAAGATCTGAGCCCAGATTTATCTGCTTTGAACTGGATTATATGAGTCTACACTGCCAGATAATCTGGGATAAGAATTTGGGATCAGAGCCTGGGATATAGAGCAGTATAGATCCAACCCCACTGGATAACCTTGCCAAGAAAACCCTTTGATAGGTTCACCTTCGGGTTGCAATAAATCAGAAACTACTTGGAGTCGTACAACAACAATAACAAAAGAAGGTCAATGTGATCCAAAAAACCCCAACCCAAATAGAATGTGTATAAAGAATAGAAAAGAAAGAAAATCCACAGAAAGACAGGTGAAATCAAGACATATGGGACTGCAACAAAACACTGCAGTGCATCTTTGCAGACTTTCATGCACTTAATGCTCTGTATTTGGCTTTGTAACCACAATTAACTGAAAGTGGTTACAGAATTTCTATGTCAGGAACCCTGATAAGGCTGGATACAGAAGCAGTGTCCTATGCAGCCATTCATGGTCAATGCAATAAGGCCTAAGAAATCAACCAAACACACACTATTATTGGGAGCACATCCTTGCCCCCAATTTAGCCATATGTAACAGGTCAATGCCTCAGAACATATAAGGTTTTTAAAAGCTACAAGGCTATATAAGGCACATAATAAATGCAGCATGGGGATTCTCACAATACTTCCTAACAAAAATCTAGGAACAATGCAATCATCTCATTACAACAGAAAATTTGTGAGCAGGAAGGTGGCAATAGTAATAACTGGAATAATCAAAGTCTGTTTCAAGCAACGTCAAAGGCCAAAGTTAGCTTGATTCATGTGACAGACCACAGTGATGGCAAGCAAAAGCTGAATGCTGAGAGAAGCAGAAGGGATAATCCCTACAATTAACATTATAGTAGAAACCTGTCATATGGAAAACAATATATTTCTAGGTTTTATATGTGATACTTGATATTTTCAAGATAAAAGAAAAACAATGTACAAGCACACTATTCGGAAAAATTTACCCATTTTCTTCTACCTGACACATTATGAAAATAAAAAGCATGTTAAATACTTTTAAATATATGCTAAAATAAAATAATATTATAATCGAGATTCAAAGGTCTAATTTAGAGATATTGCAAAGGGTTGCATACACACAGTGGAATCCCCTTTTCCTATTATTCTGCTGCTTTTGAAAATCAAAATTTTCAGACATCATTTGGCGTGCTATCATGGACAGCAAGAAGGCAGATTATCAAGAAACTAAACTGCAAAGTTCTCTTAAGCCCCATCTACACTGCCATATAAAATCCAGATTTTCTGCTTTGAACTGGATTATATGGCAATGTAAACTCATATAATGCAGCTCAAAGCAGATAATTGGGGTTATCTGATCTGATAATACGGATTATATGGCAATGTAAATCCACCCAATAGTCATCTTTATTTTCTGCTCTTACACTCCAAGAAAAACATTTTTGTAAAGCGATCTGCTGAAATGCTATTAAATGTGTTCATATTGTATCACAATTGACTACCACTGCCATTTAGTTCATCAAGCAGGTAACTTAATAGGCTGCATAATACCGTAGAGACTCGCTTTTCCGACATAAACGGGCCGGCAGAGCATCGAATAAACGAAAATGCCGGATAATACAGAGTCTTCTATCGTTACCCATCCATCGCAGTGCTAGACACCTAGAATACTAAGAACAGGGACTCAAAGGGGCTAGAGCGGTCCAGCAGGAAGTGCCCAGATGCAAAAAAAGAAAGGAGGGAGGATGCTTCCACTTCCAATCCTGATTCTTTCCCCCCTTTCCTCCCTCCTCCTCCTTCTTGCTTTGCCTTTTTTACTTATTGGGAATGGGGAGAGAGTTGGGGAGTGCTCCTTAAATTGAAGGGGAAAT
This sequence comes from Anolis carolinensis, assembly GCF_035594765.1. Classification (NCBI taxonomy): domain Eukaryota; kingdom Metazoa; phylum Chordata; class Lepidosauria; order Squamata; family Anolidae; genus Anolis; species Anolis carolinensis. The sequence continues at coordinate 221,205,782 of NC_085843.1, read as the reverse complement.
GCTGGAGGAAAAGGGGGGGGGGGTTGGATAAGAGCGTTGGATAAGACAGAATGTTGGATAAGCGGTCGAGTAAGCGAGACTCTACTGTATTTGTTCACCCTGACCTGACTAAACATGAATAACAATAAAAAGAATAAGTTTCATAAGGTCAATTTCCAGCACCCTTGATCAGTTCCACTCAGATAGCAACATATCTGAAGTACTAAAGACACAAGGCGAGGAGCAGTAGAAGACTAGTCTGTCTTTGCCTACATGTTTTTCATATCTTTCTGTAACAACCTTGCCTTGTTAATGAAGCAAGGAAATACTGCTTTGAATTCAGACACGATTTTCATTTTCCAGTTGGAAGGAGTGGGAGGAGAAGAGACACAAATATATGCCCGACCAAGCTGCTTTGCTCATGTTCCCAACTAGGCGATTTTATCGGTAATGAATGTCCTCAGGGGATTCTCTCAATGCATGGAAAGGTCACGCACCACCCAGCCTGAATCCGCTCTCACTTGGCAAACTTGTGATAAAAAAACACACCAGGAGTGTGTGCTTGCGAAGGCCAAGTAGTTCTGAGAAACATGAAACCAGAGAAGATGATAGAAAGCTGGAGGTTGTGCAGAGATTTCTACGGTAAACAGGGAAAGCACATGTAGGAAATATAACATTACGGAGAACTTAACAGATGTCTGCTATGCTTAAAGCTGAGCTAAAAATAAACAAAGAGTGAAGGGCAGTGGTTTTACTTTCAAACAAAATTCAAGCTCAGAAATTTTCAAGCTGGGATGAGCTAGGTGCTGCAGACAGAGGGAGATTAAAGTCTCAGGCATTATGCCAATAGAAAATTGGAGACTCGGCAGCAGTACAGCCAGAACTCAACATCAGCTGCCTCTGCTGCCCAATGTTGAAGCAGCACTTAGATTGCCGCTTGAGGGAACCAGGCAAATGAATGCCTGTTGGGATGAAAAATGACTCCACTAAAATGGCCAACCTAATTACTACTCAGGTACCGGTACCTCTATTTTCTGTTCGGTATCTCCAGTTTAACACAAAATGTAAAGCTGGAGGTGGTAAAATGTATCCCTGTGGTATAATCATAATGATTTTGGGTTGACATCGATATCTGAAAATCCAAAAGACATTAAAACCCTCAATTGTCCACACAGATGGCTTTATTATTATTATTAATAATAATAATAATAATAATAATAATAATAATAATAATAATAATAATAATAATAATATCCTGCTTTATCTCTCCCGAAGGAGACTCAAAGCAGCTTAACATAAAAGCATTAGCATACAATTTAAAATATACAAATATGTAAACAATAGTGACACTTTTGCTTTCTTTTTGTTCCGTGTACACTAATTTTGTTTAATGCACAAAATTATTAAAATTATTGTGTATTACAGTAGAGTCTCATTTATCCAACATAAACAGACCGGCAGAACATTGGATAAGCAAAAAATATTGGATAATAAGGAGGAATTAAGGAAAAGCCTATTAAACTTCAAATCACATTATGATTTCACAAATTAAGCACCCAAACATCGTGTTTTACAAAAATTGATAGAAAAAGCAGTTAAATACATGGTAATGTTATGTAATAATTATTACTATGTTTACGAATTTAGTACCAAACATCGCAATGTATTGAAAACATTGACTACAAAAACACTGACTACTAAAAAAAATTACTACAAATAAAGACAGAATTTCTATGTAGAGAAACAGCTGTGGATCCAGGTGGGAAGCAGACTGCGTTGGATAATACAGAACTTTGGATGAGTGATGGTTGGATAAGCGAGACTTCAAGCTATACGTATAAGGTGTCTATGAAATATCACTGAATCTCATGTTTAGATTTGCTTCATATTTCCAAGATATCCCAAGTGTGTATGCAAATATTCCAAAATCCAAAACATTTCTGGTCCCCAACATTTTGGATCAGGGATACTCAACCTATGCCATTTTCATATTGCTTATTAATTTATTTCTGAAACATCTGTAGGACATGTCTATACAAAAATAAACTGCTGAAAACCCTTTGACTTGACAGCTTTCCAATGGTGCTGACATTTCTGTGTCATAAATCTCTGCTACCATTAGGAAATGACTACTGTTCCTTAGGAGGAAGCTATGGCCATTAAACTGCTTGAAGTTTGACGTAGACAAAGACAGACTGCCTCTTACACATACTACTCTTAAATTAATCTTTGGGTTCCTTTGGTTGCATGTGTGACCTCCAGTAAACACAGACAGTAGAATGCAGTATGTACAAACTTCTGAAGCACAATCCTATCTGGGATTTGCTGGGCAGAGAGCCAATAAACCAGGCAATGACATCTATGACTCCTTATCTCACTCTCTGGGCCAGGGTGAAAGGTAGGAAAACAAGTCAGTTGCCATGTTGAATTGGAGGGGCAGGTCCCAAAAGCTTTTGTCAATGGGATACTTAGTGAAGTTGGTACCTTCAACAGGTGAAGTTACATACCAGCTTTTGATACTGGCCCTGCCTAATCAGTCATAAACTCACTACAACTTCGTTCTAATGATTGGTGCCAACAACTCCATAGAGAAATACTGACTGTGCCAATGTCCCCAACATGTGAATGACAATGTATAATGTAATATATGAAGGAAACAGGCTTGTAGTTTTTCAGCTTGCATTACAGACAAAATAAATCATTTCCATTCACAGCAAGAACATCCTGAATTTTCAATAATAAGGAACTAAAATGTGTTATAACTACAAGAGTAAAAACTCTTACATTAATATATACACATTGTGTGCCATGGAGCCAATGTCTTTGTTCATGTCTCTGCTAATGGAATGAAATTAATTCATCTGTTTGCCTTACCAGACTTCCTATGTAATTTTCTTGCTCAAGGACCTTGGCATATCAATTCCTTACTATATGTCTAGGAAGATTTACATCTGTGCTCCTGGTGGCACAGCCGGTTAAACCATTGAGCTGTTGAACTTCCTGATCCAAAGGTCGGCGGTTCGAATCCGGGGAGTGGTGTGAGCTCCCATTGTTAGCCCCAGCTTCTGCCAACCTAGCAGTTGAAAGGGAGGTTTATATCTGTGGAAGGTCCAGGGTGGGAGAAAGAACTCTGGTCTTTTGGAGGCCGGTATGGTTCTTTCTCCCACCCTGTACCTTCCACAGATATAAACCTCCCTTGCTTAGTTTTTCAAAATACCTCACAACTTCTGAGGATGCCTGCCATAGATGTGGGTGAAACGTCAGGAGAGAATGCTTCTGGAACATGGCCATACAGCCTGGAAAATGCACAACAACCCAGTGATTCCAGCCATGAAAGCCTTAGACAATTCATTTCTAGTGGTCTTCCTTGTGAGAACTCAGTTTTGTTATAGCTGTGTCTAAAGCACATTATCCTTTACTCTTTTGTAACCACATAATCTATGCTAGTATCAGCAGTCATCAGACTACTAAAGTTTTAATAGCTTTTCTTACAGTACTGCTATTTGGGCAATTTAATTAGGGTTCTTCCTTTAGCAATTGTAACCATGATTATGATGCTTTTCATTTTAAGCTCTAAACCAGTGGTTCTCATCCTATGGGTACCCAGATGTTATAGTCTTCAACTCCCAGAAATCCTAACAGCTGGTAAACTGGCTGGGATTTGGGAGAGTTGTAAGCCAACCCACAGGTTGAGAATCACTTCTCTAAATCATGTATTTACTCACACTCTGATAAGTAGAAGAAAGATCAAAGGGGAGTTACTTGCCTATGAGATAGGAATCTGTCACTATATACATCTTCCAGATCTCTTCATTAAAATTGCTTATGCTGAAAATGCAGAGACCAGATTTAGTGCTTCTTTGTTCATGGTTCCCTTTTCCACCCTATGCCCTAATGAGGCGAGCAGGGGGAAAGCAGGAGAAAGTTCTCTTCCGTCTTTCCCCATCCCACAACCTTATCCATTTTTCCTCCATTTTCTCTCATCTTAAGGCTGTTTGGAGTCAGGTAACAGCTGAGTCTTGATGACGGGTGTAGGGCTCTGTTTCCATGCACTGTGGAACTGGAGCCCCACGGAGTCCCACCAGAAGTGCCCTTATGTCATGTGATGGCTTCTGTGGGACTTCTGTGGGGCTCTTTTTCCACAGTGCATGGAAACAGAGCCCTACACGCATCTGATGAGGTCCTTAATGCTGTGCTAAAGGCAGGATATAGAACCTTGGTGAGCCATCTCCATATTCCCAATTCCAGGGGACAATTTTCTCCAGTCCCGCAGAATTGGTGTATTCTCCAAGTGGTGGCTTTCTCCTCTCGAGCCTTCTGATGGAGCTATCAGCACAACTGCATTAGCCTGATGAAAAGTTCTGAAGAACTCGCAGGTTTGCAGAACTGTTTGTGATCTTTAAGTTGGCACACAAAGTCATAATGCAAATTAGAATCCTAGTGTTATTCCTTTAGCCAACTTTGCTATCTTTTCATTCAAAAGGGAGACAGCAGAAGGGAGAAGTGCAGGTAAAAAGGTGGAAAACCTAAACCAAGCATCCCTGGGAATTCTGTTTTATCTGCCAGTTCTAGCTATTTGCCTCAGTCAAATACCTCTTGCTTCTAATGTACATAAGTAGTCTGTTATTCCCCGCTTATCTCGCAGGGTGTGAAATACTGTACAGTGTTTGTTTAAGCCACAGTTATAGCTCTCTACTCTGAGCCATGGCAGGAAATAATGACAGGAGGAAAACATGGGATCATTGTATTTGGAGACAAAATACAACTTGAATCAGTTGTTCGGGTTGTATTCGCCCAACTTACTATTGTACACTGAGCTTGCTAAAGTTGGCACGTGGGAACTCCAAGCTTCTGACAACAACCAAAACAAAAAGTAAATTCAGAGATGATCAAAAAGCTTAGCAAAGCCTGACACTTTTCATATCGGGTTTTGTAATACAATACGAGCTCTGTATCCGTGAAGAAACAGGAAACCGTTAACATTAAATTTAAATTTACATTTCTTCACACAGATCACAAATACAGTATATCTAAACAAGTTTTTACAAAAATCACTCTGCCTTTCCCATTTGAAGACCACATAAAATGAAGAAAAGGTCTGTCTGGAAGATTAAACATGTCTAAGTTCATGTGAAACATATTATTCACTATTAAATGCCGACCTTAACTTCTAAATTCAAAACACGTGAACAGGAAAATAACACTAACAGTTATCTTATTCAGAAGTACAAAACACTGAGGGCCATATGAATCTGTGTATCGCCCGTTCTTTTGTTTTTGAATTAACCATCAAAAATTTAAAAACTAAAATATGTTATTTGATTTTGGATCAGATATAAAAAGCGAAAAAGGCTGTGTTTTTCGTTATTTCAATTTTAGTCTTGGATAAAAAAATACAAAATGGAAAAACGGGTTTGGAAAAACCAAATTTAATTTTAATATTTAATTTGTCGGGTTTACAAGATCTGGTTTGATTGTCAATTGAAAAGCAAAATAACAAATGATACATGGATTGAAAAGACTTAGTGCATATTCAAAACTATGGTTTTGATCATCTTCTGGTAAAATATAAAATAGCTTTTTTGTATGTTTTGTATTTATTCTGCGGTCAACAATGCTGGCGAGCCGCATATTATTGATTTTTATGACAGAGGCTGCGGGCCAGTGAAAATTCAAACATGGGCCGCAATTGGCCCCCAGGCTAGACTTTGGACATACCTGCTCTATGGTAATTTCCAGCGGAAACATACCATATAGTTACCTGGAGGAACCAGAAAAGTCCTAGGGAAGACATAAACTCCATCTACATTGCCATATAATACAGATTTAGAATGCAGATTAACTGTACTGAATTGGATTATCTGACAGCGTAAACTCATATCTTCTTTTTCTTCAGCATTTGTCCTGCTTGATGGCGGAGTCCGCTTTACTGATTTGTCGGTGCCATTTCACCCAGTTGTGCGCCTGATTACGGTTTATGTCTTCAGATAGTTGCGCAGTATGTTCAGCCAGCATTGTTTCGGTCATCCCTTTGGCCTATTGCCAGGCACTTCTATATAAAGAGCAATGTTACGAATGGACTCTTCTTCACCTCGGAAAGTATGAGAATACAATCTGAGGTGTGATTCTCATAATTTCTCAGCAATTGGAGCAACGCCAAAGCATTGCCAGATGTCATCATTCTGGATGTGGTCAAGGCGTGTGACACTGGCTGTAAGTTGTAGCGTAGACTCATATAATCCAGTTCAGTGCAGTTCAGTCTGCATTATATGAGTCTACACTGGCCATGATAATGCAGTTTAAACTGCATTATATGGCAGTGTAGATGAGGCCATAGTTTGTTGGATGCAGGTTGGTGAAACCTTGGGTATCAGTGTCATTTGTTACACTGCAAATCACAAATTTCCTATAATATGACCTCTCATCTACTAGCCGTGCTTCTATCTCCTTTTTCCTATGCTGTTTTGATTAAATTTTGCACTTGTGAAAAAAATTATTGATAAAAATATTTTTTTAAAAAAATTAAACCAGGGCATTCGAAGGCACTGTTCTATTATCCGGGCAAAGGCCACTAGGAAGTGCTAGAGAGAGAAGGATAATCCATTTTAAGAAGGGAAGGAGGTTGAAGGAGTAAAACCATTTTCCACCTGTTTTCCTATTATTCCTCCCATGCCATAGAAACAACCCTCATTTATGATATGCCAAGGAGGGGGGCGGAAACCAGCAAAAATGGGGGAAATGGTTTTCCTCCTTTAACTCCCCACCCCCAATGAAATTGACTATCCTTCTCTTTCTAGGCTCCCTTTTGGAGTCCGCCCAGATAATGGAACAGTATCCATTCAAATTCTATGAGAAGGAATCCAGCAGGATATAGACATGGTGCTCTTTTAGAGGTGCTCTCTAGCAGCAATAGTATGCCGTTTCAATTGTTGGTAAATCATCCAGCACTGACTAAGGCCCCATCTACACTAGCATATAATGCAGTTTAATGCAGATAAACTGCATTATGAAATGGCAATGTATGTCAGTGTAGGCAGAGCCCAAGCCATCTGGAACTGATGCATGCTGCAATCCAATCATATCACGAAATATGGAAGTCAGCTAGTCATTGGAACAGGGGCTAAAAAGCTGGCTATGCTCATTATCTAGTCACCTAGAACAGTGGTTCCCAACCTTTTTTTTTTTGACAAAAACACACTTTGATCAGGGGCCACTTGACCAGAGACCACTTGAACAGGCCCACTTGACCAGGGCCCATTTTGACCATTCTCCAACATTAGTACCAAAAGGGTTACCAATCAGTTTTTGGTCAACTTTAGATTTGATTTGGTTATTTGGGGCACTGATTCAGAAAATTGCATTAGATAGACCTCATCAGCTCTAGTTTCTGATACAGAACATATGCCATCCAGTAGTCACCATCTGCTTACCCACAGAAAACCATATTTAATCATCTAGAGCTGATGTGGTCTATCCAATGCAATGGTCAGCTCTGCAAAAAGGAATGGAAATAAAATAAATACAATAAAATAATAAAATAAAATAAAGAGGAAGGAGGTTCACGAACCGGATTTTTGTTCTTGCGGCCCACTGCTGGGCCACAGCCCACAGGTTGGGAACCTCTGACCTAGAAACTACTGGTGGAGGTAATATGGTTTGGGGATTCACAGGGCCCTTCCACACAGCCATATAACCCAGAATATCATGGCAGAAAGTCCCACAATATATACTTTGAACTGGGTTATCTGAGTCCATACTGCCATATATTCCGGTTCAAAGCAGATAATATGGGATTTTATTCAGCTGTGTGAAATGGGCCTCAGTGAAGTGTAAATGAGGAAGTGCCCATATAGATTTATGACAAAGAGATGAGAGTTCTACTGTTGTGACCACAGAATATTCTGGGGGGTTTTTTTCTTATTTTTCCATAAAACCTACTTGATTGCCATAGCCACATGTGTGTCTGCACATATGCACCTTTTTTTTAAAAAAAGGAACTTTTAATGTAGCACCGCCCTGGTAGTATGGTGTCACTTATTCATAGTACTAATACTGTAATGACAATAGAAATGAATCACTTTTATGTCAAGGGTATCATCTAACTGCTTAAATAGGTTTAGCCCACATCATTGAATTTGCAAACTAGTAACTGTAACACTCAATTAAAACAGATTTAGTGAATTGCTGGAAAGGAAACACCCTAGGATGCAGCCAAAGATTTGGAAACAGCACTTGTGCACCAGCATCCTCTAGTGGTCATAAGAAAGCAGCAGTGGGAGGGAAATTAGTGTTTTCAATAACACTATGTAACAAAATTTGAAAGAAAATTATGTTCCTGGTTTGAAAGTGTTATTTTCTATTTAATTGTGTGGTACTTACTTTGAAAGTAGTTGTTATACTCCAGAAACTTGGTTTTTGTGGCTGCCACAAACCATGTGGGATTGGTTGAGACTCAGTGAGCTATTCATTGAAAAACTATAGAAAAATGTGCTACAGGATGTCCGGCCAAAACAAAGTTTTGGCAGTTTAATCAACTTTTTCCATATTTTGAATGACATTTATAACCCAGGAATAAAAATCGTGTTACATAGTTCAATGTAATGAAACACAAGTAGTTTTTCTTTTACATTTCTGGACCAGCCACTTACTTTGTATCCTGAAGAGCTGTAGTCAGATCCACAAAGCTGCTCTTCTGTGGCCATGCCAGGAGTATTTCTTGCTTTGCTACATCATAGTCCCAGCGGTCTGTAAAATGCAAGAAGAATGAAGTATAAGTATGATGCATATTAATCAATGTTAATTATAAATATGGCAGTTTATCACTCACATATTTTTTGTCATTGACTTCTAAATGAAAATATATACAGTCTGACAGACAAAAAAGCTGTAACATAATCTTGCAAAGTCTTTCTGCTTAGTGTTTGAGTCAGTTTTGCCTTCCTCCAGTACATTCTTTTCAGTACCCCCACATAAACACATACTTTTTGTTTTTCTGTATCCTCCCCCAAACATTAGTCAGCATACTGTGGCCATTGAGCATGTTCTGGGTTTGTTTGTTTGTCCCATTGGGGCCTTTCCCATCAAATGGAGAAATTGTTCTCTGCTGAGCCTATGGAGCCTGCGCCCCTTTACTTGTAGGCAGTGTCACCGGGCTACATACAGTAGAGTCTCACTTATCCAAGCCTCGCTTATCCAAGCCTCTGGATAATCCAAGCCATTTTTGTAGTCAAGGTTTTCAATATATCGTGATATTTTGGTGCTAAATTCGTAAATACAGTAATTACGACATAACATTACTGCGTATTGAACTACTTTTTCTGTCCAATTTGTTGTATAACATGACGTTTTGGTGCTTAATTTGTAAAATCATAACCAAATTTGATGTTTAATAGGCTTTTCCTTAATCCCTCCTTATTATCCAAGATATTCGCTTATCCAAGCTTCTGCCGGCCCGTTTAGCTTGGATAAGTGAGACTCTACTGTACATCTTAGCCTTCACGAAAGAACATTATCAGAGAATTATAGAGTCGGAAGAGACCACATGGGCCATCTAGTTCAACCCCCTGCCATGCAGGAAAAGCACAACCAAAGCATCCCCTGATAGATGGCCATCCAGCCTCTGTTTAAAAGCCTCCAATAAAAGAGTTTCCACCACACTCCGAGGCAGAGAGTTCCATTGCTGAACAGTTCTTATGGTCAGGAATTTATTCCTAATGTTCAGGTGGTATCTCATTTCCTGTAGTTCGAACCCAATTTTTAATTTGAATTAAAAATAGAACAAATTGTAGCTCATATAAGTCAGAATTTGTAAAGTAAAGTTGTTCGTTTTCTGATAACAGGGGAACCACTGAAATCTATGTGGGGGAAATGTTATGTCCCATGTCTACTGTTTAGAATGAATCCAAGAACAGCTGCAAACACATAGACATGGATACACAGTGAATGCTTATCTTAAAACTGAGGTGAAGTAAATTCCTAGGCTTCTAATGATTCACCATCATTATTCTATTATAATAGTCAAGAGACTACTATTTTGGCATCTGATAAGGCTAGCTAACCTAATATGTATTAAGGTACATCCACACCAGTAGTTTTTAACCTGTGGGCTGCAGCCCACCAGTGGCCTGCGAGAACGAAAATCCGGTCCACAAACGTCCTTCCTCTTTATTTATTTTATTTTATTTATATTATTTCTGCTCCTTTCTGCAGAGCTGACCATTGCATTGGATAGACCACATCAGCTCTAGATTATTAAATATGTTTTTCTGTGGGCAAGCTGATGGCGACTACTGGATGGCATTATGCGGTGAATCAGAAACTAGAGCTGATGTGGTCTATCCAATGCAATTTTCTGAATTAGCACCCCAAATAGCCAAACCAAATCGAAAGTTCGCCAAAAACTGATTTGTAACCCTTTTGGTAAAAATGTTGGAGAGTGGTCCCTGCTCAAACTGCTATCAAAAATACTGAGGCCCCTTCCACACAGCTGTATAAAATCCACATTGATTTGGATTATATGGTTGATAATCCAGTTCAAATCAGATATTGTGGATTATCTGCCTTGATATTCTGGGTTATATGGCTGTGTGGAAGGGCCCTGAGTATCCTCAAAATAGCTACATCGTCTTGGATAGCTCTTTTAAAGTTTGGGTTAAATCCCATTCCACTGATAAGGGTCACTTACTATTGTAACTGTGGTGTGAATGTGCCCTATGACAAGGGAAAGAAAGATAAAACTTTAGCTGCCATAAAGCAGGATGGGGGAGAATTCCACATTTACCAAAACAAAAAAAGAATAGGAAAAATACAACGTTGGGTGCTTTGACCCTCAGATTGACCTGTGCACTAAATGCGGCTAAAGCCTCAAACAAAATTGGAGACTTCCTTCTGAGTCTCTACAGACAGAATCTTGATTGATGCTCAAATATTTCCATCTGCGTTCCAATTGGGTCGGCTAGGACAGCAGTTTTGTCAATTTTCGGGCACCAGAACATCAACTACTAGTAGCCTTAACCAACATGGGATATCGTAAAAAAACTCTGGGAGATGAAATCCAAAACATCTGGAGATACAAAGGTTAAGTATTACTTTGTTAGAGCATTTATGTCTATTTGTACCTTCCTGTTAAGAACAAGGCCCATGTGTGATTGCCTAAACCAATAGTTCTCAACCTTCCTAATGCCGTGACTCCTTAATACAGTTCCTCATGTTGTGGTGACCCCACACCATAAAATTATTTTGGTTGCTACTTCATAGCAGTCATTTTGCTACTGTCATGAATCATAATCTAAATATCTGATATGCAGGATGTATTTTCAATCACTGGACCAAATTTGGCACAAATACCCGATATACCCAAATTTGAATACTGGTGCGATTGGGAGGGGATTGATTTGGTCATTTGGGAGTTGTAGTTGCTGGGATTTATAGTTCACCTGAAATCAAAGAGCATTCTGAACTCCACCAATGATGGAATTGAACCAATCTTGGCACATAGAACTCCAGAAACACAGAAAACACTGGAAGGGTTTGGTGGGCATTGGCCTTGAGTTTTGGAGTTGTAGTTCACCTACATCCAGAGAGTACTGTGGACTCTAAACAATGATCGAGCTGGACCAAACTTGGCACAGATACTCAATGTGCCCAAATGTGAACACTGGTGGAGTCTGGGGAAAATAGTTCACCTACCATCAAAGAGCCTCTTGAACCCCACCAATGATAGACTTGGACCAAACTTCCCACACAGACCCCCCCCCCCATGACCAACAGAAAATACTGGAGGGATTTGGGTTCCTAAGACCATCAAAAATATGTGCTTTCTGATGGTCTTTGGCGACCCCTCTGAAACCTCCGTCTGAGACCTCAAGGGTCCTGACCCCTAGGTTGAGAAACTCTGGCCTCAACAATCAACACTCACCAAAAAATTCTGAGTTACTGAGAGAAAAACGTTTGTAGCATAAACTTTCATACATTCAGTTGACTCCATCCTTCTTTCACTCTCAATACATATAACTCATACAGTCTTTTGATTAATACTGTCAGTACAGATTGAGTGTCCCTACTCCAAAATAATCCAAATTATCCATTGTGCAGTACTTACTTACTTACAGTAACTTCATTTTTGTGGGTGCCACAAACAAAACTATAGCAAAATGTGCTGCAACACATCCCGCAAAATAATACTTTTACAGTTTACTAAACCTTTTCCATGTTTTTATGATAGAACCAATTAGGATATGACATTTACAATCCAGGTAAAACTAAAATAGCAACTTTCCTAACCATCACCTGATTCTTGTTCAATAAGAAATTTGTAAAACAAATTTGGGCAACACATAGATAATACCTGTTTTTGCTGCTGGTTGATGGGTATCCTCCTGAAGGGTCCTTGGTGGAGGCCCAAGCTCACAAATTGTGGATTTCGATTTATCTGCAAGAGAAACAAGCCAAGGCAATGTGGTTGACCCAAAGGATGCTTTCTCAAAGAGTGCTGAACTTAAATAGTCCTACATGTGTCCCCATGCTCAAAATGTTATCGCATCTGATTCTCGGCCATTAAGGTGTAACCTTGACTCTCTTGGGGAGAGATCAGCTGTGGATTTCTAGCTTCTGTATCCAAAAATCCTGCTCTGGTGAAAAAAAGCTTTGTTGGATAAAAACGTTACTTACTGCACACTCCCATCTGCTTTGCTGAATTAAAACCTCTTTGTCTGAAAACACATTCTTCTTAATCATTCAGGGACAAAGAAAAAAGACATTATAATTGTGAATTATGTTCTTCAGCAATGTAACTTTGCTGTGATGAATGAAGGCTTTGCTTTTGCTCTGATCGTGATAACATAGCAGCTGCTTTTTTAGAGTCAATTCCGTTTTTGTATAAAATTTAATGACCGTGCAATTATTTAAATTTCAGACTAACTGCCTGGGCTTTAGAAACAATGCTGCTCTGAAAATAACTCACTTGAAAGCAATGGAAAAGTTCCTGAAATGTCAGTAGTAAATAAATTTGATATAAATATACTGCATTTTTTTCTAAACCTGAGTAGTGTCTACAAACATTAAGGCTTCCCATAAATTTAAGTTTAAAGCAATTGATGTAAACAATCGTTCTCATGCAGCCACTTACTGCACAAAAGAAGTTACATCAATCAGTCACATGTGGGCAAAGCATCATCCGGGAAACATCATCCCCATCCTGTACACTGAAAGAAACCACTCTGGTTTCTAGATAATAATAATAATAATAATAATAATAATAATAATAATAATAATAATAATAATAATAATAATGGGATCTGCACGCATCATCCGAAAATACATCACACAGTCCTAGACACTTGGGAAGTGTTCGACTTGTGATTTTGTGAAACGAAATCCAGCATATCTATCTTGTTTGCTGTGTCATAATAAAATAATAATAATAATAAACTTTATTCTTATATCACGCCCCATCTCCCTGAAGGGACTAGGGGCAGCTCAAATGGGGACTAAGCTCAGCAATACACAATAAAATACAATCACATAAATATATTTAAAACATATAAACATAAAATCATAAAACATATAATACATTAAAACATACTAAAACATATTCCACTGGGGGCAAAGCAAATGTTGTCTGTGTCCAATATCTTATAAACCTCTACTGAATGGACCCGAAGGAGAGCAGTAACTGGGTCTAGGTGGAGGTAAGGCACAGTCATCAATTTATGCCAATTTATAGATTATAGATATTTTTGCCTGTCTAGATCTGTTGTCACATTAAACTATATGAGTACATGTTTACTGGCTTCTCCTTAGGCAGCATTTCTCAACCTGGGGATCGGGACCCCTGGGGGCATCGCGAGGGGGGTTCAGAGGGGTCCCCAAAGACCAGTATTTTCTGTTGGTCATGGGTGTTCTGTGTGGGAAGTTTTGCCCAATTCTATCATTGGTGGGGTTCAAGGGGCTCTGATTGTAGGTGAATCCCAGCACTACAACTGCCAAATGTCAAGGTCTATTTTCCCCAAACGCTACCAGTGTTCAAATGTGTGCATAATGAGTATTTGTGCTAAGTTTGGTCCAGATCCATCATTGTCTGGAGTCCACAGTGTTCCCTGGATGTAGGTGAGCTACAACTCCAGAACTCAAGGTCAATGCCCACCAAACCTTTCCAGTATTTTCTGTTAGTCGTGGGAGTTCTGTGTGCCAAGTTTGGTTCAGTTCCATCATTGGAGTTCAGAATGTTCTTTGATTGTAGGTGAACTATAAATCCCAGCAACTACAACTCCCAAATGACAAAATCACCCCCCCCCCCCCACCTCACCAGTATTTAAATTTGGGCATATCAGGTATTTATGCCAAATTTGGTCCAGTGAATGAAAATACATCATGCATATCAAATATTTACATTACGATTCATAACAGTAGCAAAATTACAGTTATAAAGTAGCAACGGAAGAAAAATGGGGGTCACCACAACATGAGGAACTGTATTAAGGGGTCATTAGGAAGGGTGAGAACCACTGTCCTAAGGCATGCTTGACTGTGACTAAATAGTGGTGGACTTCTTATACCTTAATCGTCTTCTCATTATCTCTCTCTTCAATCCTATTCCCTCCTTTCCAACACCTCCTTGACTTCCATGCCCTCCAGCCTTAAGCCTGACCATTATACATGCTTGATGAAAACCAAGTGAAACTCAGTGAAATGCAGACACTAAAATTGTTTGATAAAAGATGTATTATTCATAAGAAAAAGTTAATAAAATTGCATGTGGACACTGATGTTCCAACATGCTTTTGAACAATAAATCGGTGGTAATCACTACCGCCTAGTCCTTATTGCTTACTGCTCTGATCTCCGCACCCTGCTCCCTCCCTAATTCTTCTGTCTTGCGTTTTGCACATATCCCTCTCTTGCAATCTCTAATTGTCCCACTTTTAGCCATGATGCCTGCTGATGTTTTATGTTGTTTATTGTACTGTTTAACTGTTTTAATTATATTGTTGTGGTTTTAATTTTTATCTGTTGACCCCTAGGCTTGGTCCCCATGTAAGCTGCCCCGAGTCCCCTCGGGGAGATGGAGGTGGGTTATAAAAATAAAATTATTATTATTATTATTATTATTATTATTATTATTATTATTATTATTATTATTACTATATGTGTGTACATGTAGAAAATTGATCAGAAACAATATGTGAGTTATTGGCTTGGTCTATATAATCTGGGGAAAATATAAGGAAAAAGGAAGAGAGGCCGACCAAGGGCAAAATGGATGGATGGTATCCTTGAAGTGACTGGCTTGACCTTGAAGGAGCTGGGGGCGGTGACAGCTGACAGGGAGCTCTGGCGTGGACTGGTCCATGAGGTTACAAAGAGTCGGAAGCGTCTGTGTGATTGAAGAAGAAATATAATCTGCCATATAATCCAGATTATCAAAGCGGATAACCCACAGTATTTGCTTTGAACTGGATTATATGAGTCCACACTGCCATATAATCCAGTACAAAGCAGATAATCTGGATTTTATATGGCAGTGTAGTAAGGGCCATGGTTTCATGCACTATACCACAGTCCGATGTGCAAGGTGTAGGAACAAATTATTTCATCTAAAATAAAATAAAATAAAATACCAAGCACTTACATACCTGAACCCTATTGGTAATCCCATGGCAGTTCTACACAGACATTATAATCCAGTTTGGAAATGGATTAAAATGAACTGGTTTCACTATACAGCACCTACAAAAACACCCCAAGAACTGGTTTGAGGCTGGGATGGTGGCCACAATATCTCCTGAGTACAATTGGAACCAAATCCAGGGAAAACAGTATCTGTTGCTAGACAGCCACAGGAAAATGTGGTTCTTTTCCCTCACCCAGTTCACTGAGATGCACTGAGGTGCTTGGGATCAGCGCTGCACTATGGCAGGGCACAGGAAATTAGAAGAAAGGGGCAGAAAGCGAAAGTTCCTTTGTGTATGATAACTTTCCAGCGGGAATAGTTGTTTCTCTTCTGGTTAGCTCTGCATTTTCCCATCTCGATTTTGAGCCCGACATGAAATATATTATCTTGATTGGAGATGGAGAGGAGGAGGAGGTTGGATCTTGTTCTTCCCAGTAGATACAGGCAATAGGGGCTGCAGTTGCACAACAGGTTAAACCAGGGGTCCTCAAACTTTTAAAGCAGAGGGCCGGTCCACAATCTTTCAGACTGTGGAGGGGCTGAATTATCATTGGGGGAAAAAACCCGAACAAATTCCTATGCACACTGCACATGTCTTATTTGTAGGGCAAAACAACAACAACAATGAAAGAACAATACAATATTTAAAAATGAAAACAACTGTAACCAACATAAACCTATCAGGATTTCAATGGGAAGTGTGGGCTTGCTTCTGCCCAATGAGATAGTCAAGTTAATTAGGATTGTTGTTGTTGTGTGCCTTCAAGTCATTTCAGACTTTGTGTGAGCCTAAGTTTAAAATTATTTATTTAGTCATTTACTACATTTATTTATTACATTTATATTCCGCCCTTCTCACCCTGAAGGGGACTCAGAGCAGTTGTATGTACATCTATATATATATAAAAGAGTGATGGCATCAGGGCAGCAGACAAAACAACAAAACTACAGGCCCCCCAACCTCGAAATTTGACAACACAACCCATCATCCACGCCTCTAAGTTGATACAACAAAAAGAAAAGAAAAATAAAGTCCTAATTACAGGGAGAGGAATAATAGTTTTTATCCAATTGCTGCCAGTTTGAAGGCTAAGCTCCGCCCACTTGGTCTCCTAGCAACCTACTCAGCCCAGGGGACAGGCACAGTTAGGCCTCACTTAGGCCTCTTCCACAGATTATCAGATTTTAACTGGATTATATGGCAGTGTAGACTCAAGGCCCTTCCACACAGCTATATAACCATTTAGTATCTTATATTATCTGCTTTGAACTGGATTATCTTGACTCCACACTGCCATATAATCCACTTCAGTGTGCATACTAAACATAAAGACAACCATACAACAGACATTCAATACCACCACTACCTCAACAATTTCTCACCAACACCACCAAACAACGCCACAGCAACGCGTGGCCAGGCACAGCTAGTACAATATATTATATTATTAGCATAGCACAATTATATATTACTATATTGAACTATACCACTATACTGTAATATTATATGTAATATATAACATATAATTAATATTATTATATGGTATTATTATTAGTATTATATGTATATACAATATATTATATTATTAGCATTGCACAATATTAGCATTATATATTACTATATTGAACCATACCACTATACTGTAATATTATATGTAATATATAACATATAATTAATATTATTATATGGTATTATTATTAGTATTATATTGTATAAAATGATAATATTATCAATGTCATATGTATATACAATATATTATATTATTAAAACTGATATAAAAATATTATATTATAAATGAGGGCGGGGGCCAGGTAAATGACCTTGGAGGGCCGCATCCGGCCCCCGGGCCTTAGTTTGGGGACCCCTGGGTTAAACCATTGAATTGCTGAATCTGCTGACCTAAAGCTGGTAGTTTGAGCTCCCGCTGTTAACCCTAGCTCCTGCCAACCGAGCAGTCCGAAAACATGCAAATGTGAGAAGATCAATAGGTACCACTTCGACAGGAAGGTAATAAGGTGCCCATGCAGCCATGCTGACAACACAACTAGGAGGTGTCTATGGACAACAGGCTCCTCAGCTTGGAAATGGAACAAGAACACCTTGGCTCAACTCTGAGCACCGCCTCCAGAAAGCCGGAGATGAAAGAGGAAGCCTTTCCCTTTGTTCTGTGTATTTGTGTGTCATTGTTATTCCATGGTATTAAAGGCATTGAATGTTTGCCTATCTGTGTATGTTGTAATCCACTCTGAGTCCCTTCAGGGAGATAGAGTGGAATATAAATAAAGTGTATTATTATTATTATTATTATTATTATTATTATTATTATTATTATTATTACTATTATTATTAGAAAACTGCTGCCACCTCTCCTAATTTATGGGTCCTTCCTCTTTAAAAATATTTGCCATGTTGAACACTGTATATTGCTTGGCCACACATGTCCCAGTGTTTCATCTATGAAACATTAGGGGGTATGATTCAATAGGTGTAGCAAATGGATTTGGGACTTAGTTCCCTAGAACAGCTATGGACAGAAGGCAAATTGGACTCTAAAGACATACCAATCCCAGAGTGATTGGCAGTCAATGTTTCCATATTTCTGATTCCCAATTGTTTACAAATAGCAACCACTTTAAAGCTTTCCACAGTGCTGAAAAAGAACACTAGAAGAAAAAGTAGGAATGGATTTCTGCATGAAATATGTCTGAGTGTCATTTGGTGCTGGTCTGATTTCCAGGCTGAATATGTGCTCAGAAACCCTCACTAATTCTTAAACATGCCCCCCCCCCCCACATACACACACACCTTAGTCACTGTTTTGCACTTAGCATGTTAGTAGAAAACGGAGTATATTCCAGAATATAACCTGCTGCTCTCTTATAATTCTCATTTTACCAAGGCTCCCTTACCAGTCCACATGCCATGGCTACTAAGTTCTCCCTGTTCTGTATGTACTATGCAATTTTCCCCTTCAAATCAATGTTCATCTTCCTCCATAGACATCTTCCTACTGAATTATTTTGAATAGCCTAAACGGTCCATGGCATCCTTGCAGCTTATATGAAAGGCAGAGGAGTAGCTACATTTAGCATTTTTATCTTCATGAGTTTCTTATGCTTAATGGGATTTATGTAATACACACATTTACTTAAGCTGAAGGGATTTGAGGTGATTTCATCTTCTTGTAAGACAGTATTATTCGGCATTGATCCCACTTTATCCAGAGAAGTGACAGGGATACTGTTATGGTTGAGCCTTCGGGCTCCGATAATAGAAGAAGGGGGCATAAGACTCCTCGAGAGTCAGACTCTTTCGAGGAGCGTGAACGAAAACGGCTCCGGGATTTGTTTACAGACCCGACAGATGAGGACTCATTTGAGGGTTTTTCTGAGGGTTTGGAGGAAGAGATGGCCAGCTCGGAGGAGGATGACATGGAATGGACTCGTGTGAGGGAGGATTTGGGTGTTGGGGAAACAGGCAATGAAAGCATGGGAGGTGAGTGGCGGGTTGCAGGATCAGACCCATGGACTGGCTGGAGGGATGGAGCGGGATCCACAGCTGGGGATGCTGTGGGGCGTAGTCAAAGGTGCTTTAGCTCTGATGAGGATGATGAGTTTGGGGCGCCTGGAATTGGGATGGCAGCTGACAGCGATGATGAGCTTGAACTGGGATAAATTGGGGTTTGGAATCAATGTCTAATTGCGTTGGGCAAGGTAATCTGGACGGACGCTTGGGCTTTTGTTGGGGAACTTCCTGAAGACGGGTGTGATTCGTTGCTGGATACCTTGGACCTCCGTCGTCTTTTTGACGGGCAATACCTACTCACACTGGATTGACGCTGGACTGACTGACTTCGATTCTGGATTATCCCTTCTGCTGCTTATCGGTGAGACCTTGGGATTCCTAGACGACTACGTTTGGCTATTGACCTCTGGACCGGATTGGGACCCTGCTGACTGCCGTTTCCCTGACTGCTGAGCCTGGACCTGGATATCGTTGGCTGTTGAACCTTAAATTGAATCCTGACTACGACCACGTTTTCCTTCACTGCAGGGAGGAATAAACAAGCCTGGTTTAGTCTCCTGCTGTTTCTGAGTAGCAGAGAGGAATCTGCTACCAGTCTGTTGTTTACATTCTGACTCCTGTTGATCCTCCTTTGTTTGCATTGTTTGCCAGGCTGAAGTAAGCACTTTTGATTTAATCCGGATTATACTTCTGTTTAACCCGGTTTTTCCCTTTGAGTTGTTTAAGCTCAATCTGAGTTGTTTTTTGTTACCTATCACACTGAAGTCAAGTGTTTGCCCTGTTTTTTGTCTCCTACGGGCATTTTTAGTTCTGTAATCTCAATAAACTGAGTTTTGCTTTGCTCACTGGCGTTCTGTCTCTGACAGATACATTAAGATTATGTCGCAAGTTACACAACTTACAGTATACTATGTCAAATGTGGACTTGTACATTCTTAAATATTTTTCTTCTTAATTTCTTTTGGTTTTAGAGCTCTCTTGTGGTGAAGTGTGTTAAAGCACTGAACTGCTGAACTTGCAGACCGAAAGGCCCCAGGTTCAAACCCCGGGAGCGGCGTGAGCAGCAGCTGTTAGCTCCAGCTCCTGCCAACCTAGCAGTTCGAAAACATGCCAATGTGAGTAGATCAATAGGTACCGCTCCGGCGGGAAGGTCATGCCAGCCACATGACCTTGGAGGTGTCTATGGACAATGCTGGCTCTTCGGCTTAGCAATGGAGATGAGCACCAACCCCCAGAGTCGGACATGACTGGACTTAACGTCAAGGGAAACCTTTACCTTTACCTTGTAATAATCAGGCAACCTAAACTGGGCAGGGGGTTGTGAATGCCCACAAAGTACAATTTACCCCTTGACTCCTCCCAGTATCCTCAACCCAACTTCTAATTTGTCCAGCTAAAGATACATTAAACTGAGGCACATGTCAAATTATGATGCTGTTCGAAGATAAAGCTCCTCATAGCAGAAAAGCCCACAAAGTGACCAAGGATGACATAGCATTGCTTGTGGGCATCCCAATAATAATAATTATTATTATTATTATTATTATTATTATTATTATTATTATTATTCCCGGAGGGACTCAGAGCAGATTACAGTGCACATATAAGGCAAACATTCAATGCCTTTTTTACACAACAACAACATACAACACACATACATAAACAAAGGTAAGGGCCTTTCCCTTTTTCATCTCCGGCGCCTGGAGGCGACGCTCAACTCCAGCTATGGGGAAGTGCTCTTGTTTTTCCATGCCAAGGAGCCTGTTGTCCCTAGACATCTCCATTTTTCCATGCCAAGGAGCCTGTTGTCCCTAGACATCTCTAATCATGTTTTGCCTGCATGTCTACCAGGGGTGCCCTTTTCACCTTCCTGCCGACGCAGTACCTGTTGATCTACTCTCATGGCATGCTTTCGAACTGCTAGATTGTCAAAAGCTAGGGCTAACAGTCGGGAACTCACCCCAACTCGTGGCTTCGAACTGCCAACCCTCCTGTCAGCAGATTTCCTGCTGCTAGCAGTTTAACCCATTGCGCTACCGCAGCCCCTTATCCCAAATAGAGATAAAAGAAACCCAGTCCTCTGGAGTTTCTAAAGAGCCCTGAATTGTGTGGTGAAGCACTTTGAACCTGGAACCCTGAGCCCCATCTCTGTCCTAAACTGTATAGATGACCTGACTTGCACAAAAATCAAGCATTAGACAGTGGAAACATTCATTTTGTATACCTATTCTCAGTCACCATAATGTAATTGTATCTGTTTATTTTCAGATTTATGTGTGTTGGCATCAAATTGTTGCCTGCTGTAAAGCTGCCCTGAGTCCCCTTCGGGGTGAGAAGGGCAGGGTACAAATGTGGGGAATAAATAAATAAATAAATAAACAAATAAATAAACAAAATACTTAGCTAAGAAGCAAAGAAGTTAAGAAACCCTGTTAGTGAATTGCATAGATATTTATTATAATACTAGGGCCAAGTGAGCATCAATGCCCAATGTGCCACAGTCTTGTTACTTTGCCGGCTCTGCTACATGGTAACATAACAGTTGAGTCTACACTGCCATATCATCCAGTTCAAAGCAGATAATCTGCATTTTATATGGCAGTGTAGGAGGGGCCATATAACCCAGTTCAAAGCAGATAATGTGGATTATCTGCTTTGATAATCCGGATTATATGATAGTGTAGAAAGGGCTTGAGTCATCATCTGATTTCTTGACTGCAGTCTCCATTCTGATTAATAACTGAGCCAACATATTAAAAATCTTGAATGATTTCGATAGCAGTATGATCCCTGGTGCCTCTTCCTATTCTGAACCCAGCTTGAACATCTGGACTGGATGATCATTGTGATCTTTTCCAAATCTATGATTCCAAGAAGTCCTGTTTAGTATGAGACCCATTTCCTCCTGAACTCCGGCACAGAATCTTCCTCTTCTGTTTCTGTAGATGGAGCATAAGAATGCATTATGGTTAAATGGGTGGGTTTTCCGTGAAGTCTCATTGACATGATTCAGTCAGATTTTCATGTACATCATTTGATGGCTTTTGCTGTTAATTCCATAATTAATGTCTTCTTAGATTTTCATTTTTTAAGCAAAACACTGTGCCGTTATCTGATTCAAAATGTCCCATTCATATCCAGCTCAGTTCACCTACCCCAATGTTTATACATTTCATATTTTGTTTAGTTTCCCCTGATTCATGCTTCTCTCACTGATATGTGCTATGCAGTTTTAGACTTTTCTTTCACCTCTGAGCATGTGCCCTTTTGACTGTTGCATCATCATTAAACATAGTGCTATTCATATTTGTCCTCTGCTATATCCCGATAGCTTATTGAGCACCTTCTCACCTGGGAGTTTCTTCATCTGGCACTGTTCTTTGTTTCATTTTGGATTATCTCGTCATAGGGCTTTCATAGTAAAAGACATTCAAAAGAATTGTATTATGCCTCTTTCTGCACAGTACTAACAAGTTTTTGTTGTGGTGCCTTTGATGTTGTCTCAGAGAGATCCTCCGCCAGCACTATGCTACTGCCTAGCAGCTGTTTGGCACATTTAGACTGGCTTCTCAGCAAAAGCCTGTCCAACAAGGGCGAACCTACTAGCAGCACTGCTGATGCCAGCATAGCCTCTTGCCTCACAGGAGCATACAGTCCTACAACTATTGAAAGGTAGTGCCGTGGTGAGATAGTACAAAGGCCACAGCAACAGTGGAGGGGACTCAACTGGGAAGTCTAATGGGGATTGTCAAGGCGTTCAAACCATTTTGATGACCTAGGAATAGGCAAAGGGCACCTCTTCCCCCACTCACATGATGTAGTACTCAAAGCCAATCTACTTATTTGTGTGCCTGAGGAAGAAAATCCCATTTTTTATCATGTCAGAAGCCCCGACACGATAAATGCGCTGTTGTTTATACTTACATCATTGTATTTATACTTGTGTATTGTTGTTTATATACGGCACTTGGGGTGTTTCTGTGAGCCACCCCAAGTCCCTTCAGGGAGATGGTGGTAGGGTACAAATAAAGATTATTATTATTATTATTATTATTATTATTATTATTATTTATTTATTATTATTATTATTATTATTATAGAAGCCACTTCTGGTGTGAGAGACTTGGTCGTCTACAGAGACCTTGCCCAGGGGACGCCTGGATGTGTAAGCTGAGAGGCTTTTCTCATGTCCCCGCAAGCTAGAGCTGACAGACGGGAGCTCACCCTGTCTTGCAGATTCGAATCAGCAACCTTCAGGTCAGCAACCCAACCTTCAGTTTAGCAGTTCAGCCAGCACAAAGATTTAACCCACTGTGCCACCTCGACTCCACTAGAAAATATTATTTATTTTTTATTATAAATATTATTTATTTTTTATTATAAATATTATTTATTTTTTATTAAATAAATATTATTTATTTTTATTACAGCATTTCTATCCCGCCCTTCTCACTCCCTACTGAGTATACACCCCAACCAAGTATAAAAACAAGTGTATAAAAACCACTGCAATTACATTCAACAATAATAATAATTAAAATTAATTAAGTTAAAACATCCATATAAATATACATTCAGAGGCTCATGCAAAATCCCATAAGCTCCTCACTTCCCCACTGTAGAAAATAATTAATAGAGGCAGACACGAAGGATTACATGAATGTTTTTGGCCTTCAACTACCAGAAATCCTATCAGCTGATAAACTGCCTGGGATTTCTGGGAGTTGTAGGTCAAAAACATCTGGGGACCCCAGGTTGAGAACCACAGGGTTAGATGATCCCTCTTATCCCTCATGGCATCTGTTGAATTTTCTTGGTCGGTCTATAGATGGTTTGTAGATTGTGTTTCTTCATCAAGTGGTCCCCTTGATTTATGGTTAAAACACTTTTCCTCTAGGTGGATCTTTGTCTTTACTCTCATGGCTCATTCTTGGTTTTGCAGCTCTTCTGATGTCTGTTGTAGACTACCCATTGGCCTGTAGAGCCCAGTTTAGGTGGTTCGGTTCACTTAGAGGAGGTGGGGTTCACAGATCTGGTTTGCACAATCTACCATGGCTTTAACTGTGCTTCTTTTTTTACCTGGGTTATGGTTGGAGTTTTTATGTAGGTATCTATCAGTGTGCATGGGTTGCAGACTAGGACGCGGAACAACGGCTTCAAACTACAGGAAAGGAGATTCCACCTGAACATCAGGAAGAACTTCCTCACTGTGAGAGCTGTTCGGCAGTGGAACTCTCTGCCCCAGACTGTGGTGGAGGCTCCTTCTTTGGAGGCTTTTAAGCAGAGGCTGGATGGCCATCTGTCAGGGGTGCTTTGAATGAGATTTTCCTGCTTCTTGCAGGGGGTTGGACTGGATGGCCCATGAGGTCTCTTCCAACTCTACTATTCTATGATTCTATGATTCTATGAATCTGTACACTGTGTGCCCCAATTGTTGATTTGGTTTGTGGATGACTAGGACATCTAGAAATGGCAATTTTTCTTCGTTTTCCTTTTCCATGGTAAATTGGATGTTTGGGTGGATGTTGTTGAGGTGGTACAGGAACTTGTTTGGTTCTTCTTCTCCATGGCTCCAAATGGCGAAGGTGTCATCTACAAATCTGAACCAAAAAGTGGGCTTTTTGTTGCTGTTTCCAGGGCTTGTTTATCAAAGTGTTCC
The DNA here is from genome assembly GCF_035594765.1 of Anolis carolinensis. NCBI lineage: Eukaryota > Metazoa > Chordata > Lepidosauria > Squamata > Anolidae > Anolis > Anolis carolinensis. The sequence goes on along the minus strand of NC_085843.1, from coordinate 221,180,948 downwards.
ATGTAGAAATTTACTATGACCAGGCTAAGTGGGCTCCCCATGGCTACTCCATCTTTCTGCTCATAAAATTCATTGTCCCACTGGAAGTAGCCAGGCTGTGATGTCTTCTGGAAAATCCAACCAGTCCATACTCCAGGAAATAAGGCCCGACTGCTCACTTGAGGGAAGGATATTAGAGGCAAAGATGAAGTACTTTGTCCACATAATGAGAAGACAGGAAAGCTTGGAGAAGTCAACGATGCTGTGGTAAATGGAAGGAAAAAGGAAGAGGGGCCAACCAAGGGCAAGATGGATGGATGGTATTCTTGAAGTGACTGACTTGACCTTGAAGGAGCTGGGGGTAGTGATGGCTGACAGGGAGCTCTGGCGTGAGTTGGTCCATGAAGTCACGAAGAGTCGGAAGCAACGGAATGAATAAACAACAAACAAACTCTAGAAGTATCCATTCATTTTGAATCAAATAAGCTAATTTTTGAGGAGTATTATTAAACTTAATCATTTGAAACTGTCCCACTGGCATGGCCAGTAACTGACACCGGTTCTCCAGGAATCCAAGTAGAAATATTTATTAGCCCTACCAGGGAATACCAGGGACTGAATCTGTAGCATTCAGAGACAAGACATTTCCTTTACCACTGAGCTAATACCCTTTCCTGATATCCAGCATCAAATAAACTGAAAGAAAATAAAACTAAAGACACTAAAGACAACGTTTTGTTGGGAAAAGACCCCATTAATTTATTATTATGTGTTCTTTTCTTTAAAAAAACAATTACAGTTTTTAAAAAGTGTGTCTTAGCACTGATCTAACCAAGGAGGTACAGGAATATTAGACCTACGTCTAGTAGTATGGAAACATGATGCCTACATCCAAGTTACATGTCTAGTTCAAATGTATGAGAAAGTATTAAACAGTAGTACATTAGGGACAGATTGTCATATAAATACTTTTTTAAAAATAACTGATTTTTAAAACAATAGCTAATACTATATGACTTGACTGTTTCGTGTTATCAACAACATGAGGCACAGTGCAGATGTATCAAGTATATAAGGCAACTCAGGTCAAATGAAAATAAAAAAAACTTGCATGTTTTGGCAAAACCTCCTTTCTGTTCATGTAGCTAGCAAAAACCATGGAACTGACTGCCTCTTCTGAGCAGCTATCTTGCATGGGTTTTATGAGACCTTTCACAATATATTGTTACTGCACACACATGCCTGTATGTTGGATCCACTTAGTTTTCAGAGCCTGTATGCATCCTTTTTGCAACAGCAGTAATCAAGGCAGCTCCCTTTCCACTCCCATCTTCGGACAGGATGAATGAGACATCGCACTGAGGAGCCAGCTCCTTCACTGTTTTTTGCAAGATCCTAGAAAAACTAAATATACAGGAGGCAGACACAAAGGATTACAAGGATATAAGGTTTTAAATAGGAAGAAAAAAAATACCATTCTTATACTATGCAAAAGGTGTTTCAGACACAGGAAACCTATGAAGAACTCTTCCATTTCTGTTCTGTTGGCTTGTATAGCTGGTGCGCCTGTATAAAATTACACAGCTGTATAAAATCCACACTGAATTGGATTATATGGCAGTGTGGACTCAGATAACCCAGTTCAAAACAGATATTGTGAATTATCTGCCTTGATATTCTGAGTTATATGGCTGTGTGAAAGGCCTTAAGACTGATGGTACCTAGAGTCCAGAAAACCACAGGTTTTCCAGTATGGACTAAGGAGAGGGGGGAGATGGATCCTATCACAGTACTCTCTGCACATAAAGGCACATTGAACTCAGTGAAAGTCAGTTGTCTGACACCCTTTGCTGAGTTCAATGTATCTTCATGTGCAGATTGCAATTCCTAATATCCCAGCTGCTGTACTCACTGAAAATGCAGGGGTTTGCAGTCCAGTGCACCTGGTAGGGGGCAGGTTGGGAAATGCTATCTTAGGACTTCATCACATGCAATAAAATCAGTGTTTCTACACAGTTAAGAAACGGTTACCTATGAAGCCCATCACATGACGCAAACTCATACTGTGTGTTCCACAGATAATTTCTTCAAGTAAAAGAAAATGGAGGCGACAGTAGGAGGAGGAGAAGGTCTTCCATGTGACAGGAAGGCAAATGGATAATTTGCAAAGAAAGCTGAACAAAGGAAAACATGTGATGGGGGTAGGAAAATAGTTTGTTTAATTTCCAAACAGGGCGTTGAGAAGCTTAAGGGAAAAACAATAATCCCCAATGCTTTACTTATTGCATGAGATGAAGTCCTTACTCTGCCAGGGATAAGAAGATAGAATCTGATTTCACCAACCCTTAAAAGTGAATAGTTTTGTCAATGTAAAGTTTTTATTTAAAAAGTGGAGAAGGGATAGAGTTGGAAACACCATCGGGATAGTCCTTAACATGCTTTGCGCCACTGGTGATTGCAACGTACATAATCATTTAATAGCAGTAGTAATAGTAGTAGTACCCCACCTGTCTTCAGGAGTGGGACCCAAAGCAGCCTTAAAAACTATAGGTAAAGGTAAAGGTTTCCCCTGACATTAAGTCGAGTCATGTCTGACTCTGAGGGTTGGTGCTCATCTCCATTTCTAAGCTGAAGAGCTGGCGTTGTCCATAGACACCTCCAAGGTCATGTGGCCGGCATGACTGCATGGAGCGCCGTTACCTTCCCACCGGAGCGGTACCTATTGATCTACTCACATTGGCATGTTTCGAACTGCTAGGTTGGCAGGAGCTGGAGCTAACAGTGGCCACTCACGCAGCTCCTGGGGTTTGAACCTGGGACCTTTCAGTTTCCAGCTCAGTGCTTTAACACATTCGCCGCCGGGGCTCCTTCTTAAAAACTATACATGGCCTTTAAACTGGGCTACGAGCTCCCGCTGGAGGAAAATGAAGGCACAGGGGTATTTTGATTTATACCAAGGGTTCTTGGGGAAAGATGTCAGGGGGTCCGTGAGCATGAATGGGAAAAAAATCAACTTATTGTCATTATTTTCTAAGACTTCTAACTGAAATCTAGTATTCCCTTCCTGATGCCCCTTCTACACTGCCATACAAAACCCAGATTATCTGCTTTGAACTGGATTATATGACAGTGTGGACTCATATAATCCAAAGCAGATAATGTGGATTAGCAGATTTGATAATCTGGATTATATAGCCTAACTACATATAATGGGCAACTGGGACAGTGCAATGCAAATTTCTTGCTTTTCATACTTTTTGTCCCTATCAATTAAGGCAAAGATATTTCATTAATATTTTTGTTTAGTCAAATATTTCTGTTTGGAAAATTAAAAAGTTATGATAGGAACTCACTGTGGATGCAGTTTGTATAAGGTGCCATCCACACCAACAGTGGTTTTGAGGTGCTCGAGGTTTCTGTTGGTGCGTATCTTCTCAACTATAGCAGCCAGTCCTGCTCCACAGAGTTGGGCTGCTCTCCTAGAAACAGAGCCACACACCTGCTTCACAATGATACTGTCATCACAAGTGCTGTCAAGACCAAGCTGTTGCAGGATCCGTCTCACTTGAAGCAGAGCAAGCCGGTCACTGTACTTCGCCAAAACACAACAGAGAGTTCTGGTCAGAGTGGGGTCAAAAGGGAAAGCAACCCAATGGCAAAAATGCAGTATTTCCCTAACTGGTTTGGGTTTTTGTTTTGTTTGTTTGTTTGTTTTTTTACCATGCATGGCAGATGAATGAAACTTAGCAGTGGTGTTTAAAATCCTTAAAGTGATAATAGTTATGTCCACTCTTACCCAAATATGCTAGGTGGAAGTTCTCTGGAGCATCCCCAGAGTCCCTTGGATATCTAAACGTCCAGCCCAGCTGAGGATGCATCCGGGCTGCTGTCATACCACATCACTGCCAGCAAACATCTCCCTGCAGAGGCTTGTTGACTATATCACATTTTTGGTCACATGGGGTTGGGCACCCTGGTGTTATATCACCAGAAGTGTGATGTCATCAGCAAGCCTCTTGCAGGGAGCTGTTTGCTGGTGGCAAGGCAGTTGTCAATCAGTTATTTACACCATTTATATTTTGACCTTCTCATCCTGAAGGGGACTCAAGGTGGACCACAGAGCATATACACGGCAAACATTCAAAGCCGTTAGACATACAGGACAGACAACAGATAGAGGTATTATGTTGGCATTTTTCCAACTTCAGCATCCTGGAGGTTGTGATCGATTCTGGCCACAGGGGGATGCCGTTGCTTCAACCGCTATGACAACAAGCCCTTGATCACAAACTTGCCTCTTGTTCTTTGATTGCTGGCATTTCTGGTATTTCTTGTTATGGTGCCGTAAAATAACTCCCTGCTTAAGCAGTGCCTAATTTCTTTACTCACAGCTGTTTTCAAATTGTTTAGATGGACAGTGAGCTGGGCTGAAAGTCGAGTGCTCACCCCAATCTAGGCTTTGAACTGCCAACCTTTCGGTCAGTAGAGATTTATTGCTGCTGGTGATTAGCTAGGTGTACTAAAGCCCGGCCCAATTGTTCCAGTGACTGCCATAATGGCTGGATGTAAAGGTTACTGCTGCAAATCCAGCTACACATTACATGGGCTGCCACAGTAACTGAGCAGTGAGTCCACTTACTTTGACCACTAGACACAGACCAAGTACATGGTTAGTGTACAGTGGGAGGCCAGACAGGCATTTGGTGTGGGGAGGGGGGGACAGGCGGGCAATTGGAGCAGGAAGAGGGTTTCATAAACGGCTGCCCAGAGTTCTCAGGAGAGCCCTGAACAGTTGCATGGGCTTGCCACGTCCACCAGCCGAGAGGAGGACTTTACAAGTAGCACCCCCATGCTGAGAGGGCAGGGAGACAGAGGAGGGCTGGAGGAAAGAGCCCATGGGAAAGGGTTTGCCTATACCTGATTTAGTAGGATGAGAATTTTTGAAAGTAGGTTTTTTTTACAAAGAAAAAAATTCCTGAGCATATAGAGAGTGTCTTTTCACTGGTAATCTATAGCCCCATACAGAAATATAAGGAAAAGAACAAGTATCTAGCGCAGACAGCAGCTCTCCTATATCATGTTTTACCATCACATACAGTGTGTTAAAACAACCGTCAGACATTCATCATCTCAACAGGTTTATAAAAAAAGACATGATATGCCTAGAATTCGTGCATTGTATGACGTTACCTTTCAATTTGAGACAGGAATTTGGTTTCAAATATTCCTCTTCTTCTCAATGATTCTGAAATCTGACCTCTGAAGAGAAGTCCTTTCTTAGTCAAGTCTATCAAGATTTGTCTTACTATTTCTCCCAAATACATGCCACTGGTCATTTTTTCATACCTTTTACACAAAAGAAAAAATAGGATGTTTTCATATATTTCATATTTGGTATTGCTGTATCCCTATTGCTATGCTGATGATACCCAACTCTACTTCTTTCCATCAAATTCCAAGAAAGCTGCTTCAGTGTTAAACCCAAGTGCTGTTCAGAAAAGTGTAGAATACAATATGGTAGCACTAAATCTATGCCATGTTTTGAAAAGATGATTGCTATTAACACCTGCGAAGTGAAATAGTGGAGGTGACCTCTAGATAGAAAGAGACATCAAAAGTTCATGCATTGTTCTGAAAACATTACAACAGCAGCACTAAAACACTCATTCTTGCCTCTGTTTCCCAGGATTCAGGGAGCCCTCATCCACATCTTCATCATACGTTGTTCTGAGATCATCTAGGCAGCCGTTGTCACCAAATCCTCCCCATTCAGTATTGATGCACATCCTGCCTTCATCGCCTTCTACAATTTCTATATTCTTCATCTCTTCCATGTAGCACACATTACTGCCTGTTCCTGGAACAAAACAAGGGTCATATATACTTTATTTTGATCGAACTGTATTTAAAACTGGAAGAAAACCATGAAGCCTAGAAAAGAAAGACTGCTTTCTTTTAAGAAAGAAAGAACATTAGAATGGCAATCGTAATACAAACAAGCAAGATTTTGCGATATGTAATACCAAAAAAAATACAGCTACATTTTACTTATTACTGCTAACTATGAATCTATATCAAAATATAAAAACAAGATGCACACATACACACTCACATACACACAAACTAAAAAACAAGAAAGCAGTTCTATGAATTTCAAAGTCACTATCTGATAGTCTTTAATCCCTTTTTACACTCCCTTTATTTATTTATTTATTTATTTATTTGCAATATTTTTACCCCGCCTTTCTCACCTGAAGGTTTTTATTACTATGGTTATGATTACGTTTATGTTTATTTATTTCTTGTTTTTTCTCTCCATAAGGAGACTCAAACTGGCTAACATTAAAAAGCATTATAATACAATTTAAAATATACAAATATACAACTATTAAAACAGTATTAAACATCATTGGTACTAAAAACAATTCAGTTAAATCAATGGTTCTCAGCCTTCCTAATGCCGCGACCCCTTAATACAGTTCCTCATGTTGTAGTGACCCCCAACCATAAAATTATTTTCGTTACTATTTCATAACTGTAATTTTGCTATTATTATGAATCATAATGTAAATATCTGATATGCAGGAGGTATTTTCATTCACTGGATCAAATTTAGCACAAATATTTGATACGCCCAAATTTCACTACTTTTTGGTGAGAGGATTCGTCATCTGTTTCCAAAAAGGAAGCGAAGGAGAGGTGGAGAGCTCTTTAGCCTTCTCTGCCAAAGTGGTTCCTAAGGCCATCAGAAATATATGTTTTCTGGTGGTCTTTGGCGACCCCTCTGACACCTCCGTCGCAACCCCCCAGGTTGAGAAACGCTGATTTAAATCCATAGAAACATTTTTAAAAACCACAGTAGCCTCTGACAACATCTTTAGACCTTCTTGCCCATTTGGGGAAAAAATATCCCCAAACGGGCAAGAAAATAATATTTAAGAGATGAGAAGTTTTAGGAAAAGCAAATACGGCACACTTATTGCATTTTAGGATGAGATTTCCTGGTTAGTTATGGATTTTATTCTATTGCCTATTTGAACAACCAGGGCCATTATTATTCTTACCTGCAATGAGACCAATTTCACAATTCGGATCTTCGTAGCCACAGGTCATCATTGTCCCAACAGTGTCATTCACCACAGCTACAATATCCAAATCAAATTCCTGCAACAGGAAGATCCTTAAGTTAATAAACATACATACAGTTTTATTACGGTCCATAGACCCATCAGTGAAAAAACAGTCATTAATAAACAAGAATGTGCTGTAATGTAATATAAGTTGAAGGTTAGCTATATTTAAAAGGAAAAGATTAAATAACTGAAATCACATTTCAGACCATTATATTTTGATTATGGAACGGCTAGATTTAACAACATTAGCATCAGACACATTGCTTAAATAACAAGAAGATGGCAAATCCCTGATTTATAATCTGAAATTGAACACTAAGGCCCCAACTACACCGCCATGTAAAAATCCAGATTATCTGATTTGAACTGGATTATATTAGTCTACACTGCCATATAATCCAGATCAAAGCAGATAATCTGGATTTTATTTAGCTGTGTAGATGGGGCCTTAAAGGGAAGAGATGGAGGTCTAGGTAAATGAATAAAGATAAATACAGATCAGCTACTTGTATTGTGACCTTGTTTGCATAGGGTTTAAGCATCTTTTGTGTTATAAATATTGTTTGATGCAAGGAGTTTGACACAAAATATGCTGGGAAAGACTTCCAGGCATATGGGGCAATGGAGGTGGGGCTGTAGAGGGCAAAGGAACATCAAAATTATGTAAACATTTAATGGGCTCTTCCAAATGTTTGAGCTCTTGAGGATGTTAAATTTTGTTTCATTTAGGGGTGGGGTTGGGCTCGTTCTATACTGCCATATAAAATCCAGATTGTCTGCTTTGAACTGGATTATGTGACAGTGTAGACTCATATAATCCAGTTAAAGCAGATGATGTGGATTGTCTGCTTTGATAATCTAGGTAATATGGCAGTGTAGATGGCGCCTGAGATTCCCATAATGGGACTTCTGCCATACTTACATTCCTCCGTTTAATAGCTTCCCTCAACATGTCAACAACATCTTCTCCTTCGCAGTCAGTTGCCTTGAAACCTTTGGTCCACCCAACAAGTGTTCCCTAGAGAGGGAAAGTGGTTAAAGGGTGATGAAAGAAACATATTCACCAAGATCAGATAAAATAGCATAGAACAGAATAGCTTTATTGCCGTTGCACATTGCACCAGCACACATCCCAAAAACAACGCATCCATTCCTCCACACCCTGACCATCATCGCACACCTAAACCTGGATTATACTTTCAAAAAGAGCTTGCTTTATCTTATTACATTTTAAAACAACATGTTTCAACACATGCTTTTTACATTTGACAGTAGATGTGCATCCTGGACTTCAGGGTTGGTGTCCCAGGAAAACAGAACATTGTGGAGAGATTCGTGGAGGTGTCTACGGAATTTGTTTTGCCTCATGTACCAAAATAACAAGAATAGGTTCAAACTAATGGTGAATATGTGTTACGCTGCCTCTGTAAATGAACCTTCAGTGTGTGGGAAACTCCTGCCTGGCAATCATAGCATCCTCCCATGTAGGGGTGTGCAACACAACAAAGAAAAAAGCTGTTATGGGTCCCATTTTCAGCTGGGAGATTCCGTTTTCATTTCAGTAAAAATCAGTTCATTGGCACCAATGGCGAAATGTTTTTCCATCATTTTTAGGCCTATCAACATGAAACTTGCCTCACTTGCAGGCCACATTTACGGCTGCAACCTGACGAGTTTCAGAACATTTCAACAATCCACTGATTTTTGGGATTTTTTAAAAGTTTTTACCATAACATTTTTGGGGGGAAACACCACAAAAGGGGGTTCTGGGAATGGAAGCCCCAAAAAGCACGCACCCCAAGTGGAGCTGAGAATAGACACTGTCGACCAGGCCTCTGATTGGCTAAGAAAGAAAGTGAGAAACATACAGAGAAAAAAACTTCAACTCCTATCATGCCCTAGGAGGGAGCATAGAGACTCCTTCAATGCCCACAACACAAAGTGCTGCTGGGAAGTGAGTTCCCATTTGCTTCAAGTGGGTTTTGTAGGAGAGCCTTCAAAAAGGGATGGAGGAAGGTGTCAGGGAAGAAAGTATTGGAGCCGCAACTTGCCTGATTTGTGAGGCTGCCCTGCCCACATACTGCCTCTGCCTCAGGTGGGGTGCTGCTCAGTCCCATTAGCCCCCATTAGTTCCCATTAGCTGAAAAGATCTGACTGCTGTGATCCGTATCAGCTAAAGCTTTGGCTGCTCCCTGCCAGGTCTGTTTTCAAGGATTTCCTAGCCAGAACGCCTGAATCCTCTGAATACGATACACTGAAATGATACTGTGCACACCCCTACTACAACTAAAATGCAGGTTGTATGTGTCAGTTTTGTTACTGCATGAATATGAAGTGGTTTTTCTCTAGTTTTGGAGTGTCGCTTTCAGACAGTCTGTGTGCACCAGGAGAGCAAAAAAGTCTGCCTTGTTCAAAGAAAAAAAGTGCAGAGTGATGCAACAACACAACTGTTTCTATCTAACCCAATGCTGCTTATATATCCAATAAGAACTAACTAAACACCTCCAGCGTAAACCCTGTGTAAGAAGGAATCAGGTAGCACTGGGAAAGGCAAGTAAATAAAAACAGTAAGAATTTCTATACTGAGATTAAGACAAATTCAAAGTGGCAACAAAACAACATGCCAAAATCCCAGCACCATCCATGCCCCCCCTTACCTTGTCAATTTTTGCTTGTCTGCAAGGGAAAGAAAATGTAAAGCCAAGAGAGAGCCGTGCACCCTTTATGCCCATGTACTCCAGGAAGTCTGCAATACATTGGACAATGTGATCAAACAGCTAGAAAACAGAGGAAAGAAAATGAGACATTTCTATTTTTACTGTATATTTGAAGCAACAAAAAGAATTATTTTGGTGGTGGTGGTTGTGGTTGCTTTTATTTTACTTTACCTCTTCTCCTGTTCCTTGCATGATTTCCAAAGGTATGGCAAAGATTTTGTTGTACATTCGGACTGACCTGTTCCTTCCGCTTCTAATTTTTACAAGCAAAACTCTGAAATTTGTTCCCCCAAGATCAAGGGCTAGATATTTTCCCTTTTCTGCAACAGAAAAAGATATTACTTTTTGTTGGGTCATCCTGGACTCCACAAGTCTCTAGTCCCCAATGAGTAGTTAGACTAAGAAAGCAGGATTAGTGTGTGGGATACCTTTCTCTATTCCTATGCATGCCTTCCTAGAAGGGGCTTTCTGTCTCTACTCCACTCTTCTGTTTGCTACTATCTCTCTCTCTCCCCCCCCCCCCCCATTTGAAGTTGTAGAAATGAGATCTCTTTGAGGTATGAGGTAACTTCCTCCCTATTGCCATCTTGTTTGGGCCTAGGCCTCGACCACATGGTCGGCCTCCATTTCTCTCTGTCTTCTGCCTTTTGTCTCCTGGGAGGACGTATCTTGCCATCCTCTAGGCAAGATGTAGCTGAATGCATATTTTTCTGATATCTTTACCTTTTACCTTCCTTAGCATATGAGATTTAGAAATTTAGTTGGCTGCAAGAACTTTCCTATCCAGAATGTATTTCTTTTACTTCAATAAATACTTTTGAACTTATATTTTGGCTCTGCAATCCTGTGCCATCCTAAGCAACAGAAGTTTATCCCAGCTCACCACATGTACATTCCTGCTGGTTGTGAAGTGTGCTTCTAAGAACTCTGCTATATTTTTGGTGGAATCACCCCAAGAGAGGGTTATTTTTTTGAGTCTAACCACTTTACAGATTCCCAACATTTTTTTCCCAAACATTCTTCTCATGCTGAACAACCATTGGACTCTTCTGTGGTTACCACTAAAATAGAAGTGAACAATGGCAAGCAGGAACAAAATGTTACTATGCTTCTATGTTGTTTATTTTGGGAATCAAATTTAGTTTGTGTCCCCGTACTTCACTTCTCTTGAACTTTATGCAGTCCATATGACAGGCAGCAACAAAGATTGCCAAGATTCAATGGCAATTCTTTCAGTTCATTTCATACCTTCTTTTATATTTTGCACAACAACACCAAACTTAATGAAGTTGCCAGGCAGATATGTCTACTATGTTGTTTGCACTAAGAACTAGTTAACTTGTTGCATACGGTTTGATTTTTCCCTTGCGATACAGAGTAAAGACATTGATGTCTGAGGTTTTTTTTATGCTTTTCTTTTCCCTCCCCACTCCTTTTATCCTTCAGGCCATGTCTTTTTAAATTGTAAGCCTGGAGGAAGGAATAGAGTTGATGTTTTTTATCAGTGGGTAACTCTGGGAGACTTTCTAGCTTACATAATTTACACAATTTAAATCAGGGACATGTCCACAGGCTACATTTGCCTGTCCCAGATTCCAAATACCAAATTTGCCATTGTATTAGGGGAAAGTTACCATGTTCATGTAAAATAGGATGTTTTGTGGAAGTATGTGCCCCTTTGTAAACCAGATGTATAGGAAGAGCCAAGCTAGTTTCAAAAGGGGAGGGGAAGGTTGCTACTACAACTACAAGGACAAATACATGTATTTGGGGGTGCCCATGCAACCTCACACCTTCTTCTTCAAACAAATAAATGGGCAAAATGGAAACCAGGTTTGGGCAGAGATTTTGTGGCAATCCTTTTAATAGGTTCCTACCTGTTCCATCTGGAGTTCCATAAACAAATGTTGGCAGCATTTTCACAGTAGATGTGGGGTTTGTTTCCTTCTTTAACCCACGTTCCAGTTCAGCTCTCATTAGGTTCTTCACATTTATGAGGTTTTCTTTGGTTAGCTTGAAATTTGCCAAGGCTGCATCAATCTGTTTGTGTTGGGATAACAATCTAGCTGCAACTGCAGTTACCATTGCAGCTCCCTTTCCGCTGCCACTCTCAGAAAGCAGAAACCGAACATCACAATTGGGAACCAGCCTTCTAACCACCTTATGGAGGCGTTTGGCATACCTGGGAGGAAGGTAGGTAGGTTATTGCAAATGCCACATGTGTACCTGTAATCACTTTGCAATATATTAGATGACCTAGAATTTACTTCTTTGTAGACATATACTGAGTAATGCATGATAAATCTATGTTGCATCTCTAATTTACTGCTAAAATGGTGATGCTAATCATACCCAGTGTTGTCATTCTCTGCATCCAATTTAACACTGTTCCTATCTTACACAACACATGCATATGTACTAGAGGTGTGCAATTCGGCCAAAAGCCATGCCGTTTCAGAATCCATTCTCGGCTGACCCCTCATTCTGTTTACCAGGAAGTTACTTAAATCGAGAGGGGTGTTGTTGTTTTCATTTGGCAAAGATTCAGCCCATTGGCTGCAATGGAAAACTTTAAAGGCTCAATCCTCAGTCATTTTAAGACCTATCTGCATGAAACTTACCTCAGTTTTAGACCTCATTTACAACTGCAGGCCTGTCAAGTTTAATTCACCAATCTACTGATTATCTTAGAATTATTTAAAGTTTTTACCATAACATTTTTTTTAAATAAGACAAACCGCAAGAGAAGGTTCTGGGAATTGTAGTCGCTGGTTGTGTCCATTCTCAGCCAATCACAGCATGGACACAACCTGGCTTTTTATTGGCTGAGAAACAGAGAGAGAGAAAGAGAGAGAGAGGGAAGGAGGGAGAAACTTCAACTCACATCATGCTCTGAGAGGAACTCAGAGCTTTTTCAATGCCTGCCCCATGCAAGTGCTGCTGGGAAAGTGAGTTCCCAGCAGGACCCTCTCTGGAGGAGGCACCTAAAGACACTTTCCAAAAAGAATTGGATGAACGTTACTGCTGGGGGAAGGAGAAAAAGACATTGCAATAATCTCATCTTCTCCAGGAGCCCCACAGCAGCCCCTGCCTAAAGTATATTGCAGACTTAACTCTATCTTCTCCAGTAACCGATAGAATCTGGCTCTCTTAATCCGTTTTGCTGGGCTTTTTGGCTCCCTTCTTCCCATTCTGTTTTCTGAGATTATATGAAACAGACCATTGAATATTACAAATTATTTTCGTTCAAACTGATTTGGGCCCAAGCTTTATATATTCTTGAATAGAGTACACCATGAATATAATGAATGGGATGATAATCAATGAAAATTCAGCCTAAAATAAATCTGTTACGTCTTAGTGTTTCCTCATTTAAAAATTGTATTGATAGAGTATGCATTGTTATAATGCCATTTCAAAACCATTGCTGCAGGTTGTGATTACTGTCTTTGCATACATATAAATGATTACAACATGCAGATGAGCAATGGTTCCCTTCTCCCACTGGGTGACAATCAGGCCTGTTCTTCTGAATTACTAAGTCACTTACTGAGGGTGCGTCTTGTACAGCATGCCATCCATTCCAACAGTGGTTCGGAGCCTTGTCAATTTTTTGTTTTCACGCAGGCGGGTCAGTATTGCTGCCAAAGCTGCAGCACAGAGGTTGGCTGAACGAAATGAAACAATCGTGCAGACGTGCTGAACGGCAATGCAGTCATCTTCAGATGGAGTCAGGCCCAATTCAGTGAGAATCTCTTTAGTGTTGCTCAGACCTTCTTTATACCTAACCAAAACAAACAAATTCACCAGGAGAAGGAGGCAACCGATAGGATCTTTGAGGGCAGAACTAGGGTGTAGGGCAAAATGTTTCCTGAAACCTTATCGTACATCACCTAAAGTATGGAGACAGAGGAAAATAGGTATTTTCTCTGGTCAACCTAAATGGCATTCCAGGGTTTCCCTTCTGTTCATCTTCATGCTTTGTGTCTTCTTTCTATGATTGCGGTAGCAGCAGCTAAAGCTGAAAACAGATCCAAAGAGCTTGAGGTGCTCTAAGAATTATCCTGGTTTACAAAGTTTCAGGGCCAAAACTTTGGATTTAGTAACACCACCTCAGCATATTAGAGGAGTAACCCTTGGTAGTACTAAAAGGGTGATGTTAAGAGGTCCAGATGCTGATAATATCACAAACCAATCTCAACAGCAGGGAGTATTGGAAGATTAAAAACTCCAAGATGAACAAATGGAGACAATATATACATACTTTTCAAAGCAGTGCCTTCAGCTGAGGACCAGAGAATGAGATATGGTTTAGGAAGCTGAGAGCCAGGCCCAGATACCGGACAACTCTAAATTGCCCCAAATCAGTCTTAGAACTAAACCAAAACATTTTTGTCTGACACAAAGTAGAAAACTACACTGCTCAGAATGCATAGTACCCAAGGCCAGCTACATCATTTTGTCAGCTCAAGGAAGATATTACGATGATAATTACATACCTTCCAACTTAACTGACAGGTAAGGGACTAGGTCACTAACAGAAAATGGAATCTGGTGAAAAGTGGATCCCAGTTTTTAAGCTTGTCAATGCAAGAACAAATACTAGATAGTGCTGTCAGCTGAAAGGGGAAAACTGTGCCAAAAAACTATCATTAGTGGTGGAAACAGAAGACCAGGGCTTGAAAGTATAGAACATGACTATAATTTAGATCTGTCAAAACAGCAGTACATCCAAAAACAAATCCCTGAAAAGCGAGGGATGCTTGTATCCCAATTTGGCAAGGACAATCCCAAATAATCCTCTGACATGCTACCTTTTCAGCTGCTTTAAATATGTCTTCATTTATTTTTCCTTTCCCTCATTTATAATTTTTGCCATGCTAACTACACTTTTATGTTGATTCACCACACATGTCCCAGTTTTCACCTGTGAGATGTTGGAAGATCTGTAACAAGTCAAATCAAATTGTTTTCCTTCTATAATACACATAATAATAATAAAACTTTATTTCTATTCCATCACATCTCCCCAAAGGGACTCTGGGCGGATTCCAACAAACAACGGCATACATTCAATGCCTTCAAAAAACAGATAAATATTGGCATAAAATACCAGCAAGACCCCAAATATGAATACAGCATTAAAAACTTAACATCAAATTAAAATTAATATCAGTGAATTGAGTATAGCTGCGTGACTTAGTCAAATAGTAAGGCCAGACATGCCTGAGCAGATTGTTACAGAACGGAAACAAGCTAATTACAGCTGTAGAAACGTACAGTATCTGACTAACAAACTAAGAACTCTTACTGTTCCATGGCAGCTACATGTTTTGTCTCGATCTTGCCCTTGGTGCAGAGAGCAGTGGACAACTTCCCATTGAAAAGCAGTCCTTCCCTTGCCATTTTCACAAGAATAAGCCTGACAAGTTCTCCTATATACAATCCACTAATCATTTTCTCAAACCTGTCAATAGAAAGCAGTTGTTAGACTTTGACAAAATACAGAACCATTTCTAGTTACATTAATATATTACTATGCGGCTAAATATAATTTTTCATATGGCTCCAGGTATTTTCATGTGATCTCTTCCTTCTTCTCCACTCCTTGTTTGCCCATACATATTTCCCCTTTCCTTTCCTCAACCCACACTCTCCCTTCCTCCTCCTCCTCCTCCATCATCCATATGAATATCGTTTTATTGAAAAAAAATCCACCTAAAAGGTAAGAAAATAGCCTAATATTTAAGAAGAACCTCAGAATGCCCAACCAAGCATTTCTTCCTTCTCCTTAAAGTAATGTGAAAAAGTAATGGGTATTTACAACTAATTACACTTAAAGTAATGGTAAAGGTTTTCCCCTGACATTAAGTCTAGTTGTGTCCAACTCTGGGGGTTGGTGTTCATCTCCATTTCTAAGCCAAAGAGCCAGCGTTGTCCATAGACACCTCCAAGGTCATGTGGCCAGCATGACTGCATGGCGCGCCATTACCTTTCCGCCAGAGAGGTACCTATTGATCTACTCACACTGGCATGTTTTCAAACTGCTAGGTTGACAGAAGCTGGGGATTATTCTGTGGGAAATGCCATTATTTTTCAGGGTTTAAAAATAATTCTTATCAGCTGCAACTTCTCCCTGGAATTTAGGACTATCAAATTTTCTGCCCAAAAGCTATCTCCATGTTGGACTACAGCGCTCCAGAAATGATATTAATCCCATACAGTCTATGTTGGCAGCCAAACATACCAAAGCTACTTTTGTTCCAAATTAAATATTTAAATATTCCTCATTGCTTCATTGTTAGAAAGAAACCTTATACCAAACTGGTGACCCAAATTACAATTGTTTCCGAGGGTTGATGGAGCCCAGGTCATTCTCCTTGTCAAATTCTGTCCTGATGTCCTCCAGTGACCCATCATCTCCAAAGGCTCCCCATTCTGTGTTAATGCACATCCTTCCTTCATCTCCTTCCACGAGGTCAATATTGCTCATTTCTTCCATGTAGCAAGCATTTGTCCCTGTTCCTGAGTCCAGCAGATTGATTTTGGAGAGGGAGAAAAATACACAGAAATGTGAAAACCACATCATTCCAAAATTGTGTAGACTGTGGTCTGAATCCTACTGATAGACCCAACTTAGAGAGAGAAAAAACTATTGAATCAATGGAATTTGCTTCCATGTTAACTAACCATTCAACAATTGGTTCAATGGGTGTATTGGGACTAACCAATAGCATTTGAGTCTATATCTTATTTATTTATATATTTTATTCAAGTGATTTCATACCCAACCACATGAAACAAAAGACATTATCAAAACACCCATATACACTTTCATTGTGTATTCAAGGCAGTCATAGAATCATAGAATCATAGAATAGTAGAGTTGGAAGAGACCACATGGGCCATCTAGTCCAACCCCCTGCTAAGAAGCAGGAAATCTCATTCAAAGCACCCCCGACAGATGGCCATCCAGCCTCTGCTTAAAAGCCTCCAAGGAAGGAGCGTCCACCACGGCCCCGGGGAGAGAGTTCCACTGTCGAACAGCTCTCACAGTGAGGAAGTTCTTCCTGATGTTCAAGTGGAATCTCCTTTCCTGTAGTTTGAAGCCATTGTTCCGTGTCCTAGTCTGCAGGGCAGCAGAAAACAAGCTTGCTCCCTCTTCCCTATGACTTCCCTTCACGTATTTGTACATGGCTATCATGTCTCCTCTCAGCCTTCTCTTCTGCAGGCTAAACATGCCCAGCTCTTTAAGCCGCTCCTCATAGGGCTTGTTCTCCAGACCCTTAATCATTTTAGTCGCCCTCCTCTGGACGCTTTCCAGCTTGTCAACATCTCCCTTCAACTGTGGTGCCCAAAATTGGACACAGTATTCCAGGTGTGGTCTGACCAAGGCAGAATAGAGGGGGAGCATAACTTCCCTGGATCTAGACGCTATTCCCCTATTGATGCAGGCCAGAATCCCATTGGCTTTTTTAGCAGCCGCATCACATTGTTGGCTCATGTTTAACTTGTTGTCCACAAGGACTCCAAGGTCTTTTTCGCACACACTGCTGTCAAGCCAGGCGTCCCCCATTCTGTATCTTTGATTTCCATTTTTTCTGCCGAAGTGAAGTATCTTGCATTTGTCCCTGTTGAACTTCATTTTGTTAGTTTTGGCCCATCTCTCTAGTCTGTCAAGATCGTTTTGAATTCTGCTCCTGTCTTCTGGAGTGTTAGCTATCCCTCCCAGTTTGGTGTCGTCTGCAAACTTGATGATCGTGCCTTCTAACCCTTCGTCTAAGTCGTTAATAAAGATGTTGAACAGAACCGGGCCCAGGACGGAGCCCTGCGGCACTCTACTTGTCACTTCTTTCCATGATGAAGACGACGCATTGGTGAGCACCCTTTGGGTTCGTTCGCTTAGCCAATTACAGATCCACCTAACCGTAGTTTTGTCTAGCCCACATTTTACTAGTTTGTTTGCCAGAAGGTCGTGGGGGACTTTGTCGAAGGCCTTACTGAAATCCAGGTACGCTACATCCACAGCATTCCCTGTATCGACCCAACTCGTAACTCTATCGAAAAAAGAGATCAGATTAGTCTGGCATGACTTGTTTTTGGTAAATCCGTGTTGACTATTAGCAATGACCGCATTTGTTTCTAAGTGTTCGCAGACCACTTCCTTAATGATCTTTTCCAGAATTTTGCCTGGTATTGATGTGAGGCTGACCGGACGGTAATTGTTTGGGTCGTTCTTTTTTCCCTTCTTGAAGATAGGGACCACATTCGCCCTCCTCCAATCTGCTGGGACTTCTCCCGTTCTCCAAGAACTCTCGAAGATAATTGCCAGTGGTTCTGAAATAACTTCCGCTAGTTCCTTCAGTACTCTTGGGTGTAGCTGATCTGGCCCTGGGGACTTGAATTCGTTTAGAGAGGCCAGGTGTTCCTGGACAACGTGTCTCCCTATTTGGGGTTGGATTTCCCCCAATCCTTCGTCCATTCCGTGTTGCTGAGGTTGAAGATGGCTATCTTTTTCTGAGAAGACCGAGGCAAAGAAGGCATTGAGCAGTTCTGCCTTTTCCCTGTCCCCTGTCGCCATCACCCCATCTTCTCCTTGCAATGGCCCTATCGCCTCCTTTTTCTTCCTTTTTCTACCAACGTAAGCAAAAAAGCCTTTTTTGTTGTTTTTTATGCCCCTGGCAAGCCTGAGCTCATTTTGCGCTTTAGCCTTGCGAACCTTTTCCCTACAGGAAAACATGAAACAGTCTTCACAAAGCTAAAAAATAGTGCAATATATTCCCCATATCCATGGAGGATAGATTCCCGGATTTCGCATCTATAAGAGAAACCACAAATAATAGTAAACCCATGGAGGTATTACGAAGAGGGTTTAGTTTGTACAGGAGACCCTAAGTGAATAAGTGAAACTGTGTATATCAGTTCTACAGATACAGGATTCATTCTGTACAAGACTGCTTTTCAACTGAACTCTAAAAAAGACTGAGAAAATAAAATGAACTCTGTGATGGGGAGGGTCTTCAGAATTTTGTTCTCATTCCTTTGTGAAATCCAACAAAGTGGATTTCATGAAGTTCTCTTCCAGACCAGTACAAAGAAGTGAGAGCCCTCCGAAAAGAGAGTGTTACATATTGCCTCTTATTTCTTAGTGCTGGTTTAACATCCATTCGGAGCCTTTACTCCCCTTAAAACATTGTTTCTCAACCTAGGGGTTGGGACCCCTGTGGAGGTTGCGAGGGGGGTTTCAAAGGGGTCACCAAAGACCATCAGAAAACACATATTTCTGATGGTCTTAGGAACCCAAATCCCTCCAGTATTTTCTGTTGGTCATGGTCATGGGGGTTCTATGTGGGAAGTTTGGCCCAATTCTATCATTGATTGGGGTTCAAGGGGCTCACTTGATTGTAGGCAAACTCTAAATCCCAGCAACTACAACTCTCAAATGTCAAGGCCTGTTTTGCCCAAAGTCCACCAGTGTTCACATTTGGGCATATTGATATTCGTGCCCAGTTTGGTCCAGATCCATCATTGTTTGGAGTCCACAGTGCTCTCTGGATGTAGGTGAACTACAACCCCAAAGCTCAAGATCAATGCCCATCAAACCCTTCCAGTATTTTCTGTTGGTCATGGGAGTTCTGTGTGCCAAGTTTGGTTCAATTCCATCGTTGGTGGAGTTCAGAATGCTATTTGATTATAGGTGAACTATAAATCCCAGCAACTACAAGTCCCAAATGACAATATCAATCCCCCAACTCCCTCAGTATTCAAATTTGGGTGTATCCGGTATTTATGCCAAATTTGGTCCAGTAAATGAAAATGCATCCTGCATATCGGATATTTACATTATGATTCATAACCAAATAATTTTATGGTTAGGGGTCACCACAACATGAGGAACTGTATTAAGGGGTCGCGGCTTTAGGAAGGTTGAGAACCACTGCCGTAAAAGCTGGGAGGGAGGGGAGGAGGAGGATTAAGTAACCAATATATGATTGACAGTTTGGCAAATTGATATTTCATGTGATTATAGGCAATTCTAACCTATCATTATTCAGATCTTTGTTTATTGTTGGATCAAAATTATATGAGACCTGCGTTCTTTTGTAAAGGAACAGTGTTCTGAAAACCTTAATTATTTCCCCTTGCATCCCCTTGCAAAGGAATAATCACTAATCCTGTAGTGAATCACTAGCATTGACCATACAAGTCCTTTGGGGCAGGTTTCCTGCAGTATGTCTTGGAATTAAAAACAAAAACAAAACACACACACACACATCCTCTATGCTGGAATAAAATGTTGCTTCTTGTACTGAGAATTGCCACCGAATGCTCCCAGAAAACCAAAATCTCATCTGGTTGTTTTAAAAGAAACAAAACTATTGGTGATTTCAGCCATGAAAGCCTTCAACAATACAACCAAAACAATTAATACATTGGCCAGCAGCAAAGTTTACTCTATCGGGAAATGTTCACAAACTTAAGTCACATTCTTTTGCACTCATTTCCAGTTCAGTCAAGTTGTCCGCTACATTAACATGATAAATAATTACCAACAATAACTCCAACTTCGCATCGTTGGTCATCATATCCACAGGTCATCATTGTTCCCACTGTGTCATTTACCATCGCCAAGACATCGACATCCATGTCCTAATGGGACAAATACAACACATTAGTAATAAGATCTGTTCATATTCCTACAATCACTGAGTCCAATATCACTGTGTTTTTAAACAGATTCAACTTAACCCATGGAGTTGGGTATTCAACAATGGGAAAGAGGATGGTTAATTTTTTAAAAAATCGTGTCAGAAGTGACTTGGGAATATACTGCAGTCAAGGCAGTCATGAAACAATCTTCAGAAAGCTAAAAAATAGTGCAATACATTCCCCTACATTAACATGATAAATAAGTCGTTTCTGGTGTAAGAGAATTGGCCATCTACAGAGACATTGCCCAGGGGATGTCCAAATGTGTTACCATCCTGCTGGGAAGCTTCTCTCATGTCCCCGCAAGCTAGAGCTGACAGATGGGAGCTCACCCCATCTTGTGGATTTGAACCATCAATCTTCAGGTCAGCAACCCAACCTTCAGGTCAGCAGTCCAGCTGGCCCAAGGGTTTAACCCATTGAGCCACTGTGGCTCCATGCATTTTAATAGACAGATCTTTAAATCACTAGGAAATGTTTGAAAAGTTTGAGTCAATTTATTTTAGCATAGGAGAATGTTGCACAAAAACAATATTCTAAAATAATAAATTCAGCAATTTCTGATTGTGTACGGCTGTATATATCAGAAAATGTGATACTCCAGACACTGTTAGACTTTAATTTTCATTATCCATCCTCACTTGCTGTGTTGACTACAGCTGATGGGAGCTGTAGTCCAAAAATAGAGAGCCACACATCCCCATCCCAGATGTATACCATATCTATAAAGGGACCTCTGCTAGGCTGTTTCTTTTTTTTTTTTAAGCACTTCATTCCTATTGCTATTAGGAGTAATTGTAGTTATAGTAGTAGTAATAATTCTGAACTTGCCTGGTGTTTCCTGAGGGCTTTGCGAAGAGATTGTACTACATCTGTTTGCTGTACTCCGCGGGCTTTAAAATGTTTCGTCCAAGAAATTAGCACACCCTAAAAAATACAGCAATTATTTATTATTCTTATAAATAACAACAGCAACAACAACAACAACAACAACAACAACAACAATAATTCACTTTATTTATATTCCGCTTTATCTCCCTGGAGGGACTTAGAACTGATTACAAAATACACATATAAGGCAAACATGCAATGCCTTTTCTAAACAGTGAAGAACAATAACATACCCACAAACAATCCACAGACTTGACATATATACAGAAATAGCATAGCAATATTCTATGCACCCTGTTATCCAGTCTTTTCGTATCCTTTCCAAAAGTCATTATTCAATCATTTCTTTCTAGCACAAACAATCAGCCATCTAGCTCTTGCCATCACTACAGTACCTCTTCTAATTCAAACTCCTCATTAAGAAGCCTGCTAAAGGTTTGGTGAAGTTAAGAAACTACAAATAGTGTTACTTACCTCTGCTAATTTACTTTGTTTACAAGGAAATGAAAAAGTAAACCCAATGGGCAATTTCTTATGTTTTATGTCCTTGGTCTCCATAAAGTCTGCGATGCAATCAGTTATATATCCAAAGAGCTGCATCAAACCAAGGGAAACATATGCTGGTTATTATCATTATCAGTGAATGCACACACAAGCACACAAAATGTGCACTCCATACAACCCGTTCTGCATTCCCTCCCCAAGATAAAGGTTCTCTAGAGCTCAAGCAGAATATTCCCTGTGCAATTCAGAGTCTTTCTATGCTGGTTATAATGCTGTTCAGTACTAGGACATTAAAGACTTGGGTTCTAGTTCTTAGACCAGGCATGGGCAAACTAAGGCCTGGGAGCCGGATGCGGGCCCTCTGAGTGCTTACCTCAGGCCCTCCTCATTTTCCTTGTCTTCTCAGCATAGGATGCGGTAGCCCAGCTCCTTATGCAGTAGCTGAGAGCCCTCAGGAGTGCTCTCAGCCACTGCATGTTTCGCCCTCCTCCCAGCATAAAGACAGTGTGAGAAGCCCCATCCTTATGCAGAGAGGCTGGTCCAAGGAAAGCACATAGTGGCTGAGATCCCTCCGGAGTGCTCTCGGCCATCGCGTGTCTCTCCCTCCTCCCGGCATAATGCCGAGAAGACATCCCAAAGACTGAGAAAGGAGAATCGAGAAGGAGGATCGGGGCAGTTGCCACATGTCTTGTTTTGCTCCCAGCATAACAATATGGTGAGCAGTCCCATCCTAATGCCAGGAGGACATCCTGAGGATGACCCGAGCCCTACCCCACCCCCTCCTGGCCCTGCTGTTTCCCGGGCCCTCCCCCTCCCAGGCCCATTTCACCCAGTACGTGCCTAACCTCCCTCCCTTCTAGCCCGGCCCTCCCAACCCGGCCCACAATGCAGCCCCAAGGCAAAAAAGTTTGCCCATGCCTGTCTTAGACTGACCTACAGCATCGGTTTGCTGAAACAATGAAAATGTGGGTGAGTAGAGAACCATGGAAATGACTCCACACTACTTCAATGCATTAAAATAAGAAATAGAGGAAATAAATTATTGAATGATGGTGGAGCCGTGGGCCAAATCATTCCAAAGACATGTGCCAAATAGAATTGGTTACTGAGGAGTTAAATTACTCAGACCATGGAAGGGCCAGACCAAGAAAGACATGTCTAGTCAGCTGGAGGTCATGTCCAGAGGTGTCACCAAAAGATTAGCAGAGGAGGGGCAATGAAACTATATAAGAGGAGACTATGTGTTCAATCTTTCTCTTTCTCCATGATCTGTGTTGGACATGTGTTCATACTTGTATTCAGTTTAAGAACTGAAACAAGATATAAATGATTGCCATCCAGGATTCTTGACAGATTAAAAACAGTTCCTGTGAATTTGATTTAAACACAGTGGCAGGGAAGAGCAGATAAGGAACAACAGCATGCATGCCACAGATAACATTCATTTCTGGAGGCTGCAAATCCAGGGGTCGGTTTGAATCCCAAGTGCCTTTTTGGGGACCCCTGACATAAGTAACTTTCACAAAGTCAACACAACTGTTAACACTAGTGTGTTCCTTTCATATATATTCATTCTCATTATTCTCTAAGGATGTTATCTCACCAGTGCAAGGGAAGGAAAGCAACTTGAAGAGTGGAGACTCGTCTTAACCTGTCAACGTCTGTCTTTGGGGATGGTCAGTCATCCCACATTTCCCCATCTTCTTCTCACTTTCCTCCACTTCACACTGCCTTCTTCAATCAGGAATCGGTGAACACCCGACTCCTGGAAGTGGAGTCCGCTCTCCGTCTTCACACACTGGCAAGACAGATTCCCACAGGCAGCCATCAGAAGTGACTGTGCATCATGGGATGGCCTCAGTGGGGCTCCGTTTTGCCAGCATATGAAGATGGTAAGCAAACAGGAAAAAATTAAGGTGGGATAATGTAAGACTGACGCAGGTTTTAAAAAACTAAACCATGTTATTTCTAGATGGCACTGTCATACATTGAACTACCTTGAACCGCTGTTCCTTAAGAAGAGGGTAGTTTACTTATTGGACCTATATACAAGGATACAGTTCATGACAGCTTGTTGTCCGATAGGAAGAACAAGATAGCATCTCTTCTCATTCAATGTACAAGACAAAAAGGGTAGTGCAGAGCTTGGAAAAGTTACTTATTAGATAAGAAATATCAGAATCTCCCAGTCAATATGGTTATTGGAAAATGTACTCTAAAGCAGTTGGCTTTTCAAGCTCTGAGAGCTTAGGAAGTTCAGAGTAAGATTGGTGACATGCAGTGATCCCCCTCCAATGTCTTGGAGCTGTCCCAATGGCAGGCTCACCTCTGCTTGCAAATATTAAAATTAGATTGGACCAATAATTGGTGACTTTCTACCTCTGTGGTATAGAGAGTGTTCTAACCTACTGCATCCGTGCGTGGTTTGGTAACAGATAGGAAGGCGCTCCAAAGAGCCACCACTACTACACAGAGAATCACTGGTTGCCCTCTCCCCTCTTTGGAAGAACTTTATAGGTCCCACAGCCTTAGGAAAGGTCAGACCAATCTCGGGGATCCATCTCACCCGGCACATTCTTTTTCTGAATTATTGCCATCTGGCAGATGGTACAGGGTGACAAAAGCAAGGACAACCAGACTGAGAGCTTTTATTTTAGAGTTGTGGCTATGTTGAACTCCATGGTTTTGCATTGATGTGGCTTTGGGGACTGTGTGGTGGTGGTTGGGTTGGGTGGTGTGTACTGGGGAAGGCATTGAATTTTACTGTGCAATGGCACAATGACAATAAAGCTATTCTAGCTTAAAAGAAAAGATTTATGCTTATTTTATAGCTCATTAGATATTCAACTACTGCGTGTAAGGCCCAGAAGAAAACAGGCTACTTACATCATTTCCACTGCCTTGTATAATTTCTTTAGGTATTGGGTAGAATTGACTTTCCATTTGAACATTTTGCTTTCCATCTTCAGATACTTTGACCCTCAGAACACGAAATTTGGAGCCTCCAAGGTCTAAAGCGAGAAAGTCGCCCTTTTCTGTAACACAGTGGGAAAAATGGTAGAGTCTTCCGCACTTTGCTTAAATCACATACAGAAAGCAGAGTCTGAGAAGGAAATTAGACACGGATGCTGGATTTCTATTATTCTCAACATAATACTTTGTATACTACCTAAAACCTTCACAGATTTCTCTTTTCCCTCACAACTCTTGACTTTCAAATGCAAGATCTTTGGGAAACTTCAATGTAGTAATTCCTGATATAAGGTTCATATTATAATGATAGTGACAGAAGAAACTTCAGATTGCTGCTTACCTGAGCCATCAGGAAGTGATCGCACAAGTGTGGGGAGCATTTTTACTACAGCTGTTGGATTGGTGTCTCTTCCCAAACCTTTCACCATCTCTGACCGGAAACGGGTCATCACATCGAGGAGGACGTCATCCGAAAGCCGCATGTGGTAGAGGTATCGATCAACCTGTGGCAGAAGCACATAGAGCAGTGGTTCTCAACCTGTGGGCCACGGCCCAGCAGTGGGCCGCAAGAATGAAAATGTGGTCCATGAACCTCCTTATTCTCTATTTATTTTATTTTATTTATTTTCGTGCCTTTCCACAGAGCTCACCATTGCCTTGGATAGACCACATCAGCTCTAGATTATTCAATATAGTTTTCTGTGGGCGAGCAAATGTTGACTACTGGATGGCATATGTTCTGTATCATAAACTAGAGCTGATGTGGTCTACCCATTGCAATTTTCTGAATTAGCCCCAAACTACCAAACCTAATCTAAAGTTGACCAAAATACTGATTCGTAACCCTTTTGGTACTTATGTTGGAGAATGGTCCCTGGTCAAAGTGGGTCCTAGTCAAAAAAAGGTTGGGAACCACTGACAGAGGATCCTCATTATTGTTGTTGTAGCTGAGGATATGACTGATCAATATCGACCTATCACAGGGTTTTCTTGGCAAGATTTGTTCAGAAAAGGTTTGCCATTGCCTTCCTCTGAGGCAGGGAGAGGGCATGGGGGGAGGGGGGGGATAAAACAAAATCTACTTAAGTAGATAGAAGATAGATAGAAGATTGTAACAGGATTATAAGCATATGTTTTAAGTGGGGAGAGTTCTAATAATAACTTTTAATAATAACTTTATTTTTATATCTCACCACCATCTCACCATATTCCACCACCAACTCAGGGCGGCTTACAAGAGAGACCAAGCCCAGCACAACAAAGTTTACAAACTAAAAACATATTTAAAACATAATAAACATATAACAATATGATTTAGCAACTAAAAAACAGCAGAATATAAAAACAAACATAAAAAATTTAAAAAAACTAAACTAGATGGGAAGCATCTTACTATCATGCATATTGTTATTTTAGATTAGCAACTATGTAAAACGTTAACATTCTGAAAAAAAATCATATAAGCTGCATTAAGACCATTTCTTTTTTCTTTTTAAAAAATACAGTGTACTTTCCCGACTTAGATACCATTTTCAAAATGGTTAATTGTATATTCTGTTGGGAAAAAGTATACTGGAAATATAGTGTATTGCCCCAGAAAAGTAATCATATTTGCACTGGTTAGTAATGATCTGACCCAAAAATACGAATAGCTACAATAGCCTTTTACATACTATTGACACAGATTAATCTTACAGTCTTCTTGGCATTCCCATACAACCTGGGGGGAGCAGCATTAGAAGAAAAAACCCAAGGTAATCCATTTGTCAATCAGCAAGAAGTCACACAAAAGTTAGTAAACTTGTTCAACTGGATATTGAAAGCATGGGAGGATTTTTTTTCAGAATGTAAAGTATGCCACACTCCAGAATTAAAACAATGTTTTCAAGAGTTCAAATTCTATATATAGAATAATGAGTTGTAGTGTCACACATTTGTGCTCAGCTCAAAAATCATGCTTGGGCCCTTGATAGCAGAGACAAGGAATTGTATCTGTTTGTTGTGTTTTTGACTTATAGTAACCTTAGAGCTATCACTGGGTTTTCTTGGCAAGATTTGTTCAGAGGAGTTTGCCTTTGCCTGCCTCTGCGGTTGAGAGACTGTGACTTGACCAGGTTCACCCAGTGAGTTTGTGAGTTATTCATTAGAATAAGAATAGAAATAAAGTTTTGGACAGATATCAGTCACCTTAGAAAACCTGCTGTGACCCAAGATACTGATTAATGGAATGGGAGGAGTATATAGGCTGTAGTAATACTGAGTAAGTTACTCAGTAACTGGAATTGCTATGGGGAGCCCTCTCGACTCTGTCATAGCAAATTTTTACATGGAACACTTTGAGAAACAAATCCTGGAAACAAACAAAAAAGCCCACTATATAGTTCAGATATGTGGAGCTATGGAGAAGAAGAACTAGACAAGTTCCTGGACCACCTCAACAGGCATCCACCCAAACATCACAATGGAAAAAGAAAATGAAGGAAAACTGGCATTTCTATATGTTCTAGTCATCTGCAAACCCAATCAAAACCTGGGCCACACAGTTTACAGAAAACCTACACACACTGATAGATATTTACATTAAAAACTCCAACCACCACCCAAGTCAAAAAAAGAAGCACAATCAAAGCCCTGGCAGACCGTGCAAAAAAAAAAAATCTGCGAACCCCACCTCCTCCAAGGTGAACTGAACCACCTAAACTGGGCTCTACAAGCCAATGAATGCTCCACCACAGACATCAGAAGAGCTGCAAGACCAAGAACAAGCCACGAGAGAAAAGACAAAGATCCACCCAGAGGAAATGTGTTCTTCCCATACATCAAGCGAACCACTGACCACATAGGCAAGCTGATGAAGAAACACAACCTACAAACTATCTACAGACCCACCAAGGAAGTCCAACAAATGCTACATTCAGGGAAGGACAGGAGGGATCCTCTCACCTCTGCAGGAGTCTTCCGTATACCATGCAGCTGTGGACAAATCTATAGGGACCACCAAACGCAGCAGCATTGCCCAAACATGAGTCAAGGAACATGAAAGGGACTGCAGACTAACTCAACCAGAGCAGTCAGCCAGAGCAGAGCACTTGATGAACCAACCTGGACACAGCATATTATTTGAGAACACAGAAATGCTGGAACACTCTATCATATCAATAGTACACAGAGAAGCCATTGAAATCCACAAACATGTGGAAAATTTCAACAGAAAGAAGGAAACTAGGAAAATGAACAAACTCTGGCTACCAGTATTAAAAAACTCTAAAATCAGAACAGTAAATAAGGAACAACACTGAAAACAGAGGAATTCCAGACATGAATCTGGAACACCTCCCAACAAAGGATTACCCAGGCCGGAAGCAACCAGGCCTTGAAGCCGCAGGGCCATCAAGGGCTAATCAAGGTGATTAATTACAACATTCACACTGGACTCCAACAGATAAGAGTTGTTTTTCCCACCCTGGACCTTCCACAGATATATAAACCTCCCTTGCCTAATTTCCAACATACCTCACAACCTCTGAGGATGCTTGCCATAGATGTGGATGAAATGTCAGGAGAGAATGCTTCTGGAACATGGCAATACAGCCCAAAAAACTCACAACAACCCAGTGATTCCGGCCATGAAAGCCTTCGACAATACATTATACTGAGTAAGTTTGATGAGAGTTCTTGAGGGATGGATGGTGTTTTGGAGAGTGTGTTGGAGAATTGCTGCTGTGAGTAGAGGTTGTGAAGTTTGTATATTTTGTATATATTGCTGCAACAAAGGAGAAAGAAAAGTATTCCCACTTATTTGGGAAAGAACAAAAGTCTCTGTGTGTGTTATTGTTCGCAAAAAAAATCACTACAACTGTCCCTTTGGATACCGGAACTGATAAAGTCACTTCTGCAAGAACAGGAGTTTTATGACTTCATAGAACCTCTAACAGACTGTCAAAAAGAAAATCAAGCCTGGACTCTCCCTAGGTCCCAAGGTAACTAAAATGACATATCATGAGAAAACATGACTCACTAGAAAAGACAATAATGTTTGGTAAGATAATAGGAAAAGATGAAGACCACATCCCAGATGGATAGATTCAATCAAGGAAACCACAGCCCCAAATCTGCAAGATCTGATCAGGGCTGCTGATGACAGCAGAACTTGAAGATCTCTCATTTGTAGCATTGTTCAAAGAAGAAAGCTGACTTGACAGCAGTTAATAACAAGAAGAAGAATAGATTTTAGAAGCTGTCGTCTGGGATCGGTGGAGAGCGGGGCAAAGTCAGCCATGTAGGTGACCTAATGGGAAGGGAATTTCCATTTACAAAGGTGTTGAACAAATAGGTCTGCCCTGTACTCAGTCAGACATAAACATGGACTCATGGGACACATTCGGGTATATATTGCCCATTCTTGATCTCATTTGAAATCAAATGAGCAGAAATGATCCACTGCACTTCCGTGTAAACATAGATAACCATCACTGGAAAGCAAGTGGACACTGCCAGAAGCCTGGGTGAGTTGTCATTATTGATGTACCAGGGAGAAAAGAGGCATATGTTTTTCTGGGGCATTTCCCTTCCACAGGATGGTGTCCTGTTGCACCACAAGTCCAGGAAGGGACCAACTGATGAAGTGCGTTATGACAGTAGAGCTGAAAGATTAGGCAAAGAGTATGCATCCCACCTGAAATCCTGTGGCTGCCTCCTGCAGAATTCTGGGGCTTGCAGTTTAGGTGAGGGGTCTTTAAAATGCTCAGCCAGAGGGGTCCTGGGCCTCACTAAACTACAAGCCCCAGAATTCTGCAGAAATAAGGCAACCACAGGTTTGCGATGAATCAAAGACTCCCCATGGGTGGCAGATAAGCCTGTGATGCTTCAATATAAACATGTCATGTATCCAGTTCATTTTTGGAAGCCATTCAGGAAATTAGTAGTAAGAATGAGTAGGATTTTTAAAATAAAAAAATAAAAATTCTCAAAGATAAGCATACATTTGATTTTTTAAAAATCAATATGAGAATAGGCAATACTGGGAGCATCACTCTTCTAGACAGAGTGCTCTAAGATCCCTTCTACACTGCCACATAATCCAGATTATAAAAGCAAATAATCCACATTATCTGCTTTGAACTGGATTATAGGAGTCTACACTGCCATATGTGGTGGCACAGTGGGTTAAACTGCTGAGCTGCTGAAGTTGCTGACCGAAAGGTCAGCGGTTCAAATCCGGGGAGCAGAGTGAGCTCCTGCTGTCAGCCCCAGCTTCTGCCAACCTAGCAGTTCAAAAACATTCAAATGCAAGTAGATCAATAGGTACCGCTCTGGCAGGAAGGTAACGGCACTCCAATCAGTCATGCCGGCCACATGACCTTGGAGGTGTTTACAGACAACGCTGGTTCTTCGGCTTAGAAATGGAGATGAGCACCAACCCCCAGAGTCGGACATGACTAGACTTAATGTCAGGGGGAAAACTTTACCTTTATCTTTACACTGCCATATAATCCAGTTCAAAGCAAATAATTTGGATTTTATATGGCAGTGTGATCAGCTTCATTAAAAGTCTTCTTTGAATCACTGTTCATTCAACCATGGCCCGTTCTACACAGCTGTATAAAATCTAGATTATCTGCTTTGAACTGGTTTATATGGCAGTGTAGATTCAGATAATCCAGTTTGAAGTAGAGAATGTGGATTATCTGTCTTGATATTCTGGATTATGTATTTGTGGTGCTTCTGATGCCTCCTTTTTTGTCCAACAGCTACATGGCAAGGAGCTACAACACGACATTTTTCCATACTGGAGAACAACTGGGGCCCCTTCCACACAGTTAAACAAAACCCTACACTATCTGTTTTGAACGGGAATATATGGTAGTGTGGACTCAGATAACCCAGTTCAATGCAGATATTGTAGGCTATTCTGCCCACATGTATCTTTAAAAATATGATAAGCAATTTAAAAAAAGAAACGTGAGAGGAAACAACAATGCTCCCTAAGCCATGAATATTTGTAGAGCATCTTGCATTTAGTACAAACTTATTTTGAGAATATTGCTTTGCACATATTATGGAAATGTAAGCTTCCTCAGTGGTGGCACCCCTTGCTCTGAAACTGTCTTCCTTTGGAAATTTCCGCTTTCAAGCAATTTCCCCAACCTCTTGCCATTTATGTGCAAGTTAAAAACTAATATTTTGGGGTGTAAGGAAATGTTTGTCTCCTTGTTGCTTACATTGTTGATGTTCTTGTGCTTCTGTTAGGTATGCAAGGCTTAGGGTTTTAGATATTTATCATGGACTTCCTGGAGGAAAGGGAAGATATAGAATTAAAATTTTAAAAATACTGTGCTTCCAATAACAAGCAGGAAGAAACCTACTTATGCACATCACAGGCTGTCTTTTCACCAGATAGGACGTCATCGCTATTATCAAAAAGCTAACATTTGCCAATATGTCTTTTGAGGACATGACCTGACCTTTGCTGCCTCACATTAAGAAGAGATGGTGTGATTCCATTTTCCCTGCCTGACATTGCTTTCTTGCCAGGTTAAATAGTAAACAACTGTGAGTATAGTACCTGTTGGTAGACTAAAAATAAACAAGTAAAATGGAAATACCAAAACCCTAAAGTCGAGATTAAGAAACTTTGCTTTTGAACTACTACATTTTATTGTTCTTTCTAGACCACTGCCATATACCTGTCTTTCTCAACCTGGATATTTTATACAACTACTACCAAATACAGCCAAAAGGATCAATAGTCATCATATATAAAGGGCAGCAGTTGTGCCTGCATGCCACACACACATGCAATTTCTTTCCGAGGCAAGTTCTCATTCTTACTCTAGAAGAGGCCCTCGGCTGGAGACAGGCGTGCACTTTCTGGGCCTGTACCCCCCTCCCCAACACACACTCTCTTTCCAAGGAAAGGCGACAAGTTTTCATTCTTACTCTAGAGGAGGTGCTCAGCTTTCCCGTTACATGCTCCTGAAGGTACCGAAAGTAATGAAAAAATGGATAAAATGAAGGAAAACGGTTTCGTACACAACTCTAATTGCTGAATTACCCAAATCTAATGCACACCCTAATATTGGCAAGGTATTTTAGCCAAAAAGGTGAGAATTATATTCAAGTAAATTGGTATATGTGCTACTAAAGAGGCCAGGTCCTTCACAACATGCGCCTTAATCATATCATGGAAATATTCATGAAATGGAGATGAGCACCGACCCCCAGAGTCAGACATGACTGAACTTAATGTCAAGGGGAAACCTTTACCTTTACCTTAACTGCTCCTCAGTAGCACAGACTATTTTTTATTGTCAGTGCCCAAAGTCTACTAGTAGGCAATAATTAATCCTTGTGAAGATATCAGAGATTACCGATTACCTCCCATTCTGTGAACTATTCTGCTGAGTTATCCAGAATGGGTGTGTGGTTTTTAATGTATCATTCATCACTGATGTGCTGCCAGGAAAAAAATAAATATCAAGCAACCCATCACAACACTTGTGTTTGCCCCAGGCAGTGTGTGGGGTGGTTAGTGCATGTGAACATGTGCGTGTAAATGAAAGGCAGAGAGAAATGAGAATACAATCGTCTTGCACCAGACAGGAAAGCAGAGCTAAGCCTAACCATGCTCAATGATAACTTCCCTTTAGCTTCTTCTTTGAAAACATTTTTTTTCTACCTGCCAGGTTTACTTCCAGCAATTCAACTGGCATCAGTGGTATTCTCTTCCACTCCAAACAGGATTTCCTGCCATTTAAAAAAAGCTAACAACCACAGGAGGAGTTCATGATTTAGACTATTAGGATGTTGAAACTGGAGTAGAGGGGTCATTCTCTCTCCTTTCACTGGGTAAATCCATGTTTCTATATGGATTTATGGATGGATGGATGGATGGATGGATTGATGGCTAGATAGATAGATAGATAGATAGATAGATAGATAGATAGATAGATAGATAGATAGATAGATAGATAGATAGATAGATAGATAGATCACTAACAAACATGCATGCCCTTAAGTGTAAAACTGCAAGTACCCATAGGACAGTGCATTCTGTACTGTACAGAACAAAAAACAACTTGCTAGCCTTCCTATGAGGAAGTATGAATCGCCCAGCTCAGATGGAAGACCAAGAGCATTGGATGAATTGCATGCCCTCCATCGAGTGAGATGTCACAGCAGGTGAGAGATTACAAAGCCACCATGTTCTTATTTTATGGAAGACAATTTTCTGCTTGAAGAACTAGAAGAGGACAGTACTTTGGTAGGGAGAGTAAGCTTTGCTGTCATCCAAAGCATATTTTTAAGCCATATTATTCCAAAATTTGCAGTATAGCAAGAGGCTTTTGAAATTCTTGTGCAAGGAGCTCTGTTGCTCATCAACTATAAATCCCTGGACTCTGTAAGTTCTGTTTTCATTTATACTGTGAGCCACTTTGAATCCTATTCAGAAGAAAAGAAATGCATAAATAATAATGCAACCATAGCTGTTAATGTGAAATCAAAGTGCAATTGTGCAGTGTGGGGAAAAAACAAAGTCTGGCTTGATGCTAAGCAGCCTAATGGACAGAGATCTGAGATTGTGAAATTGCCTATCCATTATTAGCACCAGGATAGCAGACGTAACAAGCACACAGTTTACTTGTCCATAGTCTCTGCCCATTTTTGGTAAATTAGATATATCTATATAGATATATATCTAGATATCTATATATGTATACATCATGCAACTTGATGAATCCAAGGCTGGAGTTAAAATTACTGGAAGAAACATTAACAACCTTAGATATGCAGATGATACCGCTTTGATGGCTGAAAGCGAGGAGAAGCTGAGGAGCCTTTTAACCAAGGTGAAAGAAGAAAGGGCAAAAGCTGGGTTGCAGTTAAATATCAAGAAAACCAAGATTATGGCAACCAGAGTGATTGATAACTGGCAAACAGAGGAAGAAAATGTGGAGGCAGTGGTAGACTTTGTGTTTCTAGGCGCGAAGATTACTGCAGACGCAGACTGCAGCCAGGAAATTAGAAGACATTTACTTCTTGGGAGGAGAACAATGATCAATTTCGATAAAATAGTGAAGAGCAGAGACATCACACTGTCAACGAAGGTCCACATAGTTAAAGTAATGGTATTTCCCATGGTAACCTATGGATGCGAGAGCTGGACCAGAAGGAAGGCTGAGCGAAGGAAGATAGACGCATTTGAACTGTGGTGTTGGAGGAAAATTCTGAGAGTGCCTTGGACTGCAAGAAGATCCAACAGTCCAGGAAATTATGCCCAACTGCTCACTGGAGGGAAGGATATTAGAGGCAAAGATGAAGTACTTTGGCCACATCATGAGAAGACAGGAAAGCTTGGAGAAGAGAATTATACTGGGGAAAATGGAAGGAAAAAAGACGAGAGGCCAACCAAGGACAAGATGGATGGATGGTATCCTTGAATTGACTGGCTTGACTTTGAAGGAGCTGGGAGCGGCAACGACCAACAGGGAGCTCTGGCGTGGGCTGGTCAATGAGGTCACGAAGAGTCAGAAGCAACTGAAGGAATAAACAACAACATATATGAATCTGTATGTCTGTCTGTGTATGTGTAACCTGGTCAGATTCCAAGTGCTCTGAGGATAAGGAAGGGGATGCTGGGATATAATCTGAATGCCCAAAATAGGATAGAAGTGGCCTGGAGAGAGTTGTTTTCAAATCTCCTGGCAGTTCCCATGAGACTGGAGAAAGCAATATCAATTCTCATGAGAACCTGCCAAAAGTGCAGTCTCAGAGAAAGGTGGGAGACAAATGTTTGTCCAGATCAAGGAGCTTGAAATTTCAGAGGCAGAGCGTACAACGGACAGACTCACTTTTCTCAGCAGCTTAGAGATAAGGAGAGGAAAAGTAGGTGTGTGAGAAATGATGTAATGGGAGGGATTGAGGTCTTTAAAGTGATTTCTGCTGGTACAATTCTTTGTGAGAGCAATATTGAATTCAAGGGGGAAACAGCTCTCAGTTCCTGTTCTTATGTTTTGTTTCATAGAACAATGGGCCTTTCTTCTTCTTCATTTGATTGACTAGCTTAATGATAAAAATTCAGTCTTAGATTTGTTGCCTGTGTTTTAAAAAATAATTGGGAAGAGAGACTTGTCCTCCTTGTGCAACTTGTTTTAACATTTGAAGAAATAATAAATGCAAATTAAAAATGTGTACGTGATATTACCTTAGTGACATTTTTCTAATCTTCTATGTACTTTCTCAGAGGATGGGTCCCAGAATTCCCCAGCTACCATGGTCAGTGACATTGTAACCTGGTAGTATCTGGGATATGTAATATTGGAGGTTCTGCCACTGCATATATTTGCCCATTAAAACACACATATACATCTGCATATTGAATCCCCATAATATCTTTGGTATTATTACTGGGGCAATTCGAGAAATTAATACGTTGTCTTTGAGATGTTTAGTATTCATGTAGGGTTTTGAGGTTGGTGATAACTACCGTCAGAAACTCCTTATCCACCCGCTACACCACCCCTACTAGAAGCCATCCCAACATTTATGTAATAAAGATATCAGTAACATACAAATGTCAGGCTTCAAATGGGGAACTCATCTCAATTCCCAAAAATTTGCTCCATGCTGGTGAGAAGGCGTTATTTCAATCTAAACTACAATCTAAACTACATAACAAGGCTGACTCAAATACAATTATGTTACACTTTATAATTTGAATATAATGGAATACTGAGGATTTAAAAAGACAGATACTTGGGACTGGGGGCAAAGGCTTTTTAAAACAAGGACTTTAAGAACACAATCTTTCTTGTGACAGACTCAGTTCCTTTAACTAATCTGTTCTCATTTTTCAAGATGGTGAAATTGCTTCACGTAATTGTCATCCCCTGTAGAGGTTAGGAAGGTTGCGTGACAGTCTACGCATATGTGTGGAATTCCACTCTGACAATGGAGAAATTGCCAGGGGTAGGTGAGCAGAGGAGGAGGAGAGACAAGTTTTACAGTAAGAATAGAATCCTGCATTGGAAGACACTCATGCAAAAGCCATTCCTAATTTCATTAAATTATATTACATTTCATAAAAAGATTTAGATTAAAGCATATTTAACAATAAAAGGTGCTATTGCATCCCATCTTTTTCATAATGAAGTTTTCGCTGTTTACCCTTGGAAAGCTCTTCTAAATATTGGTAATGTGTATGTGTGTGAATTCAAGTCACCTGTTGATCCCACAGATTTTATAGGGATTTCCTAAACAAGGAATACTCAGACCTAGTTTTGCTAGTTCCTGCCTCTAAAATGCAGTCCAAAACACTGGATTTGTGGGTACTTTTCCATCCAAGTACTAACCAGGGCAGACCCAGCTTAGCTTCCAAAATCAGATAGGATCTAGTGCAGTGGTTCTCAACCTGGGATCCCCAGATGTTTTTAGCCTTCAACTCCCAGAAATCCTAACAGCTGGTAAACTGGCTGGGATTTCTGGGAGTTGTAGGCCAAAAACATCTGCGGACCTCAGGTTGAGAACCACTGATCTAGTGCCATTGTGGTATTTCGCTCCTTAAATAATAGTAGACTCATTTAAATAGAAAGTTGCAAACATGACTAAGGAAGCTGTATATAAATATTCCCTTCTCCATCCTCAAAGATTTTAATAATATATGTAGCTATTCTCCATTCATCCACACAATTCTCCTTACGGTAAAAAGTTTTTGATCAGATGGACAAGACCAGTTCTTACTGGTGCCGGTTATTCCAACTTTGATAGGGATTCATTGCTGGTGAGCAAATTATTCCATCAGACTGAACATACCATTTAGATTCAAAACATCTCATGGTTTTAATAACACTATGTAACACAGTTTTTGTTCCTGGGTTATAAATGTCATTTCCTAATTGGTTCTATCATAAAAACATGGAAAAAGTTTATTCAACTGCAAAAACTTTATTTTTGCAGGACATCCTACAGCACATTTTGCTATAGTTTTTCGATGAATATCTTGTAGTCTCAACCAATTCAACATAGGTTGTGGCACAAAAATGAAGTTTCTAGAGTATAATTTTCAAAGTAGGTAAAGGTAAAGGTTTTCCCCTGACATTAAGTCCAGTCGTGTCCGACTCTGGGGGGTTGGTGCTCATCTCCATCTCTTGGCCGAAGAGCCAGCGTTGTCTGTAGACACCTCCGAAGTCATGTGGCTGGCATGACTGCATGGAGTGCCATTACCTTTCCGCAGGTGTTGTACCTATTGATCTACTCCCATTTGCATGTTTTCGAACTACAGGTTGGCAGAAGCTGGGGCTAACAGCGGGAGCTCACTCTGCTCCCCAGAGTCGAAATGCCAACCTTTCAGTCAGAAAGTTCAGCAGAAGTACTACACAATTAAACAGGAAATAATACTTTAAAAACAGGAACAGTTTTTTTTTTCAAATCTTGTTATCTAGTGTAATCCCATCAATTTCTTTCATTGTTCCTTGCTCATGGTAGATTATTAACTTTACACTCAACTTCTACCAAGATGTCTCTCCTTGACCCTCGGGATTTTCTGTATACAAAAGGATAAACACTCTTGTTACATTCCAAATAGATTACTGCAACACGCTCTACATGGGGTTGCCTTTGAAGACTGTTCGGAAGCTTCAATTAGTCCAATGGGCGGCAGCCAGATTGCTCACTGGAGCGGCATACAGGGAGCATACCACCCCGCTGTTACGTCATCTCCACTGCCTGTCAGTCTGCTACCAAGAACAATTCAAAGTGCTGGCTTTAGCCTATAAAGCCCTAAACGTTTCTGGCTCAGCTTACCTGTCTGAATGTATCTCCAACTATGATCTACCTCGAAGGTTAAGATTGTCAGGGAGGCTCTGGTCTCTATCCCACCACCCTCATACGCGCAATTGAAGAGGAGAGGCAGGGCCTTGTCAATGGTGGCCCCCGTCTGTGGAACTCCCTCCCTAATGAAATCATGTTGGCCCCCTCCCTCCTGTCCCGTAGGAAAAAAACTCATAACATGGCTCTGGGACCAAGCGTTTGAGCAGGATATGCAGCAATAATTAACAAGAATGATTTCTGTGATCGACAATGGACAGACTCTGGATTATGACATTGAAGTGGTGTAATTTTTTAAAATGATGTTTTATAATGGATATTTTTAACCAATTGTTTTAATTGTTCTTGTTATTATTGTTGTGTTGGCATCTAATTGTTGCCAGTTGTAAGGCTGCCCTGAGTCTTCCTCTGGAGGTGAGAAGGAAAAGGATATAAATGTATGAAATAATAATAATAATAATAATAATAATAATAATAATAATAATAATAATGTAAAGGTTCCCCCTGACATTAAGTTCAGTTGTGTCCGACGCTGGAGGTTGGTGCTCATCTCCATTTCTAAGCTGAAAAGCCGACATTGTCCGTAGACACCTTCAAGGTCATGTGGTAGGCATGACTGCATGGAACGCCATTACTTTTCCGCAGGTGTGGTACCTATTGATCTACTCACATTTGCATGTTTTCAAAATGCTAGGTTGGCAGAAGCTGGGGCTAATAGCAGGAGCTCACTCTGCTCCCCGGACTCGAACCTGCCAACCTTTCAGTTAGCAAGTTCAGCAGCTCAGTGATTTAACCTACTGCGCTATTGTGGGCTCCAATAATAATAATAATAATATATATATTCTGCCTCCATCTCCCTGAAGGGACTCAGGGTGACTTCCATGGAGACAAGCCCGATCCAACAAAAATTAAAACCAAACACAAATTAAAACATATCTCAATAATAATAATAACAATAATAAATCTGATGTAAATATTCAGTTTTGTTCACCTTTCCTAAGGAAATGCTAACTCTTTTAGAACAAGACCTCATATTCTCGTTTTCAGCCCTTAAACAAATGTAATCCAGCACAATCAAAGCTTACCTTTTTGATCTGATCTTCTTTTAGCTTTGTAAAATAGAAGGCTACCAAGTGTACAGCGAACATTTTCCCAGGTTCTTTGATGCAGACTGAATTAGTGTGTTGTAGAACTAATAACTCCTGGTCTTCTTCACTCAGTAAGATGGCTCTGACAGGATGCCTTCAGCAGCCGTGCCATTTCCCAAGCGATTTCTGAGAATCCCGTGGAGCAGCAACCCCTGAACCAAATCTATACAGTGTGATCGGTTCAATGATTAAACCTCAGCCGCCTGCTCTCCAGCCCGGCAGTCCCTCCCTCCACTTGGTACAGTCTCATACTGAGCAGGTGGCCAGCTGCCAAATGTGGAGAAAAGAAATGATTAGTTACTGGCCCAACTTTGGGTTTAAAAAAAAAAAACCTCTGAACAATCCAGTTGCTATGGTGCTTTCTTTGTGCAACCGAAGCCCAGCATGAATTTCCACATCATGGCACACTTCCAGTAGGGGAAAAAATGCTATAAAAACAACCCGCTTCAATAGGAATTATATCTCACTTACAGCTTTTACTTAGGGGATTATGGGAATGAGGGCACTTCTGTCTTCCCCTATTTTCTGGTTGCTACTGTAAGGCTCAACACGTCCTTCCATGTGTTTTCTCAGTCAAGGATGTCACACACACTCACACTTGCGCCTATTCCCCATGCATGTCCCATCTCACTGGCTCTTCACAATGGTTCTTTGCCCAATGCTACCACCACAAAGCAAATCCCTCACTTCAAAGCTTTCAGATCTCTCCACGAACTGTAAGTCCATACCACACACTTTTAGCAGTCTGATCCTTTCACTGCCCTGGCTCCAGACTATGAGATCCTAAGATCAGTAGTTTGTGGAGACACTTTAGGGTTCATACAGAGTGATTGCAAATGCCAGATTTTGTTCCTATTCATTCTGATTTTACATCGTGTTAGAATAAACAGACCTAGGAAGCTGGTGTTAAAAAAAATTCTGGCCACACTGGGCGCTGACCAAAAAACTTCTGTGATGAACGTACTATAAATGTGTTTAGATCTCCAAACCAAAGTCAGGAGGAACGCAAACAAATTTAGGGACTTTCTGGTCTTTTTAATCTGTCTGTCTGGATACATGCCCATTAGGGTCTTTGAGAACACTCCCCTGAATTGCATTCTTCAAACTTTCTGACAGAAAATTCTAAATATCTCATGAAACTACAAATCCCAGTATTCTCAGTAATGGAATAGCAGCAGTTAAATGGGATCATTGTGCAGTGCAGATGCACCCAGAATCAGGGAAGTGAAGTAATACAGAGGAAAATATTGTATACTCTCATTGTGCATAATAGTATGGAATAGCAATCAAATTCAGTGTGATTTATACCCAACCAGTTTGGTGGAGTGGTTAAAGCACTGGACAATGACTTTGCCAACTATTTCCAATCATGGAAACCCAATGGGTGACACATTCTCAGCCTCAGAACACCCTGTGATAAGTTTCCCTTAGTGTCATCATAAATTGGAAATAACTTGGGCCCCTTTTACATAGTCCTATATTACAGGATCTGACCCCAGGATTATCTTCTTTGAACTGGATTATATGAGTCTACACTGCCAATTAATCTGGGATAAGAAATTAATCTGGGATCAGATCCTGGGCAGTGTACATCCAGCCTTGAGGGCACAATACAAGGATTTATAGGTTTCGGAAACCTGGTGTTGAGCAGGGGTGGAGAACCTCATACTCTGGACCTGAATCTGGTCCTCTGGGATTCCTTAGACATCCCTACTCTCTTCATTGACACTGGTGGTTTTTTAGTTTCTATGCAAGGCTTTCCCCCCTGAGTCTAAAGGTCAAATACCTCCCCCAAGGCTTAGTTGGCAAAAATCTCTTTAATCCACTTCCCCTTATTTATTTACTTAAGAGAAGATATGTGTGATTACTTGCATTCAAACAATGACATGAAGTCAAAGTTCAAAAAAAAAAAAAGGAATGCTTGAAGATTCTGTTGTTCAAGTAGTTTCTGACTTACAGCGACCCTAAGGAGACCCTTTTAGGTTTTCTGAAACTGAGAATGTGCGACTTCTCCAAGGTTGCCCATGATCAAGTGGAGATTCAAACTCTGGAGTTGTAATCCAACACTCAAATCAGTACACCACATTGGAAACAAATATGTGCCCCTAAATCAAAACAGTGCGGAGAACTGTTTTAGATCATATTATCTGGAGCTACATGCATGATTCCCAAAATCTCATCTCAACGTATGGTGACCCTATGAATTTCATAGTCTTTTCTTAGGCGAGGAATGCTCCAAAACTAATTCCTTTCTCTGAAATATAGCTCAAAGCACTTAAGTTATAGTCCCAGCCTGCAACATAAATATGACACAATATGATCCTCACATCCTGGAATTACCATGGAAGTGTGGAACCATGGATAATGAACTCCATTGAAATTAATAACTTCTGGCAGAAGCATACCATAGAATTGTGTTGGAGAATCTAGAAAATGCCTAGAGGAACACCTCTCTAAGCATTGCTAGGCCCTCCAGCACGGCTTTTTGGAAACCTTCTGGTAGAAGCATACTATAAAATTATTCTGGAGGATCTAGCTATGCGACGATAGAACATCTCTCTAGGTCCTCCAGCATGACTCCTTGGTCAACCATAGAATTGCACAAGAACCCAAAACATGCATAGAGAAAACATAAATTTTCTGTTGTATGTAAATGAAACCTCAAGTACTGGTCCCACAGATAGAAATGTTGTACTGTTATAAAATGTTTTATAATAAACAGTTTGATGGCCTTTTGTAATATCTGCCAGAGGGGACTATCTTATTCCACCTCTCCCAGGCCAGCTCTAGGAGACAACAAACATTAATTCAAGCACAGAGAGTTGCAATGCAATGCAAACAAAGGTTTCACTCACACCATGTGATTCTGTACATCTCTCCTTGGTCCAAGATTCTCACTCTGTAGAAATC
This sequence comes from Anolis carolinensis, assembly GCF_035594765.1. NCBI lineage: Eukaryota > Metazoa > Chordata > Lepidosauria > Squamata > Anolidae > Anolis > Anolis carolinensis. Next base: position 221,139,158 of record NC_085843.1, on the reverse strand, counting down.
TAGGGCACACAAAATGGTCCTTACATTGCTTCAGAACAACATAGACATGGGCCAACTAGTCTCCCCCTTCTTTACACCTCAGTCAAAAAGCTTCTGCCATCCCCTTGCACATAAAAAGGAAAACAATGGACTAATTGTGTCCTGGTGACATCATTACTTACCCTCAATTAAAGAGCAGCAGTTACAGAGTACAATACAATAGTAATGCAATGACACACTATTCACATGAATCCTTGGAAGAATCGGGAGATGGAAGTTTCCCACCTTCCAAGCTATGACCTAGATATGGCCTAAGGTGGCTTGGAACAAGAGTAGCACCATCATCATGAAAATATACAGTGGAAATGAAGAGGAAGGTTCCCACACACAGATCTGGGTTAATGATGGCCCCTGACCTGAATCAATTGAAAAATACTGCAAAAACTGACCCTCGGTCTATTGACCTTGGCAACAGCCTGGCCAGCCTTACCATTGGCAATGAAGTGGCTGCTGTATCGGGGTATTGGGTGGCAACCTCTGCTTGATGGGGTTACACTCCCCTAAAGTTGCAGGTCCACAGTTTGGGTGTCCTCCTGGACTCAGCGCTGACACTTGAAGCTCAGGTGTCGGTGGTGGCTGGAAGGGCCTTTGCACAGTTAAAGCTTGTGCGCCAACTGCGACCATACCTCGAGAAGCCTGAATGCTGGGAGTTGCAGTTCAACATGTGGAGGGCTTTCCCACTTTTTTTTCAACGCTAGGACTGTAGGCTGACATGGGCGTAATTCTTACTGTGGGCAATCAGAACAGTTAATTTTAGTACTGGCAGAAAAGGCTTATAAAGCGTATATAGTTTAAGCAACAAGTTGATATATGTAGAATGGACTTTCATGAGTAAAAAACTTGGATAAGGTTTTGAAAATCTTTCCTAACAGTTTTTCTGTAGCAGTATCCTAACTATGTAACTCCCTTCCTTGAGAAATCAAGTTGGCTATAGCTCATTTGAGCTTTGTTGTTATTTGTTCAGTCACTTCTGACTCTTTGTGACCTCATGGACCTCACGGACCAGCCCACACCAGAGCTCCCTGTTGGCCGTGGCCACCCCCAGTTCCTTCAAGGTCAAGCCAGTCACTTCACGGATACCATCCATCCATCCATCCTTGGTCGGCCCCTCTTCCCTTTTCCTTCCATTTTCCCCAGTATCATTCTCTTCTCCAAGCTTTCCTGTCTTCTCATGATGTGGCCAAAGTACTTCATCTTTGCCTCTAATATCCTTCCTCTAGTGAGCAGTCAGGCTTTGTTTCCTGGAGTATGGACTGGTTGGATCTTCTTGCAGTCCAAGGCACTCTCAGAGTTTTAGATTGGCATTAAAACCAAAACTGTTTTGCCAAGCAACTAACGTGTTGCTTTTTAACACACTTTAAATCACATTCTGTCCTTGTTTTTGTATTGCAGTTGCAATTTGGTGATTTTTGTCCTATAGCTGTTTCAAAAGGTATATTGCTTTGATAACCCCAAAAGTAGTTTATAAAAACTTCCAAATCATAATATGTACTTCTTGGCTAGCCTTCTATACACATTTTGATGCATTTCACACACTGCCTCACATAGTAAACTCGTGGTCCAAAAACTCTTGTATTCTGTATTCCTCTCACACAACTACCTTACTGAAACCTACTGAATCTTAAATGGTGCAATTCAGGCTCCTAACAGAAGAATTTTGTTCTGTGCCAGCGAGCTCCAGAACAGTGTCACAGGGTATTCGTATAGTAATATGCCCTTTTCCGTGAGATCATGTGAAATTGGCATTCTTCGCCAAGTTAATTCAGTCCACACCATTAGGCTGGAGGAAAACGTTCCTCTAAATGAGCTTTCAAAATGGATGAACTAACTTCAGGGAGCTTACAACTGTTACTGTGGAGACACCATGGGAACATGCAAAGAATTAAAGAATATGCTGATCTCAGCAATATCCCAAAGAATGTCATAGAGTTAATACGGTATTTTTAATCCTTAAGACTTCAAGGATCAAAAATGTATTAACATTAACCCTTCAAAACTCACATTACACAGAATAGATTCCTGTACCTCCTGTGTGCTCAGGTGTTTCTGTGTCAAATTATTATGTGCCAGGAAATTCCATTTTCTTTATCTTTCTTTCTTTCTTTTCTTTTTTTTGGGGGGGAGGAGGGAAAGGACTAACTCCCAGAATATGTCAGCTAATATGACCATGAAGATCAGACGAGTTAGTCCTAGAAGTTGTAGTCCCAAAGGGAACCTTTCCCAGAGCAAATCATAGAATCATAGAGTTGAAAGAGACCTCACGGGCCATCCAGTCCAACCCCCTGCTAAGAAGCAGGAAGATGGCATTCAAAGCACCCCTGACAGATGGCCATCCAGCCTCTGCTTAAAAGCCTCCAAAGAAGGTGCCTCAACCACACTCCGGGGCAGAGAGTTCCACTGCCAAACCACTCTCACAGTCAGGAAATTTTTCCTAATGTTCAGGTGGAATCTCCTTTCCTGTAGTTTGAAGCCATTATTCTGCGTCCTAGCCTCCAGGGCAGCAGAAAACAAACTTTCTCCCTCCTCCCTATGACTTCCCCTCACATATTTATACATGGCTATCATGTCTCCTCTCAGCCTTCTCTTCTGCAGGCTGAACATAGCCAGCTCTTTAAGCCACTCCTCATAGGGCTTGTTCTCCAGACCCTTGATCATTTTAGTCACCCTTCTCTGGACACATTCCAGCTTGTCAACATCTCCCTTCAATTGTGGTGCCCAGAATTGGACACGGTATTCCAGGTGTGGTCTGACCAAGGCAGAATAGAGGGGCAGCATGACTTCCCTGGATCTAGACACTAGACTCCAATTGATGCTGGCCAAGATCCCATTGGCTTTTTTTGCCACCTCATCACATTGTTGGCTCATGTTTAACTTGTTGCCCAAGAGGACTCAAAGATCTTTTTCAAACATACTGCTGTCAAGCCAGGTGTCCCCCATTCTGTGTCTTTGAATTTTATTTTTTTCTGCCTAAGTGGAGTATCTTGCATTTGTCCCTGTTGAACTTCCTTTTGTTAGTTTCGGCCCATCACTCTAATCTGTTAAGATCATTTTGGAGTATTAGCTATCCCTCCCTGTTTGGTGTCATCTGCAAACTTGATGATCATGCCTTCCAACCCTTCATCTTAAGTCATTAATAAAGATGTTGAACAGTACCGGGCCCAGGACGGAGCCCTGCAGCACTCCACTCGTGACTTCTTTCCAAGATGAAGACGCATTGGTGAGCACCCTTTGGGTTCGTTCACTTGGCCAATTACAGATCCACCTAACTGTAGTTTTGCCTAGCCCATATTTAACTAGCTTGTTTGTCAGAAGGTGATGGGGGAGTCAATCAATCTTATTGAGAGCAATTATTAATTCACATAGTCATAACATAAGTTTTGATTTATGCATAGGAGGGGCTACAGGTTGTCCTGACCAGGGAGGATGCTTGAACAAGAAAGCTTTGCAAAACACATTAACCACTTCCTCACCTTGTATTTTTAGACATATGCCTATAAGGATATGAAATGCTGAAAATGGTACAAAACCAAAAAATATACTCCTTTTTTTCTTCTAAAGGTGCAATTATGTGGCCGTGGAGGCACAGAGGGTTAAACCATTAAGCTGCAGAACTTGCATACCAGAAGGCTGGCAGTTTAAATCCGCGGGCCGGGGTGAGCTCCCACAGTTAGCCCCAGCTTCGGCCAACCTAGCAGTTCAAAAACATGCAAATGTGAGTAGAGCAAGAGGTACCACTCCGGCGGGAAGGTAATGGCACTCCATACAGTCATATCAGCCACATGACCTAGGTGTCTACAGACAACGCCAGCTCTTCAGCTTAGAAATGGAGATGAGCAACGCTGTAATAACAGTGAGGCCGTGGACCATATTTTAATTCTTGGGGATCATTGGTGGTCCATGGTCCACAGGTTGGGAACCACTGGTAAAGGTCAATTCCCATGCCATCTGTCACACTGCACATAGCTATCTATCAACTGTAAAATGCTCTATCTCAGTCTCACCATATTTTATTTAAAAGCATACACCCAAGATACCTAGTGAACTGTATTACCAGCATTAAAAGCTACACTAATACAGATGGTAAACTCTTTTTGTTATTGTGATTTGCTTCCAAATCAGCCTCAATTTATGGTGATCTTATGGATGAGAGATCTCTAAGGACCCTGGTCAGCAAGTCTGGTTTTTCAAGATCAGGGCCATGCCTTCCTTAACTGAATCAACCAACCCCTGTAGCGCAGTCTCTCTCTTTTGTTCTTGGCCTCAGTTTCACTAAACATCTTCTTTTCCAATGGTTCATGTCATTTCATGTCCGCCCAAAAGACAATAGCCCCAGTTTAGTCATTTTGGCTGCCCTCTTCTCTTGTTGGAAAAACTTTATAATTCCTGCTGCCTTAAGAAAGCTCAGAGCATTCTTGAGGATCCACCTCATATTCTTTTTTTTAATTATTGCCACCTGGCAGCTGGTACAGGGTGACAAAGACAAGGACAAACAGACTGAAGGATAATTTTTATCCTAGAGCTGTGGCTATGTTGAAGTCTGTGACTTTGCACTGAAGTGGCACTGGGGGGCATGTGGTAGTGGTGGGGCTGTGGAGGGATAGGTGTGTTGTTTTGTGATGTCTGGGGGGGAAGGCAGGTGATTTTGTTGTACAATAGTACAATGACAAATAAGTCTATTCTATTCGAGTTGTCTGGAGAATTCAGACTTAATTTCTGGTCAGACCTATTTGACTTTTTGACAGTCCAGGATATCCATAAAACTCTCCTTCAACACATTTTTAATACATTCTCTTCCTGGTTAGCATGCTTCACTGTCCAGCTTTCATAACCATAGGAAATAGGAAATATTATACGTTCGGAAAATGGTTATGATAAGCAATTTCTCACTGGAATCAGTGCTGTACTACTCCACTCTATCAAACTTCTTTGAAGCAGAATCTTCCCCTCCTCTCTGTAACATATGACTGTCACAGCTACATGGATGTGGCCTTGTAGGTTTTCCTCACTGCTCTGGAGAGCAGGGATTGGGGGATTTCATTGCTAGCAAACGATATGAACATATACCTGTGAAAACTCTTACATCTGACTGGCGGTTTTCCATTAAATATTGTTGGCCACATTGAAAGAAATGCAGGGTCATTCAGAAATTTAAAGATCATTCAGAAATTTTAAAAAAAACACCTTCATTAAGTAGAACCTTGGCCTTTCCTCCACTACACTTTTCCTTTCAAAAGCGACAATAAACTTTCCTACTGTGCACGTTAATTCAACTATTCTGGCTCTAATTCAACAATATACAGCAAATTAATTGGCCAGTGTCGTAATCAGATTTCCTGTGAAGTAATATATTACAATTAATATTATATTAATCTGTTGAACTATGTACCTTGAAGAATGAGATGACTGACAAACTACATGTATTGTCAGGGAATCATGCCTGCACTTTGTGCCATGACTCACTGTGTGTTGACATATTTGACATTCAAAGGTTAAGTGCTGATTTATAATCTCTTTGAATCGAATGTATAGTTTGCAGAAGAATATTATTAATGGAATTGTAGCTGCTATAGCATTGATGCTCTCACTGTTTTTGCCCGATGCAAATGTGTAATCTGCATTTGCTTACTTTCATCTCTTGCAAGCCTTCCTGTTCCTCTTTCTAAGATTTGTAATTCGCACCACATTGCCTTTGTTACTGGAATAGAATACTACAGGTAGTGTAGAAAACAATAATTAATATATTTCAAATTCAGCTTTGTTTGTAGCATTGTTTGTAATGATAATTATTTTTCAAATCTACATGTACATGATAAAAAACATGACTTAAACGATTTTGATTTGGCAAAGAAATAACTACTTTCCCTTTTTCCCTTTGAATTTGCCTGGCCCTGTGTTTTCAGAAGAATCACTGGTGTCCCCATTGTGTTGAGCCAGCCACTCGTCCTCCAACTGTGTCAGCATCTCCTGGGTGAGGAGTCCTTGTTGTATTAGTCGAGCAGCCAGAGCACCCTTGATTCGACCCATCTGAACCTCTCCAGGCCTAGAGTTCATTGATTTAGATCCCCTTGCTCGTCGCTGCCCTTGGGTCTTCATGCCGCTAGGGAGAGGTGCTCTGGGCGCTTGTGGGAGATCTTCTGCATTTAACATCCCTTCAGTAATGGTCGCCCTCTGCAGAGGAAAATCATCTGGAACAGTAACAGTCCCAGAAGTGGCTTGTGAAGCCCTAATCAGCCTGGTAATGTTAAGCACTCCTATTTGTATAATGTCGTCCAGCTCCTTCTGAATGTCCCTCACAAGCGCAGCATCTGGAAACATATCCATGAACCGGTAGCTGCAAGAAAGCACAAAAGGATAGTCAAGAAGGCTTGAAGGGTTAACAGCACTCCCTATTTCTACAAAATATTAGATCATGCCTTCTATCAATTCTCTCACTTCTCTCATATTCAATTGTACCTTTTGTCAATTCTTTCACTTCAAGTGGCTTTGCTTCACTTTTGCATTAACTGGATATCCAACAAGGACAAAAGAAAATCCATAGACTGATGAAAGGAGTTGTTGTTGCACACTTTTAAGTCATTTCAAGTCATCACGGAATTTTCTTGGCAATATTTATTTAGGGTGTATGCCATTAATTCTAAGGTTGAGGAAGTATGATTTGCCCCAATCATTCAATGGCTGAGTAGTGATTTGAACCCTGGTTTCCAAGAATTCGAATTCAACGCTCAAACAACCACACCATGCTGGCTTTCCTGAGTAGTACTACTATATGGCTTACGGTCTCACATTTATCTCAACTGGGCCTCTGAAAACCTTGATATTATTGGAGGAGTGTTTCCAGCCACTGGCAAGATCTGCCTCCCTCCCAAAGAAAACACATAATTTCACACAGTTTGTTAAAGGCTTGATTAATTATTCCTTGTGTAATTGTCATGGTGAACCAGAGGAACAACTAGAACAGGGGAAAAGAAGAGACAGATCCCAAAAGTCCCCACATATGTGCCACCATCTCATCCCTTGAAATCACACTCAACATAACCTGGAAAAAAGCAGTGGCAAGATGGCTAAGAAGTCCCCAGAAAGTTGCACAAAGAGGGACAGTAAGATATCTACTGAGCAAGAGAAATGAAGAGGGGAATGAAAAATCCAGTGGAACCGGCTGACTTACTAGGGTAGTGGCAGGAAAAGTAGAAAAAGAGGAGAGAGAGAGAGAGAGAGAGAGAGAGAGAGAGAGAGAGAGAGAGAGAGAACATAACTCCATCCTCCTTTGACTATTGCTCCCAAATTGTATATTCGTACTTTTCTTTATAGAAAAAAACCCTCTTCTTGCAGCACACATATATCTGTGCAGTTTCAACTTAAAGCTGATCCAAGCATGCAGATTCTAAAACAACTGAGTCCTCCTGGGACCTCCTCAAAACCTATGGATTCACAAGTTTCAGAATGTTCCACATAATTTTTTTTCTAACTTTGGACATTTAACATGTAAGAGATTTACTGGGCAAGTCTAATGGAAGACAGCCCACCATAGCTCAGGGAATGCTGTGAAGGAAGGCTGCAGATGACAATAATATAATTAAAACAAAGGCTTGTCTGTGTGAAAGACAGATAGGATTCAGATTAGACAGAAATAGGAAAGAGCTAGAATAGAGATAAGTGAGCAATAGAAATTTGGAGTTCCTTTTCCTGTTAGCAAAAAAAAAAAAGAATTTAATATTCACAGACTCTGTATCCACAGATTCCCCCATTCACGATTTTAATAACAAACAGCCAGATCTATTTTCTTCTTTTTCCTCTAAGAAATAAGTCCTGCTGTATCCAGAAAGGATTATTACAAAATACAGCCAGTCACAGGCTTACAAACAAGATATGTTCTGTAGGTTAGTTCTTAAGTTGAATCTGTATGTAAATCGGAACAGGTACAAATGTGTGTTATCAAAGGCTTTCATGGCCGGGATCACAGGGTTGTTGTTTGTTTTTCGGGCTGTATGACCATATTCCAGAAGTATTCTCTCCTGAAGTTTCGCCCACATCTATGGCAAGCATCCTCAGAGGTTGTGAGGTACCTCACAACCTCTGAGGATGCCTGCCATAGATGTCAGCGAAACGTCAGGAAAGAATACTTCTGGAACATGGCCATACAGCCCGAAAAACAAACAACAACCCAGGTACAAATTTGATTGATTTGGATTGATTATGTTCTATTTAACTATTTGAATATCTTGTTTTGTTGTTATAAGTTGTTATATTGTTTTGTTTGTTTGTTTTAGTTTGGTTGTTTATTGCTTTTGGTTCATCTTTGGCATTGAATGTTTGGCATTTTTCTGTTGGAAGCCGCCCTGAGTCCCTTTGGGGAGATACGACGGGTTACAAATACAATTGTTGTTGTTGTTGTTGTTGTTGTTAGACATTCAGTGAGAGGAAAGAGCTGACTATGGTTTTTAGGGAGCTATGACTGATTGAAAGTTCGAGTGTTAATACTTTAATTGCATATGATTTAATAAACTTATACCTGGTTGTTTGTTTATACCACTGCCTGTTTGATGGCAGTGGGTAACACTAGCCACAGTGAACTGGCCACCACAGCACAACCACAGGCCCAGATATAAGGGGTCACCCAAGGCCCAAGTACCCAAACAATAAAGGGATTAAAAAGGTTAAGGTTTTCCCCTGACGTTAAGTCCAGTTGTGACCGACTCTGGGGGTTGGTGCTCATCTCCATTTCTAAGACGAAGAGCCGGCGTTGTCCGTAGACACCTCCAAGGTCATGTGGCCGGCATGACTGCATGGGCGCCATTACTTTCCCGCCGGAGTGGTACCTATTGATCTACTCACATTTGCATGTTTTTGAACTGCTAGGTTGGTAGGAGCTGGGGCTAACAGCAGGCGCTCATTCCGCTCCCCAGGATTTGAACCTAGGACCTTTCGGTCTGCAAGTTCAGAAGCTCAGCTCTTTAACACACTGCGCCACCACCAGGGGATTAAAGTGGATTAAGTGGGGAGAAAGGGCAGAGTAACTGGATTACTAAAGTTGGAAGTGCAGGATCAGTCTGGAAAGATCTGTCACATAACCCATCAAATGGGAGATAAAATTAAATAACACCTCCTCCTGGTATGCTTTCCATCAGGAGAGAAAGAAACTTTCATGCAAGACTTCTTTGCAGCCTTCTCAAAGTCCTGTGAGAGAATTGCAGTATGCTATAAAGGTGCTGCTAAGAGCAGCAGAGTCCATTGTTCCTAATCTCTCTACGTTAAGGCAAGAAGAAAGGTGGCTCTGATACCTCAGCCAAAGATAGAGATCAAGGACGTCATGAACCGCTTCTAGATGTACAAGGTCCTTTATGTTCCTGGGTGGGGTCAGGGGCCAATGAATATGCCGACACAGCCAGTCAAACGTCAGAGGTTCATTTCTGCTGAACTGCCGGGCAAACTAGAAAATGAAGAAACATGTTAAGCAATCAACGTTCCTGCAGGAATAATACTACTGTTAATCTCCACACTGTCCACTATGCTTTACAACCTTTTCCCCACTTCCCAAGCACAAGTAGTAAAGCAATTTCAGTAATTTATAAGAGTTTCACAATGCTTTGAAGTTCAATCCAGAAGCGGAGATATTGCAATAAGCAACACATTTATTTATTTTTTTAAAAACATGGGCACACAGCAAAATATCTAAAGGTCCTCTGCTTGAGAGCTGAAAAGAAGAATGAGTCCGAACCAAAGAAAGTTCTAATATTTTCATAGGTATGAAATAATCTTCCTTTTTTGCCCTCCAGCAAAATGTCCAGCAAAATTGAGTTTTTGGGGAAACTATCAGCAAAATATCAAAAGGTCCTCTGCTTGAGAGTTGGAAAGAAGAATGAAGAAAGGACTTCCTCAAAATGTCTCATGTTCTGGAACTCAGCTACTGAATGAGACGCCTCCCCTCCTTAAACCTCATTAGTAGGGCTTTATCTGGGCCTTTCAAACAATAGCCAAACTGGTTGATTAACAGAGCTGGCCCTCGGCCAACCATCCACTTCCCTTTGCTCTGCAAAGATGAGAGGGAGGGAAGGTCAAACTCCTATGATCTCTCCAGGAATTTCTCTCCTCATTACGCACAAGGACCATAGCAAATCTCTCACCCAGCTAGGGACAGGAAGTGCTATTGATTCATTTGAATATTTATACCCTGCTTCTAAGTCAAAGATCTCAACATACCAAAAGAAAAATACATTTGAACAGTGTAAAACATTTTAGAATACTATCAATAATAGACAAAATGAATATCAAGTAAGATGACAAACTAAATCTCTTTAAAACTCATTAGAAGACAAGTTTAAACCACATACATGTGCAAATTTGGATGAAATCAATTAGGCCTCAAAAGTGCTAGTAAAAAGCCATGCTTTTACTTAGCATGAGAATTAAGCCAGTGGTCATGCCAATCAGGCAAATAGGAAGGTATTTCATGGCTGGAATCACTGGGTGGCTGTGAGTCTTTTGGGCTGTATGGCCATGTTCCAGAAGCTTCCTCTCCTGACGTTTCGCCCACATCTGTGGCAGGCATCCTCAAAGATTATGAGGTATGTTGGAAACTAGGCAAGGGAGGTTTATATATCGGTGTAAGGTCCAGGGTGGGAGAAAGAGCAACACTCTGAAAATAGAGAAATTCCAGACATGAAACAATCAGGGACAGCTAACACCTCCAAACAAAGGATTCTCCCAAACAGGAAAAGGCCAGGCCTTGAGGCCACAGGGCCATCAAATGCTAATCATGGTGTTTAATTACAATATCCACACCTAGAGGAGAACCCTTAGAGTACAACTCAACCTATTCCCATAAAATGTACACAGATTCAGACATACAAATACATGTCAGGGATCATGACAGAGATGTGAGTCCTTTACCTTTAAGAGCGAGGTACACACATAGGGCTGCTTTTTGTTGATGGGTGCTGTGCAAAACACATACCGCGCTCTCAGGTTCAGGGGAATGTGCTGGATCATGTCAGCGAGAAATTTGAAGTCATCAACATTGCACACAAAATAGAGGCCATCAACTTGGGAGAGGCTCACAAAAATATCCTAATTTAAAAGACAAATATTCTTTATTAAATATATCATCCAGGCTGTTTCCAATTATGTACATATTGTGTGTGCAATACAAGTGAATTTCTGACAAATTTCACACTGTGTACCTAGCAAATTTGAAAATGTCTCCACAGCTCCTCTGCAGTCCATCTTAACTGCAGCACTGCCAAATTATGAGTTAATTGTGTCACTGAATTTCAGCAGCAAACAAAAAAAATGTTTTAAGCAATCAAGGCATTATTGTTTTAAAGTAATGGTTCTCAACCTGTGGTCCCCAGATGTTTTGGCCTTCAACTCCCAGAAATCCTAACAGCTGGTAAACTGGCTGGGATTTCTGGGAGTTGGAGGCCAAAACACTTGGGGACCCACAGGTTGAGAACCACTGTTTCCAAGCACCACAAAAGAGTTTATTTTGTTCCCTTTTGGGGGGCAATTTGACTCCAAAATTTGTCAGCAAATCATGAAAAAACTTTCTTTAAAAAGGTCTTGCTTGCTTATTTTAAAGGCCTTTTACTAGTTTGCTGATACATTTCAATTATACAGACTTGAGGGCCATAATCTAGTTTGGAATGCACAAGGCCTGCCCATTCCTGTTCTAAGTAAACAGATGAAGAATATAGGCAATATTGTACATTGAGCCCTTGTTATTTGTTGGGATTTGGTTCTAGGATCTTCTGTGGATAGTAACATTCTGTTACATACAATGGTGAAGTAACATGATGTTCCTTATATAAAATGGCAAAATTAAGGGTTACTTTTTGGAGAACATTTTGGAATATTTTAAAGCTATGGATAGTGAAATCCATGGATACAGAATCCAAGGATATGGAGATCTTACTGCATTATTCAAAAGAATAATTTACACAGAAGCAAACGACGGCTAGCATTTTTCTTGACCAAATTCTCACAGCCCAGCCAGTTAATCAAGGCCTCAGAACTTTCAAAAGCTTTGCCATTTATCAGATACAGAAACAAAAACTGCAAATCTAATTTGTGTAGATTGTTTCTGCATGAAACAGATGTTCAGGATATTATTATTATTATTATTAATAATAATAATAATAATAATAATGGTTTTATTCTTGTATTGTGCCACCATCTCTACGAAGGGACTCAGGGAGGCTTACACAAGGCACAAGATGCCTAAAAAGCAGAACATAAATAAACACAATACAAAATACAATTGAATAAAATATATAAGCATGTAAATAACAACTTAAAACTCAGATTAAAATAACAGTGTGGCCTCCCTAGAGCAATGCAAGATGTGAATTACACTGAAGTTCAACAGCCTTTCTGATTCTTACTATTAGATTTGAGAGGGTGGCATCAGGAAGGTGATATGCAAACATTTCAATCTGCTCAGCAGTGGGATGCAAGCCTGCAGTCTGGAAAGAGAAGAAGAATGTTTAATTTTTCACCACAATTATGTATAAGCATGAGACCATATAACCCAAACGTGTTGGAAATAATGTGATCCAGGATGCTCATAACATATACAATATTTACAGTCACTATCAAGAGAACCAGCTTGAAGACTGTATTCTTTGTTTACAAACCTGACCACTTGAAATAAAATAGGCAGCAAGGATACCTTTCATTTGGGCAAAGACTTTGTACTCAGCTCATTGAAACTGCTAATGCATGTTCTGCAAATATTCTAAATTTCTGACAAACAAGATTAATTTAGAAGCTATTTCTACAAGTGAGCCAACATATGAAAGTCTTTTCCAGTTTGATGCCTCAGGTGCCCTAGAGTCTAGGGCCTAGACCAAGCCTGACATCTGTAGCCCTCCAGGTGTTTGGGACTCCGACTCCCAGAAATCTTAGCCAGCTTGTCCAATGGTCAGAAATTCTGGGGGATGAAGTCTAAAACATCTGGAGAGCCACAGGTTGTGCAGGCCTAGCCTAGACAATAATACCCAGTCTTGAACACTATGGCAGATGGTCAGGAATGTAGTGTTTTAGTTGTAGAGATCGGAAAGCCTTGATGAGTGCCCCAATCACCAAGGTTATTCAAAATGCATATCTGCAATGTCAGACTGTGACTTAGTAGATCACCTCTCCTGCTTGCAGAAGTTTCCAAATTCAGGCTCTGACACCTCCAGCAGCCAGTAATGGGAAACCCCGAAGCCTGAGACCCAGGAAAACTGCTGTCAGTTGAAGGAGACAATTCTGTCTTAGATGAATACCTGGAACAATCAGTAGAACCCTAGGCAGAAAAACTAATAATGAGGGATGGTAGTAATTTAAGTCCACAACATCTGGAAAGCCAAAGTGGCCCACCTATGTAGTAGAAAATAGCTTCTGATGTTACCTAAGTCAAGGTAATGTGATCTAACACAGCTCTAGCATCAAGTTTATAATACTTAAGATCCTACCAGTATGGGATCCACTGATTTACTCAAAATTTCCTTCAGCAAAGGAAGGTCATCTCGATGCATAGTAGTAACTTCCCCCTCTTTGAAAACAGTACTAAATCTTCCAGCTCGGCCTGAAATTTGTAGTGCTTGTGAAGTTGTAATTGTATCCATTTCTTTTTCACCCTTCTCATTCACAGTCGGCTTCACCAAGGAGTTAAAAATGATCCTTTTAATGCTCCTAGAACAAAAGCACAGATGACGGATTGATGACAGAGAAAACTGCTACATATGTTACATCAGATCACAGTTTCTTCAGAAGACCCTACTCATGCCAGCCCAAAACACAATTAGAAGTCCAAATATAGGTCAGGAAAGGTGCTAGATGCCCAATGCTGAAAGCTCTCTAGAAACTCTCAAGTGATGAACATAAGCAGTTAACAACTAGAGCTTGGAGGTAATGTGTTAAATAATGTTGCTCATTGTTTTGTTTCAATGACAAGGGCCAACAATATAAACCCAATGGTCTCCGAAATTCCAGAATTGGAAAGACAAAGTGTGAAAGACCAAAGCCTGATGGCCTTCATTAACATGAAGGCAGACTATTTGAACAGTTGTAGCTTACCAACCTAAAAGTATGTGTATCAGTTGAACTTGGCTTATAAAAGGGGCACATGTTTTGAAATGCCCTTCTTATGTTTAAAAACTAAATATCAGTGTATGCATTTGTGTGCATTTAAATCATTTCCAACTTATGGCAATCTTAAGGTGAACCCATCATGGGGGTTTCTTGGCAAAGCCACTGAGAGAATATGAGTTGCCCAAGTTTTCCCAGTGGATATGTTTCATGGTAAAGAGGGGAATTAAACTCTGGCCTCCTAAAGTCCCAGCCCAAACTCAAACCAGTACATCACACTGGCTCATGGAAAGCATACCATTTAAAAAAATATTCTGGAAAAGCTAAGGACCACCATCACCTGCACCTCATTGAGATATAAAATTTAATAAATCAGTATACTTACAAATTGAGGCCCATCCCAATTGCATCTGTAGCAACCATGATTTTACATGGATCACCAGGATCATTGAATTTCTTTGCCTGGGTAAGTTTTGTACCTGAAATAAACAAAAGCATAGACTGTGTCCCAAATATAGATACAATTCTATTCTTTGGTTTTACATTAGCTTGAAATGAAAGCATCACTTTTTTTATTCCCATTCACAGTGGCATTTTCCAGTGAACTGCATTAAATATAGACTCAAGAACTGCTCAAGACCATTTCAGAAACATCGTTGGCTCACTGAGATTCCTTTGGCAACATGCAGCCTGTGCTCAGCGCTATTTGAGTAAACTAATGGATTAATATGGAGTTGTCCATTTACAGTACAACTGCTTTGTATATGGATCTGATAGCCACAGTTTTACTTATCCACATTCCTGAAAATATTCCCCCCAGAAGTGTTTGTGGGTCTGTCTAGATCCTCCAGTGCAATATATGGTATGTTTCCAGGCCAAGTAGTCAAAATATAGGGCTCACTATTTCAGGCACCCACCCAGGTCTTGGAATATATCCTCCATAGATATGCGGATTGTAATGTATGCGGATTGTAATGTATCATCACACAAATTTCCCATTACAGCAGAAGGTTGAGAAAATACTATAGAGGCTGTGTATATACTTTCTTACTTGGACTTGCAAGTTCACACCATGTTTTGATTTCCAGGACAAACTCCAAGGAAAAAGGAACTCAATAAACATGAGAAAGAACTTCCTGTTATCACAGGTTGTCTTTGAAGCTACTCTCCTTTGTTAAAGGTTTCTAAGTAGAGAGCTGATTTTCTCCAATAAGGAACACTAATTTCCTGCATCAATAGGGGTTCTGTGTGTGTGTGTGTGTGTGTGTGTGTGTGTGTGTAAGCTATTCACAAAAAGTGATCCCTAGATCAGTGGTTCTCAACCTGAGGTCCCCAGATGTTTTTGGCCTTCAACTCCCAGAAATCCTAACAGCTGGTAAACTGGCTGGGATTTCTGGGAGTTGTAGGCCAAAAACATCTGGGGACCTCGGGTTGAGAACCACTGGCCTAGATTAATATTTCTGCTGACTTTCCATCTTACAAAACACCTGTGTTCCCTCGCACTGCTCACAATAGTTTAAAATGTGCAAAAAAAAAAAAACCAGAAAGTATTTTCTCAGGAAATACAAACTTAGAAACAACACCATAGACATAGTGACCTCCACATCATTCGACGATATTAATGTGGTTTGGCTACATATCACCACTATACAAGCAACTCTTTATTATGAATTAAGTGAGCAAAACAGATTTAAAAGTTGTTTTTCACAAAACATGACAAGACAGATAGATGCCTAACCCAAAACCAAATCACAGGAAATGTTAACAGAGTAATCGTAACAGTTTGTTTCATACTAATTCAATAGCTAGAAACCAAGGATATACAGTGGTCCCTCTCAATCTGCAGCATCCAGACCTGTGATTTCTAGTGACCGTGAATGGTCACATTCCATATTAATAAACAGAGGTGATGCACATTCACGTGACCACAAATTAATAATATGAGGCACAATGGTCTGTGTTTTGCGTATCCATGTCAGATACTGGCAATTAATCCGAATGGGTAATGCAGGCTACCGTAACAGTCACTTTTTTCAGAAGTTGATAGCCAGGTCTCACAGACCCCCCCCCCCCCCCAATCAATTGCATTTGAGAATATTTACCAGGGGGCAGACTTCCATAGATGACAGCACATTCCAGGCCCCTTGCTTCAATCTGCCGACTCACTGAATAAATGTCGTTTTTACTGAAACAGACAATGCAGTCTCCAGGACAAAGTTTATCTAGAGATTCAAGTGCCTCATCCAGCACCTTGATAGGGGTCAGTCTCTTGTAGTTTCTCACCTAGAGACAGACAGCAATTGTAACACAACAGTCATCAACAAAGAAATCTTTGAGAGCAATTAAGCATCCATATTGGCTTAACAAGGCCTTGAATGTGTGCAATAACTCCAACGATGGAATTGAACCAAACTTGGCACACAG
Source organism: Anolis carolinensis (assembly GCF_035594765.1). Lineage (NCBI taxonomy): Eukaryota > Metazoa > Chordata > Lepidosauria > Squamata > Anolidae > Anolis > Anolis carolinensis. The sequence continues at coordinate 221,122,628 of NC_085843.1, read as the reverse complement.
ACCTCCCATGGCCAAGAGAAAATACTAGAAGGGCTTGGTGGGCACTGATCTTGAGTTTTGGGAGTTGTAGTTCATCTACATCCAGAGAGCACTGTGAACTCAAACAATGATAGATCTGGAACAAATTTGGCATGCATACTCAATATGCCCAAATGTAAACAATGGTGGAGTTTAGGGAAAATAGACCTTGACATTTGGGAGTTGTAGTTGCTAGGATTTATAGTTCACCTACAATCAAAGAGCTCCTTGAACGCCACCAATGATCGAATTGGGCAAACTGGGCTTTTGGTGGGAGGATTTGCCATCTGTTTCCAAAAAGGAAGAGAAAGACAGGTTGAGAGATCTTCAGCATTCTCTGCCAAAGGGGTTCCTAACACTATCTGAAATATGTTTCTGATGGGTCTTTGGCGACCCCTCTGACACCCCCTTGCGACTCTACTGTATGTACTTTATCTAGATCACATAGTTCTGGAAAAAGCAAATATGGGAAGGAAATAGGGTCCTAAAATTGTGCAATGGCGTTTTCTTTTCAAAGTTTTCTGGAAGCAGGAACCAACTGAAGTCAAATTCTGCACTGCAATGAATTCTGTGATATGGAGGGGGGGATTACTGTGAGGATGAAATATTACAAAATAGACACTTGTCTCTGACACAGCTGACACAGAGAATGGGTTGGATTTCACATAAAAAGAGTGACAGCAAGGGCTGTAACAGGATAGTCAGTCAGAGATGAGACTGGTTTTGGGGACCGCTGAATAAACAGAATGTTCAGAGGTCAACAGGTTGTCTTCTTGTTTAATAAATATCTGTGTGTTTTTTTTTAAACTGTCTTTATCAGTCTAATTTCAGCCTGTTAATCAGGTCATGCCCACCACAAGGAAGCCCATCCATAGGGGGAAAGGGCAGAGTGAGCAACAGAAGTGCAAGGGCTGGGACTGCAGGATCAGCCTGGAAAAAAAGGCCAAGTGTCTTCTCATCCTGCTCCGGAGCTTCCTAGAGGACTCCCAGCAGTCGTTACTGTGTATTTTAAAGTTGTTTCTGACCTATGGCACACCTATCGCTGAATTTTCTTGACAAGATTTGTTTAGAAGGGTTTTTCCTTCCCCTTCCTCTGAAACTGAGAGAGTCTGACTTGTCTCTCACAGTGGGTTTCTATAGCTAAATGGAGATTCAAATCCTGGCCTCCAGAGTCATCGCTGAATACTCAAATCACTACACAATGATGATTTTATGAGGGCAACATATCCCTATCCACAAAAAACAATATATTTGACATGATAGGCATTTTCCCTCTAATCCAGAAGGAAACCTAAGAGTACAAATTAGGGGGCTTCCACTACAAAAACACTAGTTGCAGGTAATATAGCCATGCCAAAACATCACTTACGAAGGTCAGACCTTAAAAAATTAACTCCTAATATAAAAATAGTGATTTTAACCAACAGGAACTCATGAATATTTTAAATAAAAGGCATGAACATATAAGAGCAAAGTTGTGAAACATACCTCCACCTCCTCCCCTGTAGTATACATCAGTTCTGTCACCAAATTAATAGCAGCAGCTTCACCGCAAACATGGATTTCTTCTGCACATAGTCCTGAACATATCCATACATACAGGAAAGAAAAGAATTTCAAACTGTTGTCCAATGCAAACCCATAATTAACATAAGTCCTTTCAAAATGGTGCATAGCGACTGGAGTTTCAGAGAAAATTAATATTCAGGGTATTAATATCAGTATAATAGAATAGCTACGCAATACACATTTAATGGAAGCCATACAAGCCTATGCCTCTGGATAAGACGTTTCAGAAATAGCAAACTCACATAAGACATACCCAGGAGAGCTCGTGTCCAGGCCCAACCTCGAGAAGGATCTTTAATCATCTGAATTTCATCAATCACAGCCACTTCATCTGGAAAAAAACACATAGTGGGATATGCAGTGAAAGACATATAGAATATAAAGGCACAATGTAACAGTGATTCTTTAGTATGAGCTCTTCAAAGTGGTCATTCATTTTAAAAGTGTTTCCAAGTTCTGATTTTTCCAGATTGTCAATACATCATAACCAGTGCTCGGAAAAGTTGGGCATCCCTTATTCTGAATGCCAAGATACTCCAAATCCAAAACTGTCCATGTTGATGGCTAAGATAGTGACATCTTTGCTTCCTGGTAGTTAAATGTATACAGATTTTATTTCATAGACAAAACTATTAAGAATACTGTTTATGAAATTATTTTCAGGGTATGTGTATAAGATATACATGAAAAATACATAACTGTTATTTTATATTTTAAACAAAAATTTATTGTGTAAAGGTGGTATACAGAACGAAAAGGCAAGAAAGAAAGTTCCAATACACATAATACAGATACATCTGTCCACCAAACCCAACCCCCTTCCCCCACCCGTAAACCACCACCCTCTCACTCAGTGTAAAACTAATATCTCATAAAAACTGAGCCTTATCTTTATATTAATAAATTCCTGTTTAAGCTACTTTAAAGTCTACATTTGTCTTCCTTTCTGAATATTCAAATGCAGGCCTCCATTTTCTAAGAAATATTTCATTATTTCCTCCCCGAATACCATTGGATGTGTCTCTTAGGTTTATTTTGTGAAAGAATTAGTAAAGAAGATGTAGAAATCTGTCACTACAGTTTTGTTGCTGCAAGATTAATAATAGCAAAATCATGGAAGGGGGGGAAAGAGTTACTTATAAAGGACTGGATAGGAAAATTATTAGACTATATTCAAATGGCCAAGCTCTCCAAAATATATAATATTTGTTTAGACTTGGCTTTGAGCTCCAATATATTTCATTATGTACATATAATGAAATATGTACATAAATGCAAATACAGATATTTCAAAAAAATCTGAAATCCCAAGTATTTTCAAATAAGGAATACTCAACTTATACACTCCCCCAAGGTTTGCATCTAGCAAAACCAGGAACAGGTTTTAAGTTAAAATATTCCTCAAATTTAAAAAAAAATCAAATATGACTATAGTTCAAAAATCTTGAAAAACATTTCAAACCTAAAAAGAGCATACATACAGGGTGTATTGACACTGCACATTTCAATGGTACAAGCAACGTGGGCAGCTGGTCGACCTTCAGGATCAACTAAGACACGTTCTTCTCCAGTCACCAAGTCACAGGGCACATTCTGCAAAGAAGAAAAAGGCAGTCGATACAAACAAAATGATGGTCAGAAAGTGTCATCTCAAGATACTACACTGAAAACTTTGAGGGGACAACATATAAGCAAACAAAACAAAAAACTCCCAGCATTCCAATTTGCTTTTCACAATAGATCGGAAGAGAATGGAAACTATATTCTTCGGGCAGATGGGAAGGAAATCCAATTTCTGTAAGGAAGACAGAAACATGGGAGCTTTCTATCAAGTACTCAAAATCTTTTTTCTCCTTTAGTTAACACTTTCTGAGGGGCTTATCAGGTGATGGAATACACACATTATAGGTGGAATCCAGATTAATACCAACCACTGACAGAAGACTATTATCAGGGGCAAGTCAGAAGCGACTGAAAAAATAAACAACAAGGAAAAGGCCTTAGTTATAGCCATTTCCTATTTTAATGATAGCCCCTTCAAATCTTCCCTAGAGGCTTTTGGAAAACTGGCCGTTGATAGAAATGAAATGAAAGTGTTGGAAACTGCAACCCTCCTTCTTCCACTCTTGGAAGTCTTCTCTAAGAAAATGGCATCGGATGGATCCTATTGTATCTTTCTACAGAATGACCCAACTACGGGTTTTTTTCTTCCTCAGAGCATTCCTTCAAGAGCTTCTTTCACACCAGATTCAGCTCCCCTCATTCTCCCCAGTCAGCAACCCAGAATCTTAGGATTTCCAGGCTGACTTCCGAGAGATAAAGATAAATATCCAGTCTGGCTTTTGAGAGATGTCAAAAGTAAATTCCCAAATATAGTTGAAACATTAAAACTCTTAAGAATGTATATTCTAAAGCACATTTCCTTTAGATTCAACAAGTAATATCGAATTTGTTTCACTTCCATGGAAATCTATCTTAAATATGGGCTGATCTAACTCAATATTACCTACAGCAGTGGTTCTCAACCTGTGGGTCCCCAGATGTTTTGGCCTTCAACTCCCAGAAATCCTAACAGCTGGTAAACTGGCTGGGATTTCTGGGCGTTGCAGACAAAACACCTGGGGACCCACAGGTTGAGAACCACTGACCTACAGGGTGATAGATGAGGCTCTTCCCAGAGCTGACTGGGAAATGCACCAAGAAAATTAAGAGTTTTTGGATATACTATTGAACTGTAGCCCTTCCAGTCTTGAAAATAACTATCATACTGTGGATAAAACATTACTGGCTGTTGCATTTACAGAGACACATAAGATGCAAGATAAACACAGAGAGATATAAAATGTTGCAAGGCTCCTTTACTGGCAAAAGATAGTAAAAGCAGTCTAAGCGTCATTTCCTTCTTGCACTTTGGCTTAGTTTTCTTTCTAAGGGAGGGGGAAAAGCCCACACAAAATTCTGCAATAATGTGGGCCTTCAAGCAGCTCAATTATTCCAGAATCCTTAAATTGAAACCATTTCAGAACATGCAATAACAGTTACAGAACTACACATTTCCATCCTTCATAAAATCTAGTACTGTAATCTTATTCATAAAGTCCATAATACTCTCATTCTGTCTTATTTTTCTCTTTCTGCTCTCATCTCCTCTGACTTTTTTTCTAATTTCTGTTATACTCGTCCACAGTAAAAAAATATAGGTCATGGAGTTCTAGGTGTACTTATTTATACAATAAAGAAAAAAACATCATATAAACTTGGCACTCTTATCTCATTTATCATCATCAATTACTTGTTATCATAGCATAAACTACAACATGGCCATAACAGCATTAAAATACACTGACATACTGACAGCATCGTTACTCTTTTGGAAGATCTCATGTGCCAGAAGCTTTAAAGGGCCACAATAGATTCCTGATTTTGCTGCTAAATATCTCTGGATTGCATGATAGGTTTTTCCACTATTCGTAGGGCCAGCGTGGAACACAATTTTCCTCTGAATAGCCCTTGCTTCCGGATACCTAGAACACACAAACACAACAACATATGGAAATGCATAGTTGGTTAAGGCAACCTAGATTCACTTTTGAATTAATCCCCCTTTCCTATTAGGTGGCACGTGGCATCTCACCTATTTTAAATACTAATCCTGATTTGTCTGAGTTGTTCATCAAAGAAAGATTACTGTCAGCACAAAAACTTTTCTGATATTTCAGTTTATCTTAACCATACTTTCACTATAAAACAAGTCTCTATTCAGGGTGCAGAACAGATGGACAGAAATTCTATACACACTGGTTTAGGGGAATATCTCAGGAAACAGGAAAGAACTTAGTCCCAAGTAAAAATAAGATGGAATAAGAATGTCAGAGTGCAATGCTGAACTAGTGAAATGTATTCAAAATATCACTGAAGTCCAATAAACTAGCAATACATCTTTATATTATTTTAGAGCGTGTGATCAGATAGTCGGTAGCAAATTTACATAACCTAACCTGTCAAGTAATTGAATAAAGATAGCAGGACAAGTCACTAATGTTAAACCACACAGAAGCTGGCACCCTGTTAGCAGGTTATGATGACACAGATCCAACTTACACCATCATAACCCACTTTTTTAGTACTGAAAAGATCAGAATTCTGTTCCCCTCAAAGCATCTTATTTTCCATTAAATTTGTCCCATGGACATTTCCCTGTTGTTAGAGGGAGGGCCAGCAGAGATTAGTCCAGCTAGATTCCTTTATCTGGGAGATGAAGAAATGGGAATATCTGTGGAAAAGAGGATTTAAATTTTCAATAGCTAGATCTATTAGAGAAAATATGTATAAAATGTTCTATAGATGTTATATACCTCCAGAGATATTAGTTAAAATGGATAAATTTCATCAAGGGAAAGGTTGGAGATGTAAGACACAGAAGGGCATCTTTAGGGATCATGTAGGATGGAATAATAATAATAATAATAATAATAATAATAATAATAATAATAATAAATCTTTATTTGTATCCCACTTTCCTCCCACAAAGGGACCCAAAGTGGCTTACAACATATTAAAAGCAATACAAATCCAAAACAATAAGCATTTATAACACATACAACAAGATTTTTGGAAAAGTCTGGTTAAGGAAACAAACAAAATGATTGTGTTGTTGGAGGACTTTCAGGGCCAGAATCACCAGGTTACTGTGCATTTTCCGGGCTGTATGGCCATGACAGAATGCCTCTGGAACATGGCCATACAGCCTGGAAAACCCACAGCAAACCAAATAAAATAATTAACCATAAGATTTTAAAAAACCAGAAATGTGTTTTTTAGGATTATTTAGGGAAGGAATTAATAAAGTGGATGAAGAAATTTGTTAAGATGGCTTTTTAGCAGCCAGACTGATAACAGCAAAATTTTGGAGAGGGAAAAAATAATTATCTAAAAATGATTGGAGTGAAGCTATTAAATTACATAATAATAATAATAATAATAATAATAATAATAAAAAACTTTATTTATACCCCGCCACCATCTCCCCAACGGGGACTCAGGGCGGCTTACATGGGGCCATGCCCAGAACAGTACAATATAGCAAAATATAAAAACAACATATCATAATACAATTAAACAATACAATAAATAATCATGTACAGTGCAACATACAAATGGCTAAGCTATCTAATGGTATTCAAAAAGGAAATAATGAAGAGTTTTTTTAAAAAATGGAGGTTGGCATTTGCATATCTGGAAAGGAAGACAAATGTAGATTTTAAAGTAGTGGCAAGGGGACTTTATTAAAGAATTTATAAGGGTTGTTATCATTAGGTATAAGATTCACATTAAGCAGTGATGGAGGTCATAGGAGGTGGGTTCACAGGTGTAGAGAAGTAGTGAAAGGGTTTGTTAGGATGTGGTAATGTGTCTAGTTTGTTAGCTACTGTAGTATCTGTATTTGTTTGTCTTTTGTATACAATGAAAATATTTTAATGTCCTGAGTTGTTTAGGGTTATCACCCACACCCTGAAAAAAAGAAAATAAATAATGTCATAATCAGAGACCTCCAAAGTACACCCTGAGGTCCCTGAAGATATCCATCACATTACATCCAGCTGAAGGAAAAGAACAGGGCATACCCCTGCTGTTTCCCCTTCACCCTCTCCAATCAAAATAGCAGAGAAAATGTGGATGGTTGCATTAGGACACATATCGTTAATATATCTGAAAAATACATCTCCTAATGTAAGCCAAAAATTAAAAACTTAAGTAGAGCATGATATGAATACTGAAATCAGAAGATCAGGACAAATGTAAGGGAACTGGGCAAGATCCTGAAGTGTACAGATATATAATTGAATACAAAAAATGGGATTCTCCATGCTGTCATCGTCCTTATTTATGTGTGGATGTGAAAGCTGAACAGTGAAGAAAGTGGGTGGGAAGAGAATCAACTCATTGGGAATGTGGTAATGGTGAGCAGTTCTATAGAGACTGTGGACTGCTAAAATTGACAAATAAAAGAGTTGTAAAGCAAATCAAGCCTGAACTCTCCCTTGAAGCCAAAATGGCTAAACTGAGACTGTTACGCTTTGGCCGTGTCATGAGAAGACATAACCCACTAGAAAAACATGAAGACCACATTCCAGATGGAGAGGCTTAATCAAGAAAGCCACATCCTGCATCTGCAAGACCTGTTGATGATACGGAGACTCTGAAGTCTCCCATTCATAGGGTTGCCATAAGTCAAAACCAATTTAATGGCAATTAACAACAGCATATAGTTACAATGTGGAAAACGTGTTAGTGATTTTTAAAAGCTAACCAGTTGGGTGGCAATCTTAAGTCACTGATTTTACGCAGATCATCCATGCACTCCAACATAGGAAAGATCTGCTTAGCATGTCTCATGAAAAATGGAAATAGGTCATCGACATGGCCTGCAGGAGGAAAAGAGAGAAAGGATAAAACAAACAATAACTTATTAGCAGATCATCACACAATGCTGTATTCAGAACAAGTGTAGTCTTGTTAAATGTGAAGAACTGATTTTACCAGTACATAATTATTCAAGTAAAGGTAAAGGTTTTCCCCTGACGTTAAGTCCAGTCATGACCAACTCTGGGGGTTGGTGCTCATATCCATTTCTAAGCTGAAGAGCCGGCGTTGTCCATAGACACCTCCAAGGTCATGTGGCCAGCATGACTGCATGGAGCGCCGTTACCTTCCCGCTGGAAAGATATCTATTGATCTACTCACATTTGCATGTTTTTGAACTGCTAGGTTGGCAGGAGCTGGGGCTAACAGCGGGCGCTCATTCCACTCCCGGGATTTGAACCTGGCACCTTTTGGTCCCCAAGTTCAGCAGCTCAGCGCTTTGACACACTGTGCCACCAGGGGCCCCTATTCAGATATTTCAAAAATTAGCTGGGAGAGCTGTTCTGCATTACCGTCTTATCCCAACATGAGAGCTCTGAATTAAATTTATTATTTCCCTCAAAATATAAAAAGAACATTTAAAATAAATAAAAACTTTCTTTCAGAAAATATGTAATTTCTGATATAGATTTTGTACAATAGTCTCAATTTAGTCTTCTTTGCTTCTAGTGAGAATTCAGGCTTAACTTGCTGTAAGATTAATTTATCTTTTTAAAAGATCACAGTATCCATCTCACTACATACTCAGTAATCTAATTCCTAATAGACACTCCTGAGCAAGGTCAAGATCAATAACCTTAACTAGCTATTGTATTAAAAACAAGTTTATAAAATACTCTTTTCTCCATGCTTACCTGCACCACAGCATATATCATTTAGAATAATGTGAATATCAGGACTCAGATAACTGGACTCCATAATGTATTTCCTAAAGCTTATAAATGCTTGATGAAAAAGGCGAGCTGAAGAGAAAGAAAGAAAAGAAGGTTCAGAAATACTTATAAAGTTCCATGTCCTAAAATATTAATCAAAATCAAATACACTAAGAAGTCATTTTATGAAATGTGCATAGTCCTGTTAACATTTCAAGGTTCTTCATAGATACTTGATACTCTTAAAACATTATTTTATTGGGCACTAATATTTTAACATAATGTAAGTCTTAAGCAGCTAGCTTTTCAAATAGAATTTCCTCAGAGTGGTTCATGATTCTAAAAAAAGATCATGTTGTAGGAGAACCATATCTCAGAAGAAATATCCAATAATATCCAAGAAGTATACATTTCATACCGTCTAGTCCATTTTCAGCTCCAAGTTTCTGTATTTCTTTCCTCTTGTAAAATTTATTTAATATTTTCAGTGCTTCACCTAGAAGACAAAATAAAAATTATATCACACTAATCAATACAAGAAATGTTAATAGAAACATATACAGCTATTTACAAACTTTTGCTAACAGCGTTTAATTAATAAATTATATATATTCAGAGAGAAGCAACTGTCACCAGATACACAATGAAATCCATTTTCTTTAAATCTGCTTCAAACTATTTTCTTCTCAGAACATAATGCAATCCAAAATAAGATGACAGCCCATTCAGATCAGGGATATTTATAGAAACCAGTCAATGACTCTGGGAATGGGGCTCTCAGTCGCACCACTGGTGGTCAGGATTTAAAATGAAATTAGAACAATCTACAAAGAACTTCACTTTGAAGTAAACATTCAGATGATATGAGGCCACTTACTGAAGGTGAATGGGAAAACACGCTTATTGAAAGATTTCCTCAATACTGTTATGAATAACTTTTCAATAACTTTAAAGCATAGATTCTTTTTATTGCAATTTCTGTCTGAGAGGTATAGCAGAACTTTTACAGAACAACAAAGAATAACATTTAGACATACAGACATAAGATTCTATGTAACTACATTGGATTCACAAACAACATAGTTACATTGGCTAACAATGGGGTTACATTTTCACTCAGCAATCACACACATCTACATGCATCCATCTTCATACACACAAATATTACCATATCCTTTCTCCCTCCTTGGAGAAGCACCTGCTTAGGCCAGACCCAGCTTCCACTGCTGCCTGCCAACACATATTTCCAAAATGCCAAAACTTCAAAACTCCAAAAAGAACTTCTCCAAAATGCACTCCTTTCTCTTCCCTTGAGAAAAGAAGGCCCCAAAAGTGAACAGAATCCTGCTTTCCCATAGCAGATCTGACACTCCCATACACCATCTCCCTCCTTCCCAATGGAGCAGAGCATGGCAGGTGAACAGCGTTGCTGTTAGTCATTGTAGGTCTTAGTCTACAGACTGGTGTCACCAAAATTATTAACTCTCATTCATTCATCTCTTCCATTCATACCCACATATCATATATACATTTGATCTTCTTACAATAGTACATAGCCTTTTGCCTTCCATAAAGGACATGCTATACATATTAATGTATATCATTGCTCTTATTCCACAGATAAAAATATTGAGAATCTTCCTCTTATCATCTATCAATTAAAATTTAGAAAGTCCAAGCAAAATTGCTGTGTGGAGGGGTTGCCCATAAATTCCCTGCCAGATCTATTTACATTATAGAAAAATCAAAGAAACCATAATATGGGCAAAGCCAGGATAATCCAGCTATAACATTGCCTCGGGTGTAGTATGCGTTCTCCAAAGCCACAGAACCTTTATCAAATAAGGAAAGCTCCATTGCTATAATAATGCCAGCACATTGATCAAAAAAGTGGCTATAAACCTAATGGCTGGCATCCTATTGGGAAGTTATGATTGTGTAAAGCTGAAATGTACTGTTTGCTTGTTTAATGAATGTATACCCCAACTTTCTCCCAAAATGAAATACAAAGCAGTTTTGCACAACTGAACTCATTTTCAGGAGGAAGCACTAAGACTTCTGCACAAATTGAGCCATCAGTTGGGCCCCTGTGCCATGGTCCTGATGTACAACGGGGTCTTTTGCTGTACAAAAGGGGATCCTGTGCCATGCCTTGTTGTGCATCATCATGGTTCACTGGCCTGGTGATTTATTCTGTCAGCACAGTAGCTCCATCATCCTGGAGCAATGCATACTCCTCTTACACAGGATCTTGGCCAGTTTTTTTAGTGTTCATTTCTCCTTTTTATTTTTTAAATTCTAAAATAATAAAATCACAAAAGAGTTTATACTACTGCTTTGCCAAAGCACACAAGGAGAAAAATAAGTATTCCTCAACACTTCACCATCTGTAATATTTTGTTGCAGGCAGAGTTGGCCAATAGTATCACTGGAATAGCTCCTTCCCCTTACTCCAGTGTGATAAACTCCACTGCTTGGAAAATGGGTTGTTCATACTCTTAGAAAAGTGAATGTAAACAAACCAAATACTCAGTTGCAGCTCTATTATATAGATCAGTAATAGGCATGTGTAAGATGTTGCTGGAATGCAGATTCCAGCATCCTTCCCTACTATGCTAAGTAGGGCTAATGGGAGTGACAGTCCAACAGCTTCTGCAAAAACACAAGTTGACAACCCCAGCATGAGCTTGTCTTTGCCAGCTCCCTAAGGCATGTGGCTGCCATCAGTTTCATCCCATCTAGGCCCCTTCCACACAACTGTATAAAATCCACATTGAACCGGATTATATGGCAGTGCAAATATCCAGTTCAAAGCAGAAATTGTGGATTATCTGCCTTGATATTCTGGGTTATATGGCTGTGTGAAATGGCTCATAATCCGTACTACCAGATAATCTGGGATAAACAAAAAACCTGGGCACAGCTAGGTTCAACACAGCTATATAAACTCCCACATTATCTGCTTTGAACTGGGATATATGACAATGTGGACTAAGATACTCCAGTTCAAAGCAGATATTGTGAATTATCTGCCTTGATATTCTGGGTTATATGGCTGTGCAGAAAGGCTCATAGTCTGTACTACCAGATAATCTGGGATAAACAAAAAAAAAACCCTGAGCCCTCTTCCACTCAGCTATATAAAATCCCACATTATCTGCTTTGAACTTGGATATATGGCAGTGTGGACTCTGATACCCTGGTTCAAAGCACATATTGCAGATTATCTGTCTTGATATTCTGGGTTATATGGATGTGTGGAAGGGCCCTAGGATCAGATCCTAGGATATGTCTGGAAGGACCCTACATTATATGACTACAGTAGAGTCTCACTTATCCAACATAAACGGGCCGGCAGAACGTTGGCTAAGCGAATATGTTGGATAATAAAGGGGGAGTAAGGAAAAGCCTATTAAACATCAAATTTGGTTATGATTTTACAAATTAAGCACCAAAACATCATGTTGTACAACAAATTTGACAGAAAAGTAGTTCAATACGCAGTAATGCTATGTAGTAATTACTGTATTTACGAATTTAGCACCAAAAGATCATCCACAATATCTGCTTTTGACTGGGTTATCTGAGAGTTTTTCCACACAGCTTTGAAATTGAGGCCCCTTCCATACAGCTGTATAAAATCCACATTGAACTGGGTTATATGGCAGTGTGGACTCAGATAATCCAGTTCGAAGCAGATATTGTGGATGACCTGCCTTGATATTCTGGGTGATATGACTGTGTGGAGGGGTTTGTAACGAGTGCAAGAAAAGCGAAGTAGTGAGGAGGAATTCTTATTTGGGAGGGGAAGGCTTTCCTTTTGTGGGACCCCAGCGCCTTGGGCCCGCTTTCCTCCGCCTGAGGCCTTACTCTTATTGAGGGGGCGGGTAAGCTCGGCCCCGATGTCGCCTTCAGGGCCCGGCGTCGCAGGAGAGACGGGAAGCGGCACGAACAAGGAAGTGTCCGGAGCACGGGGCCCGCCGCCGCCACTGTCTGAGGAGGAGGAGGAAGCCGAGGCGGTCGCTCTGGCCCCCGTAGGGCCTCCCCGCCGCTTCCCGAGAGCAGCGAAGGCGCCGCCATAGCGGAACGAGCCCGCCAGGAGCCGAGCGTAGCAGCGGACGGACATCGAAGAGGACGACGCCGTCAGGGAGAAACCAGCGTGAGACGCCGGCGCACTGCCGTGTCGTCATCAGCACGCGAAGCAGGCCCCTGAGGTGACTACTGAGATGCCTGAAACAGCGGAGGAAAACAGAATGCCTCAAGGCAATCTAAGGGAGACTCTGATCTACGGCAGGGCTTCCAACTCTCCCGCAAAGGACCTTGGCAAAGCGATAGCCTACTAGGAAGGCATGGGGGTTAGTCATGTGCCCTTCTAAAGTTGGATCGGCATTGGTAAGTGTTGTCGAAGGCTTTCATGGCGGGAATCACTGGGTTGCTGTGCGTTTTCCGGGCTGTATGGCTATGTTCCAGAATCATTTTCTTCTGACGTTTCGCCCACATCTATGGCAGGTATCCTCAAAGGTTGTGAGGTATATTGGAAACTGTGTAAGTAAGGTTTATAAATCTGTGGAACGTCCAGGATGGGAGAAAGAACTCGTCTGTTGGAGGCAAGCGTGAATATTGCAATTGGCCAGCTTGATTAGCATTGAATAGCCTTATTCTTATTATTATTATTATTATTATTATTATTATTATTTATTTGTTCATTTCTATCCCGCCTCCCGCTGGAATTCAAAGCGGCGTACAACATATAAAATTCACACAAATACATTGAACAGCAATACATAATCAATTAAAGCATATCCTGATTAAAATCCAATTAAGATATCAAATAAAACCATTTTAAAACTTACAAGCACCATATTAAAGATATCCATAACCTTCAAAGCCTGGCTGCTTCCTTCCTGGGGGAATCCTTTGTTGCCAAGAGCACTCGATGAACCAACCTGGACAGGCATTTTATTTGAGAACACAGAAATGCTGGACCACTATAACAACTATCGGGTCAGACTACATGGAGAAGGGACTGAAATCCACAAGCATGTGGACAATTGCAACAGACAGAAGGAAACCTTGAAAATGAACAACATCTGGCTACCAGTATTTTTTTAAAAAAACCCTAAAATCAGGATAGTAAATAAAGAACAACACTGTAAATAAAGAACAGGGAAATTCCAGACAGGAAACAATCAGGGCCAGCTAACACCTACCAACAAAGAATTCCCTTGGGAAAGAAGCAGGCAGGCTTTGAAGCTGCAAGGCTATTCAATGCTAATCAAGTTGGCCAGTTGTAACATTCACACTTGCCTCAAGAAGACAAGACATTCCACAGATATATAAACATCTCTTGCCTAATTTCCAACAGACTTCACAACCTCTGAGCATGCCTGCCATAGATGTGGTTGAAACGTCAGGAGAGAATTCTTCTGGAGCATGGCCATACAGTCTGGAAAACTCACAGCAACCCAGTATTGGTAAAGTTTGCTCTCACTCAGTCAAAGCATAATGGCAACACCTTGACTTGTAACCCAATTGAGGCCCTTTCTACACTGCCATATAATCTAGATTATCAAATCTGATAATCCACATTATCTACTTGGAACTGGATTATATTAGTCTACACTGCCATATAATCCAGTTCAAATCAGATAATCTGGATTTTATATGGCAGTGTAGGGCTTCATTCACACAGCTGTATAAAATTCACATTAAACTGGATTATATGGCAGTGTAGACACAGGAGCCTTCCATACAGCCATATAACCAGAATATCAAGGCAGAAAATCCTAAGCCCTTTCCACACAGCTGAATAAAGTCCCATATTGTCTGTTGAACTGGAATATATGGCAGTGTGGATTCAGGGCCCTTCCAGATAGGCCCGATATCCCAGGATCTGATCCCAGATTTTCTGCTTTAAACTGGATTATATGAGTCTGCACTGCCAGATAATCTGAGATAAACAGAAAACCTGGGATCAGATCCTGGGATATAGGGCCTGTCTGGAAGGGCCCTCCGCCATGAAAATCCACAAGGTGGCCCTGGGCAAGTCACATTCTTTCAGCCTCAGCGGGAGGCCAAGGCTAACTCCGTCTGAGCAAATCTTGCCAAGAAAAAGCAGTGATAGGTTTGCCGTATGAGGAAATTTAGGGCCCTTCTACACAGCCATAGAATCCAGAATATCAAGGCCGATAATCCACAGTATCTGCTTTGAACTGGATTATCTGAGTCTCCATTGCCATATAATCCAGTTCAATGTGAATGTTATACAGCTGTGTGCAAGGGGCCTAAGATACAAAAAAAAAAAAGTCTGTCATGACAAACTTTGTTTCTTTAGATACATTTCTACACAAGCCTGTAGCACACTCACATGGCTAAATAGGATTTGGGTTGTTAAAATCCAAAGGATTTGGAGGCCAAAGATTCTCCAGTCCCAGTGCACACTTCTACTGCGTAAGGATAAGCTGTTAAGCAAAACAATGAAACACACACGACACAGACACCTTGTCAGTAAAGCCAGACTATCCTGTTTGGGCTCCACTTTTGCATGAAGCGAATGCAGATAACAAGCCAGTTCAGAGCTGCTTAGCTAGACTAAATAATTACCTTATACTTAATATGCACTTGAGTCTACACAGTTAACATATTTGGATGTTCTCACTTGATCAAACGTACATTGCCTTAAACCATATCAGGTAGCTCTATGCAAACAAACCTAGAGACAAATGGCATTACACTAGAAATTTGAAAGAGCAGCCCCTGTAGGATTTGTATGGAGTGGGCCGCAAACTAAAGAAATTAACCTTTTACTGCTGAATTAAGTAGGTCCTCAAAACACTCTCTAGCTAAAACAAGACATTAGTAATAAATAAATTTCCCTGTGACTTTTATGCACCATAGCCCATATCCTAAAGCAATGTATTTAAGTGCTGTTGTTGAAGTGTTGAAAACTATTCTAACCCAGAGCTGTATAAATACTCCAATAAGAGTGACCTAAAGCAATAGAAGCTCATCTATATATACAAGAAGAAATGCACACTGAGACAAATGGGCAATAGACATTATCTATGTAAAAGTACACCTGACATCAAGGGGATATAGTAAATCATAGAATCATAGAGTTGGAAGAGACCACCCTGCCATGCAGGAAAAGTATAACCAAAGCACCCTCACAAGATGGCCGGCTAGTCAAAGTGTTAGGCATGGAAATCCAAATAAACTACTCATTACTGTCAGAAATATGCTTTTACTGGTCTTTTTCTTGCTATGTGAAGATGTTTATGATAAAATGGGGCTTCTACTGAAAATCATAATCTGCTCATTAAGTTTTTGGATTTTTTCGTGTCAGGAGCGACTTGAGAAACTACAAGTTGCTTCTGGTGTGAGAATTGGCCATCTGCAAGGATGTTGCCCAGGGGATGCCCAGGTGTTTTGATGTTTTTACCATCCTTGTGTGAGGCTTCTCTCATGTCCCCGCATAGAGCTGGAGCTGATAGAGGGAGCTCATCCGCACTCTCCCCTGGGTTGTATTCAAACCGGCAACCTTCAGGTCAGCAACCTAACCTTCAAGTCATCAGTCCTGCCAGCATAAGGGTTTAATCCACTGCGCCACCAAGGGCTCCAAGTATTTAGGTATAATAACTCAACTAATGAGAAAAGTATAATTCCTCTCCATTCCCAGAGCTCCATACTTTGAACCCAAGTCTGACTTCAAGAGGTCTACTTAATCTATGTGGCTAACTCTGAATGACAGGCATCGGCATACAGTGCCATGTACAATTAAAGACAATCAAAATGTTTTAGTGAGAATACAACTATTTTTAATAATTCAAATAGCAGTTCATTATGTCTATTATACACAGATGCACAATTTGAGGCTGGTTAAATACAATCAGTTTTCAAAATTTCTTGGAATAGTTTTCAGATTGCTATATGCAAGTGTTCATGAAAATATTTGGCATTTTTTTTTGTTTGAAATTCTGAACAGGCACTTACATGAGGGGATTAAGTTCTCTCAGTCCCAGGCATCCATATTAAGAGAAATAACCCAGCACGCAGCATCTTTGACTGTTTTATCAAAATGCCATAGTAATAAAACAGTTCTTACCGATGTGTAATTTTGCTTACTCATAAAGTAAGGTAACCAATAACACTTGCACTGAAGTTCAGAAACATTATCTGTAGATAGGCCAAGTGAATTATAAAGGTGAGTAGCCTTCTATTCAGCAGGTTCCAAGTTGTGCCCAAAACAAGCACTGTGTTTGTGAACAACATGCTTAATTGTGGACAGATGGCGGCTTTCCAAAGATGCTAAATTCACCCGATGAATGAATTTATAAAAATAAAAAAGCTATATCAGAAATTTCATCACACCAACATCCAATACCCATTTAGAATTCAGATGGTTTCCATCCATGTAGACTTAGCTAAGGACAGAGCAGAAAATATGGATTTTTTCAATATTTGGGCATGTTTGGAAGATAGTGAAAGGGTGCAATATGAGTACGACAAGAATAAAGTTATGTATATGTGACCCAGATTTCAACAGTGTTACCAATAAAATTGCATTAAAACGTGGTTTCTTTCTCACATGTGCCCTCTCCACTGAAATAGGGAAGGATGCAAAAAGTATTTAGTTTAGACAGGGCATATGATCTCCAATAGTGTTAGAACCTGATAACAGACTCATTGGGATTGAAATGCTAAGGGGAAAAGAATTAGAAGTGTAATCACTCCTTTTATAAAGCAAGTTTGAGGATAGAACAAATTTATACATATTCCTCAAAGATGCAAAGATCTGAGACCATGATACAGTCCTAGACCTATCTTAAGCACATCATCTTTTGTACATGTCACCTATTTCCCTGTGGTAAGGACTGATGTACTTATTAGAGTAAAATCCTATTTTAAACCCTGAATGTGTCATTTTAGGACAACATATTTTATTACATTTTCAAGGATACAGGTAACAGACACTGAGAAAATATGTATGATATGAAATGTGGCATTGAAGAGGAAATGCTTTCGTTTACCATCAATGATTAGCAAAACTTAAATGCGCCAGCCTACATGCATGGAAACGTATAGCTAGACTTTTTTGTAAGCTTTATGTATATCTGAGTGCATCATATCAGACAAAAGTAAAATGTGCAGTACAAAATAGCTTAAGAAAGTTCCAGTGTTTGAGAAAGCACTTGTTTTAAATGTATATACACATTTGAATGTTTACTTGAAGAATGTTTTAGTAGTGTGGGAAATGCAGTACTGTAAGATGAGGAAGACTGTTGGTAATGCAAGTTTTGGTCTTCTTCTTCCCTACAGCCCATTGCCTTCTTAACCTGCTGATGCTATCAACAGTTCTTTCACTCCCTACACCTGGCTCACATTTCAGGTTGCTCTGCAGAGGCTTGTGGTTCTGGGCTTTCAAATCGTTGGTGAAAGTTAGTTCGCTGTTTCCTCAGTTTCTCAGGAGCTTTTCTCCAAAGAATGATCTCCTGTTTAACAACAAGATAAAATACACAATTTAGAAGTTTGATAGCTGAACAGATAGGTTACAGACAGAAACAGCTGAACTAGAAACTGAGTTCTTTGCATAAGCTGTATCTGATAAAATGCAACATAATTTATTTCTTTGACAATGTTTTTATCCTGCATTTACTATTCCCCATATGGTAGGGGAAAGTACAAAACTATTCTCTCACATTAAGGTGGATAAAACAAAGTAAATGATAACCATAACAAAAGGAAAAAAACCCACAAACTTGTTTGAATGTAAGAGTTGAAATATAACACCATATTTAAACAGTGTAAGAAGCATCTGCTGTTTAGTATCTAAAAGTTAAGCAAGAAGCTCATGTAATTGTTTCAAGACCAAAAATGGGATGCAATTTGCTGTTCAACTGATATGTTAAAAAGTTTTCAAAGAAATAGACACATTTTTCTGTTGCAGCATAAAAAGGAAGGAGGCAGGATAACGGCACTTTCAAAAATGATATATTTTAGCATGAGTTTTCATTGATATCAATACACTTCTTTGGATACCATGAAAAGAGCGATATAGAAACCTTGTTTTATTAAACAAATTCATACAATTCAATGCAAATCCTACCTCAATAAGGCCTGTTTTGCTTCTACCCTTGAAAGTTTGTCCTAAGCACATAAATATACTGCCTGTTTGGTAGGCCAGAGATCTAGAGAACCCTTCATCCAATATATTCACATTTGTTTGGTTTTTCTTTCAAATATATCTAATTAAACAAAATCAGGAATTGTAAAAATTAAACAAATGATAGTTTATAACCTTATTTAAGGATAAAGAAAGTGAACAAAGTTTTGGATGACACTAGAGGGATAAACCAAGCCTGATTTCTTCAGAACTGTATTTCAAACGTGGTTTCTTCAAAATTGTGAGCAGAAATAGCCATTAACTCAGAAAAAGAAGTGAATGAAATCATTGTTTTAGTTAACAAAATGTAATGAGAACTTTCTATTGCTGCTGTTTTGATTGAATAATTTTAATGGAATCTATTCTATTGTTTAATATTTTAATTATGACTTCACTGGCTGTTGTTTTTAGCATTTTAAATACAGCGTTCCCTCACTACTTCGCGGTTCACTTTTAGCGGATTCACTGTTTTGCGGTTTTTCAATAAACTCTAAAAAAACTATTATAAATCATAAAAAATTACAATTTGCAGCCTAAGGAAGGGAGGAAGGAGAAGCCAAAGGGAGAGAAAAGGAGCCCAAGCAGCAACAGGAGGAGAAAGAGGTGATTTATCAACACACAATTGGTTAATAAAGACTTAAAATAGTGTATAACTACTAAAATAATGTATAAATATTAAAATAAATATAGCGTCCCTACTTCGCGGATTTTCACTTATTGCGGGTGGCACTGGAACCTAACCCCAGTGATAAGTGAGGGAACACTGTACAACAGAAATGGCAAAAGAGATTAAACCATCTCATTAAAATGCTACAGTTTACAGAATGTACCTGCTGCTTGAAATACCGTCTGTCCTCTTCATCAACTAACACTAGATTCAAGAAGTATCTCACTGAAAACTTTTTATTCACATCCCTCATTGTAGCAGTAGGGTCATAGCCAGCCAAAAAGAGCCTTATAGGAATAGATTCACCTTAAATAACAGAAGAAATTATTAGTTTTGTAGGAAAAAGCAATAGATTAGAATATCACCTATATTTATGTACTTACTTATTTGAACTTATTTGAACATAGTAGTTAAAACAAAGCATATGTAAAACAATGTATAGTACAAACATATCTTCCTGCAATAGCCAATTTAAAATTAAAGCCCTGTCTAAATAAATATCCTGGCAAAAAGAGCAGAGAAGAGAGCCAGATGTGAAAGGGAGTACCATAGTTTAGGAGCAACTATCAAGATTTTTCTCTCCCATTTCCTCACCAAATGAAATATAAGAAGGGTGGCACCACGGGAAAGGTTGCTGGGACTTGAGAAGGCTCATACAGGGAGGTACAATCTGTCAGATAGCCTTGACCCAAGCTCTATAGAGCCTTATAGTTCATAACCAATACTCTAAATTGTGTCCAGAAAGGGAGCAAGAACCTGTAGAGCTGTTTCAACTAGAGTTGCATGTTTCTATAACTAATTCTGCTCAGCAGGACCTACTCAAGTTTGCTACAGTTTGCAAAGCCAGCCCACACACTGTGCATCTCAGAAACCCAAGTGGGATATTATGAAAACATGTGTAAACATGGCCAAATTTGACATCTCCTGTAATGGATGCTTTCACACAGATGTGAAATGGTGCCAATGCAGTCCTTGCCACTGCTGGGCTGAACCCGGAAATACTGCCAACCAACAAATCTATTTGTAATCCAGCCCAGCACAAGATAAATCTCGGGGAAGGGTTTAGGGGAAGTTATTTAATATACACACAAATTGTTTTCTATCACATTCTTAAGGTGTCCACTATTTTCAAACAGCAGTATGGTGATTTGGCATAAGACAACTTTTAAGACATGAGGAAGGAATTTCTTTTTGATCTAGTTACACCAGATCACAATACACCATTCTGAATTTACAAAGGTCTAACGAGAGATTTGGGGATTCTGTGGGGATAGCCTCCAAGAAGGAAACAAAATATATGAAAATGTATGACACTGGAAGATGATCCAGAGTACAAACAAAAGTATGCAGGCTCAGCAGTTAGGAAAGGCTATATGTTTTCGGCATTCCCATCCACCCACAAGCTAGGACATTATACAAGAAAGACTCTGTCTCTATGTGCACCATTTCAATTAGTGAAACCCAAAGCAAGATGAAAACCTAAAAGAGAGACAAAAAACCCCTTTCATTTCCCAGAAAAAAGGAAGCACCGTCAATAGCAACCAAAGGCAAGTAAGAAGGCCCATGCGTCACATTTGTCTGACTCATACAAAAAAAGGTTCACAAGCTAAGTGGTACTGAAGCCAGACATCTGGGTAATAAATCCCCACTCCATTGCTCTCTTGGTCCACCATGGCTAGTTACAAAGTTATTGGGGTGTCCAGGTACAATCCTACAATATGACTTCTATTTCCAGTTTTGTTTTGTCAACATCTCACTGCACTGTTTTCTTCCTAATCTTCTTGCTCCTTCTAAATGAACCATTGTGTGACTCTTTCAGTAACTTGCTCACTCCTTTGCCTCATGTGCCTTTATTATCCTATGAGAGAATGGAGGATATGACACAGGCTACCAAAGAGACATGGAGCAAGCAGGAACAAGCAAAAAAAGGCTTGTGTTTGCCTTGGCAGATATATTTCAACTAGCAGGTTGAAAACTGGGGAACCACTTCTGTAATAGGATCCTGTTTATCATTGTAAAGCATGCTATTTAATTACTGTACTTCATCACATAATAATCAGACCCACTTTTAAGGGTCCCGATTTTGGTATTTTTGATTCCTCACATAATATTCGCATCTCCACCCACGCACCTGCCCATTGGAGCAGCCCCCATAGCTCAGAGGGCTGGGCACATGGAGGCATGAGAGCTAAGAGCCTTCCCTCAGCTGCTGGCCCCAGAGGGAGCTCCTATAGCTAGGACTGGGAGGCGCGCAGTCAGATGACCCTTCACCCATCTATCCACCTACCAGGGAGAACTATATGGTCTCCCTTGGGGGCAAGCAGCCAAAGCAGGCCCCGTAGCTCTTGCTCGCCCACGAGCACCAGCAGGGAAGTCCTTCAGAGTCTCTCTCGACTAGTAGGTGAAGGTCCCATAGACCTTGCTTACCCATGTGTACCAGGGATTGAGATCTAGGAGTTCTTTTTCTTAGGCCTCATTCGTGCACACGCACCAATGGGCGAGGCCTACAGGACCTCCTTTGGCTGCCAGTCAGGACCCTGCAGGCTTCCCATATGCCAACAATTAATAGTTACACTACCCACCCTTTTTTTAAGGGGAAAAAAGGGGGCAAATGTGACTATTATGAAGTAAAAGATGTTGTAATATAAAAGTACTCCACAGATTTTGACATGCAGGGACTCACCTTTAACTGGAGCACCATCCATGATTTCATATTTTGCAATAGTCTCTGTCTCTGTTGTAGTACTGGGTCCTAGAATAACAATGATCAGGCTGTTCATTTGCATTTTTCTAAATTTATTTTGTTTCCAATTTTCCATGTATAATTGAACACAATTACTATGGACAACACCTCCCCTTCACCCTACATTTTTCAAAAAGCCTCCTTTGTGTAGTATTTTCAAAGAAAAGACAAGGCAGGAAAGTATGCCTCTGCCAGCCCAGTCTTTTATGATAAAAGTTGGATTCAACTCAACACTTCTACCAAGCCCTTTTTAAAGGCCATTTTGAAGCATTATTTCAGAACCTATCACTGTGAACAAATCTACAGATATGTGTCAGACAAACTAGAAATTATAACAATTATGCACCACAAATAATGGGAGGAAATGTTAGAAAAAGCTATACTATGAATTGGAGCCCTCATTGGCGCAGCGGATTAAACCGCTGAACTTGCTGACTGAAAGGTTGGCCATTTGAACCTGGAAAGCAGAGTGAGCTCACACTGTTAGCCCCAGCTTCTGCCAACCTAGCAGTTCGAAAACATGCAAAGATGAGTAAATCAATAGGTACTGCCCCAGCAGGAAGGTAACGGTGCTCCATGCAGTCATGCTGGCCATATGACCTTGGAGGCGTCTACGGACAACGCCAGCTCTTCAGCTTAGAAATGGAGATGAGCACCAACCCCCAGAGTCGGACACGACTAGACTTAATGTCAGGGGAAACCTTTACCTTATACTATGAATGACAATCTTTTCTCTCATCTTACCAATTCCAGTGATCTCCTTTTTGATCAGTTGCAATTCCATGTGCTGTATTTTTATTCTTACTAAAAGGAAGTAAATTTTTCCAACAATCACGTCCTTTAAATGATACCTTAATGTAAAGGAAGAGAGCATGTAAATATGTTGAATTTGTACATTGTGTGTGCATAGAAAGTTATAGTACATGCTTGTTAACAATATTCATGACTGAACTGGATTGTTTCACTCATGGATAGTGTAATCACTGAAAAAGTTCAGCTACAATGTAGTTTTGACACAGCACTGAGATTCTGCATGCAACTCATGGGGTACACGTTCCTCACACCTAGTCCATTCTTTTCACCAGAAAACAAGTGTCTCTCCTAGGGAAAGCAGTTCCAAAAATTAAGTAAAGCTATTCAGATGGTATTCTTTGGCATATCCACCAAATCAGCCTGCAGCTGTGGTGGGACACAGCACGACGTCTTTTTCAATTCTCTGAGCAGGCAGGCAAAAATATTCCCAAATTTATTAAGAGCATTAGAAGCAATGATAAGAACTTAAAAACCCAACGGAGCCAAAAGACCAAACTGAAGCATTTAAAATAGAACTGGCCATGATCAAAACTCTAGCCACAGTTTTTGTGCAAGCTGAAACTCAAAGACTCCAAGCATTCATCAATGGTAATCCCACACAGATTGGTAACTACAATATAAATTATAATTTATAATAAACATGTGTAACTGTGGACAAATCCTCTTCTCAAAGCATGGTGGCACACTATTCCTTACTTATTACAACCATTATCTTACTCTCCAAAAGCAAAGCCAGCACCATATTATCTCCAAACTCCAGACCAGTACAGATGTGTAGCAGATGGAATAAGAACTAAGATAATCTAGAGAAGCCTAATGATGTCTCTGAATGCTTCCCAGGTAAATAGCCCTACAAATAAGAAACCAGCACACTGGAGAGGGAAATGCGAGTACAGCCTAATTCTTGCTGGGCCAGTTCTCTATTTTGTATTCAATTACATTTTAATACAGTAGAGTCTCACTTATCCAAGATAAACGAGCCGGCAGGACCTTGGATAAGCAAAAATGTTGGATAATAAAGAGGGATTAAGAAAAAAGCCTATTAAACATAAAATTACATTATGATTTTGCAAATTAAGCACCAAAACATCATGTTTTACAACAAACTGACAGAAAAAGCAGTTCAATACGTAGTAATGTTATGTAGTAATTACTGTATTTACGAATTTAGCACCAAAACATTGCAACATTTACTACAAAAACATTGACTACTAAAAGGCAGACTGCCTTGGATAATACAGAACATTGGATAAGTGAAGCTTGGATAAGTGAGACTCTACTGTACATATGAAACATTAAACATCATTTCTGCTCTGGAATCCATGTATCATTCCAAGAACTGAATATTCAACACATGTAAATAAAGCTTTATTGTGGAAAGTGGAGAAACTGGAGAAGCTACATGAACAGTTGCTTCAAGGCAAAAAGAATTTTTCAGAATTGTGACAACTTTGGATGGAAACCCCGCATATCCTGATGAACAATCTAAAAGCAACCTCTTGCTTATCACTGCTAGGTTTCATTAAAAAGTCCTTTACTGATTGCCTTTCTCAAGACCACGTGTTTGGCTTATTCAGAGACATACATACTTGGATTTGTTGTATTCAAATTCTATATGCAGACAATCTTCAATGCCTACTTCCATTTTAATAGAGTTGTTAACATCTGGGTATGTTGCAAGTTGGTGAACAATAAGGTCATATTCTTTTATCAAGTCTGATAATCTTCTTACTATTGTCACCTTAAGGAAATACCTGTAAAATAATTTAATGGAGATTCTGTATATATATTTTCATATATTTAGGACTATATATTTTGCTACCTTTTTCAACTAAGCTAATACTATAAGATTACTGTATATTGAGGTTAATAAATTGCATTAGCCCACAGTTCTAGTCTTTGTTTTGCAAAGGTACCATAAATTCATAGAAGCTAGTCATCATCTCCAAAATGGGAGAAACCTACCTGTTTCTACTAATGGGATTATAATTGTAATTTGTTATATTTCTTTGTAAATCTAAGGACGAAGTAGAATCTATTTTGGAAACCAACTTGAAGATTTGTATCTTGAAAACCAATCTCAGTTTCTTTCTTTTAAAGCCACATGTTGTTGGAAATGACAACCTTCTTCAAGGCTTCTCTAGTAATGTTTATCTATGATCCTGTTGCTTGCCGTTTCCTGTTCTGAAGCACTGCTGTATTTTATACATTAGCAAAATCTCTGTTTTCCTAACAGATCAGAGATAACAGGTTATTCAGTCTAACAACTAAAATCATTGCCTTAACATAATTACATCTGGTTGTATGCCACAAGAGAAGAGTCTACTCTAAAGAGTTTTTGGTTCTTCTCTGGAAGGTCATGCTTTTCTAAAAGGTTATAATCTCCAAAAGGTGTTTGTTCCAAAAGGTTATAAAGCTACATGTAGCCAAATTCAAACTTTCGATGTTTCAAAAGTATTGGAAAAGAGATACTGTCTCCTGTGAGTCTGTTTTTTTTAATGCTACCATTTATGGCATTGGAGAATTATAGTATAAAAAGAATGGATTACCTTATTTTTTATGTAAGATAGTTTTCCTGTTTGCTGCATCTTTAGTTTTTCTATATTTCTAAAATTAAACAATATGCTATTGAAGTGTTTCTTTAATCTCTAAAAGTTACTTGGACTGACATTTATAGTCTGAATTTCACTAACAGCCTCTTCCTTCTGCAATTCTTAGATTCTTAGATCAATTTTTCCAAAAAGCATGAGTTGCTGTGGAGGATCTAGCAAAAACCCCTTCCATCCTTCCTTTTTATAAATTACCCTTTAGTCAAACCCACTTCTCACAAGTTGACCTTTCTGATATCTTTTTTAAAATGTATATATACCAATATCCCATTACAGA
Source organism: Anolis carolinensis (assembly GCF_035594765.1). NCBI lineage: Eukaryota > Metazoa > Chordata > Lepidosauria > Squamata > Anolidae > Anolis > Anolis carolinensis. The sequence continues at coordinate 221,096,475 of NC_085843.1, read as the reverse complement.
TAAGCTAGTCAGACTACTGTAATGGCAGCTGCAACGGGAGGAGGGTAGAGCTTATCAATTTCCATACCTCAATCTGACATTGGCACCAATGTAGGATTCATATGGCTTCTCAACTTGCATAAATTCAAAGTCGTAACTTCTACTTTGTGTTAATTCACCAGGTAAGGCCAACTCTTTTACTAGGTTTACAAATTCATGAGTATTACTCTTGTCATTGAAAAGTTCTACAAAATTAAGAAACACAATTAGAAAGCAAGTAGAGCAGAAGCTTTTCTGAAGAACATACAATACTTTTTTTAATTGCTAGGCACTTGAAATGCTAGAAGCAGTGGGTAAGACCTGAGGGGAGCAAAAGATAAAACGTACAAAGAATCTAGCTTTTTTAAAGTTTAAAGAGTACATTTGCTCTTTCAGTGTATTAATTCAGCAGTCATTCAAGTTCCTTATAAATCCTAAATTCATTTAAAAAAATAACTGTTTTCTTTAGTGTGCTCCACAAAAGGCAACCTTCTTTTAATCACAGACAGCTCGACTAACAAGCAATTTTATACACTAAATGTGAGAAATCAGGGGAAATCTATTCTTGTCTAAAATATATGGATTTTTAGATTTTTCATAGTATAACCAGGGATACATTTTGATGTACTTTCGCTAATGAAACAAAACAGACAACCTTTTAAAAGTCTCCCTCCAAAAAATGGAACAAAATTGGGAAGTTCAAGAAAAACCACTTAAATAAATTACACTGTTCTTACTTATTGAATGTCACTCAGCCTAGGACCGAGAAGGCAACTATTCCCTAGGTAGTTCACAGTCATAAAAGGATGGTGATACCTTGTTCTTGTAACTGGTGCTTGACACAGAACAGCAAAAATCATTGAGTTTATTTAAGTTCTCACTCTGCAAAGCTTACTATAAAGCAGACACATTAATATATTAACTTTCTCTGACCAATCCAGATGCTGATTTCTGTACATCAAGGTTATACAAATCAGTACAATTTTTGTAACTCACCAATTTGTCCTACAAATTCAATTCTAATTCCTTGGTGTTCTAACCTCTTTCCATGTTGTTTAAAGACTATGTTCACCTGCAAAAATCAAGACAATGTTGAAATACTCTTTCCTCTCTGCATAAATGCACCAAATCATTATCATTACAAGGACTCAAATGGGATTACTTGTTAAATTTATTTTCATATCATTCTTTTATGGTAAGCTCAACATTCAGTGCATCTCACAATAATTTATAACCAGGAAAAATCAAACAGGAAATTAACTGAGACAGTTTCAGTCAATGAAAATGGAATTTGTTAAAATCAGGGCTATTCACAATTTGCTCCTACCCCATGTTAAATGGTGGATTATATGACATTTTGATGCCGTTCAAGTTCTTTTGCTGATAAATCTATAGGAAAATTACTACAAAAGAGCAACCCTTTTCCACAAAATGTCCAATTCCTCCTTATTCAATCACTTATCAAGTTAAAGAAATAAGGAACTCATGACTGTGGGAAGAAAAACTGGTGAAACAGCTATTAAGCAATGAATTATGAAGAATTGAGATAAAAAAGAGAACTAGGAAGTGACAGGCATTTGAAGGTGAAAGACTGTGAGAAACACAGACTTCTCACCACCCATTTTCCTAACATTTGAAAAGAGTTGACAGGACAGAAGAATACAGAGCTCCAGATTGGGCGCCAACAGAAACTACCTTTTCTTTCTATGAGATGCCCACACAACACAAATGATTTAATTCTTCACACATGAAGATTGAGCAATTCTGACCCTTATAAATGTTATCTGTACCTGTAGGAGTGCAACTGTGGAGCCAGCTTTAGTTACCTCCCCCTCACTTTTACTCTTAAGCATTCACCATAATTTGACAGAAAAACCATCCTGACGCTTTTTGTTTCATAAAAGAAACAGAAAGACAGAATATTTACAGTGCCTACAAAACAGGATGCCTTCCAGTATTGTAGTCCCAACAATATTGAGCTAAACACAAAGAAGTTTCATTTCAATTACATGAATGCATTTTGTTGAAATCAATGATGAGTAGCCCCTTCTTTAATGGATCTAATTGTAAGCACTATCCAAAACAGTAAAAATGTCCTTCAGTTTTGTTTGTCCCCAAAACTATTTATTACTAGTTCTGAAAACAAACAAGAGACAGAGAAAATAATCTTTAGTTTGAGGTGATGAATATTCCTTAGCCCAACTTTTCTCAACATGGAACCCTCACAATATCTGCAACTATAACTCTCAGTATTTTAACTGATAATCCATGTTTATAGGGACTGATTGAAGCTGAAGTTTAAAACATCTAAGGACAACAAGTTATGGAAACCTGCTTTAACTGTTTCAATTCACTTCTAAATAACTAAACTTAGGACTCATGATCTATCTTATCTTATACTGTAGGATCTGAATAAAATAAAATAAAATAAACAACAGTTAACTAGAATTTCATTAGCATATATTTCTGGCTGTTGTGTTTTCTAAAGTAGATTTCGGGAGATAGGAAAATGAGCTTACCTTTCCTGAAACTGATTCACCATCATAAAACAGATAATGCTTTTCTGTTTTACCATCCTCTGTTTTGATTTCGGCTGTTTTTCGCGATTCTGCATCATTAAGAACAACATCAATCTCACAAATGGGACCAAACAATCCTCCAAGAAAACTCTGCAATAAAAAACATATGAATTTAGATAGAATAAACAGGAAATAAACAGAACGGTATTGTAACCTCAGAGGATCTCAGAAGCTAAGTAATTAGAACAAAGTTCTATGGTTTAGTACAATTGTTCTTTAATACAAAAACAAAAATGATGTTCTAGTTAAACTTTTAGCAGGAAGAGGAATTTGAAATAATGAGGAGACTGCAGAAGCCTACTAGAGATCGGTATCCATATGGAAAAGTAAAGATAGGGCCAAAATAGATCACCCCATCAGCACTATCATCCTACACCAAATATAAAATTTCACAACCACCATATAACTTTTAAAGAAAAATAGAAAATAATTCAGTAAAGTGACACAGACATTTAATTTAAATCACAGTAACACAATCCTTCTATTGACAGGAAAAATACTTTTAAGGCTACAGACATGAACGCTTGGGGAAAATGGAAAACATTCAGTTGGTTCATCCTTCTGACTCCCAAAACAAATTGCTAGTTTCTTTCCTGAACGTTTTCAGGACTTCACATCTCTATATAAAATAGAGTACATCTGCTCGATAGAACCCTAATCTATGATGGGTTTTGCTCAAATGCCAATATTAGTGGTACAGTACTAAGGAAATGTTCTATGCCCCACGTTCAAAAATAGCCCATTGCCTAGTCAAACTGCGAAATTATGTTCATGTACACATTTATTTTCTCTCCCCAATCTAGCAAACTCTCAACTATTTGGGAATTATTTGGCCCTCTATTATGGAGTTTGACTGTTAAGTGCAACTCACTATCCATTCCTGTGGCTCCAAGACCTCCAAACTCCTCAATGTCTCCCAGAGAGAGCAATTTCATTGCATATGACATTTGAGTCATTTCCTACTGGGGAAAAACACCTTTCCTGGACTAAAACATGGCAAAATTTGCTCTCTGTCCTCTGAGGTAGCATTTTGGAGCCTCTTGGGATATTTTTTGAAATATGTTTTCAACAGGTTCAGAACTCCAAGGTCTTTTGGGAGGCCAGTTGGCACCCCAGCAGCTTGCAACTCATACATGGATTCCACCCTACAAAAAAGAAATTAGTCATTATGACATTCAGGGTGTGAAGAGAATTTAATGCAGCCCACCACACACTGAAAAACTGCCACTCACAGCCCAACTATAGCCAGCGTAAACAATGGTGAGGAATGCTGGTCTAGAATGAATTTCAATCCAACATCTGAAGGACCACCTCATTTCCATCTGGGGCCCACAGCTTGAAAAGCATGCAGACAGGATACAGCTTATGTGCTTTCTGCCCCATTTCTTCACAGATCCTCTTTTCTATTTATTTCTTCTTTTGCCAGAAGGACACAAAAAATTTTTTTGTGTATAAAGCCAGAATGAAAAATCACCAGAGAGGCTTGTGGAGGAATAAATGGAAACACAGAACACCTGTATCCTGTTTTATTGCTTCAAAGCATTTTGAAGGAAACCTTGAAGGCATTCTGGCTCAACCTGACTGCCAACACAAGCCCTTTTATAAAAATAAACCTGTTAATTCTGTCAGCAAAAACTATGCTAACTATTTTTTAAAAATAAGCAAAACGGAAGACGAAACATCAAAGAAATCACAGAAGCATTCAATAAGGACAACTAAAGACAAAACAAAACCTTTTCTGACAGAATGGGGAAGGAACCTGATACACTGTACATTTTTATGAAAACTTTGCTCTCAAATAAAGGAATTCTATAAGGAAAATGAATTTGCTTGCAATACCACTGTATTACAGTTTCTGAATCCCGTTCAGTCTAAATTATACAATTTGTTTCTCCTATTTTTATTCCTAGAGATGACACCTAGAAATTCCTAGAGAATGCTCTCTGAGGTAAAATAAAAACTGCTTTTTATCCACATTTTCCCCACTTTTGCAGGTGCGCTGTGCCCCTAGCCCCAGCGAATGTGGAGGCTGACTCTAAATAAATGATGAAATCAATTCTAAATACATTTAAAACCAAATCCCAGATAGCAATGAAATAACTATCCAAGATTTTCATTCATTATAAAATGTTTCATTTACACATTCATATGTGTGTGTGTTTAGTCAAGACTAGCTGTTTAACTGTGTGAACTGCGCAATTAAAACAATAGTTTCAATCCAGCTCTCTCAAAGATACAGCCCCTTGAAGATTTTCTAGAGGGCATAAAGAGCCCTATTTTCCCCCTCTGCATGCTCAAACACTGTGCCAGGGTATGATAGTGAATGCACCTATAGGCACTGCACAATGCCTATAGCACTAGCATGCATACACACCAATGGACTGGGGAAGGGTAGATTTCTGGTTTGTAGAGGAATTTCTTTATACGTTAATGCTCTACTCACGGTGTCAAGCTCAAAGAAAGTATACTCTAATGGTGCGTTTTCAACGACATATCTATACACATAATAAAAGTGAAAAATATGTATGTGTGTATGTGGAGGTGTCCACTTACACAGAAAGCCTCTTGCCTCCAAACAGTTATAGTTCCCACTGAGCAGAAGACACCAAAGGCCTACCTCCACTAGGTGAGCATCATGAACATGTAACCCAAAACCTGCCAGTGTCCTCCACAAACACCATTCTGCCCCCACTTAAGTGAAGGATTTCATGTGGGGACAATTTCATCCTAGATGTTCTGTTTTTCCTCAAGAATGGCATGACCCTGCCCATTGCCTCTACCATAACCCTTTCCTATGGCACATAGGTAACAGATGAATTGATCAGCAACTGAACAAGAGGTTTGGGGAGAATTCACCATGATTTACAAGAGCTGTTACTTGACCTACATCCAGAGAGCACTGTTCACCCAACCAACGAGGGATCTGGACCAAATTTGCCATGGATAATGGGACTTGCAGTACCTTCACTGATACTGTGACCCCCACCAACAATGGACTGGGACCAAACTTGGCACAGAGAAGCCCCATGACCAACTGAACATACCGTATGCAGGGATTAGTGGGAATAGATCTTGATTTTAGGAGTTATAGTTCACCCTTATCCAGAGATCCCTGAACCCAGCCGATGACGGATCTGGACTAAACTTGGCACACAGACCCAACATGGCCAACTGCAAATACTGGCAGGGTTTGGGGGTGATTTCCCTGGGAATCTGGGAGTTGTAGTTCACCCTTATCCAGACAGCACTGAACCCAACCAACGATGGATCTGGACAAAACTTCGGTGATATTACCTAACATCCCAAAACAATTCATGCCTTCTTCTAATTACCCGGACACCACCGGGTCCCCAAGCTTGTAAAAGAATATACAAAACAGGAAAGCAGGATTGTCCATAGATGCCTAACACATATTCAAAGAAGGAAAAATGAAAGAACATGAAAAGTAACCCTAGACCTGTACATGTGGGCATTTGATAGTGCATTGTAATTACTAGTCCCTGTAGTTTGTGTTTTCTTGGCTAAAAATAAACGTACATACTACATTTTGTACTTTTTCTACATGGAAAGAGCAAATAATAATTTCCAGTTTTAATTTGCCGACCAAGAACAGGCACACAACTGTCCAGTCAAAACTGATCAAGATGAGAGAGAATCACTGCATGGTGAGAAAAATGCATTACCAATTTCCTATGGTTTCACTAGTATAATTACAAGAAGTAGAAAATATTAGTCACAGAATGATGAAGTCAAGAGGAAGGCACAACCAGCTCCAAACCATCTATGCCTTGTCTGGCTTCAGAAGTGGATACAGGCAATTTTCCAAGGCACTGTTCCCATACTACTATGGCTTCAAGGACCCCCACCTCCCCCAAACCAGGAATTCATGAAATAAATGGCTTGGAGTGGGGTTGTATCCTCTACCACTGCCACTTCCGCCCTCCCCATCTTTTCAAATTAGGAAACCCAAACCATCTGCAGAATGGTTCACTTGGTGTAACATTTGCACCAATAGATTCCTGACCCTTGAAATCAAAGGTCCTGGGAGGCTCATTCACATATTGCCAAAATGTTACATTAAATCCAAAACATTTAAATGGGCTTCTGCTGAACGTAGACATGGCAATGAATAGGTTGCCTCTAAAGAGACATTCTAACATCTATCAGTGGACCATAACCTGTGATGGCTTTTACAGATAACATCCTAATATAAATTCTGCATCCATGAAAATGCGATTTCCTGCTTCTTGGCAGGGGGTTGGACTGGATGGCCCATGAGGTCTCTTCCAACTCTACTATTCTATGATTCTATGAAAAGATAATCATGTCACTCTCCAGTGACGTGCTGGGGATCCAGAAGGATTGTGATTGGAAGCTGCTTTGGGTTCCACTCCAGTAGAAAGCCAGCATATAAAATAAATGAACTCTTTCATCTTTCTTGGCTGCAAGATCAAATGGAATTTACCTGGTTCCCATCTCCATTGGTAGATAGTCATGGCAAGCTCTCTGTGCATCATCCCAAAATAATAACCTAAAGTTACACATGCATATGTCACTAAGAAGACTCCAGACAATGGCTTCATACAAATCTGTGAAGTGGCCTTTTGAATACTGTGCACATTTCTGGCTGCCATATTTACAGAATATTTTGTAGAGCTAGAAGAAGTGTTGAGAAAAGAACAAGCCAGATGGTCTGGGAGCTACAACAACTTCAAGGAGGATTACAAGGCTTGATGGTGCATCTAATTCTACACTGTAGAATCAATGCAGTTTGATTCAAAGTGCAGGTGAAAGCCCTAAACTGTTCGGGTCCTGCCAATCTTTGCGATCGCATCTTCCCCTATGAACCATCGTGGACCCTAAGATCTGCCAGGGAGGCCCTTCTCTCGCTCCCACCACTGTCATAAACATGGTTGTTGAGGATAAGAGAGAAGGCCTTCTTGGTGGTAGCACCTTGGCTCTGAAATTCTCACCCCAGGGAGATTAGGCTAGAGCCCACTCTGTCCACCTTCCACAGGGACCTCAAAACCTGGATGTTCCAGTGAGCTTTTGATAATGGTTAGGCCCCTGTCCATGAATGCCCAGCCCTAATTAACCATTGATTCAACTCGGAACTTTACCCCCAGCCCTGGCCCCATAAACTGTTTGTTTCTTGTTGGGGTTTTTTTTTGGTTTTTATTTTTATTTTTTTGCACAATCCCATGCCCAGCCATCTCTAATTTTTTTATCTTACCCACCATATTCCTGGTTCTGGTTACTGATGTTTGTTTTAATTCAATGATGTTTTTATACTTTACTGTTTTAATTGTTTAATTAGATTGTCATATGTTTATTATGTTTATAAATGCATTTTTAGCTTATATAATCTGTTGTTGCTGGGCTTGGTCCTGCTTGTAAGCCGCCTCAAGTCCCTCCAGGAAGATAGTGGTGGGATATAAAAATAATCATCATTATTACTACATATGTTATATTACATTATTTATATTACATATATTAGTACTACTACATTACAATGTTATTATTTCTATATATTGTTATATTACATATATTGAGGGGCTCTCAAGTGATGTTGCAGGAGATAGGATGGAGCTGTGTTTTCTGGCTGCCCCCCTTCACTCTGTGGATCCATGGCCCTTCCACACAGCCCTATACCAAACAATATCAAGGCAGAAAATTACATTATCTGATTTGATCACAAATATTGTGGGATTTTCTGCCTTGATATTCTGGGATATAAGGCTGTGTGAAAGGACCCATAGAGAGGTTGTTAGTGTTAGGGGGGAGGGGCTTAAACAATTTTAAGAGGCAGGCAGGAGCACGCTTTATCAGAGAAGGCTGAAGGCCTTGCACTGCGAGAACTCCCAGGGCCCTTCCACACAGATATAACCCAGAATATCACGGCAGAAGATCACACAATATCTGGGTTATCCGAGACCACACTTCCATATATTCCAGTTCGAAGCTGACAATGTGGGATTTTACTCAGATGTGGAAAAAGGGCCCCAGGATTCCATAGCACTGAGTTATGGTGGTTAAAGTGGGGTCCAATTGCATTCATTCAGCAGCGTAGAGACACCATTTGCACCACTGCTTCCCCGAAGGGAGACCTAAACTATCTGCCCGCTATAAAGTCCCACCCCGACTCCCACCCCGGACGCGCGCTGCTCTCCGTGACGTTACTTAAGGAGGCGGGGCGAGCGCGTGGAAGGAAGAGAAAGGGGGACCAATGGCAGCCCCTCGCGCGCGCCCAGAAAGAGCCGTTGGCAGGGAAAGGAGAGGGAGTCGAGGGTTGAGGCGCGAGGGGGTCCCGTATCCATGGAAACGGGCGGCCGAAGACAAGGCCCGGCTCGCCTGACAGAGGAAGCCAGGGGAAAGGAGGAAGCCTTCGCCCGACAGCAGGCCTCCACGGCCTCAGCGCGGCGATAAGAGCCTCCTCAGCCTCTCCACACCCCGCAGGTTCCCTTACCATTGTGAATGCGTCGGTCAGTCAGACTTCGGGCCCTCTCCCCGAGCGGTGGCGGCAGGAACCCGGGCCCGCGCCCCTGTCATGTGACCTTAGAGTCCGGGGCTTCTCTCCACGCCCCCGGCACGTGACCGCCCCTCCCTGAGGGAGGAGGCCGGAAAGGAGGCGGCAGTGGAAGGTACCCGACGCTAGAGGGCACAGGACGCCGGAAGTCCCTCCCTACCCCAGCTCCCTTTCCGCTTTGGTTCTTTCCTGACGGGACGGTTAGTGAGAGATGCTACGGCGCGTGTCGTTTCGAGGAAGCCCCCTGGCCCTTCCCTGGACTCTTGGGCATTTGTGCATTGAAGAACGAATGCAGTCCCACGCAGCTTTAAATGACTGCCACAAGTCAGTGCTGTGAGAATCCTGAGAGTTCTAGTTTTACAAGGTCTTGAGCATTCACTGCCGGAGAGTGCTGGCCTCGCCAGATTTCAAATCCCACGGTGCCATAGCTCCGCTAAAGTGGTGGAATATACTCATATATTATGTACTAGCTGTGCCCGGCCACGCGTTGCTGTGGCGAAACATGGTGGTATGGGAAATAAACTATTAAGGAATTGGTGGTAGTTAAGGTAAAGGGTAAAGGTTTTCCCCAGACATTAAGTCCAGTCGTGTCTTACTCTGGAGGTTGGTGCTCATCTCCATTTCTAAGCCGAAGAGCCGGCGTTGTCCGTAGACTCCTCCAAAGTCATGTGGGATGACTGCATGGAGTGGCGTTACCTTCCCGCCGGAGCAGTACCTATTGATGCACTCACATTTGCATGTTTCCGAACTTCTGGGTTGGCAGAAGCTGGGGCTAACAGTGGGGGCTCTCTCCGCTCCCCCAATTCAAACCTGTGGCCTTTCGGTCCAGAAGTTCAGCAGCTCAGCGCTTTAACACGCTGCGCCATCAGGGGATATTATTTCCTAAAGGTTGTGAATATACAATATTTCTGATTGGGTTTTTTTTGTTTGTTGGAGGCAAGTATGAATGCTGCAGTTAGGAAAAATGATTAGGATGTAATGGCATTGCAGCTTTAAAGCCTGGCTGTTTCCTCCCTGAGTGAATTTTTTATTGGGAGGTGTTAGCTGGCCCTGATTGTTTCCTGTCTGGAATTCCCTTGTTTTCGGAGTGGTATTGTTTGCGATATTTTATGTGCTTCTACTGTCTGTGGCCCTGAGAAAACAGAGGATTTTCCAGACTTTGATGATGGGAATACTTTGTTGGGAGGTGTTAGCTGGCCCTGATTGTTTCCTGTGTGGAATTCCCCTGTTTATTTACTGTCCTGGTTTTAGAGATTATATTGTTCTGCATTATTCTATCCCAGTAATTATTTCATATTAAAGAAGAATCTCACTTATCCAACATTTGCTTATACAATGTTCTGGATTATCCAACGCAGTCTGCCTTTTCATAATCAATGTTTTTGTAGTCAGTGTTTTAAATTCATTGTGATATTTTAGTGGTAAATTTGTAAATACAGTACAGTAGAGTCTCACTTATCCAACATAAATGTGCCGGCAGAACGTTGGATAAGCGAATATGTTGGATAATGAGGAATTAAGGATAACCCTATTAAACATCAAATTAAGTTATGATTTTACAAATTAAGCACCAAAACATCATGTTCAACAACAAATTTGTCAGAAAAAGTAGTTCAGTACACAGTAATGCTATATAGTAATTACTGTATTTATGAATTTAGCACCAAAATATCACGATATATTGAAAGCATTGACTACAAAAATGCGTTGGATAATCCAGAACGTTGGATAAGCGAGTGTTGGATAAGTGAGACTCTACTGTAATTACTACATAGCATTACTGCGCATGGAACTACTTTTTCTGTCAAATTTGTTGTATAATATGATGTTTTGGTGCTTAATTTGTATAACGATTACCTAATTTGATGTTTAATTGGCTTTTCCTGAATCCCTTCTTATTATCCAACATATTCACTTATCCTGCCGGCCTGTTTACGTTGGATAAGTGAGACTCTACTGTATATTTCTAATCTTATATTATCTGCTCAGAACTGGATTATATGAGGCTCCTTCTTCACAGCTGTATAAAATGCACACTGAAGTGGATTATATGGTAGTGTGGAGTCAAGATTATCCAGTGCAAAGCAGATAATATAAGATTATAAATGGGTTATATAGCTGTGTTGAAGGGCCTTGAGTCTACACTGCCATATAATCCAGTGCAAATTAGATGATCTGTGGAAGAAGTCTAAGTGAGGCCTAAATCTGCCTGTCCCCTAACTGAAACCTGGCTGTCCCTTGGTTGCTAGGCAACCAAGTGGGCAGAGATTAGCCCTCTAAACTGGCAGCAATTGGATAAAAAAAGTATTGCTCTCCCTCTAATTAGGACTTTATTTTTCTTTTCTTTTTGTTGTATCAACCTTGAGGCGTGGATGATGGGTTGTGTTGTCAAATTTTGAGGTTGGGGGGCCTGTACTTTTGTTGTTTTGTGAATTGCCGTGATGCCATCACTCTTTTATATATATAGATAATATTAATAATGTTGTAGTAGAGTCGGTGCCCCCAGTGGCGCAGCGCGCTAAAACGCTGAGCTGCTGAACTTTCTGACTGAAAGGTTGGCGATTCAAATCCAGGGAGCGGGGTGAGCCCCTGCTGTTTTCCCCAGCTTCTGCCAACCGAGCAGTTGGAAAACATGCAAATGTGAGTAGATCAATAGTTACCACTTCGAGAAGGTAATGGCCGCCATGTAATCATGCCGGCCACATGACCTTGGAGGTCTCTATAGATAATGCCAGCCCTTCGGCTTAGAAATTGAGATGAACACCAAGCCCCAGAGTCGGATGCAACTAGACTTAATGTCAGAGGAAAACCTTTACCTTACAGTAGAGTTTCGGTAATCCAACATAAACAGGCAGCAGAATGTTGGATAATAGGGAGGGATCACTCGCTCACTCAGGCGGTGAGTTTGTTTACTAACAAAAAAACAAAGAAGAAAAGGTGGTGGCGGCAGGAGCCTGGCCTCCCCTTCCTGCCTCCTCCAGGTCCCAGGTTCCTTACCCTGCTCATCCCGGTGGTAAAGGCAGTGGCAGCAGCCATCTTTGCCTCGCTCGTTCACTCACTGGGCCGGGTTCTGCCGCTGCCGCCTTTGCCACTAAGACCCCCACCAAGTGAGTGAGCAAGGGAGGGAGGGCGGCCAAGGCAGCGGCGGCAGGAGCAGGAGCCTGGCCGCCTCTTCCAGGCTCCTACTGTCGGCCCCATTTTAGGAGGCAACCCCTGGCAGTGAGACCAGGGAGATGCCTGTTGGCAGAAACCTAGGCAAGTGATCAGCCTGAGCAGCCCATTTTGAGTGACTCTCTACTTTGGCGAGCATACAGAATACAGGCCCAATTAAAATTAGCCAACAAGCAAGGAGAGAAGGTGATTTTCAGCCAAGGAAGATTTTATTATCTGCAGATAAGATGCTAGCTAGTGATTCATTCACAAAGTAGATAGCACACAGAATACAGTTTCACAGCCCCTTTTATGCACAAGCTGGCAGGCTGCGCTGAAGCCTCTAATTCTGACCAGTCACAGAGAGGAGCTTGGCTTACTGGCCAGCATGGGCTGGGACACAGGATGCTTAAGTGATGATAAATGAGGTTCCTTTTATTGAACAGGAAAAATAACAGATTGAGGACATCTATGGCCCTACCCAGACTATTGTTCTATGAAATGAACATGACATAGCCCATTAAGAGGGCAGACCCCAGAGAAACAAAACATCATATATTAATACAACCATGCAAAAATAACAGAGGATGGGTTTTGGCTGTAGAAATGCTGATTCCTTCCAATGCGAGCGGTCCCGTTCATCAAAGGTGCAGAGTGGTGGAATTGGTTCTTCCACAAGGGGGCAGGGAGAGGTGATTGCCCTGCCCGAGTAAGCTATTGTGTTACAATGTCCAGATGAAGTCCAAGAGATGGGTGAGGCTGGAAATTGCTGAGAAAATCCCCAGCTTGGTTTCGTTCCCCCAGGTTATACAATTGTGTGGGATGCAAGGCACCTTTTTGTTCAGGAACAAGGTTTCCCTTAAAGGGAAGGAATGGGGATCTCAGGAGTATAAAACATTAGGTTAACACAACGTATAGGCAAAATAGGAACACATAGGAAAAAACATAGAGCATTTAGGGCAAATTATATACATGAGATACATAGTTTTCCAAAGTACCTTTAACAAGCCAGGCTTCCCAGAGGAAAAAGGGGAAGGAAAGCAGGCAGAGTGGAAGAAAAGAGGGAAAGGAAAAAAGAGTGAGGAAGGCAGAAAAGGGGGAGGAAAGGAAGGAAGGAAAAGAGGAACGAAGAAAAAGGGAAAGGAAAGAAAAGAGGGAGGAAAGGAGAAAGAAAGAAAGGGAAGGAGGAAGAAAGGAAGGAAAGTAGGGGGAAGGAGGAAGCAAAAAGAAAAAAAAGGCGACTTTAGTGAGTGGGGACCTGGCCCAGGTAAACTAGATGTCCCAAGGGGCTGGTTTTCTCATGCAACATTACTTCTGCCGCCTTATTATACCACAATATATATAAAACTACCAGTATATTTAGAGCCCCTGGTGGCGCAGCGGATTAAACCGCTGAGCTGCTGAACTTGCTGACCGGAAGGTTGGCAATTCAAATTTGTGGTGAGGTGAGTTCCCACTGTTAGCCCCAGCTTCTGCCAACCTATCAATTCGAAAACATTCAAATGTGAATAGATTGATAGGTACCGCTTCTGTGGGAAGGTAGTCTGCGCTCCATGCAGTCATGCCGGCCACATAACCTAGAAAGTGTCTACAGACAATGCAGGCTCTTCGGCTTAGAAATAGAGATGAACACCACCCCCAGAGCCGGAGATTAAGGGGGAAGCATTTACCTTTATCTGCATATCTATGTTTTGTTGTTTCTAGACATTGAATGTTTTCTTTTATATCTGTATATGCTGGAATCGGCCCAGAGTCCCCTCAGGGAGATAGGATGGAATACAAATAAAGTATCATTATACTGTAATATTATTATTACAGTAGAGTCTCACTTATCCAAGCTAAACGGGCCAGCAGAAGCTTGGATAAGCGAATATCTTGTATAATAAGGAGGGATTAAGGAAAAGCCTATTAAACATAAATTAGGTTATGATTTTACAAATTAAGCACCAAAACATCATGTTATACAACAAATTTGACAGAAAAAGTAGTTCAATACGCAGTAATGTTATGTTGTAATTACTGCATTTACTAATTTAGCACCAAAATATCACGATATATTGAAAACATTGACAACAAAAATGGCTTGGATAATCCAGAAACTTGGATAAGCGAGGCTTGGATAAGTGAGACTCTACTATATTATTATTTACAACACCTTTCTGTTTTAGGATGTAAGTAGAAATAAAGATGCATACAAGAATACAGATTTGTCACTGCATCTTTCTGTTTGTTCACTTAAAAAGTAAATTTCCAGGGAGGCACTGAGTAATTTCTTTTCTGAATAGGGGACAATAGACAATTTGGGAACCTCTGGTTTAACATATGTACAAAGCAGGTTGAAAAGGAAGTAATTACTCTTCCTTCTAGAGGAAATGTTGGTTGGAGATGAGTGTTTGTTTTTCTGGTAGTGTAGACATTGCTATCGGGAAGGCTTTGATTGTGCTTATCCTGCATGGCAGGGGGTTGGACTGAATGGCCCTTGTGGCCTCTTCCAACTCTCGCTTTACCTAGGCCTTACCTAGGCCTTGGCCATTCCATGCACGTTATTTCCTTTAGTCGTTCTCATCCCCATTCACCAAAGAATATGCACTTTCAGGTTTCCATTTCCCTTTAAAATGGCCCATGTCCGTTGATACTTGACTACTGATTGGGATTACTGTTTATGTTTTACGTTATTTTAACTTTTGTAAGATGTGTTATTATATTGTGATTTTATTGTGTTGTTGTTTTTATTGATGTAATACTGTTTTGAGCTTGTCCCAGTGTAAGCAGCCCCGAGTCCTTCGGGAGATGAAGCGGTATATAAATAAAGTTTTATTTATTATTATTATTATTATTATTATTTACTGAAATGAGCCCACGTTCTGCTTTTAAAATGTAGATGTCTTATTTGTGTATCGTAACCAATGGAACACAGCCTAATTTTTGCACTGAGAAGGCAAAAAAGTTCTCCAAAAGAGATTTTGATTATGGATAGGTTAGCATGCCATAGTGCAACAGAGTTTTAAGATACATCAACATACAATATAGATGCCACATGCTATGATACAGCAATTGTGTCATTTTTTTCCCCGAACAAGCCTGAAATAAAGCCCATATTAAGTAGTGCAATTAGATAATTTTGTATCTTGTTTTTGAGTAGGGGCTTTAAATGCCCATATAGTCAAATGACACATTTTTCTTCCCTTCCTATCCCAAGCTTTACAATTGCTTGCGCACGTTTACTTTTAAAATTAGCTAATTAAGAGAAAAATTCACTGCAGTTTGTTTTATTCCCAAGGTGCTAAACACATTTGCATAGTAATTAACATTTTGTAGAAAGGGAGATTCTTTAAAAAGAAACTATTTTAAATAGGCATTTCTAACTATGTACATCCCCAGATATCTGCCCCCTTAACAATAAGTGTTTTAAAAAAAAAAAAAGACAAAAAGGAAATTCTTGACATTCACATATCAGCCAACTGCTGATGCTAGTTTGTTTTATCTGTTCCTCCACCACTTGCTGCTCTCTGTTTGATATTTTTATGGTCTCCTGGTCTTTAGAGTTCAAGACCTATCCTCTGAAGTTGTGTCCTAGCTGCACCATATTATAAACATTTGTGTGCAAGGCAGAAGAGCAGATTAGAAATTTGATCAAGGTTGCTTCTGGAAGAGAATTGCCGATAACTTGCCGGATCTTAGCACAGCTGGCTAATCACCAGCAGCAAGAGATCTCTACTGATCGAAAGGTTGGTAGTTCAAAGCCCGGGTTGGGGTGAGCCACCCGACCTTCAGCCCAACTCACTGTCCACCTAAGAAGTTTGAAAACAGCTGTGATTAGAGAAATTAGACACCGCTTAAGGGTGTGTGTGGGGGGGGGGGGGGGTACTTTATGAAACCATAAAAGGAAAAACCAGAAATGCCAGTGATCAAAGAACAGGAGGAAAAGTTTGTGATCAAGGGCTTGTCGTAATAGCTGATGGATCGACATCATCCCCCTGTGGCCAGAATCAGACACAATCTCCAGGACACCAAAGTTGGAAAAATGCCAACATTTACCTCTATTTGTTGTCAGTCCTGTATTTCTAACAGCATTGAATGTTTGCCATGTATATGTTCTGTAATCCGCCCTGAGTCCCCTTCAGGGTGAGAAGGGAGGAATATAAATGCTGTAAATAAATAAAGATTAAAATCCAGCATGCATGTAGAATTTGCAGTCTGCACTGCCAAAAGAGTGCAAGAGATTATCTAACAAACATAATATAACCCCCTCCTTACTACATACCAAAATATTTTATTCTCTTTGACATCTTGGGGATTTCCTATAACAGTGGATTCCTTGTGTCTTAGTTTACCTACGCCACAAGAAATCCACTTTTCATTTTTCACATGCTTTCTGGTTTGGAGAGTACGTTCATAGCCTGCTTTTAACAGTATGGCAAAACTATGGGTATTTAGCCTGATATCTACCAAATGAAGAACAAGTCTTCAGATGCAATTCAATTTTAATAGAATTGTAAGTAAAGAAATGCATGTATCGGGGAAATCTTTCCAGCAGTTTACAGTAAATACAAGTACTGAACAAGATACAAGATTAATAAGATTTGCAAACATAAGGCAAAGTTGTATTATTATAATTGGAAACAGTCAAGAGATTTGGGCATTTAGAATTTATCTGACTATAAACAACACATTCCAGAGAAGTACAACTTAACATTTTTATGAATGACAACCCCCGCCCCTTTCTTCTTCTCTTCCTCCTCCTCCTCCTCCTTTTTTTTTTTTTTTTTTTTGCTTTTTACTAATGCAGGCACTTCAAAAGCTTCATATTTTGAAAACTTATATAAAGTTAACCCACTTGAGAAAAAAATTAATTTAAAAAGCAAGGCCATTTTATATATTGGATGCAATTTTACTACCTCACTGTATATAATGGGATTTGAGCATCCACATATTTTGGTAACTATTGAGGTCCTGGAACTAACCCTCTGGATATGAAGGGCCCAACTGTGGGGGGGTTTCCATGAGTGGCATAAATCAAAAACTAACTGTCAATGGGAATAATGCCCAGTTCCAGTTTCTGGCACTGCTAGAGCTCTTTGGGTAAAAGGGAAAGTGTATCTCTAAACCTCCAGAATGACGTGGGATTGTTAGGGCTTACTGTCATGGCTAGCAGAAGACACAAAAAAGAAAGAGAAGCATCTGGAGATCATTTGCCTTGAATTCCTCTACAGGGTGCATCGCTGCGTTCATCTTATATCATTGTAGCGGTCTTCTTTCCTCATTTAGCTCACCCTTGACTATATGTCTGATAAATTCATGTTATTTTTTACACTACAACAATACAAAGGGACCCAGGTTATGAAATGGTTTACATCATAGAGAAGGAAAACCTTGCATTCATTACAGTTTATACCAAAGAAAAGCGCTAAACATTTTAAGGTACTTATGATTCATTTTATAGTTCGTACAATATTTTTTAGCAATATGTAATTGCACTTTTTCATAAAACTCCAAAGGCATTTAAGAAGTAAGATCATAATTGCCGGAACAGAGATCACAGTCTGTTTTCATGCAGGAATAAACCTTCCTTCGTCAATTTAAGCGTCAATTTCTGATCTGGTTGGTTCACATCAAATTTAGGAATACTGGGATCATCCATATCATACTCAGTGCCTGACCCAAACTCTGGATCTCCTTCATTTCCTGATCCATATTCATCTCCAGAAAGTTGGAAAGCTTCAGGGTGGTCTTGAAATTCTTTCATTCTGCAATACAGATTTTTTAAAAGATCATTATAAAGCCCTGGATATAATGCCTTCCTTACCACCCCCAACAAATAAATCCAGGATAAACTGTTAGACTATTTGACTTTGATTTGTTAGAATTGGAGGTGATACACTTTCCTCCCTAGATTTTTCTAAGGATGCAAATACAAATGGGTGAGAAAAATCAATTTCTGGAACCAGTGCATTCCCTGATTTCAGTGGTTCATTTTAACTTATTCATAGAGCTAAATTGTACTTGTACATTAAATTGACATGATCCATATTACATTTTAGAAATTTAACCTCATTTTCTACGTAAGAATTAAACACATGATGATGATAATAATGATAATGATGATGATAATGCACTGGCACAAGCCAGTAAAGGTGGTCCCAGTGATGATCAACACACTGGGTGCAGTGCCTAAAGACCTTGGCAAGCACTTGAAAACAATTGATGCTAACAAAATCACCATCTGTCAGTTGCAAAAGGCCATGCTACTCGGACCTGCATTCATTATTTGCCGATACATCACACAATCCTAGACATTTGGGAAGTGTCCGATGTGTGATCCATTACAACAACCAGCATAGTGATCTTGTTTGCTGTGTACTAATCTTGTTATGTATCAAATAATAATAAATACTTTATTTCTAGACCGCCCTCTCAACCCAAGAGAATTCAGAGCAATTTCACATGCTGAAAAATCTTCTGATTAACATCAAGGGAACTTTAAAAGTACTTAGGGGTTTAGCTAAAAGGCTTCACGGAATAAGTGAAAACAACCAAGAATTCTATAGCAGTCTGAACAATAACACATTTGCCATAGTCGAGCTTTCCTGTATAATAGCCAACTTAATTGTATAGATGAAGCATTTGGGAACATAAACAATATAGATGTTTGGGAATGGGATTGCAGATAGTGAATTCTAGGGGAAAGTAAATGCAAAAAGTATCAACAGTGACAACATAGGCCTTTTACAGAAGAGGGGTGCAATAAAGCCAAAGGCAAGCCCCATCTGAGGAAATCTTGCCAAGAAAACCCCTGTGATTGGTTTGCCTTAGGGCAGGCATGGGCAAACTAAGGCCCAGGGGCAAGATGCGGCCCCCTGGGTGCTTACCTCAGGCCCTCCTCATTTTCCCTATCCCCTTGGCACAAGGACACGGTGGCCCACCGCAGCCTTATGCAGAAAGGATGGGGAAGGAAGGCACGTAGCAGTTGAGAGCCCTCTGGAGAGCTCTCAGGCACCGCATTTCTCACCCTCCTCCGCGAGCAACCCCATCCTTATTCCAAGAGGACAGCCTAAGGAAGGCATGCAGCGGCTAAGAGCCCTCCGGAGCCCTCTTGGCCGCCGCTTGTTTTGCCCTGCTCCTGGCATAATGTTGAGAGGACAGACTGAAGAGCAGGACAGAGGATTGTGGAGGAGGATCGGGACAGTCACGGCATGTCTCCTTTTCCTCCCAGCATAAGAAAGGGGCGAGCAGCCCCATCCTTATGGGAGGAGGACAACTTGAGAATGACCCGGGTCTTGCCTCGCTCCCTCCTGGCCCCAGCCTCTCGCCGGGCTTCCCCCTCCCAGGCCCATCCTACCCAGCATGTGCCCGGCTGCCCTCACTCCCTGCACAGCCCTCTCAATTTGGCCCCAAGGCAAAAAGGTTTGACCATATCTGCCTTAGAGTTACCATAAACCTGAAATGACTTGAGGGTACAAGGCAACAATATTACTTATGCAGAGTTGTTAATATTTATAGTGCTTCTCAGAGTTTGATAAGTAAAAATGGACACAATATAAACATCAGTGAGTGGGAAAGGGGCTGAACCTGGACCATATGTACATATACTGTCAAAGAAATGAAGGTTGGGTTTTTCCTACTAGATAAAGAGGTAACCAGGACCAGGTCTTGCCTGAGAACATTACTGCACAAAGCCGCTATCCCACCTCATTCCTGCAACTTGGGATAGTGGCTGCTTACCAGCATTACCACTATCATTATAGCACCACTGCTGGCATTGCGCAATTGCAGCACCACAGTTCCATTTGGATGGCTTAACTCCATCTTTCTGCTGTGCTACCCCCCCCCCCCCATTATTATTTATTTTTTAAAAGAGTAAAAGTTGTATTAAACATTATTTTTATTAATTTTTCCAGTGAGAGGAGAAGACATTATGCTGCCACGGGAGCACCTGGATTTCATCAGAGCACCTAAGTCCTGGTGTTGTGGCGCAATCAAGGACTATTGACAGGTTTTTCCCATCAATAGCTAGGAATGGCTTCATTGCAAGAAGGTGCCAGATCAACAATGGGTATCACACAAGTATCATATGATAAGAACTGTCATCAAAGGGACTGTCTTCATGTGATAAAGTCCTAGCTCCTGCTTCAAACTAAGGCTGGATTTACACTGCCATAATATCTAGATCATCAAAGCAGATGATCCACATTATTTGCTTTAAACTGGATTATGTGAGTCTACACTGCCATATAGTTCAGTTCAAAGCTGATCTTCTGGATTTTATATGGCAGTATAGATCCAGCCTTAGAGTAGCTTACTTTTCCCAGTGGAAAAAGCTTCAGCTATCAAATTTCTACTCATTTTGCACTACAGGAGCCTTGGTAGCAAAGAAAAGGAAGGAAGGAACGAATGAACGAACGAACGAACGAACGAACGAAGGAGCAAGCAGCCCTATCAGTGCATATATTTGTAGAAATCAAGTCATGATATCCTGACCACTCAACAACCTATAATAATAATAATAATAATAACAACAACAACAACAACAACAACAACTTTATTTATATCCCGGTGGCGAAGTGTGTTAAAGCACTGAGCTGCTGAACTTGCAGACCGAAAGGTCCCAGGTTCAAACCCCGGGAGCAGCGGGAGTGGCCGCTGTTAGCTCCAGCTTCTGCCAACCTAGCAGTTCGAAAACATGTAAATGTGAGTAGGTCGACAGGTGCCGCTCTGACGGGAAGGTAACAGCGCTCCATGCAGTCATGCCGGCCACATGACCTTGGAGGTGTCTACGGACAACGGCGACTCTTCGGCTTAGAAATGGAAATGAGCACCAACCCTCAGAGTCAGACAAGTCTAGACTTAATGTCAGGGGAAAACCTTTACCTCTACTCTTTGCTAAAATGTAGGGTATCTGACATTGCCAGGGCAAGTAATGAAATGCCTTGAGTTTTGCTCCATCACTCTATAAACCACATGCTTAGTATGCATTCTGAATTAGCACAAAGTAACATTCATTCTTTAGATGAAAATTAATTTTACATACAGTTCTGGATCAGCTTTGGGAGGAAGGATCATGTTAGCACTTCCATCAGGAATGTCAAAAACAGGTCCTTGTTCTTCAATGCAATTTGCAAAACGGGCATTGGGTCTGCACCTCACACGCATGTAACGGCCCCTTTGGACAGGACTCCCTGATAAAAACAAATAGGTAGATATTAAAATCAGATATATTCATGAATTTCAGCAATTAATTAATGTGCTAACCCAGTAATATGAAATGCAAATTGTTATCCTCATTATCACATATAGTTTATGAGAAGCACAAGTGTTAGAAGTTTCAAACAGTTGTCTCTCTGCTGAGGTCTGAAGACAAGCAAACAATAATTTCCTCCAGCATCCAGGTGATCATTTGTCTCTTGTAATGCTAATTTATGGGAATACAATCATCTAGCTTCCTTTTTCTAACATTGATAGGAAAAATGTAGCAATAAAGGATGGTGTTATGGTTGATGGTAAATCAATAGCCTCTTGTTCCACTAGTTTGAATTGGGAAGTACAAATTTCTAATGTTAAAAAAGAAACTTCTGGATTGTTTATTGATTATGATTACTTACAGGCTTTTCATTATAGGAGATAAGGCAGTTTACAATAATAATATAATAATACATATTTATTTGTATTCCACCATCATCTCTCCGAGGGGACTCGGGGCAGCTCACAAAAGCACTGCAAGTGTCTCATATAAACAACAATAGACTATTATAAATACATAACATAGGCATAAAAACAACAATACACGTAAAATCCCAATAAAAATTGTAGGAATTGTAAAATTTCCTAAAATACAGTAGAGCCTGCGAATAAGTTGGCTATCTGCAATAACAAAGTGTGGAGTGGCACAAGATGAAATAATACTCCCCGCATGACACTAAAATGTACCATAAAGTAAAGTATCTAGAATCCAAACTACAAACACAGTGCTCAATTGCTTGCAGAGATCTTGACATTTCCCTTTCTAGCAATTGTGTTGCATTTACAAATATTTAATACTGCTCAAAGAAGTCAATTGGCATATGAAACAAGATCTTTGTTGGTATTCTATCTCACCACATGTGCTAAAATCCTCAGTTTCTCCTTATGATTAAGTCCTAACTCAGTAGAGGGGGAACATTCTCCTGAAATTTTATTTTATTTATTTCCATCATTTCTACCCCTCCCTTCTCACCCAAGGGGACTCAGAGCGGCTTACAAAACTGGCAATTAATGCTGATACACCACAATACAATAAAATAGAACATTAAAACATTTAAAACAGTTATAATATACAATATACAAAGTTTAAAACAGTGCAAAGTGCTTATGCCATTCGTCCACAAGACGAATTGCCACCATATATTATTGTAATCTATTTATTGCATGCTTATGTTTCAGACAATGGCCAGAATGGTCTCAGAGGACTGTGTGGTTCAAAATTGGGGCAATTCCGGCTTTCTAGGAGCTCAAAACCAATAGTGCCTCATCCTTAACTATACAGGCTAGAAATCATGGACATTTTAGGATAAGAACATCTGGAGGGCTAGCATTGCCAGCTTTTGTAGTGAGGTCCACATCTGGAAGATAGCTGAGGAACCCAATCTTTGTGTCACTTGTAATCTAGCTCTAAACAAACAACATCTGCAGATCGAAGCTTCTATCGAATCCTTAAACATTGGGTTGAGTTTCATGGTCTCATTCAAACATTTCTCCCATTCAGATCTTACAGTCTTACTGGGTGCACAAGTGGGAAGATGCAACAGGGCCTGGCTGAGGACAGTTTATACATTTCCGTTTATCAGCTGTGTGAAATAACTGCTGCAGATGTTTCCTAATGTCTTCAGACTTAAGGAACTGAGGTGTCTCAGTTCAACTACTTCCTTTTCAGTTTAACCACATTCCAGCATAAACCTTTTTTTTTTGTCTTCCTTTTTCTTTGAAGCTCAAACGAGTAGAATGAATCACTTAAAGCTATGCTATTTGTGGATTTCAGCTTTCATCCCTCTCCTAAGTAGTATTAAATTATTATGTCGCAATCTTTATAGTTGTGTTCATCTTTTGTCACTTTTTTCACCCTCAGTTACACTGAATTCTTATGGCAGCTGTAACTGCAGTGTCTCAGGAACCCAGAATTAGTTAATTAAAGAAAATAATATTTGGAATATCTATTGAAAATGGGCATATTTTGTCTTTCTTTGTGCTCAATAGCCTCAGTTCATGTTCAGTAGCTGAATTAGCTCAAAGGGGGTGTTACCTTTGGTTTGGATTTTCAAAGAACAGCCGTTTTATATTGTAAGTAGATCAATAGGTACCACTCCAGTGGGAAAGTAATAGTGCTCCATGCAGTCATGCCGGCCACATGACCTTGGAGGCGTCTATGGACAATGCCAGCTCTTTGGCTTAGAAATGGAGGTGAGCACCAATCTCCAGTGTCAGAAATGACTAGGCTTAATGTCAGGGGAAAACCTTTAGCTTTACCTTAGTTGTATACAAATTACCCAGGACTAGCTCCCACTGAAAGCAGGACATCCCTGAGCCGACATCCAGAAGTTTGTGCCGTACATATACTGTGTAGTGATCTCTTAGAAGCAGAGCCCCTGTTTCTTCACACTTGCTTACACAAATTTCCTTTACTGCCGGAAGAAAGACCTGAAACCGTAACTGAGGAAGTTGCAGAGTTGGCCTATGAGGTTTTGCTGCCTGAGAAAGAGCAAAATCATTCCTAAAGTCCAACTATGTGATACAGACATATAATATTGATGCCAAAGGCAGAAAACTCTCATAAGCACCACTCCCCTTCTCCTAATGGTAAAAATCCAATCATACAAGAGAGAACAACAGTTATATGGTATTATGTTTGAGCATGCTCAAACAAGCTTTTGATGTAAAAGTCTGTCACAGACCATGGTGGAAAAGCGGCTTACAAATCCTGGTTTGTTTAGATGTAACTAATCAAAATCCTATTTTCTGATAAGTATCATGTTACTTTCTCCCATCTTTCTTTGTTTGCCTTCTTTTATGAACAATCAAGTGAAGCAGGAATGAATAGGCTGCATTCAGCAACGTGCAGTTTATTCATGTGTAGTATATTAAAGTCAGGCTGGCATAAAGAGATGTGTACCAGTGGCAATCAGATATGTAAATGTCCCATAGAGGTCATTGGTTTGCATAACACTTTCCTCCTCACAAGATTAGCATTCTCCACATTTAACCGCTGCTTAACAACAGACTTCCTCTTCTAGAAAATGCTCAGACAGCTAATAAATTATACCTATGTAAAACTGGCATTTTTATTCTTAAAAGAGTTGCTTAGAAGTTAGCCCATTTAGGAGTGCTGGCTTAGCCTTTGACAATTATTTGGGATTAAACCCCATTACATTCAGTGCAGTTTATTTCTGAGTAGATATGCTGCTGTTCAGTACATTCTTAAATGCCTCATACATTGTAGGTTGCTAAAAGGTGTAATTGAAACAAGTGCACACTAAGGTAGTTGGGTTTAATAGATGTACAACAACAACAACAACAACCTTTATTTATATCCCGCCACCATCTCCCAGAGGGACTCGGGGCGGCTCACAAAACACTCAAGGTGTGACACAAAATACAAGTGCAAAACAAAACATAGGAATAAACAGTGAACATAAATTCACAGTACAATGACGAGGCCATTACAAGGCGTGCATGTATTTCAGATTAAACATTATTATAATCCACATGCTATATTTTAAATTGTTATTAGTAATTTGACAAATAAAATATTTTAAAGATACAAAATAGAGCTTAAAAATAAGTACAACACTAGGATCCCTCTTGCCAGCATGGAAAAATTATTCCGCATTGCAAATGAAATTTACTTCCAAGTAAGTGTGGCAAGGTCTACAACCTTAAATTAGAGAAATTATAACTTTTTGGTGTTAAAATATCACAATTAATGTACATTTGAACCATGCTCCTCCAAGGCCTTCCAATACAATTATTTTTGCCCACTGCTCTTGCATGGGATCTCCCCTCCTCTCAGCTCACATACTCATTGCAATGGTGTGCTGCCATGTTCAATATGGTTTAATATTATGCTTCCATGGACAGTAATGGACTCAAGTACCTCTAAAACTTTGATGTCGTTTTGTAATTGAGAGAAATTGATCCCAATGCACTATTCAAATGTGAAAGAGCACCTGATATCCATAGGAGAAAAAAGTATCGCAAATCGTTTTAAACCAACAAAGAGAATTCTCTTTCTCAAGCAGGAATCTGTGGCTCTACTTGTCTTTTTGCCATTTCTATTCTTTTCCTTATTTAAGTATTTCAGAGCTGTGCGCTTCTGCGTTCCTAGGAGGAATCACCTTTCTTTAAAAATATTTACGTATAAATGTATGCATGATCTAGATATATCTATATAGAAATATTTTAGTATAAAATGTTATAAAAAATAACAACAAAATACACCACCCTTATTATTTTCATTCTGGTTAGACGCATGAAAATAGGATGTCATCATACTGGCCACTACTACCAGCATATATCACTAAACAGATCATCTAGGAAAGAAGGACATTACCTGGAACAAGTTGAAGTGTACATTTTAATCTGCAGTTCTATATCCAATGAACTAGGAATTGCCAGCTTAACTCATTGAAATTTACTTCTCTGCTACCAACGCATTCTCAAAGATATTACTTTGAGATATTACAAAGCTTACTTCTATGAGTACAGACGTACAGAAGAATGTCTACAGTCTCCTGTTGGCTTCCGCTATACTGTCCTAAACAGTTTAAGAAGGGAAATTACAAAAAGAACAAACGCTCACAGTTTTACCTTGCACTGTGCATCCCGTAAAGAGGATTACACAGAGAGCGATGAAAATCCTCCCGTTATGTTTGGCAAGCATGTCTGTTTTTCCTGCTCACCTCCACACTCAGCAAACTGTCACTCGGACTTTTCAAACTGTGGTAGGGCAAGAAAAGCAAGTGCCTTTACAAAAGGTTTCGGAAACCTCAAACCCAACCCATGATTTGCGTCACAGCTTCCTGAGCACCGAAAAGTAGCTCATCTAGTATCAAAAATTAGATCTGCCTTCTACAGTTCTTGACCCACTTACTGCAAGAAAACGGTGGTCTGAACATGTACAAACCTATTGTGTGTCTACTCAGAAATAAGACCCACTAATACAACAGGAGTTAGTTCAAAGAAACAGAACAAAGGATGTATGTGCCTTTATGGCAAGCCCAAAAGGAACCTGTCATGGGACAACAATACAATTTCCAACACGGTTTTCACAGGTGAAGTGGTGGGAATCCAGGCAGAATCATTACAATACAGACGGTCCCTGAGTTACAAACAAAATAGATTCTGTAGGTTTGCTCTTAAGTTGAATTTGTTTGTAAGTCACCACAGGTACATGTTTAAGTGTAACTCCAACCAAAAATATATCTTTTTAAGCCATGGATAGCAGAGGGAAGGGTTAACATCTCTGTGGTATTTAGTTGACTGTGCCCCTGTTTAGAAGATTTCACCTCACTTTCTGTCCCTGTGATAGTTAGATTTTGAAAATTTCGGCTTATTGTGGAAACAAAGATTGATGCTAAAGCTTCAGTGGAGACACTTTTCCCCCATGATAACACTTTCGAGAGTGAATTTCCCTTCCTAGGGGTTGATCTCTCTCACTTCCCGTTGTCTCAGCCCCATTCTTAACTATGAGCCGTTTGTAAGTTGGATATTTATAACTCAGTGACTGCCTATATAATGCAGTAACAGTCCTCTTATTTATCCCAAAAACTAGCTTTTGGGAGGAACGACATATTTAGAGTTCCCTCCAGATCCTGGGTACTTCTATCAACATTCATCCCAGCTCTCACATGTTTTCAAACAACTTTTCAGAAGGAGAAAATGACAAAAGGAATGAAATTTTACTTTATGGAGTTGAATGAAAGAAGCAATTGACATCATTTCAATTAATTCCTATTATTTTCATATTTTGATCTGCAAGTCGCATCTGGTGGGTGAGAATCAGCCGTCTACAAAGACATTGCCCAGGGGATGCTCGGATGTGTTACAATCCTTCAGGGAGGCTTCTCTCATAACTGTATTCATATCAATTCGCTTCTGGCATGATAAAATAAAAATAAATATTTTGATTTGTCCACATCTCCTTCATTAGAAGATGTGAAATTAATGTGAAGCTTCAAAGAACTGACCACACGTTCAGCAACCAAAATATTTCTTATTTCCTTTAAAAAAAAACCACAAAGTTCTTTTGGTTAAGAGGTGATAAGCAGACTATGTAGGAAACGAATTGGGCAGAATGACTCTGTAGCTTGAACACTATTGCAACTTCCTTTATGTCACAGAAAACATACATGATAACAATGTCATACTTTCCATGGAAATGTTTAAACGACTGAAGAATTAAAATGGAGATAATTTTCTAAAAGGTATAAATCTACATAATGTTGGTTTGTCCAGTCAAAGGTATAGTATCGTCATGCATCATTTGCCCTGAATATGAATAAAATGCTTTAAAATCCTTCATGCTTAAAGGACAAAATCTGATATGAATATTATAAATACATACAAGCTGCACTATACTTATAAATGTGATTTTATTTCTAAACCAATGTTCCTGTTGTTTTTCTCTCAGCCAATATCCAATCCACTCTCCAAAGAAGAACAACTCTGGAGAAGGTGGTGGCTTCACAATTCCAAAAGTTCTTGTAAGACACCGATTTTCTAGCTCCATCTGCTTTCAGGCATGGCTACAGGACAGAGACGGCATTGGTCGCCTTGGTGGATAATGTACAAAGAGAGCTAGACAGGGGAGTGTGTCCCTGCAAGTTCTTCTGGACCTCTCAGCGGCTTTTGATACCTTCAACCATGGTATCCTTCTGGGCCATCTCTCCGGGATGGGGAGCACAGTTCTACAGTGGCTCCGGTCCTTCTTGGAGGGTCGAAGAAGGTGGAGCTGGGGAACTCCTGTTCGACTCCCTGGCCCTGTGGTGTCCCTCAGGGTTCAATTCTGTCCCCCATTCTGTTCAATATTTTCATGAAACTGCTGAGAGAGATCATTCGGAGTTCAGTGTCAAATTTATGCGGACAACACCCAATGTTACCACTCCTTTTCACCTAATACCAAGGATGCTGCCATGCCCCTAAACCAGTACCTGTCATCAGTGATGGACTGGATGAGGGCTAATAAATTGAAACTAAACCTAGACAAGACAGAGGTACTTCTGGTCAGTCATAAGGCGGATCACGGTGTGGGATTACAGTGTTGGATGGGGTAACACTCCCCCTGAAGATACAGGTGCGCAGTTTGGGGGTGCTCCTGGACTCATCGCTGACCCTGGAATCCCAGGTGTCGATGGTGGCTAGGAGTGCCTTTGCACAATTAAAACTTGTGTGACAGCTGCACCCATACCTTGAGCACCACATCTGACCATGGTAGTTCATGCCTTAGTCACATCCCGCTTGGACTACTGCAATGCACTCTAAATGGGGCTGCTTTTGAAGATAGTTCGGAAGCTTCAACTGGTTCAGAGATCAGCAACCAGATTACTAACAGGAGACTTGTACAGGGAGAGATCCACTCCCATATTGCGGCAGCTCTATTGGCTACCAGTCTGCTTCTGGGCTAAATACAAAGTGCTGGTCATGTCCTTTAAAGCCCTAAATGGCTCGGATCCAAGCATTTCCTCTTACAAACCAGCCCGGGCACTGCGGTCAGCGGAGGAGGCCCTGCTCTCAGTCCCACTCCCATCTCAAGTACAGCTGGTGGGAACGAGAGAGAGGGCCTTCTCCGTGGCTGCCTCCCGCTTCTGGAACTCCATGAAGAAATAAAGCTGCCCCCTCCCTCCTCCCCTTCAAAAAACAACTAAATACCTCATTAACATATGGAGAAGAGGAGGATTAATTAATGAGAGACCACTTCCGGATCTTGATTGGGAAATTATGCTGTATCTGGGCTCTGTTAGTCTATGTCAGCCCAATTTGCCACTATAGGCTACATAATTCAACCCACATAATGTGTTGAACTTCAGTTAGCTTTTGTAAATTACTGTGAACATTTATTTAGATTTTATGTCACTATGCAATTCTGGTTTGATTCTGTCTCACTATATTAGTTTAATTTATCAGTGTTATGTACAATTCACTGATATTAGGTTTAATTTGAGGTTAGGTTTTTAACGCTGGTCTTGTTGGGATTTTATGCCAATTTCTATCTGTTTTATGAAGGCATTGAATGTATGCCGTTGTTTGTTGAAATCCGCCCTGAGTCCCTTTGGGGAGATAGGGTGGAATAGAAATAAAGTTTATTATTATTATTATTATTATTATTATTATTATTATTATTATTAACTTAGAATAAATATTTGTGGAAAGAAGAGTAAATGGGAAAAGGCCCTCCTTTCACACTTACCCATATTCAATTTGCACCATACTCAGTTTATACCATCCCACTTATTCTAACTCTAGTTTACTTTGAGCTGTATTAGCAATAATACCTTGGGTTGTTAAAAAGTCTACTGGATGTATATTTTACATACATAAACTGCATGTAAAATATACAGTATGTTGCTATCCAAAATTCTAAAAACATCAGTCATCCAGAATATGACTGCTGTTGTTAGGATTGTGGATAGCAACATGTTGTATGTTTTAGATACAGTTTATATATATTTAGTTATCTGCTTGTATTTTTTCTCTAGGAGCCCCCAGTGGCACAGTGGGTAAAACTGCTGAACTGTTGAATTTGCTGACTGAAAAGCTGGCAGTTTGAATCCGGGGAGCGGACTGAGCTCCCGCTGTTAGCCCCAGCTTCTGCCAACCTAGCAGTTCAAAAACATGCAAATGTAAGTAGATCAATAGGTACCGCTCCTGTGGGAAGGTAACGGCACTCCCTGCAGTCATGCTGTCCACAAGTTGTCTACGGACAACACTAGCTCTTCAGCTTAGAAATAGAGATGGGCACCAACCACCAGTCGGACACGATTAGACTTCATGTCAGGGGAAAACCTTTACCTTTACTTTATTTTCTCTCTCTTTGTTATATGGTTTTTGATCACAAGCAATCAACTATCCAGTCTTCTTTTGACATGGCGACTATATATTAACAACAGAGCAAAAAAGCAAAAATCGGAAACGCGAAAATTTCCCCATGTATCTATTCATGTTGGATTTGTTTCTCATAGGTATCTGTAGAAGACTTATAGCAGCCATGACAGAAAAGGCGACCAAAACTACTACTGGCTTTTGCTCAATTTTATTAATATTTAGAAGAAAGAGGAGAACAACAAATGTAGCAAACAATCAGTAAAAACAATATCTGCACTTTAGATCCGATCAGTTTTAACTTGTGTAATGTGCGTTGTACATTACAAAATGCTGTATTGATACAGTACAATATATCTGTTAAAAAGGAAAAATGACAACCAAAATGCTTGGTAGGAAACCTATGAAAGCTAAGAAATAGAAGAACAAAACCAAATGTTAATATATTGCTGTAGCACTGCAAACCAACATTAACAATAATAACTAAGAAAACGGATTCCCTCTTTAAAACTTTGCAAGATATTTTTTGGGCTGCTACTGTGAGGTGGCAACCTTGATTGTAATAGATTTAGTATTTTATGCCAACATTTCGCAAATATTTGGAACTAGGACTTTGTCTCAGGGGTTGGAGCAGGATTAGGGAAAGGCAACAAGAAGGATAAGAGGCATGAGAGCAAAATGTATGATGAAAGATTGAAGAAGTTGGCCTTGTCCAGCTGGATGAAAGATGACATGATTGCATTTTTTAAATACCACAAAGATAGAGAATGGGGCAGGTTTTTTTCTGTAGCTCCAGAGGTTAGGACTAGCTCTAATGCAGCATTTCTCAACCTGGGGGGTTGTGACCCATGAGGGGTCGCAGGAGGGGGATCACAGGGATAACCAAAGACCATCTAAATATACATATTTCTGATGGCCTTTGGAACCCAAATCCCTCCAGTATTTTCTGTTAGTCATGAGGGTTCTGTCCAGGAAGTTTGGCCCAATTCAAAATTCTCTTTGAGTGTGTCAAAATCTATTTCCCCCAAAATCTATTTTCCCCAAACTCCCCCAGTATTCACATTTGGACCTATTGAGTATTGAGTCATGGCAATAGTACCATCATCATGACTGTGTAAGGAATTCGGATCTACTGTGCATGTATAATTCTAGATCTGATTCTGATGTCTAGTCCACATTTCATATTGACAGCAAGGCACCAACTTTAAAGAGAGAGAGAGAGAAGAAGGGACTTGACATCCTTCCTGCTTGGTCATAGTCTATATTTGTCACAGCCTCAGCGACAAACCTAGGTCTAATATGAATAAAGTTCTGGGTCTCTCACTCTCTCTCCTTTCCATTTCCACAAGCACAGTGTGGAAATAATGAATGTAAAACTTTCTTTTGGGGGAGATTCCCCTTTTTGTAATACATGTCTTAAAAGACTTTATAGCAGATTTAAACCCCCTCCACGCTGCTACAATGTCCACCTCGAATATTCCAACACACGCCAAAGTACAAAGATGTACATGAGTTAACAGAAGAAAATAAAACCTTGGCAAAACAGAAAAGGACAACTGGGGGGAAATCAAGAGCAGTAAAATCCAATGAAAGAAGGGGAAACCAACTACAAATGAAACAAGAGAAGGAAACATCTCCAACCTGTTGGGTAAAAATAGTGTGTGGGCGGAGGGATCCTGATTTCATAGAATCATAGAGTAGAAAGAGACCTCATGAGCCATCCAGTCCAACCCCCTGCCAAGAAGCAGGAAAATCACATTCAAAGCACCCCGACAGATGGCCATTCAGCTACCAATGAAAAGACATTGTGCAGCTATTCTATTCCCCCCTCCTTAGTAGATTATGTGTTATTAGGAGAGAAGCAGAAGTGGAAAAACACAGGAGGGTTTCAAATAGGAGATGACTACATTTTGGAGCTTCCACATAACATTCTATGAGTTACACAACATTGTCAAGGAGCATTCCCGTTTTGTGAAAGTTACCTCTATTGGCAACATAAGAGGGGGAAAACAACTTCCCATCTTTCCCTTAAATATCATGAATTCTTAAGAGATGTGAATACAGACATAGGGGGTGAGGAAAGGAAACCATTTTATCTGTTACGTTTCAAGATAGTGAAATTGGTTGTATGGTGATGTTCTCAACCAATTTCATGCCACAGGGAAATGACTCAGAAATGACCTTCATGCTCTAGCAACAAAGAGATGCCAAAGATGATTCTAGGGCTGTATGTAAATTACTCGATGTGCAAAGTATAGATAAAGACCATTCAGACATGGAAGCACCTGAGAAAGAAAATGACTTTTCCAAATTTGATTATTTGGGAATTTGATTATAATGTTCTGTCTAGGAATCTCTAAGTAGTGTGGTTCTGCCAGAAGTTGGCCATAAAGTTGCACCGGAGAAGCTGGAGCAGAGCTTTCCAAACATTTCATGAGTGACACCCTTTTTTTTTTACATGCATCATTTTGCGACACAGTAATTCAGTTTTTCTTAGCAAACCGGAGGTTAAGCCTACCCCTTATATGAGATACAGACACTTACGTCATTGTAATAACAAAATGTAGGGAAACACAAAATCTTTCATTTATATTTTAAATATATATATACTTTGGAAGATAATAGCATACATTTCCAAGATTTCTTGTTACATTTGCGCAACATGCCTGCGCACTGCAGCCGACACACTAATGTGTCACAACACACTGTTCAGAAAACCCTGACCTAGAGATTCCTAGAAAGAACATTTTCATTAAATCAGTGAATAATCGAATTGACACTTTTTATTCAAGGTTTTTGCTCTTTTGCAAAGATCCTGGATTCCTAACATCAGCGAATATGGATGGTTCACAGTATTCTTAAGATGTCCACATTGAAAATTAGGAGTTTAGCAACATCAGAGAAAACTGGTAACCAACTGGCAACTATTTTCACATGAGACACTGAAGAAATATACTGTATATTAAACACAAACACATGTAACAGCCTAATGGCAATATATTCACAGGAGAAACCACTACAGGAAAGAAAAGAACTTGGAAACAACAGGAGAGTGACAAAGCAACTTTTATGCCACAGGATTCAAAGAATTCGAACCCAGCACAGATGTTTAACTTGGGCCTCAAAGGTACCTCAGAACCTTTGGGTGCACTACATAAAATCTTTTCAGGCACGAAAACATGTGAAAAAGGCACTGAATGTACATTCCTATCAATTGCAAGCAGGATGATTTAAACAAATGCATTCAACGTTCAAATGCGGAAATGGACATATATTTGAGACAGAAAAATAAAGCATAGGTTTTGAATGTTTGCCTCAGTAATACATTCATTGCAGGCTAAAAGTGCACAAACTGTATGATGAAGAGAACATAGAATGTGCTTATTGGAGATAATCTACCCACCTCCTTGAAGGAAGTGGCCTCTAGATTTATCTTTCAGTTCAACAGTAATCTTTTTCTATGTATAAAACCTCCTTCCTATAACTTTAGCCCCTTCTCTAGGAATCAAGACAGAAAACTTTTCCGAATAATTGCATATATCTATTTTCCCTTAAGAAGCCACAAATATTATGACTGGAAGAAGGGAAGACTTGCCAAGTTGCAATGAAGGTTGTCTAGGTACGTACAGCCCACTTGCTGCACTAGTTTCACCAAAACTCATCTGACCACTTTGACTTTCTTTCTTGCTCAGCTTTCTGATCACATGTGGAAGGAAGTATGGTGAAAGTTTTGTCGCTACTTGACCTGCCAAGATAGACAACATTACACCAATTTACTGTTGGAGAATTAATAAACCATAAAATTAAAGCTTCACCCTGAATTTGTTTTCCAAGACTCTGTGATGTTAAATAATAGTTTTTGAGATTTAAAACCGTAAAATCAACATAACTTTGCTCAGCATTTTAATGATTGGTCATTTTAGTAATGCAATGAATTAAACCATTACTGGTAAGTAAACAGATTTCTTGTAGACTTACATTGACCTCTTTTCATTGGCTAGAGTTTTCTTAAGCAAGGAACACTCACAGGTGATTTTACCAGTTTTTTCCTCTGAAATATATTCTATAACTTCTAGTATTTATGATCAGTCTCTCATCCAAGTACCAACCAGGGCTGACCTTGTTTGGCTTCCAAGATCTGACGGCATTTTGTGCCTTTAGGCCTTAAATTATTTACTTTTAATATAATTTAATGGGGCTCAAATTATATATTTTCCATTAAACAAGACTGTTAAATGTTAACTTGAATAGAAAACACATTGGACCTTTCACACACACACAACAAATATTCACATATCTGACACCATCTACTGATGCAGCCATCATCTACTGAATGAACCAGAAGTTGCAATACAAGGACCAAACACAGATACATGTTGTCAGCCCTACGTTTATACATAGGGAGGAATATTAGATCAAAAGAGCTTATCAAAGAACAAAACCCAGCTCCAAAATTCCTACCCAAAAAAATCAGAGTTCCTCAACAAATCCATTTCTGTACTTGCTGAGATACAAGTCCCTCAAGTATATCTCTCCTCTTTTGTTTCTTAACATTACACTAGCATTACAAGAACTAATTATGTTTTCCTAAAAGGATTCAGAAGGTACCGAAGAGATAATATAAGAGGAAAAGGTATATGTAAAACCCAGTTAATTGCATTCCTCCCCTTCAGACCCAATGCAGCGTTACCTTCAAGCTGCATGTGAAGTAGATTAAGAGCTCTGCATTCTTCCAAGGCATTAATGTAGGAAAGGGGATTTAGTTTCTGTGAGCAGTCTGGCATTGCCTGTCCAAGCAGACACATGTGGCTCATTGTTGCATGTCTGGGATTATTTCTGAAATTTGAAAGTAGCTCCTAATGAGCAAATAAGGACCTGAGGCCCATGAATATTATAAAATAATATTTATATTCCAGTTTACATTAGAATTCTGGGATTATACCATCAGTTTGCACCATACTCATCAAGGGCATTACAGACATTTGTGATTGTGCTGCTGTGATATTAAATGTGAGTGCAACATGGTTACAAGGTTGTAAGTCTCACTTGCAACATCATTAGCTGCCTAACACAATGCCAACCATCCTGTTACGGTATTTGGATTCCCTCTAGCAACCCTGAAGACTGTGGCTAAGCTCAGAAGGAACAAGGATGACATGGCTGATGCGCAAATGATATTATTATCATCTGTTGGCATGTTGATGTGGCAAGCTCTGGTTCCACTGTGCCTAGACAAACCTCCCTATATCTTACGTAGAAAGCATCCCAAATCCACAAAACAAGCAGTGCATTATTAGGCGTAAAATACATTATTAATTAAGCTTCCAAAGCTCCATTAGCTTCTTCATGAGGCAAAGATTTAAAAAAACAACTTAAAGATATCCACCAACAATGAAAAAGGCATGTTTAGTGTGAGCAGATCCAACTCAAATAACCCTATTGTTAGATAGACTGTCATGAAACGGCAATAAATGATTATTTATTGTATATACTTTTCTACTGTTAGGAAGTGGGGGGTGTTTATGTGATTTCCTGCCTCAGATGTCAAAGCAACAAATCTGGCCAAGGGTACTATTTATATATCTGACTGGAGGAAGGTTAGCAACAGGCAGCACATGGTCTTGAGCCCATCCAGCCAAACAACCATGGTTTTATACTTATGGCCTTTTATTACAGAAAATGTCAGCAAGAGCACATCCTGACCACTATTGTTCTCCAGGGAAATGTGCGGCTTAGTATGGGAGCTGAAATCTGAAATCAGTAACCAGGGCAGCAAAGTCCATCATTTCAAACTGCTGTCAGAGTGCTATAAATATTTCTGTATTTTTGCATTGAGTTGTGTTAGTTTTTGGAGCCCAGACTCTGCTGACATCCGCTTTGGCCAAAGTAAATAAATGCCTCTGTTCTTTGCCCTCATCCCATCTGTGTTTTATTTGGTCTTTTGGGAGCTTGACATGCTGGGTTCCTGAGGAACTGAAATCCCTTAACAAAACTACAAATCCTAAGATTTCCTAGAATGGAGACAGAGTAGTCAAAATAGTATCAAACCACTATAATTATGTAGTGTGGGTACACCTGATTGTACTGTTATGTCAGAGAGACTTCACAATCTTGTTCACTATTATGATGCAGGGCAAGGAATCTGTGATACAACTACACTTATGAGCGAATAATTGCCATTGTGAATGTGCATGAGAGTGGGCTGCGACTGGTCAATGCTGTGTTGTTATTATTGCACAGCTTTGCAACATTCCTTCTTAACGTCTTTTGTGGTCTCTACATGAGGCAACTGCTATGTGAAATGGAATTACAAAAATCATCCTCATGTTCTAACCCACAGAGACCACGACAGAAATTCACATGTTTTACCACACTGCTATGTCCTAGTTCTTAAAAACAACCGAAAAGGTGGGGTGGGGGTTGTTTCTATGCTACGTATCTCTTCAGAACTGCAGGCAGGTCTGAAAAAATGGAACGAACCTCTTGATGAAAGCCATTGTCCTTCATAGAAAATTAGATACTACAGAGGCAGTATAGAAGAGCCCACAGTCTTTAGTCTGGATGGACCACTGGACTCAATCCTGGTCCATTTCCAGATACAATTCAAAGTAGTTGTTATAAAGCCCTACATCACTGAGTTCCAGATTATTTCAAAGATTGTATGTTCCTATATGGACCTGCCAAAATATCCTTAGATGAGGTCTGAGAAGATCTTTCTTTTGGTCCCACCACTATGACAGGTCAATCTAGGATACAAGATCTCTCTTGTGACAAAGACACAAGGCCCCATCTACAATGACCAAGGTCCTTTGACACAGCTCTGTAAACCAGAATGTCAAGGCAGAAAATCCCACAATATCTGCTTGGAACTGGATTATCTGAGTCCACACTGCCATATATTCCAATTCAAAGCAGAAAATGTGTGATTTTATTCAGCTGTGTGGAATGAGCCCCCAAATTTCACTATATGATGATATAGATAAGGCTTTGGTTGTTGCTCCAAAGTTGTCAAATTTATTTCCATGCGAGGCTAAGCAACCCTCTGTCCTCTTTTCACCAGAAGGTAAAGACAGGCTTTTCATTCAAACAGGCTTTTAATAATTCAGGCTTTTGAGAGTCTTTGGATAGCAAGGGAGCTGTATTTAGATGTTGTTGTTCTGCTTTAAAATAATTTTAAAGCTGGTTTTTGTTGTTTATTTGTTTAGTCGCTTCCGACTCTTTGTGACCCCATGGACCAGTCCACGCCAGAGCTCCCTGTCAGCCGTGGCCACCCCTAGCTCCTTCAGGATCAAGCCAGTCACTTCAAGGATACCATCCATCCATCTTGCCCTTGATCGGACCCTCCTCCTTTTTTCCTTCCATTTTCCCCAGTATCATTCTATTCTCCAAGCTTTTCTGTCTTCTCATTATGTGGCCAAACTACTTCATCTTTGCCTCTAATATCCTTCCCTCCAGTGAGCAGTTGGACATTATTTCCTGGAGTATGGACTGGTTGGATCTTCTTGCGGTCCAAGGCACTCTCAGAATTTTCCTCCAACACCACAGTTCAAAAGCGTCTATCTTCCTTCGCTCAGCCTTCCTTATGGTCCAGCTCTCGCATCCATAGGTTACTATGGGGAATACCATTGCTTTCACTATGCAAACCTTCGTTGCCAGTGTGATGTCTCTACTCTTCACTATTTTATCAAGGTTGGTCATTGCTCTCTTCCCAAGAAGTAAACGTCTTCTGATTTCCTGGCTGCAGTCTGAGTCTGCAGTAATCTTCATGCCTAGAAATACAAAGTCTCTCACTGCCTCCACCTTTTCTCCTTCTATTTTCCAGTTATCAATCAGTCTGGTTGCCATCATCTTGGTTTTCTTGATGTTTGACTGCAACCCAGCTTTTGCACTTTCTTCTTTCACCTTGGTTATAAGGCTAATGGTTTAAAGCTAATGGTATATAAAGAAGACATCAGCTACAAAATGAAACTGCTGCCATAAAAGAAAGATGAAGTCTCCTCTAATCTCTAAACAGTATAGATGGAGGCAAACTTGATAGGACTCCAGATTAAGTTTTTCTCTTTTTTTAAAAAAAATCAATCCATACACACACACACACACACACACATTTTGTTTGTTTCACCCAGCCCAAAGACAGCAACCAAAAAAAAGATGTCTATTAGTTTTAGCCAAGTCTTGGGGCCCTTCAGACGATGTTATCCAATCTACATGGGCAATTATAAGAGATTATAGCGAATCCATTAACTCCATCTATACCCACAGAGCCGTAGGGTCACCATCATGCCTCAAAATATCATTACTAGCTAAAATAAGAGGTTGCTCCTGCCAAAACATGCTGGTTGTCTTTGCTTTTCTTGCCACTGGCTTCAAAGTGTAGAAGAAATCTAGTTGTTTTACTGATCAGTTGGTGACCTTAGCTATCTTTTGGTCATTTCTATCACTTTTAAAGAGTCTTTCAGACCAGTGTTTATCTGTCAGTTTCTTTATCAATACCGGAGGAAAAAAGATTAGTATCAGATATTGAGAAAGTTCGTTATCCATCTCAGAATTATAAAGATTATGAAGTGCAAGCCATATACAATAGAGCTAGGACAGCATGTTTCTTTATCAAAAACCTAATCTGTGTATAATGTTTTTATTGATTGGCTATCTTTGAAACAGCTGTTCGGTACTGATTTGACAAATGGCCACTAATTAATGTTACTTATGGTTTTATTGCTCAGCCAGTTAGGTAATTTGACTGGGTATTTGTTTTCCCTCTTCTATAGGGCAGAGATCCCAGTTTAATTGGCTATCAGAGGACTGTCCTGTCTCTTAAGGTAACTGCAGTTTACTTTTTGGTTGTCAGAATTCTGTCCTGACCACTCAACATCCAATAATAATAATAATAATAATAATAATAATAATAATAATAATAATAACAACAACAACAACAACAACAACAACTTTATTTATATCCCACTTTGGAGACCCTAGTGGCACAGCGGATTGAACTGTTGAGCTGCAGAACTTGCTGACCGAAAGGTCAGCGGTTCGAATCTGAAAGCAGGTTGAGGTCCTGCCATTAGCCCCAGCTTCTGCCAACTAGCAGTTCAAAAACATGCAAATGTGAGTTGATCAATAGGCACCACTCCGGCAGGAAGGTAACAGCGCTCCATGCAGACATGCCGGCCACATGACCTTGGAGGTGTTTACAGACAACGCTGGCTCTTCGTCTTAGAAATGGAGATGAGCACCAACCCCCAGAGTCAGACATGACTGGATTTAATGTCATAGAAAAACCTTTACCTTTATCTATATCCCGAAGGGGTTTCAGAGGGAATGACCCTCAATTTTGAGAGTTCTAATTCACCCCATATCCAGAGAACCCTATGACTCCTGCCAACAAGAGATCTCAAGCAAACTTGCCACACGTACCCAACACGACCAATGCTGAATACTGGTGAGGTTTGGGGGGAATTGACCTTGAATGTTGGGAGTTATAGTTCACCCACATCCAGAGAGCACTCTGAGCCAACCAACGATGAATCTTGACCAAACTTGTCACACATACTCAGCATGATCAACTGAGCTCACCGAGGTCATGAGAGGTCTGTGGGCCAAATTTGGTCCAGATCTGTCGTTGGTGGGAATCACAGTGGTCTCTGGAAGTGGGTGCCGTCTTGGAAATCATTCACAAACATAGATACATATATACATACCTGCTCCACGTTAGAGATAGATAGATAGATAGATAGATAGATAGATAGATAGATAGATAGATAGATAGATAGATAGATAGATTTCAATACATGTTGAGCCTCTCTTATCTTGAAATCTCCAAAACTTGAAACTTTAGCCACCAGCAGGGCCGGTTGGACATATGAGGCTGCTGAAGCGGCGGCCTCGGGTGCTGGCCGCTAGGGGCGCTGTCGAGGCGTCGACAGCAGCCCATAACGCCACAGCAGAGATTGCCCAATTCTCCCTTAGTTCCTGGACGCGGCCGCAGATCGCCCTGGAAGGGAGAATTGGGCGATCTCTGCTGTGTGCACGCAGCAAATTGTTGCAAAGTTTATTAAAATATTTATTTATTAAAATGCAAGAATGGTGTTAATTCTATGTAATGTTACTATATGAACATAATGTTAATAAACTTCTGGTTGTAAGGTAAACTCTTTTTTCCATTCTATTCACCTCTACCTTCTACCTTTTATTTCTCGGTGATTGGATTTTTTTTTGGGGGGGGGGGGGCACCAAAATCCTGTTTCGCTTACACTTGAAAATTTCCTTGGGCCGGCCCTGGCCACCAGTTGCCAATTCTGCTTTTGAATGGCATCTGTGGTGCTTCTGGTTGTGTCTTTCAGATCTTTAGTCTCTTTCCAGCTTCACTGCTCATGCATAAACAAGACATGAGGCTGGATAGAAAATGAGGTTTTGTGAAGTGGCAGTATTGAAGTTTTAGTGCTAAGTGTGATTCCACACCTCCTGCTATTTCACAGATTCTGTCTCCCCAAAGGCTTCATTCCCCTGTATTTGTGAGAAAAGAGGCTGGAGAGAGATTCTGTGAATTGGTGGAAGGCATGTGTTATATGCAAATTCAGATATTCCAAAATCCCAAGTAGGACACAAGTTGTGTCTGACTCTGGGGATTGGTGCTCATCTCCATTTCTAAGCCGAAGAGCCAGCGTTGTCCATAGACACCTCCAAAGTCATGTGGCCGGCATGACTGCATGGAGCACTGTTACCTTCCCGTCAGAGCGGTACCTATTGATCTACTCACATTTGCATGTTTCGAACTGCTAGGTTGGCAGGAGCTGGGGCTAACAGCGAGAGCGCACCCAGCTCCCCAGATTCGAACCACCGACCTTTCGGTCAGCAAGTTCAGCAGCTCAGCAGTTTAACTTGTTGACTCTATAATGTCTATAAATCCAGCATACATTTTTAAAAGTTGTTATTATCTTTAATTTTGCACACTTGTGATAGTTAAATTGTTAATTTGACTGTGTCAATGTATCATTATTTTGTGTCTTTCCTTCAAAGACCTCTTTTACGTCCAAGCAAACTTACAATTTCCCAAGTGTCTGATTCCGAGGCAACTTCAATTACTGAGTGACGGGAGTGCTGACAGGAGATTTTGGAGTCGTGAGAGCAGTCAGCTCCACCTCAAAGACAATGAAAGTTGTATTCTGTTCAAATCATATATATTTTCACTGAGAAATAAATACATGTGATGTTTACACAGAAATTTTTTTTAAAGGTTTTTGTTTTTACCAAGTAAACTATTTCATAGATGCAAAGGACTATGACAAAAAGAGATCTCAGGCCCTTTCTACAATGTCCTTATATCCCAGGATCTGATCCCAGATTATCTGCTTATCCCAGATTATATGGCAGTGGAGATTTATATAATGCAGTTCAAAGCAGATAACCTGGGATCAGATCCTGAATATAAGGACAATATAGAGGGAGCCTCAGTGTCATAATATTAAAAGTTCTTCATGCCAACTTGAAAGTACGACTTCAATTAAGTTTAACTGCACAAACCTGCAAAGAGTAGTGTATTCTGTTTTCAAATTCCAAACAACTACACTGCTGTTTGGAAACTGAAAACAGGTTAAAGCAATAATTTCGGAGATGTATGCTGCATTTGTAACAAGAGAATACACATGTTCTGTGGATTCACATATGGTGAGGAAAGCCTACCTGGGAGACAGCAGTGGCTCCCAAAGTGACCCATTTAAGATGGAATCAGGTGTCAAACAGGGATGTATTATTGCCCCAACCAAATTTTCCATCTCCATCGCTATGATACTTTATCTTGTTGATGGGAAGCTTCCCACTGGAGTGGAACTAATCTATTG
Source organism: Anolis carolinensis (assembly GCF_035594765.1). NCBI lineage: Eukaryota > Metazoa > Chordata > Lepidosauria > Squamata > Anolidae > Anolis > Anolis carolinensis. The sequence goes on along the minus strand of NC_085843.1, from coordinate 221,054,299 downwards.
AACAGATGGCAAGCTATTTAACCTTATCAGATTGGAAGCCAAAACCAAGGTCACAACAACATCCAATATGCTGATGATAACGTAGTCTGTGCACATTCAGAAGAAGACTTACAAGCCACTCTAAACACATTTGCAGAAGCATACGAGAAGCTCAGCCTCTCATTGAACATCAAAAAAACCAAAGTGCTCTTCCAGCAGGCACCAGCCAATCCCTCTGCAACACTGACACTGAAATACAACACCGCCTGAGCTCTGCAAGTGCAGCATTCTTCCAAATGAAGCAGAGTGTTTGAGGATTGGGACATCCGTAGGAATACCAAGATGCTTGTTTATAAAGCTATTGTCCTCCCAACCTTATTATACACCTGCGAAATGTGGACCGTCTACAAACGTCACATTCAACTCCTGGAACGATTCCATCCGCATTGCCTTTGAAAAATCCTGCAAATCTCTTGGGAAGACAGGCGGACAAATGTCAGGGAAGAAGCAAAACCACCAGCATTAAAGCGATGCTCCTACGCCATCAACTCCTCTGGACTGGCCACGTTGTTCAATGCCTGATCACCATTTCCCAAAGCAGTTAATCTACTCCCAACTCAAGAACGGAAAACAGAAGGTTGATGGACAGGAAAAGAGATTTAAAGATGGGCTTAAATCTAACCTCAAAAACTATGGCATAGACACAGAGAACTGGGAAGCCCTGACCCTTGAGTACTCCAACTGGTGGTCAGCTGTGACCAGCAGTGCTGTGGAATTCAAAGAGGCGTGAATGGAGGGAGAAATGTGCCAAGAGGAAGGTGCATCAAGCCAACACTGACTGGGACCGCCTTCCACCTAGAAACTGATATCCTCACTGTGGAAGAACATGTAGGTCAAAAATAGGACTCCACAGTCAACTGTCCGCCAAGACACTACACTTGGAAGGCCATCATACTCAGACAACGAGGTTTCACCTATGTAATTAAGGGAAACCTACCTGGGAGACTTTCTGAAATAACATCGGCCTTTATCATTGTTGTGTGCCTTCTGACCTATGACAACTCTAAGATGACTATATCATGGGGTTTTCTTGGCAGGATTTGTTCAGAGGAGGTTTGCTTTTATTTTGTTCTGGGGATATCAGATAGATTTGCCCAAAGTCACCCAAGTGGGTTTCATGGCTGAATGGAAATGTGAACCAGAGTTGCATCTAACACTCAAAATCACAATATCATTCCGTGCCCTCACATTATTCCTGTTACTTGAGCGAAAATACTAGAACTGCAGTGCCTACACAGTACTCCTGGGAAGTCATGATTACGAAGTGTTATATGTACTGTGTTATAAAAGGTTTCAGCAGTGTTTGGAGGATTCTGGAGCCAGGGAACAATCATCTTCAGAACTCCTGATGCACGTGGAAACGGCTAAAGGTGCTTATCTACACATGGGATGGGAACTGTCAGCTTCACCCGTGTTAGTTGGTTTTAGTGATGTTTACGGTAAGCATTCCTGTGTCTGGTCTCAAAATGAACCTCGGTGCTCTTTTCTCACATGTACTCCTCTTTCATTAAACCTTTACGGTAATTTTAAAAAATATTTATTTGTCAGGAATTGAACAATTTTGATATATTGCCACTTCGCTGTGGCTATATTCCCCCCTCGCTTTTTTAAAACCTAGATTTAGGACTTCTGCAATTGCAAATTTCCACTTTTAAAAAAGGAAAAAAATAATATAGACTTGTTTGTGTGATAGCTCAGAATGAGGAGGATTACAGTAGAAACAGTCAAGATACAGTACAGTAAAATGTCACACTTTAAGTGGACAGGAGAAAAGAGGAGGAAGGGGAGGTTTGGGAAGGGGGAAGCAGAGGAAGGGGCTGTGGGGGTGAGTAGGAGGTAGGGAAGAGTAGAGGGTAGAGATGGGGGGTATGTTTCTTGGCTTCTATTCTTCTCTATAATTTTGTCTTATCCGTTAATATTTGCATCTGTTATTTTCCTTATTTTCTTCTTCTGTCATCTGCAGTGGGGTTGTCATTTTCTGTTTGCTGGACATCATATCAGTATTCTGATTCTTTCCATTTTCCTCCTCCTCCTCCTCCTCCTCCTCATCATCATCATCATCATTTAATTACTTATTAATCGCCCTCCATCCACGATGCTCTAAGCGATTTACAAGATAAAATTGTAAAGGATAAAAATACATACATACAAATATTGATAAAATTAACATAGATTAAAAGCTCTAGTAAAGAGCCAATCTTTTTCATCCAATCTTTTAGTCCAGTCTGTCGTCTTCTTTGGTTCATTTTGTATTTTTGATATTAAGAAGGTTAATTGATCAATATTCATTATATTCATTATTCTCGTTATCCATTCCTCCTTTCCTGGTATTAGTTTTTGTTTCCACAACCTGGCAAACACTATTCTAAGCAGCCATCGTTAAGTATGTGCATAATTTATCTTCATTTTTCCCCCACTGACATTTTACCCTATCACTGTAAAAAAAACCCTTAATAAAAATTAATTTTAAAAAAGATACAGTAGAGTCTCGCTTATCCAACATCAACAAACTGGCAGAACATTGGATAAACGAAAATGTTGAATAATAAGGTGGGATTAAGGAAAAGCCTATTAAACGTCAACTTACGTTATGATTTTACAAATTAAGCACCAAAACATCACTTTTTACAACAAATCAACAGAAAAAGCAGTTCAGTACACGGTAATGTTATGAAGTAATTACTGTATTTACGAATCTAGCACCAAAACATCGCAATGTATTGAAAACATAGACTACAAAAACATTAACTACTAAAAAAATTGACTACAAATAAAAATAGAATTTCTGCCTAAAGAAATATCTATGGATCCGAGTGGGAGGCAGATTGTGTTGGATAATACAGTGTTGAATGAGCAAAGGTTGGATACGCGAAACTCTACTGTACATTGTGTATGATGGGACTGAGATTATCCATTTTCCTTAAAAACAGAATGGAGCCAAGCGCTCATCCCTGATATACTAAAGGGTCAACCCCACAGAACAAAATGGGATATATTTACATGTAGGTCTGCAGTTACAACACAATAGGAAAGTGGCAAAATTGCACTGTAACTTTTCGTCACAGTTTGCCTGCCCACACAATACTGCAACAGTACTGTGGAAGTCCCAAGAAGCAGTTGTTGCTGGATAAGATTTTAATCAAGCGTTTCTCAACCTGGGGGTCAGGACCCCTGAGGGGGGGGGGTCGCGAGGGAGCATCAGAGGGGTCGCCAAAGACCATGAGAACACACATATTTCTGATGGTCTTTGGAACCCCTTTTGCAGAGAAGGCTGAAGCACTCGCCGCCTGTCCTTCCAGTATTTTCTGTTGGTCATGGGAGTTCTGTGTGCCAAGATTGGTTCAATTCCATCGTTGGTGGAGTTCAGAATGCTCTTTGATTGTAGATGAACTATAAATCCCAGCAACTACAACTCCCAAATGACAAAATCAACCTCCCTCCCAACCTCACCAGTATTCAAATTTTGGTGTATCGGGTATTTGTGCCAAATTTGGTCCGGTGAATGAAAATACACCCTGCATATCAGATATTTACATTACGATTCATAACAGTAGCAAAATTACAGTTATTTATTTATTTATCTATTTCAATCATTTATACCCCGCCCTTCTCACCCGAGGGGACTCAGGGCAGCTTACAAGTGGCAATTGATGCCGTTACACTGATATACAATGAACTAAAATGTTAAAACAGTTAAAACAGTCATAAAATACAATATACAAAGTTATGAAGTAGCAACGAAAATAATTTTATGCTTGTGGATCACCGCAACATGAGGGACTGCATTAAGGGGTCGCAGCTTTAGGAAGGTTGAGAACCATTGCTTTAATTGGTTGGAGTGGGATTCAAAGACCCATACAGCTTCTTTTCCTCCCTTGACAAAACTATAACTAAACATTTCAACTGTACGATTTGCGACAGTGAGAATATGGATGATTTAAAAGTAAAATTCATATCTAAAAAACAATGTTATTCTGAATGGTGCATATACCAGTAGTTTTAAGAGCCAGTTGACACTATGGTTTCTGGAACATTTTACTGACTTAGAATCATAAAGTTGGAAGAGGAACCAAGGGACACCTAGTCCAACCCAGTCATGCAGGGATACACAATCAAAGCACTCCCGACAATTGATCAAATATGAAGCACAATATGTTGTTATGTTGGCGTGGGCTAGTCCATGAGGTCACAAACACACACATGTTGTTACCCCTGAAAAAAATTACAGCCATCTGCTCCAAATACCCAAGGTCCCTGGCAGCAGTCTACCCATAATAGACTGCACAAACTGGGGTTTCTAAACTATATACAAAACGAAACTGCATGTACGGTGTTCCCTCACTACTTCATGGTTCACTTTTTGCAGATTCGCTGTTTTTCAATAAACTCTAAAAGACTATTATAAATCATTAAAAAAATTACAATTACAGCCTAAGGAAGGGAGGAAGGAGAAGCCGAAGGGAGAGAAAAGGAGCCTGAGCAGCAACGGGAGGAGAAGGAGGCAATTTATCAACACACGATTGGTTGATAAAGACTTAAAATAGTGTATAACTACTAAAATAATGTATAAATATTAAAATAAATATAGTGTTCCTACTTTGCGGATTTTCACTTATTGCGGGTGCTCCTGGAACCTAATCCCCGCGATAAGTGAGGGAACACTGTATATTAAATCTCCAGTCTTAAACCCAGAGCTGTCCTTAGGCTGTATCATTTTACAAAGATGAGCAGAATGAAGCAGCATTTTCCCTCAACATTTCACAGATACAAGTCTAATAGTCTAAAGCAGACAGGGACTTGGGCAACTGTATTGGAACAAGAAAAATGAGCACATCCCGTAACTGTCTCAACTAGACTATTTGGCTGCTCTTCCTTTTGCTGAAAGAAGCAAAAGTGCCAAAGGCACTTGCATAGAAACCTCCTAGTGTTGCGTAATTTCAGCTAAAAATATTCCAGACTGCATCAAGTAAGTATCAGACATCTAATTCCAGGAAGACTCCTTGTGGTACTTGAGCTTCCATTGAAGGCTGCCATAACACGCTGGTCAAAGACTACAGTTGTAACAGAGGGAACCCAGACAGGGGAGAGGAAACGGAGGCATAAATAGATAGTTTTCACAATGATAGCCCGCTACCTTGTTCCAACCAACATTTACCTGTGAGCTTGTAATTTACTTGCCACTTAAACATCCTGCTTCCATGGTGTGCTCTCTCAGTATAGTTACCTTGTTAAATCGTGCATTGCATGGACTGTATACTTACTATAGGAATGACGAGTACATGGTAGCAAGATGGTATTATCAAGTCTCTCATTGTCACTGCCCACTCCCTCAATCTGCATCCCATCATAATGCTGAGAACATTGCGGAAGGCACCTTGCTCCAATTATATTTTCCATAAGCTTTTCATAATATACGAGGGTTGAATGAAAAGTAATGCCTCCACCTTCATAACTCCTCAACAATACTGGTATGCGGCAGGTACTGGCTTGTTCAGTAGACTCTCCTCTACAGTTCCATTTGGCGGGAAGCCTTAGCATTGAACGGTTGTGTTGTTAGAGTGCAAAGTATGGAACCCTGCACAGTCGGTGAATGCGACTTAAGCAACATGCAGTCATTGAATTCTTCACAGCAGAAGGTGTCACCCCAAAGGAGATTAATCAGAGAATGCAAGCTGTTTATGGTAATTGTGTTGATGTGAGTACTGTGCATTGTTGGGAGAGTAAGTTTAAAGATGTTGAGGTGGGAACATCTGACTTACTTGACAAACAAATAGTTGGATGTTCTGTGACAGCAACCACCGAGTTTCACAAGCAAAAGGTTGACAGATTGATTCAGGGCAATTGTTCTATCACTCAGAGAGAAATTTCAAACATAATCAGCATTTCACAAGAGCGTGTGGGTCACATTATTGTTTTGACTATCGGAAGATCTGTGCATGATGGGTACTGTGAGACACTGGTTGCGGAAACAGAGTGTCGACTTCTTCCGTGATGGCTTCAGAAAACTTATTCATCATTGGCAGAAATGTATCCAATTGTCTGGTGATTATGTGGAAAAGTGAATAGTTGTAGTTAAAGAGCACATTTTAAGGATTATTTCTGCTTTTGATTTATTAAAATATTCCCATCCAAACCCAAGTAACAAAGGTGGAGGCATTACTTTTCATTCAATCCTCGTACATGCTTGAATTGCTGCTAGATCTAATTACATTTATCTATCTAGCAGTTCTGTGGCTTATTTCTTCCTTTATGGCACATGCTGATGTTTTCTAAGTCAGTCTTACTGCTTCCAGAGTCCTCATCAAGCTTGACCACCCATGGTGGAGACTGTAGTTCAACAACATCTGAGGATTGAGGTTGCAAAAGCCTCCGTTACTGTTTCTGTTTCCCTCTGACTTGTTCTTGCTTCCTCCTTCAGAGCCCTTTTTACATCTCCCACAAAAAAGTAAGTGAATTCACACAGGGTGAAAGTGCTGCCAGCTGACCCTGAAAGTATACTGGTATTCACATGACACAAGATGAAACACAACCTAGAATACTTAGTATTCATTAGTTGTCTCTCATTCAAGTATTATCCAGAACTGATCTTCCAAGATCAGATGTGATTTGGTACCATTAGGGCATTTAGGCATCACATTTATTTCTAGCTCATCTTTATTTTACCTTCCATCAAAGTGACATAAAGGCAGTCCCCGAATTACAAACATCCAACTTAGCCGGTGGCGCAGCAGGTTAAACTGCTGAGCTGCTGAACTTGTTATGAATAACTTTTCAATAACTTTAAAGCATAGGTTCTTTTTACTGCAATTTCAGTCTGAGAGGTATATCAGAACTTTTACAGAACAACAAAGAATGACATTAGACATACAGATTCTATGCAACTACATTGGCTAAAAAACAAACAAAGGGGGATTACATTTTCACTCAGCATTTACTCACACCTACATGCATCCATCTTCATACATACAAAATATTACTATATGCTTTCTCCCTCCTTGGAGAAGCACCTTCTTAGGCCAGACCCAGCTTCTACTTTAGCCTGTCAACACATAGTCCCAAAATGCCAAAACTTCAAAACGTCAAAAAGCACATGACTCCAAAATGCACTCCTTCCTCTTCCCATGAGAAAAGGAGCCCAAAGTGACCAGACTCCTGCTTTCCCATAGATCTGACACATACACTATCTCTCTCCTTCCCAATGAAGCAGAGCATAGCGGGTGAACAGCGTCTCTGTCTGTCACAATTTCTGGACTGTCATAAGTTAACTTATATAGCAATTTTTTGCTGATGTCCCAAAGTTGTAAATGAATGATAGACGTCTTCCATCCTGGAACCATCTCAGTTTCCTGGACCAGATGTTGATTCTTCTTGATTAGGGTTGGCCTTGTGTTGACTTCCTTCTGAACGTCCCTAACTTAAAAGAGCCATTGTCTTTGCCCCAAAAGTTCATCAAGTCAGCAAATGTTGATAGATGTAAACAGATACATTTCCCTTATCACTGTCACAGTTCTTATCACAGTTTACCAGGCAAGTTAACTATTTCAGTTATCATTAGCAGGTTTTAATTACAATTCAGCAAGCAGGTAGTTAATCTTTGCAGGCCTTAATCTACAGACTGGTGTCTTAAAAATTACTAGCTCACATTCATTCATCTTCCATTCATATCCACACATATTAAATCCACATTTTTTCACAAACTTGCTGACTGAAAGGTTGGTGGCTTGAATCTGGGGAGCAGGGTGAGCTCCCGCTGTTAGCCCCAGCTTCTGCCAACCTAGCAGTTCAAAAACATGTAAATGTGAGTAGATCAATAGATACCACTCCAGCAGGAAGGTAATGGTGCTCCATGCAGTCATGCTGGCCACATAACCTTGGAGGTGTCTATGGACAACGCCAGCTCTTTTGCTTAGAAATGGAGATGAGCACCAACCCCCAGAGTCAGACACAACGAGACTTCATGTCAGGGGAAAACTTTTACCTTCACCTAACTTACAAATGATTCATAGTTAAGAACTGGGCTGAGACCACAGAAAGTGAGAGAAATCTAGCCCTCTAAGAAATTCACTCCTGAAAGAGTTATCATGGGGGAAAGGTGTCTCCACTGAAGCTTTCTCACCAATCCTTGTTTCCACAAGCCAAATTTTTCAAAATTCATTTATCACAGGGACAGAAAGTGAGATGTAATCTCCTGAACAGGGACACAGATAGCAAAACAAACACCCTTTCCTATACTATCCAAAGCTAAATAAATACATTGTATAAATTGTACCTGTTTTGACTTACAAACTAATTGTACTTAACAACAAACTTATAGAACCTATCTTGTTCCTAAATTGGGGACTGCCTGCACATAAGCTTTGGAGGTTTGACTTCCATCTGGCATTACAGTAGAGTCTCGCTTATCCACCATAAATGGGCCGGCAGAATGCTGGATAAGTGAAAATGTTGGATAATAAGGAGGGATTAAGGAAAAGCCAATTAAACGTCAAATTACATTATGATTTTACAAATTAAGCACCAAAACATCATGTTTTACAATAAGTCTGTCATTTATTTGGGAGCGTGGCTGCACTTGTATTGTTGTTGGGTGTGTTGGCCCACTGCACGTTGCTGCCTAGAGAAACAGCTGTAGATCCAGGCAGGAGGCAGACTGCGTTGGATAATACAGAACATTGGGTAAGTGAGACTCTACTGTATTTGGATCGAGAACTGCATACCTTCAGCAGGGTGGTTTGCTTATATCCTACTATCACAGTAGGTATTTGACAGTTGGGAAGACAGATGGACAAAGGTTAGCATTCTGGAAGAAGCAAAGACCACTAGCATTGAAGCGATGCTGCTAGGCCATCAACTCCGCTGAACTGGCCACGTTGTCAGAATGCCCAATCACCGTTTCCCAAAGCAGTTACTATACTCCCAATTCAAGAATGGAAAACAAAATGTTGGTGGACAGGAAAAGAGATTTATAGATGGGCTTAAAAACTGTGGCATAGACACCGAGAACTGGAGGTCAGCTGTAACCAGCAGTACTGTGGAATTTGAAGAGACACGAATGGAGGGCGAGAGGGAGAAACGTGGCAAGAGGAGGGTGCATCAAGCCAACCCTGACCGGTACTGCCTTCCATCTGGAATCCAATGCCCTCACTGCAGAAGAACATGCAGATCAAGAATAGGGCTCCACAGTCACCTACATATCCACCACCAAGACACTACACTTGGAAGGCCATCATACTTGGACAACGAGGGATCGCCTAAGTAAGTTAGTTGACAGTTGTATTTCAATAGAATACAATGCTATAGGGTATTTAGAAACCAGCCTTTAATTCAATCTTGTACAATTTTAGCTTAATACAGTTGTTTTTAGCATTTATCACTAATGTGATCTCAGAGAAAACTGCCAGAACCGTTAAGCAATATCAGTAAATTTGAAGAATTCGGGGCGTTTTAAATTTCTTGAAAGGCATTTCTGAAAATCTGTCATCCCCCCACCCAAAAAACAATAAAGGTTGAATTAATAAAATTGAAAAGCAACCATTTTCAAATGTACATGTAGTATAAAAAAATGTTTTTCAATTATTATGATTTAAAGCAGACTAACTTTTCTAACAAGAGAAGAGTAGAAGGATATGTTCCAGTGATATTCAGGCATGTGTAAACATATCCCACATAGTTCTGCATAAGGTTGAGTGAAAGATAACCTACATGGAAGGCCTTTGATAATAAAAAAATCCAAATGTATTTCAAACAAATAAACCTGTAATGCATACATACAAGAACTATGTTGGTAGGTGTGGAAAGTTTTAAAAAATAACAGTAAGGCCCTTTCTACAATGCCATATAAAATCCAGATTATCTGCTTTGAACTGGATTATATGGCAGTGTAGACTCATATAATCCAATTCAAAGCAGATAATGTGAATGTGTTTGATAATCTGGATTATATGGCAATGTAAAAGGGGCCTAGATTAAAGACAAACTCCCACATTCCTTTACCTACCAGCTGCTAGACCAAAAGATTTTAAAGTAAGTACCCCAGGTAGACCAGCATAACAATTCTTTATTGTTCAGCAATATTTTCTTTTAATGGCAGGCAGCACATTATATAAAAAGAAATCTGTTGTATTATACAAAAAGAAATCTATGAGATTATAACAAATTAATGCATTTATTTGCATTTTTGGTAAGAACTGGAAAGTCTGATCATCAATCTACTTTTACCATGCAGTGGAACAGTGTGAGTAAACAGGAAACAGCCAAAAGTACCAAACCTTTATTTGCAGGTTCTCATCTGTTAGTAGGAAGGTGACACAATGTATGCTTTATTTTCTATCAAAGTGAAACTTCAGTGTTATTCTAATTTAAAGATGCATGAAGGCAGAAAACTGAAGCATGTGTGCAATTTAGAAATAAACTTAAAAGGGTGGAAAACCACAGTGGTGACTCACTGGGAAATGTGAACCTTGGAGTTTAGAAGTGCAAGAGAAGGAGGTTAAACAGGGAACAGGTCAAAGCAAGCCCCCAATATAGAAATACTACATTAAGGAATATTTCCACTTCTCCACCTATACACATGAATTTCATACAAACAGAAAGACTGGAAACGGAAAACTTGAATATGTTATGTTAGCTGCAAACAATGAATTAAAAATGGAATCTTGTTCTTTGCTGCATTTATGAGATTTCTAAGTGTGTGTCAAAGTTATCTCAGTGAGTAAAAATGTGGAGGGAGTTGATAAGAAGAAAGTTAAATAGAAATGAATTTTAACCAGTCTACATTACTTATTCAAAGGGGAAAAAAAATCTAATCCTTAAATCTAGAGACTATAGTTGATTCCTAGGCTTAAACCATTAGACTGACCAGCTAGCCTTGCTTTATTCTTTGGTTCTCAGGATTATGGGAACTGATTTTGGTTCTCTCATAAGACTGACAACTTCATCAGATGGACAGCTTTCTTTGTCGTAGGATGAAGGGCTATCTAAAAGGTAATTGCCTACGAAATACAGATGAACCACCACAGATCTCATGGTCCATGTGATGAGGTGGTGAGTGCTAGCCATTGTTCTGGTTCTGGAACCCTTAGTCTTATGGAAGATGTGATCTGGCAGCTCCCCCTAGCTGCAGATCTAACAAGAGAAACCCATGTCAATGAATAGATGCAAATTTTGCCTTCCAATTGTAGTCCATTACGTGCTGTTAAATTTTGGTGGTTCAGACAAATAGATTATTTCTGTATATCACTGAACTTTGGGAACTGGAAGAAACATGGCTTGTAGTCATACATATTTGAGACAAAGGCAAAAACCTCTCTGAGCAAATCTTGCCAAGAAGCCACCTTAATTGATTTCTTTCCAACTTATGAAACCCCATCATGGGCTTTTCTGGGGCTGAGTGCGTATGAGTTGCCCAAGGTCACCCTGTGGGCAGGGAACTGAAGTCTGGTCTCCAGTCACAGTACAACGCTCAAACCACTACTCCATGCTGACTCTGTAGGGAAATGACTTGAAGGCACACAAGAATAAGCACATCTAACATTTGTATTCCACAAAAGCATGAATAAAGTGTTCATCTTTCACCCATGGGTCATAATTTGTACTGTAATGGCAAAGCTAAGTTCTCCAATTGTCTGCTGATAAATAAAAATGCAAGCAGCACCAAGCTTGAAGGACAGCTTCCAGAGTTCAGATTCTATAATGTATCCTTAACAGTTATAAAACCAGGTATCAAAGTGTATAAACAGTATGTGAAGAGTCAGACGTTGGAGCAGTTTGATTTAATTTTTAAAAAATGTATATCCTAGCTTATTTACAAAGACTACTAGAATTTAACCGGTTACTTAAGCTTATAAAAGAACAGATTCTCTATGGCAATAAAGATGGGGCTTTAATGCTTTCTCCTTGTACTTCTCTAGTCTTCCCACTATATGATATGAGCATAAAAGAGCATGATTTCTACAAGTCGAGGAATTCAGTTTCTCTTTACCGAGTACTTTGTTATTTAGGGGTCATATTTAACCAGGGTGTAGTAAACAGAATCTTGGCGTAGCATTGCAGATAGATGTTTTTAATTCTGTAATGAAGAATGAGTAGATCAGGCCTTCACTGCTAAGCAAACAGCAACCCACTCACAAAAAGGAAGATTAACAGAATGTCATCTTTATTTAATGGTTCCCTATTAAAGGATTTTAAAAAAAAGTCAAGAAGCATATACAAAAATAAATATAACACAATTAAATTAGCAATCTGTTAACAAAAGGCCCAAAGAACAAGTAAGGAGAAATTGTAAATTCTGCCCATGCTGTAGTGCCTAAAACTATTTGTGAGGATGGATCAGACTGTGAACACAACCTGCTCAAAAGGTTCTCTATTGGAGGAAGCAGCTGGAGAACAGCACTTAAAGTCAGAAACTGGACTGCATGGTGGAAGTAGGGAGAATAAGGCAGGGAGCTTTGCGTGTCAGTACAGAGCAAGCAATATTGAGCACCACTTCACCATTCACTGTATATTTGATATTGACATGTGGGAAAGCTACTACAGTTGACAGGTTTCCACTTGAAGCAAGGGTCTGGGCTGACTGTCACAGTGGGAGCTCACAACAGAAGATGTCAGATTACTACAAGGCAACTGCCAAAAAAAGGAAGCCGTCTCTATGGACAGAGATCACATTAATATTGCACATCTCCATGGAAGAGAGGGAGTTTAGGTGAAAGTAGACTGCTTTGCTCTCAGCCTCTCCATTCTTGCTGGAAGAAGGCCGGCCATTTCTCGGCTGAGCTCCAACTCTGTTTCAACAGACTGAATGGCGTCTGCATGCTTCTCACAGTATTCAACAAGGAAAGAGTAGTAATCTAATGATGCCTGCATGTTCTCCAATTGCTTCTTGCTATCCGAAGTAATAAGCTTGCCATAAAGGCGTGCAATATGGAATTTGGCCACCAGTGCTGGGCGAAGGACATCCTCCTCAAGGGTCTCAGGGAAAACCTTATCTGGGTTCCTCAGTGAATCCAAAAAGAGCTCGTAGTATTTCATTGCCATCTGAGCAAGAGAATTTATTTTCTTTATGGTATGGGAGTCAAGCTCCTCTAGCCTATTGCCAATGGCCACTTTCAGATCCATCATTTCATAGTAAGTATCTGCAAGTTCAAACTGAAGCTGCCTACTGAGCAACAAATAATACTGAGGGTTTAAGCCCGCATACAGGGGCTCCAGCATATCGATCCTACGCTTGTGCATCTTGCAACGCCTCTCATAATCTTCTTCAAAGAAAGCCAGGACCTTGAACAAGGAACTGTGGTCCTGAACAATCTCAATGTGGTCAGTGACATACCCATCTACCTGAAAGAACTCTTTTGCGTCATTGACATAATTCTGGCCCACTAAGAAAACCTCCCTTGCTTCTTTGAAGTCTAATGGAAACACACAGCTCACTTTCTCTTCCATGGCCAAAATAGAGTCACTCAAATCGCTGGTTCCAAAGAGAACAGCCTTCTTCCTGCCCTTCTCCTTCTCGTCCTCCTCTTTTTTCTGCTGGGCTTTCAGTTCCGACTGCTTGTCCGGATCCAGTTCACCAATGTTGTCCTAAAACATGGATATTTTGCCATAATGGGCTCAGAAATGTAATATCAAGTTAATACACTATTCACAACAGGAACCAATGCTACCCTGTAACAGAGGACACTTATCTATCTCAGAATTCTGGTCTTATCTATACACATAATAAAAGTGAAATTCTATATGTGTATATGTGGCACGGGTGTCCGCTCACACAGACAGCCTCCAGCCTCCACAAGCAGACTACAGATTCCAGTGCTGTGGAGCCACCAAGTCACCCCCTCCCAGGACATTGCAGATTACAGCAAGCACATCCCATTGTTCCTTTCTCCTATTTGCATGACACCGCCCACTGCCTCCTCCTCAACCCTATCCTACCTTTTTTTATGGCACACAGCAAATAGGGGAATTGATCAGCAACTGAACATACTGGAGGAGGTTGGGGAGAATTCAGCATGATTTATAGGAGTCGTAGGGACTGGGATGTATAGTTTACCTGCAATCTAATGGCACTCTAAACTCGACCAACGATGGACCTGGAACTAACTGGGCACACAGAACAACCATGACCAACAAAACATACTGTAGGGGTTTGTGGGAATAAACCTTGAATTTGGGGATTATAGTTTACCTTTATCCAGATAGCATTGAACCCAGCTGACATCAGAGCTGGACCAAACATGGTACACAGACCCAACATGGCCAACTGGGAATACTGGCAGGGTTGGGGGGTGACTGCCCTTGGCATATAGGAGTTGTAGTTTGCCCTTATCCAGAGAGCCCTGAACCCAGCCAATGATGGATCTGGACCAAACTTAGCACACAGACCCAACATGGCCAAGTGCACATACAGGTGGAGTTTGGGGGTGATTGACCTTGGCATATGGGAGTTGTAGTTCACCCTTATCCAGAGAGCCCTGAATCCAGCCGACAAATGCTCTTTTCAAATCACCCAGGCAACCGCCAGGTCCCCAAGCTAGTATACAATAATTCTGACATTCTTCACCTTAATCCAGCGTATGCAGACTTTGTAAGATTTGCCATTAGAAAACACAGCCATTGAAATGAAAAATGAGAGCTTAGAAATTTTACTTTTTATTGCTAAAATTCCCAGAATCCCCCAGACAATAGGGGGATTTTGAACACTGTCGCCAAAAGGCTCTGTGTAGAAGGCTTCTCATCCTGCTCTAGCACTATCCATGCTGTAGAATTAATGCAGTTAGACCCCACCTTATCTACTGTGGCTCACTGCTATGGAATCCTGGGAGTTGTAGTTTTACAAGGTCTTGTGATGGTGCCTCACACAACTACAGTTTCCAGGATTCCAAAGCATTGTGTCATTGCAATTGAAGTGGTGCCAAACTGCATTAGGACTATAGTGTAGGTGCAGGCACAGTCACACAAATCTCTGAGATTAATTACTATTGCAAATATTAAAATTATTACTTGTGCTTATCCCTTGATTACCTCAAGCAACTTTCGGGCTCCCTGTAACAAATTCAGGCAGTATTTAATCCAACATCTTGCAATTTCAGCTTTTCTCTGTCGAAGGTCTTGTTGATCTTGTTCTGTCTCATCTGTTTTAAAAATAACACAAATGTGATCAACATCAAAATTTTAGAAAACCTTTTTTCCCCAGGATAGGAGGCCTTAGCCACTGTAAGCTCATAGAGGAGGGCAAAAAATGAAAAACAACTATCTCGTTATAATAAAATAGCTATAGGGAAGATTGCCATTTATTTAGGAGCTATGATTCTAAATGACATTTTACCAAATTTATTATTTCATCAAGTATTATTGTGCTTGAATTTATTTCAGTTAACTATTACTAGAGTTTCAGCATAGTGATTAGTGCCTATTTGTCTGCGTGTTTTTGTTTTTGTATGTTATTGCTGATATGGTCAGTGGACTATACCATTAACAGATCTATCTATCTTAGCATAAGCAGAGCAGCAACCATGATTCTGCACCAATATCATAACAAGATAGATAACAAAGAGCAGCAGAGCAATGCAGCCTTATTTACTTTGGAGTATTTATACTGTATGTTCTTTTTTATCATGTCAGAAGCAACTCGAGAACATACGGCAAGTCACTTCTGGTGTGAGAGAATTGGCTGTCTACAGAGACGTTGCCGAGAGGGTGCCCAAATGTGTTAGCTGGGAGGTTTCTCTCATGTCCCCGCAAGCTGAAGCTGACAGGTGGGAGCTCACCCCATGCAGATGCAAACAGACAACCTTCAGTTCAGCAGTCCAGTCGGCACAAAGGTTTGACCCATTGTGCCACCACGGCTCCAGACTCTATGAACTAACCGATGCCCTCAAAGCAGCTTATAAGATGTTCAGAACAAAACAGATCAGAAGGAAAGGGAATGACTACCTTGCTCCGACTCAATAGGCCATGGCAAGACCAGGGCTGCTGTGCTGTGTGTTGCAGAATTGGCTGCTAGTCATAGATGCAAAAAGCACAAAAGTAAATGTGCTGATTTTAAATACTGTCTCCAATCCTAGGGACCTGCTACTTTATGTAGAAAGCCAGGGCTCTTTGCTGAATCGTGGCCTCATCTATGTTTTCCCCACATCAGTGGAATTAGTGTGATCAGATCAGGTATAGGGAATGAAGAGAGAAAGTTACCAAAACTATGCAGAGGGAGCAAAGCATCCACTCTTACCCAATGAATTTAGATTATAATGAAATGACTTACTGTCCTCTGAAGATGGCACCTGTCCAGCCTGGCTGAAGATGACACTGGCAGAAGCTAAACAATGCCTAGACTCCATGAAACATTGCTGTGGGGAGAGAACAGGGTGACACGTCTTCTTAGCACAGAATAGTCTACGTATTTCACTTAATTATAGAGTTCTTGAAAAGTACTGTTCTGAAACTGGATATCGGTAAGTGTTGTCAGTAAAACGACAAGTAAGACGAATTAATAACACTGCACAGCAGGAAATCTAAAATGACAGAATTATCTTTTTATGAGCATCCTGTCCCACTCAGAAAAAGATAAAGCAGCCATCGCAAATTGGAGGCATAGCCTTCTATGTGCCTTTCCAGCTTCTTAGCTGGAACAATGTATGTTTTAAATGCCTTAATGTGTAGTGTTTTAATGTTTTATGATATGTCTGATGATTTATATAGTTTTAATGAGCTTATTTATGGTTTTAATGTTTCTTTATATCAGTGATTCTCAACCTGTGGATCCCCAGGTGTTTTGGCCTACAACTCCCAGAAATCCCAGCCAGTTCACCAACTGTTAGGATTTGTGGGAGTTGAAGGCCAAAACATCTGGGGACCCCACAGGTTGAGAACTACTGCTTTATACGGTTGTGAACCATTGAATCTTTGCCATTGATTATGCTGTGAACTGCTTTGAGTCCCCCAGGGGTGAAAAAAGCGGTATATAAATGAAATACATACACATATACATGCATTTCCTATTTATACTATTGACTGACAATTGTGTTTACATCTGTAAATCCCAATATTGCCATAGTTATGCAATCATATTTTTTATACAAAAGTAAATCTCAGAATATTCAAATAGCATTAGATGCATACAGCTGCAGCCACTTCCCTAAATAGAGGGTGACAATGTGCTGATTTCTTTAAATGTAAGGGTTGTTTTAATGCAAAGTTTAATGACCCATGTACCTAGACACATGTCTGAGAATGGATTGATATACATAGTTTATATGTGAACCTAACAATTTCAATTTTGGGGCCATTAAAAAAAACTAAATACAGTTTTGGAAAAAGGCGGACCTCCCAACAATAGAAGAATTAATGGTTAAAGTCTTTAAAACTGCAGAAATTGATACATTAGCAATGATGAACAAAGTAAAAACACAAAAAAACTTCATCAAGGACTGGGAGCCATTTCTAAACTTTGTAAAAAAAAAAAAAGGAAATGGAAAAGGTTTTTATAGAAGGCTTCATAATTTAATTTGTTATAATCTGGGTAGGGAATTTATAAACAATAATTATCAGGCCAGAAAGAAGAATAGAAAAACTATGTAATAGGAAGGAAGAAAGGAGTTACAGTAGAGTCTCACTAATCCAAGCCTCGCTTATCCAAGCCTCTGGATAATCCAAGCCATTTTTGTAGTCAATATTTTCAATATATCGTGATATTTTGGTGCTAAATTCGTAAATACAGTAATTACAACATAACATTACTGCGTATTGAATTACTTTTTCTGTCCAGTTTGTTGTATAACATGATGTTTTGGTGCTTAATTCGTAAAATCATAACCTAATTTGATATTTAATAGGCTTTTCCTTTGTCCCTCCTTATTATCCAAGATATTCGCTTATCCAAGCTTCTGCCGGCCCGTTTAGCTTGGATAAGTGAGACTCTACTGTATATACGAATGTCTCCAACTCGAGGGGCGGGAGGAGGGGAGGGGATAACTAAGTGCGAATATTGTGTAGATGTTAGGTAGTATTGTATTGGTTTATGTATATATACATGTATAGTTTCATTGCTTTTTATGAATATGTAAATTGAAAATAAAAAACACAAATAATAGTAAAAAAACTAAGCACAGACATCTCTCAGAAATCTGATAATCAATCCTTTTACCAACACTCAAAAAACAAATCACTGCTGAACCATCCCTTGCTAGGAATAATGAGAAATATTTTATTGGTTTCATTTCTAGGACATTTGACAAAATTTGGAATTTGAAATATTTCAATATCTAATTTTTATGTAACTTGGTTCATGCAAGCTTTGCTAATACATTAAAAGGGTCCAAAGAAATTAAATAGAAGTGATACTTTCAAGACAAAGCTGGAACATGGCAAAGTTGATGACCTAACTCTTAACTCAATTTTGTGTATGCTCTGATAGTACACAGTCAGCTGCCTAGAGTTCTTTTTAGTAGGCAGGGCATGAAATAAAGAAATGATGTTGTTGTTATCAGTTGTGAGAACATGATAATCCAAAGCTGCAATACCAAAATAGCTGGGACAGTCTTCACAGTGGGCCCTTATTTTTAAAATATTGCATGCCCATATGCAGAGACTAGTGAGTCTCTTCCCATAGCAAAGTACAAGTAACTCAAGTATTTTAAATCAGGCAATGGTGTGAATTGCCTGTTTCTGGCAGAAGGAATACTCCCAGGGTGATATTTGCCTATTTGTTCCTTCTCCAGCACCACCTTTCATGTTATCCAGATGACCTCCTAACTCTCTGGAGCAGATATCTGGGATGGAGCTGCAGAGATGGGCAGAAATAGGCAAAACCAAACTCCTAGCCATTCCTGGTGACGGGAAATGCTCCCGAAGATCAAACGCCTTACTTATATAAACATTCTGTCCATAGAAAACAAGATCTGGAGCCAAACTACTTTGGTTGGACTTTGGCTTCACAAATTCAACAGGGCCAAGATTCAATCAACTTTGAACAATGCTGTGATCCTCCATATGTTGCTGACCTCGTTGCTGACCTCCCATTCCCGTCAAGGCCAATCAGCTCACACAACACTAGGATGGTGGGCATAGTGGTTCCTCAAGTGCTACAGGTTCCTAACACGAGTGTAGAGCCAACCCATTCCCTGACAATACTAATCACATGACAGGTATCAAGATAAATTAGATACATGGAAGAACATTGAAAGAATTACCTTTGTGAGATAATATTGAGACAAAGTAGCTGCATTGAGAGCCCATTCTACTGGGTAGTAGCCACTATACTCAAGCTGCCGTTTGAGAGTGGTATGGCAATACTGTGCAGCCTTCTCAATCATTTCCAGATGTTGGTAGACTTGGGCCAAATAATACAGCGTATGAGTATAGACTTTTTCAAATCTGAGGAAACAGGGTTTTCAGGTTTAATTTTAAAAGAGATGTCCACCCACCCACCCCAATTCCAACTTCTGCTTCCACCAACACATACCTTTTTGATCTTTCTTGATCAGAAAGCTTCTCTTCTTCAGTCATAAAATGTTCACTGGAATCAAGCGGTGGGTTTCCATTCTGCAAAATACAGCACACATTTAAGATAATCAATACAGGAAATTGCATTTTAGTTAGGCTCAGATAGAAATATAAATAGCATGTTAGCTGCCTCAAGTCCCTTTGGGGAGATGGTGGCAGGGTATAAAGTTGTTGTTGTTGTTGTTGTTATGACTAATATGAAAGTTGTGTTCAAAAAAGCTAGTTCCATCCTCCAGCCATGATAACAAATGTTTAGGAATGTTTAAATATGTAGCCCAACACTGTCTGCAGAGCTATGGATTTCCCTCCCTTTCTTCCAATGAAACATCTTATTAGCTCCCGAAAACTTTTGTATTTTACAAAACAAGTACCAAATACATCTGAGGCAGGTAACTCTGGTGACAACATAGTCTGCATATGGCCAAACAATGATCATACAAACCAAACTGTACTTCCACAAGCTTTTCCCCTCCACACACAAAATGGTTCTTGAAATAGCAAAACTGCAATCCACTACTTTGATATTGATTTTTTTAAATGTTTCAATAAATGTAAGACTACTGGCATCATTAGGCATTCACTATTCTCAAACAAGAATAGTTTTAACAAGATACAAAAGATAAAGATAGGAGAATCAACCCATGCAGGTATATTTTATTTATGATTAGCATGAAGAACGAGTCATCCATTCAAGCACCTACTGAATAATTAAAGGACACAAAGTGCTTACAAGTGCCTGTAAAAATGTAATAAATGGTAACTTGATTGTAGGTCTTGATACTCCATGGACATCAATGAAAGAAAACAGTCACAAATTATTTTTAAACTACTAATGGACAAATCCACTCCAGTAAGCAACCCCACCCCAAATTAACAGAGCTTTAATTTAAAACCTGTAATGTGTCCCCCCACTGAATCCAAACCAAACAACTCAAACACCTCTTCCCACAACATTCTGTGCACACATTAAGATTTCAGCTGGTCCTTCTCCCAAGCCTTAGAGACATTACACATGTATACACAGAGGGCTCTTCTCCTATCTCCATTTAAACACTGGAAAATGACTTCGAAATCCAGACATCAGTTGTTGAAATTACTGTATGCTACCACCTCAAAATCATCACAATAGAAAGTCCGACACATATGTCTATACACATAAAAATTAAAGTCTGTATGTCTGTATGTCCATCTGTCTGTACCAAAAGGACTGCTGCCCTCTGTGATGACACTGGGAAAGAAAGGTGACAAGTGGATGAGGGGAGGGAGGGAGGGAGGGAGGGAGGAGCGAGGAAGGAGCCACAAGGACAGGGGGAAAGGTATGAGGGGAAGGGAGGGGAGGGAAAGAAAGAAAGACAAAGAAAGGATGAAAGCAGGAGGACAGTGGTCCCTCCAACATCGAGGCAATGCTGGGTATATACACTAGTTTAAAATAAATTTCAAGGACATATTGCATTGTATTTTGTGGGGGAAAAATCAATTCCTTTTTTTAAATCCTCTGGAACAGAGGGAGCAGGAGTATCCAGCCAGGCATGACCAAGTAGGATTTAACAGACTGCAATAGTATGAATGTTGACATTATGAAAATGGCAGAGAAATGTTTATGGAAATGGGCCAACTAGCACTTTACAACAAAGTGAGATGTAATTGGGAGAGCTCAGAAGCTACAGTACAGATCCAAGAGAAGAGAGACAGGGAACCCTCTCTCCATAGCACTATCATAGTCAGATTAACTAAAAACAAATTCAGGAAAATAGAATCAAGACAAAGAAACTGAAATAGTTTGAGGATTGCACTTCAGAATTTGTACAGCCTTCCTTTTTTTCCTCTAGGAGTTGTGTCAGAGGGTTGGAAATGCCTCCTGAGGCAGCACACTATATAAATAGTGCCTCGGAAAAATAGTGCCTCGGAAGGTCTAACAAAGGGCCCATTGTGCAAATGCAATGGCACAGCAGAGTCAACAACTCAGAATGCTGCTTGCTATGCATCAAGAGTTTAGCCTATTATACATCTTACTGAAATTCAGAAGAGGGATTTTAGGGTAACTAAATCCTCTTTGTTCTGTGTAGCAGTATAGATAAACAACAAACACAAGATGTTTTTAAACATTTAACTAAACTATCATTGAGCTATATTACCATATTTTTTCAATTCTAAGATGCCAACAGTTGTAAGATGCACAGGAATTTCAGTACCAATAAGAAAAAGCTCTCCCCCCTATAAATATATCAATTCTGTAGTATATATGATGTGTGTCAATAGTATTGAAGCATACAATTTTCATTTTGTATTGATGCTATCTTCTGATGTTATAAAATGCCAACACTGTACATGATGCTGTAAAAAAAATAGATAGCTCTGTCAATCACAGAGGAATGCATGGGAAGGCAGGGACTAATACCCAAAACAATTCAAATACAAAATATCCAAAACCAAGTAAGTTAAACATACAGTCTTATAAAAGAAAAATTAAATAGAAATTCTGAAAACTTTGGACACAAGCTAACACATAACATTTTGCTTAAATTGCAGCAATTTTAAAACTTAACATAAAAATGAAATTACAATACTCGATAGATTTGCTGATACTATTATCAATTTCTAAAATAATGCCTCCTAAGTGGAAGATACTGGCTCTCAGTTTCACACCATAACTAGGTCGCAAAATTCAACAATCATGCACCCAGGCAACTTGCTTCTTATGTTATGACTACAGCCTATCAACATTAGACCTTAGAACTTAGAAATTCAATTATTCTCACATTCAAGAATGGACGCACTGTAGAAACACGAAGCAAATTATTTCAACATATTACCTCTTTCATGTACTGGTTATACAAAGCCTCTGCAGATTCCAAGTATGTCTGTGCTGTCTTAATGTCATCTCTTTCTGACCAGAGGATACCCAGGTTATTCTACAAAATAAGGAGAGATTAAATTGTTATTTTAAAAAGTATCATACAAAGAAAATGAAATCCTATAACTAAGGAGTGGAAAATAAAATCTACAGTTCGGGAGAAATATGAGAGCTACGCTGGAAAAAGCAGTGCAAGTAATTAATTGAAAAGAATATTAGAATTTTCCCATGCAATACAGTATCTCCTGGGATAACAAGGCCCATGCTTCTGAAACGATTAATCTAACCTGGTCAGGTACTAGGGCAAATTTCAAATTTCTCCAGAAGCCTAAACAGAAGGGATAGGGATAGTGTAGATGGAAGGATTCATACAAAGCATAGGGTCTTTTATATTTTGTGAATCCCCCTTAAAAATCTTATTCCCACAATTTAAAAATGATCAAAAATTTAATCCCAAACCATCATCTGAACTGTCACAAATGCATAGCAGTGGTCCAAGCCCCTCAAATTGGCTGTAGTTTTTTTAGACCTAAAATGCGTCATCACTTTACAAATGAGAAATTTGAAAACAACAAATTAGAAAAGAAGAAAAAAAAGCTGTTGATGACAAGTACTGATAATTTAACAAACATGTTACCAACGTTATCTGAGATACTGAAAATCTCAGTGACATTATGGCTTTCTGATAGTTCAATGGATGCGAATTCATCCACAAAATGAAGAAATATTGTATAAATCACATTCAGGCTATACAGTGAAATGGAGTCCATGTATAAAATTAGGTCCCATCTCCAAAATTTCTCGTTACAGATATATCTGTATCTGTGTTTGGTTTAGGTTTTTAATATATATATATATATTGTGTTTTTATCTATGTCATTTATTGTATATATTTTATGTTGCTTTGCTTTTTAATTTGTTGTGCCCCACCTCAAGTTATCATGGAGAAGCAGGTAATAAATAAAATTGTATTATTATAGATATCTGCAAATACAGATATTATTACATTTTTTAAAAAACCCCAAACATTTTTGGCCCCAAACATTTTGGATAAGGGGTACTCAATTTTAGAATTATAGAATCCTAGACTTGGAAGAGACCTCGTGGGCCATCCAATCCAACTTTCTCCCAAGAAAAAGGAAAATCTAATTCAAAGCATCCCAGACAGATGACCATCAAGCCTCTGTTTAAAACCCTCCAAAGACAATGCCTCCACCACCACACTCCGGGGCAGAGAGTTCCACTACTAAACAGCTCTCAGTTAGGAAGTTCTTCCTAATGTTCAGGTGGAATCTCCTTTCCTGTAATTTGTACCAATTGTTCCACGTCCTAGTCTCCAAGGCAGCAGAAAACAAGCTTGCTCCCTCCTCCCTATGACTTCCCCACACATATTTATACATGGCCATCATGTCTCCTCTCAGCGTTCTCTTCTGCAGGCTAAAAATGCCCAGCTCTTTAAGCTGCTCCTCAAAGGGCTTGTTCTCCCTTTATCATTTTAGTCGCCCTCCTCTGGACACATTCCAGCTTGTCAACATCACTCTTCAATTGCGGTGCCCAGAACTGGACACAGTGCGATTCCAGGTGTAGTCTGACCAAGGCAGAATAGAGGGGTAGCATGACTTCCCTGGATCTAGACACTATATGCAGACCAAAATCCCATTAGTTTTTTTTTAGCTGCCGCATCACATTGTTGGCTCATATTTAACTTGTTGTCCAAAAGGATTCCAACATATTTTTCGCACGTACTGTTGTTGAGCCAGGTGTCTCCTATTCTGTATCTTTGCATTTCATTTTCTCTGCCTAAATGGAGTATCTTGCATTTATCCCTGTTGAAGTTCATTTTGTTAATTTTGGCCAATCAGCTCTGTTAAGATTGTTTTGAATTCTGCTCCTGCCTTCTGGAGTATTGGCTATCCCTCCCAATTTAGTGTCGTCATGCCTTCTAACCTTTCGTAGTTGGAAGAGACCTCACAGGCCATCCAATCCAGCCCCCTGCCAAGAAGCAGGAAAATCGCATTCAAATCACCCCCAACAGATTCATCCTCTGCTTAAAAGGCTCCAAAGAAGGAGCCTCCACCATATAAGTCATTAATAAAAATGTTGAACAGAACCACACCCAGGACAGAACCCTGCAGTACTCCACTCGTCAGTTGTATCTTATTTTATTTATTTATCATGCTTGTATTTCATCTTTCTCAACCCCCAAAGGGGACCCAAGGCAGCCTTACAAAGACAACAATTCAATGCTGCATGTATACATACATCAATGAAGAACAAAAACACTAAAACCAACCAATTAAAACATAACGGTAAAACAAGAATTAAAATCACATAATCCTTGAAATATTCCAAGGCCAGTCCGGGTCATCATTAAATTAATTTATAGTCTATTGTTGCATTACTGCACTATTCTAGCCCATCTTAGCATCCTGCTGTTGAACTTGCTGACCAAAGGGTGGGAGGTTCAAATCCGGGGAGCAGGGTGAGCTCCCTCTGTTAGGCCCAGCTTCTGGCAACCTAGCAGTTTGAAAACATGCAAATATGAGTAGATCAATAGGTACCGCTCCACCAGGAAGGTAACGGCGCACCATGCAGTCATGGTGGCCACATGACCTTGGAGATGTCTATGGAAAATGCCAGCTCTTTGGCTTAGAAATGGAGATGAGCACCAACCCTCAGAGTCGGACACGACTTGACCTAACATCAGGGGAAACCTTTACCAAGCAGAAATAAGGTGGGTTTATGAAAAATGTGGTGGTGGGGGTTCTATCCAGCTACAGAGTGGTTCCAACCTTTGGGCTTCCAGGTGTTTTGGACTTCAACCCCCAGGAATCCCAGCCAGTTTACCAGCTGTTCGGAACTGTGGGAGCTGAAGTTCAAATCACCTGGTGGCGCAAACTTTGGGAACCACTGAGCTACAGAGACTGTTTAAATATTAAAATAGTATACATTTCTGTGTCTTTTAAGTTCTTTTGGGTATGTCCCCCCCCCCCCCCCACACACACACACATGATGCCATCTGTGCTCAGTGACGTCATTACGCTCCTCCCTCCCTGGGCGGGCCGCCTTCCTTCCCCCTCCCCTCCCTACCTGGGCCTGGATGTAGAGGGAGACGCAGTCTCGCGAGAGGCGGTGCCGCTCCAGCAGCTGGAGGCACTTGGCCAGGTGCTCCTCGCCAGCCGAGCACTCCTGCGTGTCGGTGTGGTTCACCCCCAGCTCGTATTCCACCGCCGCCAGCCGCACGGCGCGCATGCGCTCTTCCTCGCCGCCGCCCTCGCCTGCCTCTGAGCCCTCGGCCGCAGGGGCGCCTTCACCGGCCTCCTCGGAGCCCAGCAGCTGCTTGACGCCTTCGAGCAGCTCCCGGGCGCTGTACTTGGAGCGGTACGGCTCGGTCTCCGGGTCCTTCTTGGACTCCACATAGAAGAGGTTGAGGGCGCTGCGGAACTTCTCGCACAGCGAAGCCCACTCGGCCGGCGCCGCCATTTTGTCCGCCTCTCCCTCAGCGCGTTTCCAACGTTTTTAACCCGCCCGTGGGTAGGCGCGCATGCGCAGTCAGGGAACGCGCTCTTGGCACCCTTCCCTCAGTTAAAGCCACATCCTAGGCTGCTCTAGAGCAACCTTTGGGCATTTTCGCATTTGTGGGGCTTCAATTCCCAAAGCCCCAGCCAGCTTGGTTAACTGCGTTGTCGAAGGCTTTCATGGCCGGAATCACTGAGTTGCTGTGAGTTTTCCGGGCTGTATGGCCATGTTCCAGAAGCATTATCTCCTGACCTTTCGCTTGCATCTATGACAGGCATCCTGAAAAGATCCACCCAGAGCAGTTGTTCTCAACCTGGTGTCCCCAGATGTCTTCGGCCTACAACTCCCAGAAATCCCAGCCAGTTTACCAGCTGTTTCCTGGGAGCTGAAGGCCAAAAACATCTGGGGACCCCGGGTTGAGAACCACTGACCCAGAGGAAAAGTGTTCTTTGTGTTGTTGAAGGCTTTCATGGCCAGAATCACAGGGCTGTCGTGTGTTTTCCAGGCTGTATGACCTTGTTCTAGAAGTATTCTCTCCTGGCGTTTCGCCCACATCTGTGGCAGGCATCATCAAAGGTTGTGGAAGTCTTCATGCCATACATCAAGGGAACCACTGGCTGCATACGGAAGCTGATGAAGAAGCACAACCTACAAACTATTTACAGACCCACTAAGTAAATCCAACAAATGCTATGGTCAGCGAAGGACAAGAGGGATCCTCTCACTTCTGCGGGAGTCTACCATATACAGCTGTGGACAAGTCTACATAGGGACCACCAAACACAGCATTGCCCAGTCATGTGTCAAGGAACATGAAAGGCGCTGCAGACTACTTCAACCAAAGAAGTCAGCCATAGCAGAGCACTTGATAAACCAACCTGGACACAAAATATTATTTGAGAACACACAAATGCTAGACTGCTCTGACAACTGCCATGTCAGATGACTCAGAGAAGCCATTGAAATCCACAAGTACAGTAGAGTCTCAACTTATCCAACATAAACGGGCCGGCAGAACGTTGGATAAGTGAAAATGTTGGATAGTAAAGAGGGATTAAGGAAGAGCCTATTAAACATCAAATTACATTATGATTGTACAAATTAAGCACGAAAACATCATGTTTTACAACAAATTGACAGAAAAAGCAGTTCAATACACGGTAATGTTATGTAGTAATTACTGTACGAATTTAGCAGCAAAACATTACAATGTATTGAAAACATTGACTAAAAAACTGACTACTAAAAGGCCAACTGCGTTGGATAATCCAGAATGTTGGATAAGTGGAGGTTGGATAAGCAAGACTCTACTGTATGTGGACAATTTCAACAGAAAGGAGGAAACCATCTTGCAAGGAGAAGATGGGGTGATGGCGACAGGGGACAGGGAAAAGGCAGAACTACTTAATGCCTTCTTTGCCTCGGTCTTCTCAGAAAAAGAAAGCCATCTTCAACCTCAGCAAGACGGAATGGACGAAGGATTGGGGGAAATCCAACCCCAAATAGGGAAACAAGTTGTCCAGGAACACTTGGCCTCTCTAAACGAATTCAAGTCCCCAGGGCCAGATCAGCTACACCCAAGAGTACTGAAGGAACTAGCGGAAGTTATTTCAGAACCACTGGCAATTATCTTCGAGAGTTCTTGGAGAACGGGAGAAGTCCCAGCAGATTGGAGGAGGGCGAATGTGGTCCCTATCTTCAAGAAGGGAAAAAAGAACGACCCAAACAATTACTGTCCGGTCAGCCTCACATCGATACCAGGCAAGATTCTGGAAAAGATCATTAAGGAAGTGGTCTGCGAACACTTAGAAACAAATGTGGTCATTGCTAATAGTCAACACGGATTTACCAAAAACAAGTCATGCCAGACTAATCTGATCTCTTTTTTCGATAGAGTTACGAGTTGGGTCGATACAGGGAATGCTGTGGATGTAGCGTACCTGGATTTCAGTAAGGCCTTCGACAAAGTCCCCCACGACCTTCTGGCAAACAAACTAGTAAAATGTGGGCTAGACAAAACTACGGTTAGGTGGATCTGTAATTGGCTAAGCGAACGAACCCAAAGGGTGCTCACCAATGCGTCGTCTTCATCATGGAAAGAAGTGACAAGTGGAGTGCCGCAGGGCTCCGTCCTGGGCCCGGTTCTGTTCAACATCTTTATTAACGACTTAGACGAAGGGTTAGAAGGCACGATCATCAAGTTTGCAGACGACACAAAACTGGGAGGGATAGCTAACACTCCAGAAGACAGGAGCAGAATTCAAAACGATCTTGACAGACTAGAGAGATGGGCCAAAACTAACAAAATGAAGTTCAACAGGGACAAATGCAAGATACTTCACTTCGGCAGAAAAAATGGAAATCAAAGATACAGAATGGGGGACGCCTGGCTTGACAGCAGTGTGTGCGAAAAAGACCTTGGAGTCCTCGTGGACAACAAGTTAAACATGAGCCAACAATGTGATGCGGCTGCTAAAAAAGCCAATGGGATTCTGGCCTGCATCAATAGGGGAATAGCGTCTAGATCCAGGGAAGTTATGCTCCCCCTCTATTCTGCCTTGGTCAGACCACACCTGGAATACTGTGTCCAATTTTGGGCACCACAGTTGAAGGGAGATGTTGACAAGCTGGAAAGCGTCTAGAGGAGGGCGACTAAAATGATTAAGGGTCTGGAGAACAAGCCCTATGAGGAACGGCTTAAAGAGCTGGGCATGTTTAGCCTGCAGAAGAGAAGGCTGAGAGGAGACATGATAGCCATGTACAAATATGTGAAGGGAAGTCATAGGGAAGAGGGAGCAAGCTTGTTTTCTGCTGCCCTGCAGACTAGGACACGGAACAATGGCTTCAAACTACAGGAAAGGAGATTCCACCTGAACATCAGGAAGAACTTTCTCACTGTGAGAGCTGTTCGACAGTGGAACTCTCTCCCCGGGGCCGTGGTGGAGGCTCCTTCCTTGGAGGCTTTTAAGCAGAGGCTGGATGGCCATCTGTCGGGGGTGCTTTGAATGCGATTTCCTGCTTCTTAGCAGGTGGTTGGACTAGATGGCCCATGTGGTCTCTTCCAACTCTACTATTCTATGATTCTATGAAAATTAACAAAATCTGTAACTACCAGTATTTTAAAAAAACTAAAATCAGGACAGTAAATAAAGAACAACACTCAGAAGACAGGGGAATTCCAGACAGAAAACAATCAGGGCCAGCTAACACCTCCCAACAAAAAAAATCCCCAGGGAGGAAGCAGCCAGGTTTTAAAGCTGAAAGGCCATTACATGCAAATCATTGCTCCCTCCTATTGAGCCCAAGCTTTATTAATAAAACTGAATTGAGTCCCCACTGCCAGATAATCTGCGATAAAAAGAAAACCTGGGATCAGACATCAGACCCTGAAATATAGGGCCTGTCTGACGGGGCCCTGAGTTCATCTAATACAAGTCGTGCTAAAGAAACCATGGAAGAGGAGCAAAGAGAAGAAGCTGGATTTTATATGAACAAGACTGCTTCTGATGACCAAGTGAAAGCTCAGTTAGTCCAAAATCTAGACTCCATTGCCAAGATATGTATTTCCTGTGGACAAGAAGAGGCATCTTAAGTTTTCAACCCAAATGGTTCAACAGATTGTCCTGGTTGGCCTGCTCATTTCATCTACAGGGTGCACTCTGTAAGTACGGTGTGGTGTTTGGAGAAATTGGAGGTAAAAGCGGACTTCAGAAGTTTAGATAAAGGTAAAGGTTTTCCCCTGATGTTAAGTCCAGTCGTGACCGACTCTGGGGGTTGGTGCTAATCTCAGTTTCTAAGCTGAAGAGCCGGCGTTGTCCGTAGACACCTCCAAGGTCATGTGGCCGGCATGACTGCATGGAGTACCGTACCTTCCCGCCGGAGCGGTACCTGTTGATTTACTCACATTTGCATGTTTTCGAACTGCTAGGTTGGCAGAAGCTGGGGCTAATAACGGGCACCCATTCCGCTTGCGGGATTTTGGTCAGCAAGTTCAGCAGCTCAGCGCTTTAACACACTGTGCCACCAGGGTTTGGTGCATGGAAAACGTCTTGATTTAACCCATCCTCATGATAAAGGAAATAAAAACAGAAAAAACTTCTGCCAATTGTCGAAACTATTGTCCTTTTTTGCTGACAAGAACAGACTTTAAGAGGGAGCACTGATTCAGGACCTATTATCTGTGAAGAACCTTTGCATAATAGTGGTAATTTCAGGTCCTTGTTGAGATCTTGTGCCAGATCAGGAGACACTGGCTTGAAAAGTCATCTTGTAAGGGGGGGGGGGGGGGGCGGAGTTTCAATCCCTCCCAAAAAAAATTTATGGCTACGGGCCTAATGGTCAGTGCAAGTGTGGAAAAATCACCTGCAGTATTTGACTATGGCTCAACATCTCAAAAACTGGGTACATGGCATGTGAACCTAACGGTAGAGGATGGCTCCATCAATATCAATAGCACTGGCCTCAACTAAGTGACCAGCTTTAAATACCTTGGCTCAAAGATCACCTCTACTGGCGATGTACTGTTAGATGCTCATGGGCATGTAAATGCCGCATGGATGAAGTGGAGAGCAAAGATAGGCGTAATGTGTGATATGAAGATCCCAATCCGTCTAAAATAGAAAATCTACAGGACAGTGGCGAGACAGGTCGCTTTATATGCCACTGAGAGCTGGCTTGACCACTAGGACTGTCGAGCACTCTGCATACTATGGAAATGTGGGTGCTCAGGTGGTCAATGGCTATTACCCTGAAGGACAAGATTCCAAACAATAGTGCGCTCCATCTGCAGAGTTGCTTCAATCACTGAGAAGAAATCCCATCTGAGATTTTTGGACATGTGACAAAGGTTCTGTGGCTAAAGCTGCGCTGAATATGGAAGTTGCAGGCCATGCGGCAGACCTAAAATGCACTGGTTCGACCATTTGAAACACAACATGGCTGAAGGAAGACTCATAATGAGAGACGCGACCAATAGGAACAAGTGGAGAACAAGAAGCAAACTAGCAGACCCTGCAAATTCATGGGACAAACTCTAGGAAGAAGTGGTCAGTGCAATTTGGGTCCCCAAATGTCATAGAACGACAGCTCCCATCACTTTTGATTATCCATCATGCGGATGGAATTATGGGAATTGCAACCCAACAGCACTTGTGGCTCTGAGGTTGGGGAAAGGTAAAAGGACATTTTGACATCAGACATATCCACAAGCCATGTATTTAAATTCAAACTAAACAGAACAAACTGCAACCTTCCTGATGTTGCTCTATCACAACTCCCATCAGTTCTAGTCAAGATGTCTGATGAGGAAGGGAGGAGTTGTAGTCCAGCATCTGAAGGAGGGCCACATAAAATGGCATGAGAGGGCTGGATTTAGCCCGTGGACCTTGAGTTTGACACACATACTTTATGCCATTCCTATTATTTGATTGATGCCGGTAAAGCCTTGACATTTGTTGTTCAACATTAACTACTTTAAACATTAACTACTTTTATATACACATTACAGTTTATATTAAAGGGCTCCTGCAGTAGAGTGGTAGTTAAAGGTGTTAGAATTGTATTTTGGGAGGTCAGAGTTCAGGGTCCAGCTGGTGACCTTTAGCACAAAGCCAATGACAAAGAATGTCTTAGGTTTACCTTAGGATCAATATAATGTGGGAACAATTTAGAAGGCGTACCATAACAAATGTGAAAGGTATTGTATGACTGGAATACCACAATCCCATCAGTTTCAGCAAGGTTCGAAAGATAGCAGACTTCAAAACTTTAGGGACCTGAAAGCCAGAATGCTCAAAGCAATTCCACACAAAAAGCCACTCTTGGGCACCCAAGTCAGCCTTACAGCATGATTATTCTAGATATTGCTCAGACTGTTCTTGCTATTTTAAAACTAATTTGTGTCAGAAATACTAGTCACTCTGCTGTAAATTGTTCAGATATTTATCTAGCACTAGAATTAGATTTATCATCTGCCTGTACTTTATAGAGACTTTCAAAATCCATAATACACGAAGACAGGAATACAAAATGTTGCCCTGTCTTTTTAAAAAAAATCTCAGTTGTACAAATTATGTTTTCTCAGGGGCCTTCCAGACAGGCCCTATATCCCAGAATCTGATCCCAGGGTTTGTTTATCCCAGATTTTCTGGCAGTTAAACTCATATAATCCAGTTTAAAGCAGAAAACCTGGGATCAGATCTTGGGATACAGGGCCCGTCTGGAAGGGTCCTCAGTGAAAAATCCAACAAGATACCATTTAGGTCGCTTTGTGTGAGTAGTAGCCAATTCTGAAGTCTCATTCCATGAATGTTAGTGACGTAAATATGTCAGGTGCTTCTACACAACTATTTATTATATTTCAGTTATATGGGGTTTGAAAAACATGGTTAACTCTATAGCCATACATATTAAATGTTTTAGGCCTTGCCCCTGCCTC
Source organism: Anolis carolinensis (assembly GCF_035594765.1). Taxonomy (NCBI): domain Eukaryota; kingdom Metazoa; phylum Chordata; class Lepidosauria; order Squamata; family Anolidae; genus Anolis; species Anolis carolinensis. The sequence continues at coordinate 221,021,960 of NC_085843.1, read as the reverse complement.
CTACCACTATCTTTTTTTCTCTAAATGTATTACTTATAAAAGCTTAGAGCAGTTATGGTAACTTTAGCTAGGTTCTTTCTTATTATGCTAGTGACATGTGTGGTATAGTGGTTTGAGCACTGGATTATGACTGGAGATCAGGGTTCTAAACAAATCTTGCCATGAAAACCTATGATAGGTTTGCCTTAGGGCCGGGTAGGTCAGAAAAGACTTGAAGGCACACAGCAACAACAAAACTCTAATCCTAATATTTTTCAACATGAGTTTTGCAACCAGACAAAACCAAATTGGAAAAAAAAGACACATAAGGAAAGTGTAAATCGATTTTTACTGTTGATAAAATAATGAAGCTAGTCCCCTTTATATTTGACAGTTGCAAATGATCAAAAAGCCTGCTCAAAAGCTTCGTTTTTGGCCCCTGTTTCTAAATCTGTCTCGCCTGTTGGAGTCGCCACCACGTCTTCCATTTCTGAAATGAGAGCCACCTCCGCCGCCTCTTCTGTTCCTGAAGTCAGGTTTGCCACCGCCTCGGCCAGGCTCCTTGAGCGATTCTTCAAGCTCAGGTAATTCTGTTGCCACGGAGAGTTGCCAGCGCCTTGAATCCTGCCAGGTTTGCTGATTAAAAAAACAAGCTCTGTGTCATCTAAGGCCTCATCTACACTGCTATATAATACAGTTCAATGAAATTAAACTTCATTTTGAAACTGCATTCTATGGCAGTGTAGATGCGATCTATACTATTAGTGCAGTGGTTCTCAACTCGTGGGCCGAGGCCAAGCAGTGGGTTGCAAGAATGCAAATCCAGTCTGCAAACCACCTTCCTATTTATTTTATTAATTTTATTTCCGCTCCTTTTCACAGAGCTGACCATTGCATTGGATAGCCCACATCAGCCCTAGACTATTAAATATGGTTTTCTGTGGGCAAGCAGATGGCAACTACTGGATAGCATATGTTATTTCAGAAACTAGAGCTGATGTGGTCTAGCCAATGCAATTTTCTGAATCAGCAACCCAAATAACCAAACCGAATCTAAAGTTTACCAAAAACTGATTAGTAACCCTTTTGATACTACTATTGGAGAGAGGTCCCTGGTCAAAAAAAGGTTGGAAACCACTGCATTAGTGTAACCAAATTTTACTATCACCAAAGGAAATAAAGGGTGAACACTGAATTATACAGGAACATTTTTTTCACTGAACTGCAAGATTTTGTATTTCCCTTCTGCTTTTAGTAAAATATCCAACAATCAGTTGTGAAATTTCAAAATTTCTAATTTATCAAGAAATATCAATGAATACAATCCTGCTTTTTCTGTAATTGTTATAATTGTTACTGAAAGCCCTGTTCTGTGACCCATAAGTAAATGAGGTAAGATTGGATGGGAAAATGGAGGCCTTTTTATGGCATGCCATAAAGTATCTAGGAGTGCCTATCCCTTGGTGTACAGGCAGATAATTTATATTTTATGTAAGTTAATCAGAAAGGCCGTACCAACAACTCTTTATAGGCTATGTGAGAGGGTAGAAGTTACAAACATACCTAAGAATAAGAGGCAAATAGCTCCAGGAATCACAGTAGGAACTGGCATAGAATCATAGAATAGTAGAGTTGGGAGAGACCTCATGGGCCATCCAGTCCAACCCCCTGCCAAGAAGCAGGAAATCACATTCAAAGCACTCCCGACAGATGGCCATCCAGCCTCTGCTTAAGAGCCTCCAAAGAAGGAGCCTCCACCAGAGTCCGGGGGAGAGAGTTCCAGGGATTTAGCTTATCTTTGTCTACACAGCAAACTTGGATATTTAAACAAAGGTACATTAAAAGTGAGGAATACACTAAAAGTACTGACTACTGCTGTCTATTCTAAGAATCTTAAAAGGACTGGCTTTCTGGATTAATTCAGGTCGACACTATAATTATGATCCCTATGTTTCAATACTAATGCAAATACCTCTTCTCCAATGTAATTAAAATTCATTTGAAAAATGTATAGTTCTTTGAACTTTAGTATATAAAAAGCAAAACCCCACATTAGCAGTATCTCACCTGCAGTTTAGGTAGTTCAGCTACAGGAATATCAAAACACACACCCTAAACACAAGAGAAATACATTCACAATTAGTCTCCAAAGTATCCTGAAACACTCTGGAAAAATAAGTGACATCATGTTTTAAGACATTATAGCAATCAAGCAACAGTAAATGCTTGCTTTCTTACATTCTTACTTCAGGATCTTTGATTCAAAAGAAGACTAAAGAAACAGGCCCAAGTGAACTAGTTCATGAGCCAGTAAAACGTGTGAAAAACTAAAAGGGGTTCCTGCTTTGCTTCAGGAAAACACTGATGCTAATTCATGAATAATGAATACAAGTCAAATAGAGAAGGAGTTAAGATTTGTTCCTCAGCATAACTGCTTAGCTCAAATCTACAAAGGAGTGCTATTATTTTTTCTGAGTGACAATATAAAGTATATCTTGAATTTATATTTTTTTTATCCATGACAGCTCATTTTAAACTACAGTAGAGTCTCACTTATCCAATGTAAACGGGCTGGCAGAACGTTGGATAAGCGAATATGTTGGATAATAAGGAGAGATTAAGGAAAAGCCTATTAAACATTAAATTAGGTTATGATTTTGCAAATTAAGCGCCAAAATATCATGTTATACAACAAATTTGACAGAAAAAGTAGTTCAATACACAGTAATGCTACGTAGTAATTACTGTATTTACGAATTTAGCACCAAAATATCACGATGTATTGAAAACATTGACTACAAAAATGCGTTGGATAATCCAGAATGTTGGATAAGCGAGTGTTGGATAAGTGAGACTCTACTGTATAACCAGTCTTAAAGGTATAATAAGCTTTGTTTTTCGCCTTTCCTTTTTTTATAATATAAATCAAATAGGTACTGTTGCCTCTAAACTTTCACAATAATCCAAAGCACCATTTTTTATTATAAGATGGGAAAACTTGGAAGACTGCATTGCTTAAACTAATGCCTCAAGCAGCAATTCAAGCCCAAGTTCTCCTAATTTCAAATACCTAATTGTCCTAGGATAGTTTCAAAACCTATCCTAGGACAACACAACTTAAAGTTATAAAAAGCTTTCCATAATGCCATTTTGATTTTCAGTTCTAAATTTGCGCTGCACATCAGATTAGACAAAGGAAAAGCAAATGCCACAGAATACTGATCTAATAAGCTATACAAAATTGCAGGCAACAATATTTCTTACCGTTTTCCCCTTCAGAAAGCGCATTCTGAACACTTTGCTGTCAATGTCCTCGCCCAACTGTTCTTTTAGACCTCGCCAAGCATAGCCAATTGACTGCATTTCTACTGAGCACTGAAGCATCATGGTCACGTAACCCTTCAAAAGACCCAAGAAACACAGATTTACAATAAAATGAACACATAATTGACCCCATAGTTGTAGCACACAACACTCAAACCACTATACCATGCTGGCCCCTCAGGTATGTTTTAGGTTGCCATAAATTGGAAACAACTCAAAGGCATAAAACAACAGTTTAGTGAAATTATTGAAATCACACAAAGCTTGCATTACAACATTCAGAAATTTGGATTAGGAAAGACTTTGGTTTGATCCTGAAAGCTCTTTCATATGTCCACAGTTTCATAGGTTTGAATCTTATTTGTCCACCCCAAATAAAATAGCCCAATTATTTAGTGAAACTTACATAAATAAATTACTCAGTTATTTAGCAACTGATGTAATGGATGTACAACAGATGGACCTCACAATAGAATTTAGGCCTTAATTGTGGTTAAAATGGACAGCCTACGTTGGTTCATAATCAAAATGCAATGTTTTAGCATACAAACATTCAACACATGAATGAAACCAACTATGCAGGTATGTGGGAGCGAGCCCACGTAAGCACTGCATTTACCGCATCAGAGTTGAGTAAAGAGCGTTGCTCAATGGATGTGGCTCCTGAAATGTGAGCCAGGGCTGCAGCTAGAGCTTCTACAGCTCCCTTTTCCTCTATCAGCCGCTCAGCAGATTGTCGGAAGTAGTCAATGGCAGAGGGAGGAACAGAATCCAAAGATCTAAATGAAAAATGTAGAATTCAGTATATATAAAGCCACTAAAATGAAACACATGTTTAACCACAGGAATATGAAATATCCAAATAAAAACATTAACACTTAGGATACAATTTAAGTGTACATGTAAGGCACACTGAGTAGTGGGACTGACTTTTGAATAAACCTGCACAGAATTGCTACTCTGAAATTAAGTTCAAACAAGTTAATTTACTCCTACCAGCAGACCAAAGCATTTGTTACTAGGGTGCAAACTGCATTTTCCTAATCACAACACAAAGCGTCCTTTAAGATGAGTGAAGAAAAGGTAGTTAAGAAGAATATGTTTAAAATATACACAGGAAGATAAACACAAAACAAAAGACACAATTATGAATAAACCTCCATATGACAAAACAATACAAGAAATTGTAATGATTGCTGCAAGAAAAAACCCCAAATCAGTCTACTCTCACTCATGAAAATTATTATTCCTTATCATCTGTGTCTTTTAATATGTATGTGATTGAAGTTATGACAATTAGGGGAAATTTGCTTGAGAGATTCAGAAGGGGTTCCTTAAAGATATACCAATTCTACCTGTAGAAAACAGATATTATACAAATATTATACAACCCAAATATTAACTAGGGCTGATCCTGGTCAAATTTCAAAACCAGTAAGGTTGGATATTAATACATTAGAAACATAAATATTTGTTTTCTAAAGGTCTAATAGAGAAACAGGTCTAACAGTCTCACTTAGTTTATGTCCCACATGCTACTATGATTATACATTCTCAAAATGTAACTTCAGTCATCATTGAGAACAATTTCAGCATGGTTTATAATCCTTTGATGTATCATTTAATTTAAATTAATTTTATTTCCATAATCAAACTATCATTTTAGATATAATGTACTTTAATACTATTTGGGGGGATAATTTCAATGATATTATGTCAATGTACTACAGCTTTCTGTATGGAAGTAAAATCTGGTGAATCCAATTAGGTATCTAAACACACATATAAAGATACTGGTATTTAAGAAAAGTAATCACCATAAATCACCTCCTAGAACTAAGATATTTGCAATCAGAAAAGACATACATTAGCTTAAAAAATTAATGCAAAGCAAAATCAAGAATGAACATACTTGATCGCATCTTTACTGGAAGCTTTAATTATGTCCGTTGCTGTTGGAACACCCACACGTTTAAATGTAATCCCCTGAAGTGAGAGGACAGATTATTCAATTTACAAGTTTAAAAAGTAGCTCTATTACCATTTAAATCATAACTTTACAAAAGTTTATATTGTTCAAATAAAAAATATTTCCAGAGATAGATGCTGTGGCAACAGGAAACCCACAAGACATATGAAATCCAGATATAATTACCGCTTTTTGTTCTACTTGTTTCAGCTGATAATCTTCTTTGCGCTGATAGAAACAGATACACATCCCAGTTCGTCCAGCGCGGCCTGTGCGTCCAGAACGGTGAATATAGGACTCAACATCCTGTACAAAGAAAATGTATGAGAAATGAGTACTCTGCATTACTACCATGCTATAGAAAAACCAAACTTAAGATTTTCTTGTTGCTGCATGCTTTCAAGGGAGTTCTGACTTATGACAGCATTATCACAAAGAATTCTTCTGATTTGCCACTGCCCTCCTCTGAGGCTGAGAGAGCACAACTTGCTTTAGGCTTTCTATGGCCAAGCAGAGTCATAGTCCAACATTCAAAACACTACATCATTGGGGATCTCAGGCTTAGATGTACTGATATGGACAAGTTTAGTTAACTCTGTTTAAAGGGAAACAATTTTATATATAAAGAACACTGGATATAAAATGGCAGAGAGAAAGAGATCTGTGGAAACTAGAATTAAGAATTGCCTCAATAAGCAATTAGTTATTCCGCATTTTCATACAGTAAGACTGAAAATTCAGTTCAACAAATATACTTTATACTTGGTTCAAAGGATGATTTTCCATATATTTCATTACAGTTGCCAAATGAACACTGTGTTTGAGTGAATCTGCTTCAGTAACTACCAAATAATATTTATACTCTGCAGTAATAATTATTTCATATTACATTCCCTTGTTGAACTGAAAATGGAGCAGTTCCAACTAATGAGGGTGTTAGAATAGGACTCTAGATGGCAGTTATCTCTTTCTGAAAGGTTTGAAAACTGCCCCCATGTCACTAAGCAAGCAATATTACATAATCTGTTCCTCTTAATAAAATTAAATTCATTCCTTTTCTTCTCATCAAATAATAGTAATTTACCTTTGGTGGTGAACTCTGTATTACCAGATCAACCTCTGGGATATCTAAACCGCGGGCAGCTACATTAGTTGCAACCAGAACTCCAAAGGCTCCATTACGAAATCCTTTTAATGTGACTTCTCTCTGCTTTTGTGGAATGTCCCCATGTAAAGACTGTGCATCCTAAGTACATAGAAGAGTTAGGATTATAGCTCAAATGACATTAGACACAATTTCCTTTCTCCCCTAAGCAATTTAAACAAGCATCCAAATATTCTGGATGCCAGAATACTACTAGCTCACATTCTAATATAACTAACTAGCATTATTCTTCCCTTTTTCACAGAACATACTTTGGTCAAAATTTGTCCTAATTTCATGGATACCACCCAAAACATATTTATTTATTTATTTTGTACTATGTGGCGGCAAAAATGGCCTTCAATGATGCTAGAAACATAACAGCAAGCAAAACATCAGGCAACACTAGGGTCTTAACATATCATTCTACATTATTAGAAACTACAGGAAACTATTAAAAGAAAGTGACAACATATTATTTGAATACGCTGTGAATATATATAGCATATGCCAACAAACAAAAAACAGGCAGATGCTGATTTCAAATTCAAGACAGTGAGATTTAATTAGATGCTTTAAAAAGGGATTATTTTGCTTTTTTAAAAAAAAAAATTAGATACAAGGACAAAACTGCATACTGCATACAGAAATGAATACAGTACACAAAATAAAACCATGTGCAGAAATTGAGTGAAGCTGAGATACGATGGTATACTTCTTTTTCAGTGCCAGCAGTGTTGGAAATATATTCCTTCCTCTTTCTTTCTTTGGCTTCAAAACCTGCTCTTTATGGTTTTTCCCAGGAACCCAGACCAGGTTTTTAGGATGTATAGGTTTCCAGGAAGCAGGGGGAGTGAATTACAGGGCTTTAGGAACAGCAAGTTTGCAAAGTAGTACACCAATGAATCTTTACCTCAGTCCAGTTACTGCAATCGTGCAGAAGGAAGACCAATTAATCATGAATAGAAAAATACATTCAGAAATAAACTTAGTGACTACCCCACATTTTATGGTCAATGATGACTCAAGTTCTTTATTTCCCCCTAGTTGCACACAGTCAATGAAAATTTAAGTTAATTTTGCAGCAATCTCTTTGAAACACTGGTCACTGTACCTGTTTAATTGAGGCATTCAGGGCCAGTTCAGTTGCCTCTTTCTTTGTCTCACAAAAGATGATAGTACGTCCATGACTACCACTGTAGACTTGAAGAACATCTCCAATTACTGCAGCTCTTTGTGACCAATGACACTCAATAGCCAAATGCTGTTGGAAAACAATGTTCTACTGGTTATAAAAGAAACATAGGGCACACCAAAACCAAACTTGCCTATGAATTTTTATTTTAAAGTTTTTTTTAAATACCCACAAGCGTACTCTTCTTTTTCAAGAAAAGAGTTACTTACCTCTACAGTCATAGCAGTTTTTTTAGTCTTCTTTCCAATAAGATCAATTTGCTCGTATTTGGATTTCATGTACTTCTTCGCTACATCATAAACCCAATGTGGGCAAGTTGCAGAAAATAGTAATGTCTGGGGGTTGTCTTCAGAATCTTTAAAAAACATTTATTTGTGTCATACAATGTTACAAGGAATTCCACAATAAAAGAATGAATGAGAACATTTCATATCATAGTATCTATAAAGTAAGTCCAATCCAAAAAAAAAAAAACCCCATCCACAGAATCAAAAACAATAAAATAAAAATGTAAAAAACTGGAATCTACACTGGCTGCAAGTCCTATAATATCTTCTCAAAGTACCAATAGACCACTGTAGTTGTCAAAAGGCAATGAAAGTCTATCACATTTTTCTTGTTTACAAAGTACTTCTGAGTACTTCCCATCGTTACGCATTTCCTTACAGGTTAACTGAAAAGCCTCAACAAGGCTAATTTATTAGCTGGGGAATCACGTTTTCAATGTACTTTCACATTTTTGAGACTAGTGTAAGCACACTCCACTTTCTGTTATAACCTAGGCTCTAATTACATTTAAGAATTTAAAAACCCTTTGATATTTAATAATGCTGGAAACAAATTAAAGGCTTTCACAGGCTAAGAACTATATATCAATGTCCTAGGCTTAGAAGAGCTGCAATTCAGTCCAAGAAATATAAATAACAAGCAAATAGCCCAGAGAGCAAATAGGCACAGAAGAGTACCATGGTTTGACACAACTGCATAATTACATATTTACCTTTTTTATAAGCATATTTCAAGATGTCCTCTACTTGGTCAGCAAAACCCATGTCCAACATCTGGTCAACTTCATCCAGGACAACATGCTTCAGGCTGGAAATTTCCAACTTGCCATTTTCAAGGTGGTCTTTGATTCGGCCTGGAGTTCCAACCAGGATGTCAATGCCATTTCGAATTAGATCAACTGAAAGAAACATTAATCCAAGTTAATACTTCCACAATAAATTACAGGACTACTAGTATCAAGTCTTGAAACATGTAAAAAGCTAACCTGTCAGCTGAATATGAACTATTTTGTCTCTAAAGATATAATCTCACCCAGGCAATTTTCTGAAATTCATAGTATTACTCTTAATACATTAAATACCTTTTCATTTTCCATAAAAGTTATGCAACAGAATCTGTGGAGACAGGATACAAATATGACTGCTTGTGTGTGGTGTGAGTGTGTGCATCTTCAAATTGCCTGTCAACTAACGGAAGCCCATGAATTTCAAAGGGTGACCACCACCAAAAAGTAACAATTTGTGGTATCTTACGTTGTCCATTATAAGCAGTTCCTCCATAGAAACAAGCCACAGTCAGTTTCCTTGTGACATCTTTGAAATCTCTGGCTACTTGCATTGCCAGCTCTCTGGTTGGAGCAAGAACTAGCACCTAAACAATGGAAAACATAACCAATTAGTTAAGGCAGTGATCATTAGTGCAGTGCTGTACTACTAAGGACTGGATTGCTCCACCTCAATCTTCAGCGTTTTTAAATTTTGCAATAGCATAATGCATTATATATGCCACCATGCAACTCTAAATAAAATCTTACAGCTTGTTAATAGTACAAGTATAAATACATATCTGTAGTATTATGCCATCAAAGGACCAATATGATCAACACATTTCTCATAACTTGGAAGTTTTAACTGAGACTTTCTGCCATGAAATGCTTCTGACTATCATTAATTGTTTGATAGGAGTCTTAAATGAGAATATTCTCTCCCAGTGTCCTGACCACTCTGTATTTCTACCATTTAGTCAGAAAGTCTGCACTAAGTGCATGACATCTCCCAACAGTTGCATTAAAATTTCCTTGGTTTTATCAACCTCATTACAAGTGTTTCTAATGCAGCTGAGTCTTCCCGATTCCTTTTAGTTACTTGAAAGCTCGACTTTCTTTTCAGAATCAGATAAATCCCAATTTTCCATTAAAATATGTAGCTGATTATAGGTCCACAGGAAGATAAGGTGTCCTCCACCCCAACCCCCATAAAAGGAAAGAGATGTGACACAAACTGTCTTATGTAACATTGTGGAAGACCATGTCATTTTTAAGGCTTGAAAAAACCCCCAATTTTCTTGCCATCCCCATTCCAGAAAAGTTTAGTCTTCTAGCAATTCCATTACCTTAGGTGTTCGGCCTCTTTTTCTTTCTTGGGAATCTCTCTGAAGTTTTTCAATTAATGGAATGGCAAAAGAGAATGTTTTTCCAGTTCCAGTCCGAGCCTGAGCTATCACATCTTTGCCTTCAGATATATGCTTGAAAGTTTTTACTTGAACGGGAAATAGGTAAGTAACTCCACGTGCTGTAGAAAACAGAGTTTGACTGTCTTATAACCTTGTTTTTGTCCCATTGGTCAGAACTGTATTACCCCTAAAGATAGCTATAATTTAATCAATTTACTTGATAATAAGAAAACACACAAAGGAACATGAATCTTATCAATTACAAAACACTCATCATAGCATACATTTGACTGGGGGTGCATCAACACTGTAGAATGAGTGCTGTTATCACCACTTTAATTGCTATGGCTTAATGCTATGGAATCATGGAAGATTGGGTTTTACAAGGTTTGGTTTTCTCTGCCAAAGAGTGCTGGTGACTCACCAAACTATAAATGCCAGGAATCCACAGCATTAAGCTATGGCAGCTGAAGTGATATCAGAATTACAGGTTAAGAATTCATGGATTTATTTCTTGGACGGCTTGATTTGCTGATACCCTACACCAGGGGTCCTCAAACTTTTTAAGTGGAGGGCTGGTTCATGGTCCCTCAAGCTGTTGAGGGGCCGAATTATCTTTTGAAAAAAAAAATATGAACAAATTCCTATGCACACTGCACATGTCTTATTTGTAGTGCAAAAAAACAAAACAAAACCAACAACAACTATTTATTTACTACATTTATACCCCACCCTCTCTCACCCCGAAGGGGACTCAGAGTGGCTTACAAGTTGTATGTACATCTATATATATAAAAGAGTGATGGCATCACGGCAACCCACAAAACAACAAAACTACAGGCCCCCCAACCTCGAAATTTGACAACACAACCCATCATCCACACCTCTAGGTTGTTACAACAAAAAGAAAAGAAAAATAAAGTCGTAATTAGAGAGAGAGGAATAATTGCTTTTATCCAATTGCTGCCATTTAGAAGGCTCTAAGCTCTGCCCACTTGGTCTCCTAGCACCCCAATAATAAATAATACAAAACACTAAAAAATTAATACAATAAAATACTATAATAACAGAAAATAACTAAAAATGATACAAGAAAATAATAAAATATAATAAATAAAAATATAACTTACAATAAAATTAATTAAAAAATGCAAATAACGTCAAATAAAAATTACACAACAATTTTTAACCAATACCACCACCACTTTGCCACAGCAACGCGTGGCCGGGCACAGCTAGTACAATATATTATATTATTGGCATAGCACAATATTAGCATTATATATTACTATATTGTCCTATACCACTACCATAATATTATTAGTAATATTACATTTAATATACAATGTATAATTAATATTATTATATTGTACAATTATTAGTATTGTATTGCATTATAATATTAGTATCAATATTATATGTATACACAATATATTCAATTATTACCATAGCACAATATTAGTAAATGAAAGAATACAATATTTAAAAATAAAAACAATTTTAACCAACATAAACCTATCAGGATTTCAATGGGAAGTATGGTCCTGCTTCTGGCCAATGAAATAGTCAAGTTAAGTAGGATTGTTGGTATTGTGTGCCTTCAAGTCATTTCAGACTTTGGGCGACGCGAAGTCTAAAACTGAGGGCGGGGGCCAGATAAATGACCTTGGAGGGCCGCATCCGGCCCCCGGGCCTTAGTTTGGGGACCCCTGGTTTATAGACTTGGGCCACATCTCCAGGACGTGTCACTTCTGTATACGCAAGTATTGCGAAACCCAGAAATAAAAATACAAAAGACTGTGGGTCCCATGCAAGACTTTGGCAAGAGATGTGGGTCTGGATGCCCCTTTCCCGGTGCGAACCCCATGCCCCCTGAAGGAGCCCTTAGGACAGGGGTCCCCAAATATTTAAAGAGGGAGCCAGTTTATGATCCTTCGGACTGTTGGAGGGCCGGACTATAGTTGGCCACCGAGCAATAATAATTAATAATAGTAATAATAATAACAAAATAATAATAACAACAATAATAATAATAAAAAGAGGGTTGGAAGAGACCCTTTGGGCCATTCAGTCCAATCTCTTTCTGCCTTTGTGCACCAAAAGTACAAGCAAAGCACCCCTGACAGATGACCACCCAGCCTCAATGTTAATAATAATAATAATAATAATAATAATAAAAAGAGGGTTGGAAGAGACCCTTTGGGCCATTCAGTCCAATCTCTTTCTGCCTTTGTGCACCAAAAGTACAAGCAAAGCACCCCTGACAGATGACCACCCAGCCTCAATGTTAATAATAATAATAATAATAATAATAATAATAATAATAATAAAAAGAGGGTTGGAAGAAACCCCTTGGGCCATTTAGTCCAATCCCCTTCTGCCTTTGTGCACCAAAAGCACAAGCAAAGCACCCCTGACAGAAGACCACCCAGCCTCAATGTTAATAATAACAACAACAACAACAACAACAACAACAATAAAGAGGGTTGGAAGAGACCCCTTGGGCCATTTAGTCCAATCCCCTTCTGCCTTTGTGCACCAAAAGCCGTTAGTATTACCCCTGACAGAAGACCACCCAGCCTCAATGTTAATAATAACAACAACAACAACAACAACAACAACAACAACAAAGAGGGTTGGAAGAGACCCCTTGGGCCATTTAGTCCAATCCCCTTCTGCCTTTGTGCACCAAAAGCCGTTAGTATTACCCCTGACAGATGTCCACCCAGCCTCAATGTTAATAGTAATAATAATAATAATAATAATAATAATGGTTGTAAGAGGCCCCTTGGGTCATTTAGTCCAACCCCCTTCTGCTCTTGTGCCATGGGGTCCGGATAAATGGCTTCGATGGGCCGCATTCGGCCCCCGGGCCTTAGTTTGGGGACCCCTGCCTTAGGACTCTGGATGGTTTTCCAACCTCCTTGCAAAGCGGCAGCAAAGCAGCGCCGTCTGCTCCCTCCCTGCCCCACGGCTTGCCTGCTTCCTCCCACGGCCCCCCTTCCCGAAACCCTTGGCTTGGAAGGCAGCCCAGAGGCCCCTTGGCTCAGGCCGGGCTACGTGAGCCCCACGACGGGAGGGGGCTGCGCAGAGGCCCCAGCAGCCAACCAGCGGCCGGCCTTTTTCCTGTTTGCCTGGCTAATTTCAGCTGGGAACACTGCGCTGCCATTGGGCGCCGGGCTCTCCGTGCGCAATGCTCGGCCCCTCGCCAGATGGGCAGGCGTTGGCAGCAGATCTCCACGCTGCTCATGGGCCGAGGGGCACTGAGGACACCGTGGAGGGCGGGAAAGAAGATCCGGCCCAGTGGGCTCCGTGCAAAGGCAAACACAAAGCGACATTTTGAAAGTCAAAGGCAGGGGTCCTCAAACTTTTAAAGCAGAGGGCCGGTCCACAATCCTTCAGACCAGGGGTCCCCAAACTTTTTAAACGAGGGGCCAGTTCACGGTCTCTCAGACCGGTGGAGGGCCAGACTATAGTTGAAAAAAAAACAACTATAAACAAATTCCTATGCACACTGCACATCTCTTATTTTGAAGTAAAAAAACCCAAACGGGAACAAATACAGTCTCAATGTTAATAATCATAATAAAAATAATAAAGAGGGTTGGAAGAGACCCCTTGGGCCACTTAGTCCACCCCCTTCTACCTTTGTGCATCAAAAGCACAAGCAAAGCACCCCTGACAGATGGCCACCCAGCCATAATAATAATAATAATAATAATAATAATAATAATAATAATAAATAATAATAATAATAAAACCACACTACAAACTAGAGCTGACAGCTGGCACAACAAAACACTGCATGGAAAGTTACTTGACAAAATTGAAGGAAAAGCTGATAAGGAGAAGACCTGGCTCTGGCTCACGAATGGGACCCTGAAGAAGGAGACAGAAGGCCTGATCCTTGCAGCCCAGGAGCAAGACATCAGGACAAATGCAATTAAGGCCAAGATCGAAAAATCAGCTGATGACCCAAAATGCAGACTGTGCAAGGAAACCGACGAAACCATTGATCATATCCTCAGCTGCTGTAAGAAAATCGCACAGACAGACTACAAACAGAGGCACAACTATGTGGCCCAAATGATTCATTGGAACTTATGCCTCAAGTACCACCTCCCAGCAGGAAAGAACTGGTGGGATCACAAACCTGCAAAAGTATTGGAAAATGAACATGCAAAGATACTGTGGGACTTCCGAATCCAGACTGACAAAGTTCTGGAACACAACACACCAGACATCACAGTTGTGGAAAAGAACAAGGTTTGGATCATTGATGTTGCCATCCCAGGTGACAGTCGCATAGATGAAAAACAACAGGAAAAACTCAGCCGCTATCAGGACCTCAAGATTGAACTTCAAAGACTCTGGCAGAAACCAGTACAGGTGGTCCCGGTGGTGATGGGCACACTGGGTGCTGTGCCAAAAGATCTCAGCCGGCATTTGGAAACAATAGACATTGACAAAATCACCATCTGCCAACTGCAAAAGGCCACCCTACTGGGATCTGCACACATCATCAGAAAATACATCACACAGTCCTAGACACTTGGGAAGTGTTCGACTTGTGGTTTTGCGAAACGAAATCCAGCATATCTATCTTGTTTGCTGTGCCATACAACGTCGTTGTGTTGATAATAATAATAATAATAATAATAATAATAAATCACACAGCCCTAAACACTTGGGAGCTTGTGATTTTGTGATACGAAATCCAGCATATCTATCTTGTTTGCTGTGCTATACTGTGCCTTTGTGTCAATAAGAAGAAGAAGAAGAATAAAGAGGATTGGAAGAGACCCCTTGGACCATTTAGTCCAGCCCCCTTCTGCCTTTGTGCACCAAAAGCACTAGCAAAGCATCCCCTTGATAATTAATTATTAATGAAATAATAATTAAAATGCCATTATAAACAAACAAAGCTCTGGAAGCTCTGGAAGGTGAGGCAGGAGGCAGGAAAGGCATGCGCTGCAGGGGCCGAATAAATGGCTTTGATGGGCCACATGTGGCCCCCGGGCCTTAGTTTGGGGACCCTTGCTTCAGACTGTGGAGGGGCTGAATTATCATTTGGGAAAAAAACGAACAAATTCCTATGCACACTGCACATGTCTTATTTGTAGTGCAAAACAACAACAACAACAATGAAAGTACAATACAATATTTAAAAATGAAAACAACTGTAACCAACATAAACCTATCAGGATTTCAATGGGAAGTGTGGGCCTGCTTCTGGCCAATGAGATAGTCAAGTGAATTAGGATTTTTGTTGTTGTGTGTCTTCAAGTCATTTCAGACTTTGGGTGAGCCTAAGTCTAAATTTATTTATTCATTTACTGCATTTATTTATTACATTTATATCGCGCCCTTCTCACCCTGAAGGGGACTCTGAGCAGCTGTATGCACATACAGTATATTATATTATTAGCATAGCACAATATTAGCATTATATATTACTATATTGAACTATTCCACTATACTGTAATATTATATGTATTATATATCATATAATTAATATTATTATATGGTATTATTAGTATTATATTGTATAACATTATATTATTATAATATTATATGTATATACAATATATTATATTATTTAAAATGATATAAAAATATTATATTATAAAACTGAGGGCGGGGGCCAGGTAAATGACCTTGGAGGGCCGCATCCGGCCCCCGGGCCTTAGTTTGGGGACCCCTGCCCTACACTGTACTGAAAAAAGGATGCTCTCTCTGGGTACTTGTAGATCCTCCAGCACAAAGGTTGAGCATTTGTTTGTGCTTGTAGACCTACAAATGCCTAGAGAAGTGTTATCTCAGGTTAAAAAAATAAAAATGGGCCTATATTCATTGTTTTTCCACTTTTGAAGAGAGAGGGGTGGGTTGTGCCCCTAATCCCTGAGAATATAGAGGTACAACTATATTTTGAACTGTAAACACTGAAATAATATACCTTTCAGGAGATCAACAGTTGCTTTAGAGAGATCAAAATTGGAGAAGGCTCCTTCCTTCTTTTCTTCTGTCAATTCCTGTTGGATTAACAATAATCAGAATAGTAGTTGTAAAAATTAATTTAAAGCATTCCAAAAAAGTATGGAATGTGTCAAATAAAGACATATAGTCTTTATGGGAAAAGCACTCATCAGCTCAAATATTTTGAGAGAAAATAGAGAACAAAATGAAATACAAGACTATTGAGAATGTATTGTATATTAATGTTCCATAAAAGATTAATAGAAATAATGAAAGATGCCAGAACACGTAACCTATCAAATTGTCAAGTTCTATTGCCATAGAATATTTAGGAGTAAAACACTGAGTTTTCTCCTTCAATATGGCATTTTTATTTTTCTATTAATTTTGTTGATTAGTATGCCACCTTTCTCCCAGAGTGGAAGACAGCACAAGTATCACGTGAACTGATAAAAGGAACCTTGCACACACTGAAGTATTGTAAATTCTTAATACAAAGATGTCATCGTTTTGCAAAAGGGTCTTTTATTCCCAAATTCAGTTTTTGCTTTTGTACTTAAAGAATTAGAACTTCCTTCTGGTACGCAAGTCCTACATAAAATTGGAAATTAAAAAGGGAAGCAGCTACACTTCTGCTTGAAATTGAAATTATGACACTCAGACTGTACATCAGCCAATTGTCTTTTAATGACCACAATAACAAAATTCCATATAAAAACTAAAAAACACAAGAATGTCTTCTGCAATATGCCAATGATAAAAGAAATCAGATCAAACATCTAGAGATGCCATCTTACCGGATCTTGGTCACTTTCACAATCTGTATTTGATTCTGTAAAGTTACTCTGTTTTTTCAAGTGATCAACCCCATTTGTTACAGGGGAAGTTGTCTCATACTCCGCGATTACAGTTTCAATGTCATCAACCATTTCTTTCTTTTTCTTGATTTTCTTCGGTTTGGGAGGCTCCAGTTCTGAATCAGACAGCTCATTTTCCTCCAGCTGAGACTTGTGCTTTTTTGGTTTTTTAGATTTATCTTTTTTATCCTTCTGAAAGGCAAATATATTGACAAGAAAGAACAAATAATTTCAAATGAATACACATAGTTTCTTGGCCCACCAATTTAAACATTTCCTCCCTCCCCCTTATTATTCTTTCCTAGGCACAGTGACAAATGTCCTTGCTATACTCTATCTGGAGACTGAACAAAATTTTAGAATTATTACACAATCCAACAACAATAACAAATTGGTGTCTTGGTTTTATGACCTGTTCCCAGGGTTGTTTGGGCCGCCGATTCAGAAAGTTGCCCGGGATAGACCACAACAGTTTCTTAAGATATGATTATTATTGTTTTCTATGAGAGAGCAGATAAACACTGGTAGATGTTTGTATCTCAAAGGTTAGAACTGACAGGGGGAAAATGGGGCTATTTTTGGAATCAGCAAGTCAATTTTTCCCAGAAACAGGCCTACCATTTGAGGCACCAAATGTGTGTTGGCTAGGATTATTTTCTTTTCATTGCTTTATGGCAATCTAGTGACATTTCAAGAGGTGAAGTTTCAACGAAAGAAATAAAATCTGTAAATAAAATCTGTAATGTGTGTTCCTATTAAGCCACAAGATACTAGGAGCTATCCCTATATAAACCCAATCAAGTAAGTAATGACATTGAATCTGTGAGACATGATGTGAGACCTGACTTGGAAGGTCTCCCATTCATGTTATCAACAACAACCACCACCACCACCACCACCACCACCACCACCAGAAGAGGGTAAAATAATGGACTGAGAGATCCCAATTTGAGTCCCCACTGAGGCATTAGTCAAAGGGTTTGCTTGTATGAAGTACATATATGCTGTAAACATCCAATGCACTATTACGAGCTAAGAAAATGTTTAACAAAAAATCTCTATATATAAAAAGTCAAAAAATGTATCTATGTATATGTTTTCCAGGATGGCTCTCACCCCGAGAGCCCTGTCATGGGCAGTGATGATGGATCTGGGCCAAATCACCCATCATGGCCATCTTAAAATATTGAGTTCATGCAGAGGTGAGGAGAGGAAGCAAGAAGGCAGCTTGTTCTTTTGCTTTAGGTAAGGCCTGTCTAAGATTTCCTTAAAAACCTGGGAGTGTGCACTCTTTTCTTAGGTTGCCTACTCTTTTCTTAGATAGCCTTAAAAACCTGTGTCTGTTGGACTCTTTGCCTTAAAAAACCTGAGTCTGTGCTGATTCTTGAGTGTGGGCTAGCTGTAATTAAGGCTAGCTGCTCTACTATTGTTTGGAAGGTGAGGTGTGGCTATTGTTTTGAAAGTGTTGGCTTCCTGTTGAAGCTTTCTGAGCCAGAAGCTGAACTCAAGTGGCAGCTGAGTTCATGCAGAGGTGAAGAGAGGAAGCAAGAAGACAGCTTGCTCTTTTGCTATTCCGTGGTCTGTTCTTACTGTGGCTACTTGGTCTTTATACAGATTTCTCAGGAGACAGACAAGGTGACTTGGTATCCCATACCACCAAGAACATGCCAGTTTATTATGATCCACACAGTCAAAGGCTTTGGAATAGTCGAAAGCAGAAATAGATGTTTTTCTGAAACTCCCTGGCTTTCTCCATTATCCAGCGGATACTGGCAATTTGGTCTCTTGTTCCTCTGCCTTTTCTAAACCCAGCTTGTATATCTGACAACTCTCGCTCCATGTATTGCTACAGTCTGCCTTGCAGGATCTTGAGCATTACCTTTTGGCATGAGAAATAAGTGCCACTGTACAGAAGTTTGAGCATTCTTTAGCATTTCCCTTTGGATATGGGGATGTAAATTGGTTTTTTCCAATCTGATGGCCATTCTTTTGTTTTCCATATTTGCTGGCATATGGAATGCATCACCTTGACAGTGTCATCTCCTGCTGCCTTGTTATTAGCAATGCTTCTTAAGGCCCATTCAACCTCACTCCTCAGGATGTCTGGTTCTAATTCACTCACCACACCGTCAAAGATATCCTCTATATTATTACCCTTCCTATACAGATCTTCTGTATATTCTCGCCACCTTTTCTTGATCTCTTCAGCTTCTGTTAGGTCCTTGCCATCTTTGTTTTTGATCATGCCCATTTTTGCCTGAAATTTACCTCAGATGTTTCCGATTTTCTGGAAGAAGTCTCTTGTCCTTCCTATTCTGTTGTCTTCTTCCACTTCCATACATTGCTTGTTTAAAAATAGTTCCTCGTCTCTTTTGGCTAACCTCTGGAATTGTGCATTGAATTGGTCATATCTCCCCCTATCACTGTTTCCTTTCTCCTTCCTTCTCTCTTGGGCTACTTAATTACACTAGGTCACAAAATTTGACAAAAATTCTGTTCCTGGTTTGAAAGTGTTATTTCCTGTTTAATTGTGCAGTCCTTACTTTGAAAGTACAGTGTTCCCTCACTTATCGCGGGGGTTACGTTCCAGGACCACCCGCAATAAGTGAAAATCCGAAGTAGGGACACTATATTTTAATATTTATACATTATTTTAGTAGTTATACACTATTTTAAGTCTATATCAACCAATTGTGTGTTGATAAATCACCTCCTTCTCCTCCCGTTGCTGCTTGGGCTCCTTTTCTCTCCCTTCACCTTTTCCTTTCTTCCTTCCTTAGGCTGTAAATTGTATTTTTTATGATTTATAATAAAATAAAAAATGAGCAAAAATGGTTGTAAAAAGCTTTGATACATAGCAAAAGGGGGCTATAATGACTTTAATCTACATTTCTGCAATGTAATACATTTTCCCATGTTTTTATGATAGAACCAATTAGGAAATGTCCTTTATAACCAGGGACAAAAATCGTATTAGTGTTATCCTCCTCTGAGGAAAAAGTGCGACCATATATATACAATACATACTACAAGCTTAGATACCCAGCATTGCCCATGATAGGTATTCTGTAATGTTATTTATTAGGAAGAACACTATGTAACACGATTTTCGTTCCTGTGTTATAAATTTATTTCCTAATTGGTTCTATCATAAAAACATGGGGAAATGTTTTATTAAATTGCAAAACCTTTGTTTTTGCCAGACATCCTGCAGCATATTTTGCTGTAGTTTTTCCCTGTGATTCCGGCCATGAAAGTCTTCGACAACATACTGAACATCTCTACGTGGAGAAATTGTTCCAAGACACAATATTTATTATTATTTTGTTTATTTATATTCCACCTTATCTCTCCATATGGAGATTCAAAGTGGCTCACAACTAAAAGCATTTCAATACAGTAGGTTGTTGTGAATTTTCAGGGCTGTGTTGAAGCTAGAATCAGGACAGTAAATAACGAGCAACAATCCGAAAACAGAATTTCAGACAGGAAACAATCAGGGCCAGCCAAAACCTCCCAACAAAGATTCCCCCAGGCGGGAAACTGCCAGGCTTTGAAGCTGCAAGACCATTCAATGCTATTCAAGGTGGCCAATTGTAAGATTCACACCTGCAACAAGCAGATACAAGTTCTTTCTCCAACTCTGGACCTTCCACAGTTATATAAACACCACTTGCCTAGTTTCCAATAGACCTCACAACCTCTGAGGATGCCTGCTATAGATGTAGGTGAAACGTCAAGAGAAAATGCTTCTGGGATACGGCCATAGAGCCCAGAAAACTCACAGCAACCCCATGATTCCGGCCATGAAAGCCTTCGACAACATATTGATTACATCTTTGTTGATCTAATTAACAGAATAAAAACTCTGTACTACAATGTACTTTCTCAATGAAAATACTCTTTCAATATGTTTTTCTTGCATGCTTTTGTATTTTGTATTTGTTGGTATTTGAAATTTGGTTTTCTTGAATTAAAATTATACAAAAAATACAAATATTAAAACAGTATTAAACAACCTTAATATGAAAACAATCCAGGGTAAAACCATAAAACCATATAAAATCACATTACAGAATCACAGAATATCTGGTAGTCTCAACCCTTTCAACACCATGGGTGGCAGCCACAAGAACCAAGTTTCTGGTGAGGAACAAATACTTTCACAGGAAGGACAGCACAATTAAACTGGAAATAACACTTTCAAAACAGGAACAGATTTTTTTAAAAAAATAGGAAATTGCTGCCTAGTAGAATGGCGAGGGAGAGGTAAGGCCGTCATGTGCGCAACAGGAAAGGCGAGACATAAAGACCGTATAACTCCAACGCGGATGGCGAGGCCTAGCTCTGAGGGCCTTTAAAACGAGCAGAAATGGCCGCAGGAAAGCCGTACGCACGAGGCCTCTTGGTTCCATTTTCTGCGCAATCAACAGGCCCCGCTTCCGGCTGAGGCCGAGGCCGGCTTCTTTCCGCCTGCCACGAGGCTCAGCCGGCCTTACATAAGCGCCTCGGCCTTGCCCTTCCTCCCTCGCCACGTACCTTGCGCTTCTTTCCTCCGCTCTCCAGGGCGTCCTCGGGCTCCAAGGCGGCCTCGGGTTCCATCTCGATGTCGTTGTCGTCGGGGCGGGGGGCTGCGGGCATGGCCTGGCAATCTCCGCCGCGGAGCTGATGGCAGAAGCGGCTGCTCGGGGCCGAGGCCGGCGTGAAAGGAAGGAGCTCCGCCCCGCCGCAGCCCAAGAGGGAGGAGGGGGGCCGGGGGAGGAGGGGAGGCGGCGCGCGGCTGAGGGGGGCGGGGGCGGCGCAAAATGGCGCCCGCAAGGAGGCCGAGGCCAGGCGAAGGGCCCTCCGTGGCTGCGCCAGGCAGCGGCACCACCACCCCATGCCCCGCCAAGAGGCCGCCTGAGGTGAAGAGCGGCGACGGTGGCCTGCCTTCCCGGACTTCAGGGGGCGCCAGAGAGAGATGGAACTATATACTGTACTGCCTCATCAGACTCACGTTTTCAAGAGGGCGCCTCTGCCTCTCGCAGGACTCTGGGAAATGTAGTTTAGGGCGGGGCCTCTACCTTTCTCAGCTAGAGAAGTCATCTCCTTCGCAAACTACGACTCCCAGAGTTCTGCAGGATGCAGAAAAAACGCTAGCCTGATGAAGCTTTACTGATTATAATACTTTATACAGTAGAGTCTCACTTTTCCAAGCCTCGCTTATCCAAGCTTCTGGATTATCCAACGCATTTTTGTAGTCAATGTTTTCAATATATCGTGATATTTTTGTGCTAAATTCGTAAATACAGTAATTACTACATAGCATTAATGTGTAATAAACTACTTTTTCTGTCAAATTTGTTGTATAACATGATGTTTTGGTGCTTAATTTGTAAAATCATAACCTTTTTTGATGTTTAATAGGCTTTTTCTTAATCTCTCCTTATTATCCAACATATTCGCTTATCCAACGTTCTGCCGGCCCGTTTATGTTGGATAAGTGAGACTCTACTGTACTAATATAATTGTGGTATAAAGTATAATACAATATAATAATATATAATAATATAATAATTGTATATTATATATTACATGTAATACTAATACTGTGCTATGCAAATTATATATATGTATATATATAAAATATTGGTAATAATATAATGTAATACAGTATAAGCTTCCCTCCCCCCCTCCCCCAGTTGAGCAGCAGGTTAAACCTGAACTTGCTGACCGAAAGATCGGCAGTTCAAATCCAGGGAGCGGGATGAGCTCCTGCTGTTAGCCCCAGCTTCTGCCGACCTAGCAGTTTGAAAACATGCAAATGTGAGTAGATCAATAGGTACCACTCTGGGGAGAAGGTAAGGGTGCTCTATGCAGTCATGCCGGCCACATGACCTTGAAGGTGTCTACGGACAACGCCGGCATCCCTCTGAGAAATGAGGAGCGTGCAGCGGGTTTTCTCGGCCAGGCCGTTGCCGGAGGAAACTTTCCTCCGGCAAGGGCCTGGCCGAGGGAGTTCCGGGGAGACGTCCTTCGGTGAGCCCTCGCCCTGTCCGAGCCTTTCGGTTATCCGAGATGCCCCCCCCCCCCCTTTATCTCTACTGTATATAGATACTAGCTGTGGCTTATGGGAATCATTTGTTGAACAGGTGGAATAGCAGTTAATAGCATTGCAGCCTCAAAGCCTGGCCGTTTTCTTCTTATGCAAACCCTTGTTTGGTGAGCTGGAATACAATGGAATAGGCTTGCTGCTTGGAAGGTACTTGCATTCTGGGGAAATGGTTTTTTGGCCAGTTTGAATTGCATTGAATAGCCTCGCTGCTTCAAAGCCTGGCCACTTTCTATATAAGGGCATCCTTCCTTGGACAGGTTGAATGGGATGGAGTAGCCTCGTGGCTTCAAAACCTGAGGGTTTTCTATCTAGGGAAAATCTTGTTTGGCCAGGTTGAACAGCACTGAATAGCCTTGCTGCTTGCAAGCCTGGCTGCTTTCTACCTTGTGGAATTCTTGGTTGGCCAGGTTGAATAGCAATGAATAGTCCCAGTGCAGTAAGTATTAGTCACCTTGATTAGCATTTAATGGCAGCTTCAAAGCCTGGCTGCTTCCTGCCTGGGAGAATCCTTTGTTGTGAGGTGTTAGCTGGCCCTGGTTGTTTCCTTTCTGGAATTCCCCTTTTTGCAGTGTTGCTCTTTATTTACTGTCCTGATTTTAGAGATTATATTGTTCTGTATTATTATACCACAGTAATTTTAGATATTATATTTACAATCTTATATTATCTGCTTAGAACTGGATTATATGAGGCCCCTTCTACACAGCTGCATAACTCCACACTGAACTGGGTTATATGGCAGTGTGGACTCAAGATAATCCGGTTCAAAGCAGATACTGTGGATTATCCTGCCTTGGCATTCTGGGTTATATAGCTGTGTGGAAGGGCCTTGAGTCTACACTGCCGTATAATCCAGTTCAAATCAGATAATCTTTATTTTATAGGCAGTGTGAAAGAGGCCTAAGTGAGGCCTAACTCTGCCTGTCCCCTGGGCTGAGTGGGTTGCTAGGAGACGAAGTGGGTGGTGTCTACCCTTCTAACTGGCAGCTAGGGGGAAACAATAGTTCTTCCTCTTCCTCTAATTTGGACTTTATTTTTCTAGGTTCTTTTGTTTGAAAGACATATTTTGGATGACTATGTCTTTTGTGGCCAAATTTGGTGTGATTTGGTTCAGTGGTTTTGTTGTTTACTCCATAGTAAAACGCACATTATATTTTTATATATATAGATAATATTGATAATACGATATAATATATAATACTGTAATATCGTAATACAGTGGAGTCTCACTTATCCAACACTCGCTTATCCAACATTCTGGATTATCCAACGCATTTTTGTAGTCAATGTTTTCAATACATCATGATATTTTGGTGCTAAATTCATAAATACAGTAATTACTACATAGCATTACTGTGTATTGAACTACTTTTTCTGTTAAATTTTTGGTATAACATGATGTTTTGGTGCTTAATTTGTAAAAGCATAACCTAATTTGATGTTTAATAGGCTTTTCCTTAATCTCTCTTTATTATCCAACATATTCGCTTATCCAACGTTCTGCCGGCCCGTTTACGTTGGATAAGCGAGACTCTACTGTACTAATATACTAAATAGGTTAGGTAAAGGTTTTCCCCTGACGTTAAGTCCAGTCATGTCTGAAATACTGTTCTATTATTGTATATTTTGATATTTTAATTTTTTTGTGTTGTCAAAGGCTTTCATGGCCAGAATCACTGGGTTGCTATGAGTTTTCCGGGCTGTATGTCCATGTTCCAGAAGCATTCTTTCCTGACGTTTTCCCACATCTATGGCAGGCATCCTCAGAAGTTAGAGGGCTGTTGGAAACTAGACAAGTGGGGTTTATATATGTCCAGGTTGGGAGAAAGAACTCTTGTCAGTTTGAGGCAAGTGTTGCAATTGGCCACCCTGATTAGCATTGAATAGCTTTGCAGCTTCAAAGCCTGGCTGCTTCCTGCCTGGGGGAATCCTTTGTTGGGAGGTATTAGCTGGCCCTGAATGTTCCATGCCTGGAATTCCCCTGTTCTTCTGAGTGTTGTTGTTTATTTAGTGTCCTGGTTTTAGAGTTTTTAAAATACTGGTAGACAGATTTTGTTCATTTTCATGATTTCCTCCTTTCTGTTGAAATAGTCCACATGCTTGTGGATTTCAGTGGCTTCTCTGTGTAGTCTGACATGATGGTTGTCAGAGTTGTCTAGCATTTCTGTGTTCTTAAATAATATGCTGTGTCCGGGTTGGCAAGTCTGGGTGGGAGAAAGAACTCTTGTCTAAGGCGTGTGAATGTTTCAATTGGCCAACCTATCTTATTTGTAACTTGGGGACTGCCTACAGTCACTAACACCTCAACTGCCATGGCTCAATTTTGCTCTGGGATCATGGATCTGTAGTTTGGTGAGGCACTACCTCTCTTTGGCAGAGAAGGCTAAAGAGCTTAAGAAACTACAATTTCATAACATGGTTCCAGGATTTATGTAATCACCTGCAAAGCGAAACCACTTTCTTCAGTATTGGTTTTAAACTGCATTAATTGGTAAGCAAAGATGGGTCCTTAGTGCTTCACCCAAGTTTCAAAATTCAACAGGATACAGCCATGGCAGTTGAAGAAGTGGAATTGTAGTGTTACAGTTATACATGGTTCCAGGGTCATTTTTGTAGTCCCAGAGGACAATTCACCCCCCAAAAAAATTACCTCCAAAGGTCCTCTGAGTTATGGAGGGTATTGTCACCATGCTATGCCATTTCAGTCCCAGTTTTTTAAAAAAACAGGAAGTGAACAAGAATACAGTAGAGTCTCACTTATCCAACACTCGCTTATCCAACGTTCTGGATTATCCAACGCATTTTTGTAGTCAATGTTTTCAATACATCGTGATATTTTGGTGCCAAATTCATAAATACAGTAATTACTACATAGCATTACTGCATATTGAACTACTTTTTCTGTCAAATTTGTTGTATAACATGATGTTCTGGTGCTTAATTTGTAAAATCATAATCTAATTTAATGTTTAATAGGCTTTTCCTTAATCTCTCCTTATTATCCAACATATTCACTTATCCAACGTTCTGTCGGCCCATTTACGTTGGATAAGTGAGACTCTACTGTACTGCTGTAACTGTGTTGTGTGAATGGGCCCATTTTTTGCCCCTTGCAACTTTGACAAGAAAGGGGAACATGCACACTTCTATCAGAAGTGGCTTGGTGTTCATTTAAAAAAAAGCTGTTTGGGCCTCCAATTCTCAAAAGGCCTAGCCAGCTTGTTTAATAATCAAGAATTCTGGGCCACAGTTTGAAGATGGCTGCAATAAGGTTTGGAAAGCAGTAGGAAGACTCCATTACATATGGATTGATTCGGTAAAGGAAGCCACTTTATCTCAGAGGTCTCTCATTCATTTACATACTGTAAATCAAAACCAACTTGATGGCAAATAACAGGGTGCTTGATATTTTCAGTATGAACAAGGTGAACAAAGTACAGGATTTAGATGTTCTCTCATACATCCTCATATAAGGGTTTTGAAGCCAACACCTTTGGAATACATGTATAATACAGGCTTTTCTAAACAAGTCTGATAAATTGAGAAATGATATATAATGGGGGGATACTTTTATGTTTTGTCTTGCAAAGCAACTGCACACCCCAAGTCTAAACACAGCTTTACATCCTGGATAAGCTGCTTTTTATAGGGTTGCCATAAATCAGAAACTACTTGAAGACACACAACAATAACATTTTGGTTTTGTATGTGTTGTATGAGAGAGATAATAATTTAAGGTGCTAGATAAGGCTAACAAATGATGCTGGATAGTTGGGAGTATGATAAATTCGTGTGGGGCGAATGAGTAAATATTAAGATTAGTCAGAGTTAGGAATTAATGAGTGGGGGGTTTAAAGTCTGAGAGCTGTTTTAAGAGAATGAAATATTCTAGATCCAAAAATGACCTCAGATTTGTTCCATCACATATGGTTTTTTAAACAACCACCTTTGACATTTTTGTGTTAAGACGTGATTGAATGAAATTAGTGCTGAAATTAGTAACAAAATTTGTGAAAGAAACATGTGCAATGACATTTTTGTGGTGTTTTTCAAATTCAGTACCCCAAAATACATTAAAAACAACCACATAGTTGAAAATTGGTTTTGTTATTGCAGGCCTGTGATTAATTAATCTGTTTCCTTTATTCAACTTCTGTTAATATAGTCTTGTGTTTTTTCATCTCTTATGTTTTTGCCCTATATATAACGATTGGGTTCAGACACGGTGTTTGTGATGGCAGGAGAGGCTAAACTTGGTGCCCAGTAGAGATAAAAGTGACAAAATATTCCCAAATTGCAGAATAATCTTGAGGGCATTTAGGAGGCGCCATCATTGTTGGCCACAAAAATCGGATAGGAAAGGGTCCTGACATTTGGGGCAAAGATTGGGAATGAGGAAGCAATTTTAATGTTTCTTTAGTGTATGGATACTTAGGGGTAATAAGATCAATGTGCAGCTTGAAAAAAACCCCACTGACTCCAGATTTGGGGTGTGTCTGCAGAACACCCTTAAGATCACTGTCTTAGACTAATATACTCCAATCTAAATAAAGCAAAACATCTTGGATTCCTGTGTGTCCACTAAAAGCAAATATAACATACTGCAACTTTATTCCATTGTTTTCCTGTATAAGTATTATAACAAAGAAAATATGGTTATAAAAAGACACAGGCAAAGGTTTATTAAAAAGCTTCCATACATAGTAAAAGGGGACTATAGTTACCTTAATCTACTTTAACATATTTGATAGCTTATGACATTTACAGTAAATACACTGACATATTTACAAAAAAAATGTGATAGGAAAAAAATTAAACATTCATAACTGGAGTCAACTGAAGCAAGGAACTGCAAGTAAGAGTCTTTCCATTCTGTATAGTCTTCTCTAAGCCTTCCATATTCAGGAGAAAGCTTCTTCTTTTCTTCAGTCCATCCAAGATGGCAGAACTAGCCAATGCCATACTTTGAGTTCTAGAAAGAATTATTTTGCAAAACAAAAGATTCAATATATTCATAACTACTGATTTTTCACCTACAGACAAAAAAACATTCAAAAGAGATATTGACTGGATTAATAATGACAACAAAATAATTTTATAACAGGTAAATAATAATATGAAAGCTATAATTTTGTTCACTTTAAGGGTGACAAATATGAAGATTATTAAGCAGTGCCAGCAAAATCTGATACAGTACAAGGTAAACATAAGACCCTTTAATATGTAAAGACTATGTTTTCTAAAGAGAAGCAGTTATTCAATAGACCTGTCCTATCTTTTAAAGTAGGAGTCCCCGGTGGCGCAGTGGGTTAAACCCTTGTGCCGGCAGGACTGCTGGCTTGAAGGGTTGCTGACCTGAAGATTGCTGGTTCAAATCTAACCCGGGGGGAGCAAGAACAAGCTCCCTCTATCAGCTCCAGCTCCATGTGGGTGCATGAGAGAAGCCTCCCACAAGGAGGGTAAAATATCAAAACATCCAAGAGTCCCCTGGGTAACGTCCTTGCAGACAGCCAATTCTCTCACGCCAGAAATGACTTGCAAAAAAAACCTTTTAAAGTCAGCCTTGGCTTGGAGAACTCAAATTATGGTCTATATTATATAAACCAGGGGTCCCCAAACTAAGGCCCGGGGGCCACATCAAAGCCATTTTTCCGGCCCCCGCAGCGGTGGCTCCCTCCTCTACTGAGGAAGGCGCGAGGGAGGAGGGAAAGGCGTGCCCCTTTCCCACCTCCTCCTTCGCCTGGTGCACGCCTTCCAAAGCTTTGCTTGTTTATAATGGTATTTTAATTGTTATTTAATTAATAATTAATTATTAAGGCGTGCTTTGCCAGTGATTTTGGTGCACAAAGGCAGAAGGGGGTTGGACTAAAATGCCCAAGGGGTCTCTTCCAGTCTTCTTTATTAGAATCATAGAATCATAGAATAGTAGAGTTGGAAGAGACCTCATGGGCCATCCAGTCCAACCCCCTGCCAAGAAGCAGGAAATCGCATTCAAAGCATATTATTATTTTTATTATTATTGACACAAAGACACAGTATAACACAGCAAAAAGGATATATATGCTGGATTTCGTAACACAAAATCACAAGTTGAACACTTCCCAAGTGTGAAGTATAATAATAATAATAATAATAATAACAACAACAACAACAACAACAAACAACATTGAGGCTGCGTGGCCATCTGTCAGGGGTGCTTTGTGCTTTTGGTGCACAAAGGTAGAGGGGGGGTTGGACTAAATGGCTCAAGGGGTCTCTTCCAACCTTCTTTATTATTTTTATTATGATTATGATTAACATTGAGGCTGTATTTGTTCCCATTTGTTTCTTTTTGCTTCAAAATAAGAGATGTGCAGTGTGCATAAGAATTTGTTTATAGTTTTTTTTTTTTTCGACTATAGTCCGGCCCTCCAACAGTCTGAGGGACTGTGAACTGGCCCCCTGTTTAAAAAGTTTGGGGACCCCTGATATAAACTTTTGGCATAGTTTAAATATATACCACAGTTGTCACAGCTACGCAATGGGTAAGCTTGCATCAAGTTTGCCCGCTGTCAATTAGCGCCTTACCAAAAGGTGCTCTAAGCCTCAGGAGGCAATGTTAGGTTCCAAAACATACCCAGAATATATACTTACACCTTCAGGAAAAGAATAACCCCGACTGTATTCTAAAACCAGGATTTACTGGCCCCTCAAGCCAACCACATCTTTCACTTCTTTGTTCTCATCCAGACCACTACTAAGTTCGGATTCAACATCTATACAGCCTCACCTAGGCCTGATGGTGATAAATAGAGCTATAGATACTCACAACACTCTACACCAAATCCTCAGATGAACTTACATAGAAATTTTGATATCACTGGAAGAATCACTCATTGATGAGTAATTCAAGAGACAGGAATTTTTATTACCTAGTGCATTTTTGTAGTTCTGACTATAATTTCTGTCCGCTTTGCAAAATCAATAATTATGGGACTATTATTCAAGTACACCCCCCCCACCACCACCACCAATCATTAAATTAATAAGAGAAAGAAGATGCAATGTTTCTTTATGGAACTGCATTCCTAATCTTACAAGAACAAAAGGACATTCATGAGAGCCCTATATCAAGTAAAGATTTGTGCCCCCTAAATGTTTGTGGGACTCTCACATCACTCCTCAGCAGTTGTTATGTTGGCAAGGACTGGTGGAAGTTGCAGACCAACAACATCTGCAGAGCCACATACTTCCTACCAAACTTTTTTTGAAAGACATATAAAAGACATGCAAAAGTGTTACAGATGACTTTTTTTACCTGGGAGAATCTATTCCACTATCTCCTGTTATGCTGTGGTTTCCAATCCCTTCCAAGTGGTTTTGCTTATGCTGCACCCTCTGATCAAGAACTCCATCATCATTAGTGTCGTCAAATGATCGTTCCTTTCCCGAAGACTTTGACTTAATTTCCCAGCCTTTCAGTGGCAGCGTCAGAGATGCTAATTTCCCACCTATCTCATTCAATGATTTCTGCCAAATTCTGGTCTCTGCCTCATGGACATCGTAGAAGTCAAACACACGAGGTTCAACAATACCAGACATCTGTCCATAATCATAAGCTTTATCTCTTTCTTCATTCTTTTTGAAAGCAAAGGGAGGTATTTGTTGGCAAATACAACTTTGTCCGTCAAGAGTTAAGCTCAGATATTCCTTTAAGATACCCTTTGATCTAGGAAGATTGTTAAATTCATTTTCATCATGCTCAGACATATTAACCTTGTCCATTCCAGTTCTGTATTCTTCAATACCCAATTCCTGTTCTATGTTGTCCCATATTCCTTTATTTAAAGAACTAAATGGGAGTTGGCTGGATTGTAACTTGGACAATTCCGTATGTTGCTCGTGTTCATCACTGTGATATAAAGAACTGCAGCCAACATCACCAGTGTTAACTTTTTGGCATGCAGTTTCCACATCATAAGTTAATCCCTTATATTGTTGGTTAATGGACTCCAGCCATTTGCTCATGTCATCAGATTTCAGTTCATTCTTTAAATCATTCCCTTCTCTATGAGCAACAATATCTTCAGATTGTTCAAATGGGTGCACGTCATCTGTATCGCTGGGGAAACAGGCATTTTGTAAGTGATCAAAATGTTGATCTTGTAAACCATATGCACCAGGTTGATCACATAGATGAGTTTGACTGGAATTTTGTGAGCATGTCTTTTCTGCTCCTTCATCCATGGGTGCAGTGTAAGTGTGAGAAGCTACCTGGATTTGTGCCACACTTTTTGGGTTCACTCCTCCATGTTTGCAGGTTGCACTCTCCCTCAAATATCTGTTTTTGCCATCTTGTTCTGAACCCTGGTCTAGTGAGTAATGCAGTTTTTTCTTCTTTTCATAATTAACATCACATTTG
This sequence comes from Anolis carolinensis, assembly GCF_035594765.1. NCBI lineage: Eukaryota > Metazoa > Chordata > Lepidosauria > Squamata > Anolidae > Anolis > Anolis carolinensis. The sequence continues at coordinate 220,990,561 of NC_085843.1, read as the reverse complement.
ACTGTGAATGACTGTTTGGTTTTAGAATCCCTAACTCTTGAGGAATTCACATTTCTTTGAAAACTTTCCAATCTAGATGTTCTGGGCTTTAAAGAACCATTTTTTTGCCTTTTGTGTTCTTTTGTTGACTTACTCCTTCTATAAGGAATATTTTGAAATGGGTTATCAATTTCTTTTTTGTATATGAAATGGGGGTTGATTTCTGTTGAATTTCTAGATAACTGTTTATTGCAAGCTTCCATTGTAATACAGGAGAATGGAAGTTCAACAGCGTTATCTATTTGGACATTTGCTGTTGTTACTTCATCAGTTTTAAAGTCTTTCTGTGTCATGCCATTTTGTTTTTCTTTGTTGGATTGGTTTTTCCTGTGATGCTTTGCAGCTTTACTTTGCTTTTTCCGTGTGCCTCGTCTGGAAAGATGTTTGTGCTTCATCGTCAACATTTCCGTAGAGGTTCCTTTACTGACATATTTTTTCTGCTCCTCTATTTTCTGCATCAAAACAGTGTGCTTAGTTAAGTTGTTCACTGTCAATACAGGATTAATACGCTTGATAATTTCATGTTCAACATCACGTGGGATGTTATCCAAATTATCTTCATCCCGGACTGGCCATTCTTCAGGAGGAAACTGTGCAGAAAACGAAGAGTGGTTTTTTTTAGATTTTTCTTTCTTAGAGTTGCTGCGCCAGAAAAGGCTAAAACTGAACTTTTTCACTTTCTCTTTTTCTTTCATTGACTGGACAGGGTGAGCAGCTGTGCAGGAATGGTTGCCACCAGGTGTATCAGAGGCTGAATTTTGAGCTGTAAATCTGGGTTCAACAGATCCTTTTTGGACCCTTTCCTTAGTTTCCTGGCTCATTGGCTGTTGAGACCTCAGTTCATTCCTTGCAGTATGCTCAGAGAAACAATGACAGGATCTGCAGTGAGACGTAACAGGCAAATTATGTTGCACGGTCTCTCGAGCCTCCATGCTTACAAGGTATGTGACAGAAGGTTCTTGAGGGCAGCAGTCTTCTAACAGGGCCTTCTTGTTGCCTTTCATGGAATTGTGAGAGATGAAATAGGTATTTGGGGTCACTATGAAGTAGCCTTCCCCGGTGTGATATATCTTCCGTTCTTTAATCAGCATTCCAAGCGTACTGTATAGAATGTCGTGGGTGGGAGCTGCAATTCCTAGTAAAGAAATATTAGACTGTCATGATTTATTTCTGTAATACATTCAACATGCAAAGTATTTTAGAATCCTTGCCTTCTAGAGTCTCAGAATAAATGTATATGGTAAGCCTAAATTATTATAACATAATTCCCATTGTGTCCAATTGAACTTGCTCCCAAGGCCTGCTAAGCTAATATTTTTACAAATGGGGAAACGAGATAGAAAGAAGGAGTGTGTAGTCAATGGTCAGCCCAGATCCATGGCAGCAGTTTAAAACTTCTAAATAAAAGCTCCAAATGAGGGCCTGTGTCCACTGGACCATCACCAGAAGTAAACAACATAGAAAATGAAGAATGAGATGGTTGTATGAACACACACACATTTATTACCAAAAAAAGTTTTGTCAACACAGGAATTTCTTCAGTCCTCAGACCTGGTATAATTGAGCCCCCTGGCCCTACCACTAGGCTGACTAGAGTGACTGTGCTGGGCAGCTTATGTGAGGATTCATTATAAGACTGTAAATTATTGTATATTTTATTTTTTCACAGAAAAAATTCAGGTTTTCTGATCACAGCAGAAGACATCTTCAATTGAGTTGCCTTCGGGGTGAGAAGGGCAGGATATAAATTTAGTAAATAAATAAATAGGTTGTGGATATAATTTTAGAATCCAGCTGTGCCATACTAAAATTAGGGTGCATTTTACAATTGATGGTGTCTTACAATGGATAAAATACTGTATTTAATTTCAAAAATATTTGTAAATACTATGAAATACAAGAACCTTTATGTAAAATACCGTGTTTCCCTGAAAATAAGACATCCCCATAAAATAAGACCTAGTAGAGATTTGGGGGAATTGCCTAATATAAGACACCCCTCTGAAAGTAAGACCTAGGAAGAGGGAACCGAAGAAGGCGAAGGGAAGGTGCACCTTCCCTGGCGGCGATGGGAAGGCAAAGGAGGAGCCCTACTTCCCCTTCCCGGGTGGCGGTGACAGCCCCCTTTGCCGCCCGGGAAGGAGAAGGAGGAGCCCTCCTTCACCTTTTCTGGTGATGACAGTTCTCTCTTTCGCCGAGATAGACGAAAGAGAAGAGGGAAAGGCGCACGCCTTTTGCTCCTTCTCCTTCACACCACAGGCATCTTCCTCGGTAGAGAAGAAGAGAGCAAAATAAGACATCCCCCGAAAGTAAGACCTAGCGTGTCTTTAGGACCAAAAAATAATATAAGACAGTGTCTTATTTTTGGGGAAACACGGTACTAGATTGCAACCTAAATACGCTAAAGGCTTCAGATCCTTTCAAATCTTGAAAACTAAGCAGGGTCAGCCCTAGTTAGTACTTGGATAGGAAACCACCAATGAATAATAAGTGTTGTAGCAATATTTCAGAGGAAGAAACTGGCAAAGTCACCTCTGGGTATTCATTTCCTAAGAAAACTCTAAGGAATTCAAGTCAAACTCACAGAGATATAGTAACGGATCATTATTTCTTCCTTTTTTCCATTATATTTATGGAAATTGGTCCTTTTTGTATATTTGGCACTATGGATGACTAGAGGTTCCAAAATAATTTTTCTTTGTGTTGTTAGTTTGCTTTACTATAAAGCAGGCTTAGAAAGTTATATAAGAACTTTCAAAGCTTTTTAAAAATGAGTTTTTTTTAAAAAAGCCCTCATTTGTGACTAAGCATGCTCAGTGATGACAAATTATCTCTTTTTGAGAGTAGAGATATGGAAAAAGTAGGTAGACAAAATAGAGTAACTTGGAAATAACATGACTACCTAGGATGGACAAAGTATGGTCTACAAGCTAGATTCTCTTGCCAACTGTTTTTGTGGGCCTGTTCCTCAAATGTATTTTTAAAATAGCACTGCCCTTTGGCCCATTTTTACAACCTGGCCTCTTTTAAGGTGGTGATGGGGGTTGTTTTAATAAAAAGGAAGTTACTGTTGGGCCTATATCACCCTAAATTGGGGATAGAGGTTGAAATGGGTCAAAATGGACAATCATTGTAACAAAGGTTTTACACTGCTGGAACTTTTTGAGGGAGTTGTAGAACCACAAGCATGGTGAAAAACCTCCAGGTACTGATGTTACTCACTCCTGGGGTATAGAAGGGAAAATCTTGTCTCTTTTTAATGCTAATTGCAAAATAACTTGGTTTTATTGGGACAGTTGCTCTTATGCACCTTCAAGTTGACTCCAACGAATGCCAACCCTATCATAGGGTTTTCTTGGCAAGATGTATTAAATTGGGTTTGCCATTGCCTTCCTCTGAGGTTGACAGAGTGTCACTTGCAAAAGATTGCCCAGTGGATTTCCATAGCTAAGAAAGGACTGAAAAAAACAGTATTTTCTAGGATTGTTGTTCAACATTCAGAACACTACATCATGCTGGCTTTCATACTGCTATTTGGACAGTAGGGGGCAGTAAATACACATGATGAGAGCAGGACAGTGGAGCAGTTACCATATTGACTGGAGTATAATACGCCATCAAATGCAATGAGAACCTCAATTTAGGCAATGTAATTTAGTCAAAACAAGTGAGTGTTAGATTCAAGTAAATATGGTATTATCTCAATAATCCTTACAAAAAGGCTATTGGATATAAAGCTGAGAAGCCTTATCAGGCTATGCACAGCTCCAGAAATTATATATAATGTCATCTCTATACAACAAATTACTAAATTATTGTTTAGATTAAAAAAGCATGCTCAAAAAAAGCTTGCTCAAAATAATTTATTCCACTATTCCTAGTAAAGCAGTGAAAGCTTTGCCAAACTGTGGGGATAAGTTTTCACAACAGTAAAATGAAGTGTAGAATCTGTCATATGCCTCTGTTTGCAGCCAAAAAAAAAAAAGGAACAAATACATGCATCCAGGAACAAGTGGAATTAACAAAAGGATCCTGGTGAAAGACAACTGTGATATGGTGACACTGAGTGGATGGCAATGTCTATATATATATTAGACGTCCAATCATCAAATGTATGCTTCCTTTCAAAACTAGCTTTTTCAGTTAAAAGTCTTCAGCACAGTCCAGACCAGGGGTCCCCAAACTTTTTAAACTGGGGGCCAGTTCACGATCCTTCGGAACGTTGGAGGGCCGGACTATAGTTGGCCACTGAGCAATAATAATAATAACAACAACAACAATAAAAAAGAGTTGAAAGAGACCCTTTGGGCCATTGAGTCCATTCCCCTTCTGTCTTTGTGCACCGAAAGCACAAGCAAAGCACCCCTGACAGATGGCCACCCAGCCTCAATGTCAATAATAATAATAATAATAATAATAATAATAATAATAATAATAAAGAGGGTTGGAAGAGATCCCTTGGGCCATTGAGTCCAACCCCCTTCTGCCTTTGTGCACCAAAAGCACAAGCAAAGCACCCCTGACAGATGGCCACCCAGCCTCAATGTCAATAATAATAATAATAATAATAATAATAATAATAATAATAATAATAATAAAGAGGGTTGGAAGAGATCCCTTGGGTCATTTAGCCCAACCCCCTTCTGCCCTTGTGCCGTGGGGGCCGGATAGATGGCTTCGATGGGCCGCATCCGGCCCCCGGGCCTTAGTTTGGGGACCCCTGGTCCAGACCATAGGGAAAAATTAGTATGGACAGCTACCGCTGGAGGATGCTTTAGTTGGAGATCCAATATCAAGCAGAGGGTTGGGCTCAATATCCCAACAAGCTTCTTCCAACTCCATGGTTCTGTGTAGTGGGATTGAGAGAAGTATATTTCTCAAAGACCTCAGAGCTCAGCTAGGCTCATATGTGAAGAAATGGTCCTTGAGACACTACAGAAGCCTCTCGCAGATACAAAAAAATAATTTGAAAGGATTATGTAAACAGAGCCCTACATGGTATATTGAAGGGAATTCTGTTTGGTTCTGTTTTGGCTTTGCTGTCTCTCTGTCTTTCTCCTTCTCCAACTCAATTAGGAACTTCAATCAAAACATAAGATTCCTCTGGACCAGGACATCTTAACCTTTTTTGACTTGCGACCCCATGTATATAAAGAATGGAAGGAAGGGGTGGGAGTGGGAAGAGAAGAAAGATACAAGTGTGTGTGGTGGTGGGAGGGAGGCAGGCAGGCAAGTGGGAAGGGACACATGTGCACGCACACTTTTAGAAAATAAGGGAAAGCAAGGAGACACACACATATGCACACAGAAGAAGGAGGGAGAGAAGGAAAGGCAGAGAGGCGTGGGCAAGAGAGGGAAAGAAAGGAAAGGTGACTCCCAACATACAGATACAGTAACCCCATTTGAGGTTCTGATCCACAGCTTAAGAAGCTCTACTCTAGACTAGGAGTGGGGAACATCCTGTCTGGGAGCTCTTGGTCTTCCACCCAAATACTGACCACATACTAACTCGGATCTGATGCTTTATAAGGTTTTATAAGAGGTTTTATAAGCCCTGGCTGCCCTCCTCTGGCCAAGGACTTTGCTGATTTACAAAGAAAGAGGCTCCTCTCCTTTCCATTTACAAATAAGACCACTCTCTCAATTTGATGCATTATGAGAGTTGCAAAGGAAATGGCTTTCTGCGCTTTTTGAGGCTAGGTTGGCAGTAGTGTTGCATTGCTCCACAACTGTTTTTCCTCACACTTTGTTCCTCCAGGTGTTTTAGACTTCAGCTCCCAGAAGTCCCAGACAGTTTACCAGCTGTTGGAAATTATGGGAGCTGAAGTCCATAACATCTGGAGGAGCAGAGTTTGAGAAACACTGCTCCACAGAAATCCTGTCCATGACTTGTGTGGGTCCTTTTTTGCTTATTTTGTTATAGTTGTAGGGTTGGTACAGGGATTGACTGTTGAACTGGCAGCAGTGCAGGAAGTGGAAGGCAGGGTGCTGCTTTTGAACTATGCTTTTCTTTTTTTGCTCCCTCTTCTTCTGTGTCCCAGTGGATAACAGATTTGTACTTGCTATGTCTTTTATTATGTTTATTTATATCCTACTTTTTTCTCTCCATAAGGAGACTCAAAGTGTCTACCATTAAAAGCATTACAATCGTCGTCGTCTCGCTCGTCCAGTAGTTTCCGACTCTTCGTGACCTCATGGACCAGTCCACGCCAGAGCTCCCTGTCAGCCATTGTCGCCCCCAGTTCCTTCAAGGTCAAGCCAGTCACTTCAAGGATACCGTCCATCCATCTCGCCCTTGGTCGGCCTCTCTTCCTTTTCTGTCTTCTCATGATGTGGCCATCACTTTGCCTCTAATATCCTTCCCTCCAGTGAGCAGTCGGGCATTATTTCCTGGAGGATGGACTGGTTGGATCTTCTTGCGATCCAAGGCACTCTCAGGATTTTCCTCCAACACCAGAGTTCAAAAGCGTCTATCTTCCTTCACTCAGCTTTCCTTATGGTCCAGCTCTCGCATCCATAGGTTACTATGGGGAATACCATTGCTTTCACTATGCGGACCTTCGTTGCCAGTGTGATGTCTCTGCTCTTCACTATTTTGTCAAGGTTGGCCATTGCTCTCCTCCCAAGAAGTAGACGTCTTCTGATTTCCTGGCTGCAGTCTGCATCTGCAGTGATCTTCGCGCCTAGAAATATAAAGTCTGTCACTGCCTCCACGTTTTCTCCCTCTATTTGCCAGTTGTCAATCGGTCTGGTTGCCATGATCTTGGTTTTCTTGATGTTTAACTGCAGCCTGGCTTTTGCACTTTCTTCTTTTACCTTGGTGATAAGGCTCCTCAGCTCCTCCTCACTTTCAGCCATCAGAGTGGTATCGTCTGCATACCTAAGGTTGTTAATGTTTCTTCCAGAAATTTTAACTCCAGCCTTGGATTCGTCAAGCCCCGCACATCGCATGATGTGTTCTGCGTACAAGTAGAATAGGTAGGGTGAAAATATGCAGCCCTGCCGTACTCCTTTCCCAATCTTGAACCAGTCTGTTGTTCCGTGGTCTGTTCTTACTGTGGCTACTTGGTCTTTATACAGATTTCTCAGGAGACAGACAAGGTGACTTGGTATCCCCATACCACCAAGCACATGCCATAGTTTATTATGATCCACACAGTCGAAGGCTTTAGAATAGTCAATAAAGCAGAAGTAAATGTTTTTCTGAAACTCCCTGGCTTCCTCCATTATCCAGCAGATATTGGCAATTTGGTCTCTCGTTCCTCTGCCTTTTCTGAACCCAGCTTGGACATTACAATACAATTTAAAATATACAAATATTAAATCAGTATTAAACATTAGTATGAAAAACAAATCAGATTAAATACCTAAACTCCTTAAAAGCATTTACCCTACAATTTGGCCTGTTTCTTCCCACAGCAATTTTGATATGACTTTCCCAACAGGGTGTGGGGAATGCCTGGCCTGTGGGCCATATAAGGCCCGCAAAAATCATTTGCACTGGCCTGGTGTGGGCAAGGATGTCTGCCCATCTGCCCACTTAACCGAGCTCCTATTGCTCCTTCGAGCTGCCATGCCGACTCTTCTGTGGGCTGGGTGCCCCTTACTATTTAGACCCAAGTCGCTTCCTTTCCTCACGCAGGTGCATTCTATTTCTTCCAATTTTGTTTTTGCTGACTGAGCCAAAGCCAGTAAGCATGTATGCACACGTGCAGCTGCCTATGCTGTGCAGACTTTGGAACTTTCATCTGATTTTAATATATAATTTTTATAATTTTTAAATTTTATTTACACACACACACACACACACACACACACATATATATGAATTAATTAATCAATGTGTGGCCTGTAACTGATGTTCTACATATCCAAATGGCCCTTAGCAGAAAACAAGTTTTCACCCTTGTTCTAGACAGAAAGGGAAAATCAGTCACACCAGAAGGAAAAAGTTCACTTTGTACATAAGTGGACTCAGAATGTTGCACATATGGAGCACCTCCCGTGGCTTCTTTTGACCTGATCAGACTACATGAAAAGACATTTACTTTGCCATTCTCATAATGGATCCAACTGGGTGAAGGGCTTATTTGTAATTGGAGATGAGAGGAGTCTCTTTCTTTGTAAATCAGCAAAGTCCCTGACAGTATCATGAGTAGAGCATGATGTGTGTGTAATACATATAGGACTGCATCTTCACCTATTGCTTATCCAGCACAGCAACAAATGCTGATGACACTGAGGGCCAGGTCTTCCAGAAGTAGACGGAGAATAGTACAGATTTTGCCCTCACTACAGTGCCTCTCACCACAGTGTTTCCACATTATCACAGTTATTCTATGATTTCTAAAGTTATTTTCCCTCTAAAAAATTGATAATTGCTAGAAAGCCTTATTTCCAGGGCAGTGTAATTTAAAACAATTAGATTCTATGGTTTTTCATGCACTGACTTAAAAAGGAAATTCAAATTGTTTCCCAGTTCCCAGATACCATGCATTCTTCCACTCTGGCAGCTCTAAACCCTCTGAGTTGAATGTTTATATTAACTGTCAGCAGCCCGTGATTTAACAGATTACCTGGATAATGTTTCCCCAACTGATCCAGTAAAGTGTCCTGTGTAACAGTAATATGAGCTGCATTCATATCAGATATAGCACAGCACAAGACTTCTTCCAAAGGCACAAACTGGGATTGCGAAATGGGATTCATATGCACAGGAGAAACATCACCTAAATGGAATAGAGAGGAAATACAAAAATAAAAATGAAATTAGCACTCTCTGAATATGAAAACGTTGATTCCCCTCTCCCCCCCCCCCCTCAGTTGCCCTCTCAAAAGCTTGGGTTCTTTAAAGTAAGTTGAAGTGAATTAGCCAAATAATGGTGCTAACAAAATTTATAAATGAAACCAATTCAACTAAAAAAACACACACACCACAATAAACAGTTAAATAGTAATTACAGAAAAGACAAGGAAAGCTAAATTAAAACATTTAATGGTTTTAAAGAAGTATAATTACTTAAGCTGTATTGGACAGCTGTTTGTTAATACTCAGAAGTAAAATGCCATTACAATGATTTTCTATACTACTATATCGTGCTGCTTCCCAAATGACATTATTAATGTAGGAAGCAGCTATAACTGGACCTTGGAGGGTCAAGTGGCTATAAATACTGTACAATCCCTGTTTCCGAGGGGAATATGAGGAAACAAGAAACTGAATAATAGTGAACCTTGATGAAATGAATGACTTCTGCAAGAAGTTACCACAGAATTGCCCTGGAGGACTTAGGTCCTTTCCACACAGCTGAATAAAATCCCACATCTTCTCTGAACTAAAATATATGGCAGTGTGGACTCAGATAACCCAGTTCAAAGCAGATATTGTGGGATTTTCTGCCTTGATATTCTGAGTTATAAATAAATGAATGGTCCTTTCACAATGAAAACATTAGATGAACTGCATGTAGAAATGTTGGGGTTCCATATGAAGTGAGCAGGGCACATTCCTTGCCAGTTCCCATTCCTTTTGTCTCATAATGCTGTGGGGCTGAAATTATGTATTCCCTCTTTCTCAGACTTTATAGGAAATCTGCTACAAAATTCCAGGGCCAGAGAAGCAGTTAGGGAAAACAGAAGAATGGACTGCCCCAGGGGAGTATGCTTGCTCCATCAATGTTTAACATTTACACAAATGATCAACCACTGCCAGAAGGGACAAAGTGTTTCATCTATGCTGACAATCGTGCCATCACTGCCCAAACAAGGAGCTTTGAAATGGTTGAACAGAAGCTCTCCAAAGCTTTAGCTTTATTACAGGGAAAAACAGCTGACTCCTAATCCATGTAAAACACAGATCTGTGCTTTTCAATTTAAGAACAAGCATCTTGCGCTCTGAGGATTACCTGGGAAGGAATCCCACTGGACCATTGCAGCACACTAAAATACTTGGGAGTTAACCTGGACCATGCTCTGACCTACAAGAAGCACTGCTTGAATATCAAGCAAAAAGTGGGTGCTAGAAACAATACCCTATGAAAGCTGACTGGCACAACCTGGGGATCGCAACAAGATACAGTGAAGACATCTTTGCTACTCTGCTGCTGAGTATGCATGCCCAGCGTGGAGCACATATCATCATGTTAAAACTGTGGATGTGGCTCTTTATGAGACATGCCACATTATTACAGGATGCATATATCCCACACCACTGGAAAAATTATACTGTTTAGCCAGTATAGCACCACCTGAAGTAACAGCCAGTAACGAAAGGACCAAGGCAGTGACATCTCCAGCCCATCCCTTTTTCGGATATCAGCCAGCTTGCCAATGTCTTCAATCAAGAAATAGTTTTCTAAGATCTACAAAGATACTTGCAGGAACACTTCAGCAAGCAAAAGTCCAAAAGTGGTGGGCTAAAACCCGGAATCTCAAGCCATGGCTGATACCAAATGAGAGACTACCCTCTGGGGAACTTGGAAGGCACTGAACAGACTGTGCTCTGGCACCACGAGATGCAAAGCCAACCTTAAGAAATGGGGCCACAAAGTGGAGTCCATGACATGCAAGTGTGGAGAAGAGCAAACCACAGACCACCTATTACAATGCAGTCTGAACCCTGCCACATGTACAATTGGAGGACCTTCTTATAGCAACACCAGAGGCACTCCAAGTAGCCAGCTACTGGTCAAATGACATTTAATATAATGCCAAGTTTTTAAACCTTGTTTGTGTTTTTTAATACATTACAACTGTACCCTCGGTTTGCTTCTGATATGATAAATAAATCTTTCTCAGACAGGCAAGGCTGCACATGACTGTTATACTGTCCATGAAAGCTGGCAGCAGAGAACAATGAGCCTGAGTGACCCCAAGTCCTCAGCTGGCCCTTTGGCTGCTGGGAGAAATTTGTGCTCCATCAGGCTCCTTCAGCCAAGAGGCTAATACTGGGAAAACAGGCACAGAAGTGGAAAATGAAAAGACTCTTCCTTGGAGGTGACTAATAACCATCCCTTCATCTATATCTAACATATAAATATATATTTTGCGATGATTGTTTTTCTTGCTCCTTTTTAATAAATCCATTCACAGCAGCTACACTTTCTCCACTGGCATGGAAAAGACCACCATGCTACTACTGCTATTAACACTGGACCAATTATATTAATTGATAGGAAAGTCTTCAATAAATCCTGAGCAATTAATATGCTATCACTGGAAGGTTACTATTCGATCCTTAAGCACTCTCAGGATTGACAAGAATACTGGGAAGACAGATAGTACAATCTAGGTTTTCTGTCTGAGATACCAAATCTCTGATAAATTCACCACTATACAGACACATTACATGTACAATGAGCAATGCAAAGTAATTACGTTTGAAATTAAATGTAATGTCCTAAAAAGGTTATCTAACATTACAGCTGTCAGGAGAGGGAGAAAAGGGATTCTTCAAGATTATTTTCCTTAAGTCAACAATATAAACAACATTCCCTTTTGAAGAGGTTGTTAAACAGTTCTTGACCTCTGTTTTACAATTGGCAATGGTTATGTATAACAGAATGTGCTTAAAGACCTTCCCTCAAAACAATGTCTTCAACTATGTTGCTAAGCTACTACCAACAGGTATATAAATCAAGAGTCAGCTTGCCATCTGTGGAATAGGAGAATTCACACACACAAAAAAAAATGAATAGCACACTATTTGGGCTAATTATTGTAAAGAAAAGAGCTGCTTTCACAATTAGTTCCTTGCAAAACATATCTTTTTATTTTACCACTAGCTGTGCCCGGCCACGCGTTGCTGTGGCTTAGTCTGGTGGTGTTGGTCAGTCTACATTAGGTTGTATTTATGCTGTGACCTCCACCCTTCTTTATGCTCACATTAGTAGTAGTATTTGAAGTCTGTTACCTTCTTCAATTTTTGTGTTGATTGATAATTGCTTGAGATCCCTGTTGTCTTTGGTTTGTTGTTAATTGTAATGTCTGATTCTGCTGAGTGCGGTTTATATTTTTATTGTGGTACAATAGTCTTTTTTTTGTTTTGCCTGTGTAGGTGTTTATTATTATTGTTGTTGTAGTGGTCATGAAAGTTGGATAAGTTAGATGCTACTGTATTGTTTTTTGGAGGCCCAGTTTAGCACTGACTGGCCTCTCAGCCTCAGTGCCTGGCTGTTTCTTGCCTGTGATGGTGTTGATTCTTATTGTTGTTGTTATTGTTATTATTGTAATTGTTTTTTTGGAGGCCAAGTGTGAATGTAGGGATTGGAGAGGTGGATGAGTTGTGTTGTCAAATTTTGTATTTGTTATAGTCACAATGTGTTGTTGTAAGTATTGTGGATCCGGATTGTGGTTTTGTGGTGTGGTTGTGTTGTTACAACTGAGAGGCAAGGCTTTTGTGTTGTGTTGTCAAGTTTTGTATTTCTGGGGCGTTTAATTATATGCCAAGTTTTGTATTTCTGGGTTGTTTAGTTGTGTTGTTATAGTCACTATGCATTGTTGTGAGTTTTGTGCGTCCGGATTGTGATTTTGTGGTGTGGTTGTGTTGTTACAATCGGGAGGGAATGCTTTTGTGTTGTGTTGCCAAGTTTCGTATTTTTGGGGCGTTTAGTTGTGTTGTTATAGTCATGATGCGTTGTTGTGAGTTTTGTGGGTCCGGATTGTGGTTTTGTGTTGTGGTTGTGTTCTTACAACTGGGAGGCAAGGCTTTTGCGTTGTGTTGTCAAATTTTGTATTTCTGGGGCGTTTAGTTGTGTTATAGTCATGATGCGTTGTTGTGAGTTTTGTGGGTACAGATTGTGGTTTTGTGGTGTGGTTGTGTTGTTACAACCAGGAGAAAAGGTTTTGTGTTGTGTTGTCAAGTTTTGTATTTCTGGGGCGTTTAGTTGTGTGCCAAGTTTCGTATTTCTGGGGCGTTTAGTTGTGTTGTTATAGTCACGATGCATTGTTGTGAGTTTTGTGGGTCCGGATTGTGGTTTTGTGGTGTGGTTGTGTTGTTACAACCGGGAGGCAAGGCTTTTGCGTTGTGTTATTAAGTTTTATATTTCTGGGGCGTTTAGTTGTGTGCCAAGTTTCGTATTTCTGGGGCGTTTAGTTGTGTTGTTATAGTCACGATGCGTTGTTGTGAGTGTTATGGGTCTGGATTGTGGTTTTGTGGTGTGGTTGTGTTGTTACAACCTGGAGGGAAGGCTTTTGCGTTGTGTTGCCAAGTTTCGTATTTCTGGGGCGTTTAGTTGTGTTGTTATAGTCACGATGCGTTGTTGTGAGTTTTGTGGGTCCTGTGTGGTTTTGTGGTGTGGTTGTGTTGTTACAACCAGGAGAAAAGGTTTTGTGTTGTGTTGTCAAGTTTTGTATTTCTGGGGCGTTTAGTTGTGTGCCAAGTTTTGTATTTCTGGGGCGTTTAGTTGTGTTGTTATAGTCACGATGCATTGTTGTGAGTTTTGTGGGTCCGGATTGTGGTTTTGTGGTGTGGTTGTGTTGTTACAACCGGGAGGCAAGGCTTTTGCGTTGTGTTATTAAGTTTTATATTTCTGGGGCGTTTAGTTGTGTGCCAAGTTTCGTATTTCTGGGGCGTTTAGTTGTGTTGTTATAGTCACGATGCGTTGTTGTGAGTGTTATGGGTCTGGATTGTGGTTTTGTGGTGTGGTTGTGTTGTTACAACCTGGAGGGAAGGCTTTTGCGTTGTGTTGCCAAGTTTCGTATTTCTGGGGCGTTTAGTTGTGTTGTTATAGTCACGATGCGTTGTTGTGAGTTTTGTGGGTCCTGTGTGGTTTTGTGGTGTGGTTGTGTTGTTACAACTGGAAGGCAAGGCTTTTGCATTGTGTTGCCAAGTTTTGTATTTCTGGGGCGTTTAGTTGTGTTGTTATCGCATGATGTGTTGTTGTGAGTTTTGTGGGTCTGGATTGTGGTTTTGTGGTGTGGTTGTGTTGTTGTAACCTGGAGGCAAGCCTTTTGCATTGTGTTGCCAAATTTCGTATTTCTGGGATGTTTAGTTTTGTTGTTATAGTCACTGCGCAAACAACTTTATCATTTTATATATATAGATTGCATTACCATTTTATTTTACCATAACATAAATTGCTTTTCTAACTAAGAATGGCAATGAACAAAGTTTGTTTCCTAAGAAAAATCAAGGAACAAAACAAACAAATCAGCACAAATATGTATAATGGCAATAATTCTCCTCAAATGCTTTGTTTCTTCTTAAAAGTTTAACAGACACAGCAGAACCTATCCTGAAATGCCAAAAAATATACCTCTATTTTTACTCTTAAAGCATGTCCAAAGTGCAGCCCTCTCTATCCAGGCTTCCCTCCATTCCTCCCTTTCTTGACCTCCTTTCTCTCTTTGTTCCTTCCATCTTGGAGATCAGGGCCCTGGTAGAGGTGGACTTCCTTCCTTCTCCGCCCCATCTTTGTCCTGTGTCATCATCACCCCACGTTTTCCAAAAAGGCTGCCTTTTGCTGCAGCTCCTCCCTTGGGAAGTAAAGAGAAGAGCCAGGCGGCAAGTATAACCCCCCCCCCACACACACACACACACACAAACACCACTATCAAAGCCCTCCCAACAGATGACCATGCCACCTCTGCTGAAAAACTTGTAGAGAAGGATTTTCCACCATATTCAGGAAGCATATGACACTGTTTAAAATGATTTCAAGGCACAAAACAACAACAATCCTAATTAACTTTACTATCTCATCAGCCAAAAGCAAGTCCACACTTCCCATTAAAAGACTGGTACATTTACGTTGGTTAAAATTGTTCTTCATTTTACATATTGTATCGTTCTTTCATTTGTTTTGCACTGTTTTGCACTGCAGTGTGCACAGGAATGCGTTTTATGTTTTTTTTTAAACTATAGTCTGCCCCCGCCCCCAACAGGCTGAAGGACTGTGAACTGGCCCTCGTCTTAAAAAGTTTGGACACCCCTGACTTAAAGCTTAATATCTACCTAATAACATTGTTTAAGGGTTTTAAAGACTAAAGCCATTTGCCTCATTGTTCATATCTAGAATTAATTTAAATTGCAGACAGAAAAGGTTAACCAGTGCATATGAAGAAATTTACAAAAAGGCAAAATTTATAATCTGGAATAAACAATATGATGATACATCTTTAACCAGAAAACAGGCATGAGATTCACTGGGTGACTTAGATGCAGATTCTTATCTATACCATCAAAATGATCCATCTGCAATTCATACTATCCAGCCCTGAAACTGCCCTGGATCCACCCCATTAGCACAATATGTACCACATTGCTGTCCAAACCCTAAATGTGAATCAGCACCATTATTGTTGCCATTACCTCTCTTTCTGCTCAGCTCTGCCATTACAGCTGCCTTCCCAGCAAAACAGCATCCCAGCAGAGCCCTGCTGGGGAACTGGCTTGTTTTGGCATCAGAACAAAGTACCCAGCCTTGTGATTAATGGTGAAGAGCTAGCACAATCAACTCCATCATTACTAATTGCACAGCTAGTTACCACATTCTGAGCAAGCGATTTCCCCACTGGACTCTGTTGGGAAGCTGTTTGGCCAAGAAGGCAGCAGCAAGGAGAAAGGAAGATTCAGGAACCTCCCAGTGTAAAAATAAAGGAGAAAGGAAGGCAATGGCAAATCATTTCAGAAGAAGCTGTTTATGGCCAAAAATGTAACAGCTGTGGCAACCTCAAGGAGAAAGGACTATTCAGGGACATCCCACTCCCCAGCTGCTTCAAGGGGCAAAAATAAAGGGATCTTTAATGCTTTAAGGCATATACCCCATCAAGTAGCACTGGACATTAAAAATATGGTGATGCTTGCCACCTAGCAATCGATCCCACCCCACCCCCCCACCCCCCACAATCCAACTTGATCTAGCTGTACACATGTAGGAAAACAGCAAACAACCAGAGTTCCCTGGAAGCTGCCAAGCAAGAAGTGAATTTTGGTATATTGCATTAAAGCCTAAAAGAAGCGCTTTCACTGTTAAAGAGGTTGTACATTGTGTGTCAGGATCAAGGCAACTATTGAAGTGAGTCCTTTTTTTTTGTCTGTGTTTACAGGTGCCCCGCTCCTGCCCTTTAAAGAATAAGGACTGTAATAAATATATGCCCCTCTCCATGTATGAAATTACAACTCCCATCAAGAGCAAAAAAAATTCTCATATTTTACCAGAGAAGAAATATATATGGATCATTCTGTCCCAGCATCAACTCCTCTACAGCTTGCTATTAAAAACATCCCTGCCATCTAGCACATTCAGTAACTACTACAAATCTTGGCATTATTACTTTTTTTGTACCTCAACTCCCAGAGGTTTCTGGCCAACATCAGCCAAATCTGTTGTTGATTGCTAAATGTGATGTACCATAGCAGATTCATACTGTATACTATACATTAGAAAGAGTAATATTTCTGGTGTGATATTTTTCATATATCATCTTTAAATCTTACACAAAAAATATCTGTTTTGGCTGAGAGAGAGAGAATTAAAAGAAACCCGTCGCATCAAATAAAATAATGCAAGCTCCTTTCACTGCTAAGAAATACAGTACAGTGTCCATATTAAGCAAAGCAGCTTTCATTGTGTCTATAGGTGGAAGGAGGAGATTCGTTTATTTACCAAACTCCATCTCAGGCTAGCTGCTAAAAATCCATGCATTATTGACACTCCAATCCTTTTACCTGTCTACTCACACACAGCTAATTGTTTACACACATGAAATCCAAGAGCTCATTTTTAGAGCATAGAGTGAAATGCAATGTGGGAAAGTCATCTGTCATAGAAGAGTCAGATAACAAAACAGAGTGAACAAAATGTCTCCAGATATGCTTCAGTGACATAAAAGGATGTTTTGTTCTGTCTTGGTAACCTGAGCTTTGCTGGATTAATCATGCCTTCACTAGGCAGGTAGAACCTTTCTGCCTTTCCTTTGACATTCAGATGTGGTGTAAGTCAGAACAGCTCTGCTATTATCAACAGATCTGCAGCACACTGGAGTTGAACTTTAATACTATTAAGGCTGAATAGATCTGGTAGCTTTCATTGCTGATTATACTTAGAACAGTGGGTAGCAGCACCCAGACCAGCCATTTTTCCTCAGTCCCCCAAGCCTTCAGCTTCTCTTACTGGACAAAATCTGAGTAGGTGTGTATGTCACACATCCTGGCATATACCTTCTAAACTAGACTGCTACCATCAGATATAGTGAAGGACTATGCTCCCTTTGACAGTACTGAGGCAAGAACCAACTGCTGGTTTCTGTACAAGGTGCCATCTTGGTATTTGCCTTAGGCTTCAAATTGTCTCAAGCCAGCTATTACTTAGAGCCAATTTACAGAAGACATGGAATATCTAACTGGATTTCATAATACTGATTGGATATACCTTATCCAAAATGCTTGAGACAGGAAGTGTTTTTGGATTTCAGATATATATATATTGGATTTTGGAACACCAGTCTTTGCATGTATGTATGTACATAATGAGATATCTTGAAGACGGAACCCAAGTTTAAACACATTTTTCATTTAAGCTCCATAAACAAAGCCCAAGGTAATTCTAGGTATTTTAATTATTTTGTATATTTAACCAATTCTCTCTACATCATCTATGTGGACAATTTAGAATTTCTGATTTACGGATAAGTGATGCTCAACCTGCATTTCAATTTTACTTTACAGCAATTACAGGTCTGGATGGAGTGGGTTGTTCTGAATTTGGAAATAGAGAATAACACAGTAAAAAGAATAAGGTCCTAAGTCAAAATTTTATCTCGCCAGCTACCACACAATTTTTGCCATTCTACATGTCTACTCAGTAATATGCCAATAGGATTGCAGCTAGGTCCTGTTTTCATTTGCAAGACAAAGAAAAGGCTGTGCTATATTCAAAATCCACTGAAACTCTTAAGAATTCTTCATTAAACTAGCTTAGTTTTGCACAGAACAGAGGTAACCTGATCTCAAGGAAAGTTACTTTTCTGCTGCTAATGGAATTTATTTATTTATTGCATTTATATACTGCTTTTCTCACCCCTGGGGGGGGGGGGGGGGGGGCTAAAAGCAGTTCACATCAAATAAATGGCAAATTTCAATGCCTCACAAACAATGAAAACAATATATCATGTAACTAAAAACAATTACATGTGACTATAAATTAGACAATTAAAAACTATGAACCATCAAAACATAAGCATAAAACAATTTAACACTGCACTTGAGAAGGTAGTACCTGTATTTTATTGTACTTTCTCTCCCCTCCCCCCTTGCCAAATCACCATCCGGCCAAAAAAGTAGTCTCTGCCTTCATTGATATCTCTCTAGACTACCTTTACTGACAAACATCAAAAACAAAATACAGGTACATTTTCTATGAAAGCTTATGTTACCAATTTCTTTCTCTCAGTCAGTATAAAAAACCTCTTTGCAGAATGTAGGCCTTCATCATGTATTTTCTGCATTTCGAGATCCTTGGAACGATGAAACCAACCACATGGGCTCTAGACCCTTGTCCTACCTGGCTTATAGAACTTGTCAGGAGGGGGTTGGTCGATTGGTTTCTGAGGATTATTAATGCCTCACTGGAACAAGGACAATTTCCATCAAGCCTGAAACAGGAAATTATTAGACCAATTTTGAAAAAGGTGTCCCATGATTCCTCTATTCTAGCGAACTATTGACCGATTTCAAACCTCCCATTTTTAGGCAAGGTTCTGGAGTGACTGGTTGCCTCTCAACTCCAAGGATTCTTGGGCAACACCGGTTATCTTGACCCATTAAAGTCTGGCTTCAGGCCTGGTCACGGCACTGAGATGGCTTTGGTCGCCTTGGTGGATGATCTCCGCAGAGAACTTGACAGGGGGAGTTGTGTCTCTGTTGGTTCTCTTGGACATCTCAGCGGCTTTTGATACCATTGACCATGGTATCCTTCTATGGCAGCTCTCTGGTAAGGGGGTTGGGGGCACTGCTTTGCAGTGGCTCCACTCCTTCCTGGAGGGCCACACCCAGATGGTGAAGCTGGGAGATAACTGCTCGGATCCTTGGCCTTTGACTTGTGCGGTCCTGCAAGGTTCTATTCTTTCCCCATGCTCTTTAACATCTACATGAAACTGCTGGGAGAGGTCATCCAGAGTTTTGGAGTTTGGTGCCATCTCTACGCAGATGACATTCAACTCTACTACTCCTTTCCACCTACTTCCAAGGAAGCCCCTCGGATCTTGGACCAGTGTCTGGCCATTGTGATGGGCTGGATGAGGGCCAACCAGCTGAAGCTCAATACTGACAAGACAGAGGTCCTCCAGGTCAGTAGTTCAACTGATCAGGGCATAGGGTAGCAACCTGTGCTTGACAGGGTCACACTCCCCCTGAAGGCACAGGTCTGTAGTTTGGGGGTCCTCCTGGACTCATCGCTGTCACTTGATGCTCAGGTGTCGGAGGTGGCCGGGAGAGCCTTTGCACAACTAAAGCTAGTGCGCCAACTGTGACCGTACCTTGAGAAGTCTGACTTGACCATGGTGGTCCACGCTCTAGTTACCTCAAGGATGGATTGCTGTAATGCACTCTGCGTGGGGCTACCCTTGAAGACAGCCTAGAAACTGCAGTTGGTACAAAGGTCAGTGGCGGCTAAGTTATTAACTGGAGCTGCTTACAGGGAGCGGTCAACTCCTCTGTTTAAGCAGCTCCACTGGCTGCTGATAATATTCTGGGCCCAATTCAAGGTGCAGGTTATCCCCTATAAAGCTCTAAACGGTTTGGGCTTTGCCTATCTCTGTGACCACATCTTCCCCTATGAAACTACGCGATCTCTAAGATCTTCTGGGGAGGCCCTCCTCTCGCTTCCATCTTCCTCACAGTGACAACTGATGGGGACGAGAAAGAGGGCCTTCTCAGCTGTGGCCCCCCGGCTCTGGAACTCCCTCCCCAGGGAGATTAGGTTAGCTCCCTCCCTATATACCTTCAGGAGACAATTAAAGACCTGGATGTTCCATTTGGCTTTTGGTGAGACAGTCATTAGATAATCCTGCTCCAGATGGTATTAATTGATCCTGCACCTTATTAGGTCCTTATCTTTTACGCACTTTAGCCATCATCCTATTTTGTATTGCTGCCTTAGTCTCCCCTCCCATGAAGACGATAGAAATTGTGTCTGGTGGTTGGTTGATATCATTGATTATTGTTATTATATTCCATTTTATACTGTACTGCTGTTTTTAATCTGTTTTATACTGTGAATTGTGCACTATGTTTTTGATTACTTTATTTTAATTGTGTTGTCGGGCTTGGCTCCATGTAAGCCGCCCGAGTCCCCATGGGGAGATGACGGTGGGATACAAAAATTAAGTTATTATTATTATTATTATTATTATTATTATTACAGTAGAGTCTCACTTATCCAACATAAACGGGCTGGCAGAACATTGGATAAGCGAAAATATTGGATAATAAGGAGGGGTTAAGGAAATGTCTGTTAAACATCAAGTTACGTGATGATTTTACAAATTAAGCACCAAAACATCATGTTTTACAACAAATTGACAGAAAAAGCAGTTCAATACACAGTAACATTATGCAGTAATTACTGTATTTACAAATTTAGCACCAAAACATCGCAATTTATTGAAAACATTGACTATTAAACATTGACTACTAAAAGGCAAACTGGATAATACAGAACGCTGGATAAGCGAAGGTTGGATAAGTGAGACTCTACTGTATTATTATTTCAGGTGGTCAATAAAGATATAGCTCTTTTGTATTTTGTTGTGTTTTGTTACACTTCTGAAACTTTCTCAAGTAGTCAAGATGACTAGCAACTTCTTTAAAATGAAGAAAGCAAGCTGTCACTGTCAAAATGGCAGATATTGGAAAACATGTGACTGCAGAAAAAAATATCCCTCAGGTCTCAAACAACGATATAACTGGATTTTTTTTGGAATGTAAACACCATATACTAGATAAGGATCATTTTGAAACTATTTACTAATGTGAAACAAAAATGATGACATCTAACTATAGCTCCTGACTTGGACATATCCACTTAGTTAAAATATTGGCCTCAGAATGACATTTCTTCCCATTTTTCTCTTGAATGATTTTATAGTAAATTTCAATTTTTTAGATCGTAACATTATATTGCAAAATGCTATATTGCAAAATGAATTAATCTGCACTTTAAAAGGAAAAAAAAGGTATTATGAGACATTCATAGGCCTACCTGGTGGTCAGAGTTTTATGCTGATCCCTTGTCTCACCTGTCAAATACAGCCAATAAATCATTATCCTCCATTCACATCAGTATAGGATTAACTCAGATTTTAAAAGGTGCCTAATGACTGATACCAATTCCCTTTCAAAGTTAATTTCCAACCAGCCGTTTTCCCGCCCTACTTTTAAACCACTTACTTGAAGCTGAGGAGGATTTCACATGGTCTCATCTTCCCAGCAGGCAGCTTTGGTTAGATCTTTTTATTTTAAATCAGGACATACAGGTGTCAAACAAACAGCACTTTTTCCAAGTGCTCTTAAATCTCAGAACATCTTGTCTATTGTGGTCTAAACAATATGGGTTTGGAAAGGTTTTACAACTACTGACACCATGACAGTACTGCAATTTATTTTTTATACATACAAACACAAAACACATCTGGAAGGAACAGGTTGGAAAGACTGGCTTACACTAACCAAAAGAGATTACTTCTGGTAATCCTTTTAAAAATGTTTTAGTGTATTTTATTTTAAATGACAATGTCTTATTATACTATCAGATCTGTGATGAGATGACAGCCTATATTTGTAAGGATGACTGGCAAGCAAGGAAGCTGTGATTATCAGAAAAAAATGAACTGAACTGAAACAAGTAGAATTTGTATAACATATATATGGATTTTCTGCTATGGCTAAACTCTGCTGTCAGAAAGTGGCTACACTGACAATCATAAAATGTTTAGCAACTGCTATTAAAATATAACATATATTCAAGTGGTGAAATTGTACAATTTTATTTTTAAATGAATTCATAGACAAGCTTGCCAATGATTTTTGGTTTCAGTACAAGTGATATATTTTCAGTAGACAATTGTTTCAGTATCAAGAACTTCATTTATATCCCCGCCACCATCTCCCCGAAGAGACTCGGGGCAGCTTACAAAAGCACCACAAGATACAGCATACAATATAAAATGTTACATGAATATAAAACAATATCATATAAAATTATACTAACAATCATGATCAACACATATGATATAAAATCAAAAAACACAATTCAAAACACAAAATAGCTAAAGATAAAGCTAGCTGCCATCAATTAACAACTAAAGTGCCAGAGATTCTATAAATATATGCAAAAGCCCTTCAGTTTCAATACCAGAGATATATTTTAATACTGTATATGATTGTTTTAAAATCAGTATTCGTATATTGTTACATTGGTGATACTTGTTGGTATATGTTGAAGTGGCCATTGGTTTCATGCTAATCAAATTTGACTTTTTAGAGAGAGAATACCAGCTGCTCACATTTCAGTACAACCTGTATGGCTGGAAGATAGCTGTGAATATCAGTGAATAATACTTGTGAAATACAGGAAGCCCGAATGAAGTTGAAAAATATTTCCTGTGATTTGCATTAGACATACATGTGCTCATTAATCCTAACATATTATTATAATGAATAAATTAGTAAGTGACACTTCAGGACCCTAAATCTAATGTCAGAGGCAACCAAAAATAGACCCACTAACTCAATGATGGTTCAAATTAATTTAGTGGGTATAGTTTAATAGTGACTAACATCTGGGCATAGGCTAGAGGGCAGGAGAATAGTAAGAACACAATGTGTGAGCTTACAAAAAGACAGAATATTCAGTCTTCTAATCAGTTATTACTGAAACTGAATCCTTAAATCCTGACACACACACCCCACACACACAATGTGTCAGCTACATTGAAAAGAAAATAGTGGGCCCTTGGTATCTGCTGGAGTTTGGTTCCAAACCACACACACACACACACACACACACACACACACACACACACACCCCTTGTGGACATCAAAATCCATGGATACACGTTTCACGCAAAGGCATAATGAAGTGGTGTTTGCTATATAAAATGGTGAACAACTCAAACAAATGATAGGCATTGGCCGAGATCTGTAAAATGGAAGGAGACTACATCAGGGTATGTCTACATATTAGCATAGTGCTCAATGCATAGCAAGGTTTGCTTTTTGGAATTGTTTTTCAAATATGTTCAAGATTTGGTTGGTTGAATCTATGGATGCAAATCTATGCATACAGAGGGCTGACTGTATAATTCAGTTTACAATTCCCTAATATAAGAAATATGTTTATCTAAATCTAATAAAATATTTATAAATATTTATTGATTAAAAATATAAATGGGCTGGATATACAAACATAGGAATAAAAGGTAAAGGTAAAGGTTTCCCCTGACGTTAAGTCCAGTCATGTCTGACTCTGGGGGTTGGTGCTCATCTCCATTTCTAAGCTGAAGAGCCGGCATTGTCCGTAGACACCTCCAAGGTCATGTGGCCGGCATGACTGCATGGAGCGCTGTTACCTTCCTGCCGGAGTGGTGCCTATTGATCTACTCACATTTGCATGTTTTCGAACTGCTAGTTGGCAGAAGCTGGAGCAACAGCGGGCACTCACTCCGCTCCCGGGATTTGAACATGGGACCTTTCGGTCTGCAAATTCAGCAGCTCAGTACTTTAACACACTTCGCCACTGGGGCTCCATAGGAATAATGCCGGACAATATTTGAGAATGGATAAAGTGGGGGAGGGAAGAATAGTCATACATTTTAAAAAAATCTGAAATAGTAAATCAATAGTCAAGAGTTGTAATGCGAACAAGAACCTTTTGAATTGTGTGTTACTCCTTTCATTAATCAGTTATCATCAGTATTACCACCTCTATGCTTCTAACAAGTTGCATAATTTGACAACCCATTGTCAAGGTGTTACTATTTACCACAGGAAGCCTCACCTGCATCTCTGGAAATGAATGAGAGCTACAGCCAACACTGAGGGATATGCACAGCTTCCTGCAAGACTAATAGTAATCTGGGAAATCCCCCTAGGACATAAAATGTCCCCTTACACTGAATCAGACTATTGGTCCATCTATCTTGGTAGCATCAAATCTGATGGAGATTTCAGCAGGATAATTTCCCAACCCTGCATGTAGATCCCTGGTATTGCCTGGAAGTCTCCCATCCATGCACTATCAAAATGTAATCCTGCTTAGCTTCCAAAATGAAACTAGGTTCAGGGTCATATGGTTAAAGCACATATTTTCATTAAGGAAAATTACAAACGAAGTACCTAAACAGAAGGAAATAGTATCCTCAGCCACAAAAATGAAGTTTCCGGAGTATAATAACTACTTTCAAAATAAGTACCACACAATTAAACAGGAAATAATACTTTCAAACAAGGAACAGGAAATGTTTCAAATTTTGTTACATAGTATAATCGGTGGCCTTAAAATCAAACTTTATCCACAGAGCATGAAAAGTATATGGCAGAAAATTAACAGATGTAAGTTAATGGTCTTGTAACTACTGGCTGCTTAAAATTATTGATTATAAATTGCATTGATGGTATACCATATCTTGGAGCTGTGCTGCAAATATAAAATTTGATGCAGGAGCTATTTGTAGCAACCTTTTTTGCCTAGAAAATAATTGTAATATTTTGATAAAATAATTTCAGAGGTGGAGTCATGCTGTGGTGAAACTAAAAGTTTAACCTCGCTAGGAGCTTATGGCAGCGTAAAGGTTCTTTAGTGTTATTCTGTTTTGTTTTGTTGCAGCAAAGATCCATCCAACTTGTGATGGATGTTACCCTATGAAATCTTATGCTTTTTAACCTTTTTATACTGCAAGAGTCTTTATTATTCTTTTAAATTTCTTTTTTGATTTCCAATATAAAACAAAATTTGTCTGTGGTTGCTTTATAAATATAGTGGATTTTTTAATTGATGTTTCTTAAAATAATGGCATATTTGAACTGAACATCTGAAGAGAATTAGGGATGTGCATTTCAAATAACATGACAGTTAAGGCTGGGCAATGAAATAAAATATTTTATTGTCATTTTAAATGTTTGTCATAGAGGACATTTGTTGGCATGTGGAAATGAAAGGGAAATATGTGCTTTGTAAGTAGCACACCTGACCTTTGTTTAAATACAAAAATATGTAAACTAACCACTTGTTTTGTGGTGACAGTGAGGGATGGCAACTCAGCAAGGGGTTGCTTATTTATGTGCTGCTTGGATTCCTTTCATGACTGTTTTCATCTCTGTTGTATATTTTGATCCCATCTGGCAAATGAGTGCAGGTTTGAAAATTTAAAGCCCATGGTCCATTAATATTGGACTTAAGAGGTACTGACTTTTATAATTTGAAATGGTGGTATGCATTCTGACTTTATAATGATGCTCTCCAGGTGACTTTACGACTTCTAAAATACACAGAATGATCAGCATTTGATCAAAGCTGAAATCAGGTTGCAGTATTTGTTAGTGCTGCTTGACTTTTTAACCCAGTGCTTTGTACAACTAGCTATACAGTTGCCCTAGGGAAGCCTCACTAGGAAGAATAGAGAGATTTAATATATCCTAGGCATGACTAGATGTATTCTCCCGAATGTATATGAGCTGTCTGCTTATGCTCTTGGCTACTAGTGCCCTATGATAATTTATTTTTTCCAGTTCCTTAAGTTTCTATAATACTTCTGAAATTTTATTCTATACGAATCGATATTTAGAAAAAAAATTCTGAGAGTGGCATTAAGACTTCAGTTATAAAGTACATTTATACAGTTGTGGGAGTGAGATACGTTACAGGATCCAGAAATATGCCAATCATGTCCTGTGCAATAAATTTTCAAAAGCAAAGGACATGGTTTACATATTTCTGGATATATTTCTGGATATACCTATATTTAAGTTGGGCTAGGGTCTAGAGCAGGCATGGGCAAACTTCAGCCCTCCAGGTGTTTTGGACTTCCACAATTCCTAACAGCTGGTAAACTGGCTGGGATTTCTGGGAGTTGAAGTCCAAAACACCCGGAAGGCCGAAGTTTGCCCATGCCTAGCCTAGAGGAATCAGGATAGGTAAGCTCCAGCACTATTAAAAATGACTTTTGCAATAGATACATATTTTGCTCCTTATCAACACTTTTTCTGTGGTAAGAAAAGGTAACAGCAAAACACAGGAGAGTTATAATAGGAAATAACTGGACACTCTATAAAATCCAGTGAATGAGGCATGATAGCTGGCCCACAAAAGCCTTGTCTGTGAAGAACTGTGTTCCTAGTGATCATGCTAAATCACTTTAATTTCAGAAAGACTAAATAAGTGCATTTAAAAAACATTTCAGGAAGATGCCATAGGATGGACATCTTTCAATCCTATGTCAATTACTGAAGGTGATCACTGATTTTGCAGAATCCTAGTATCAAAATTCTCCAGAGGATTGGCAAGAATATAGTCTTACAAACTTTAGCAGCCAGTGTAAAATACCTGGAAAATGAAATCCAGCAATAGCTGAAAAAAGGAAGGAAGGATTATTTGGGCTCAGTGGAAGTCACCATGAACGGCTGTGGCCCTGGAGTTCATATATAACACAGGCCTTGTTCTAGCCCTTAGGAGATTTGGAGGTGGGGGTGGGGAGGAACCACAAAGTTTAAATTGAAACCATTTCACCCAAAGAACAGTGAACATATGGAACACGTTACAAGGTAAAGCCACAAAAGCAAGTTGCATGAATGTGTTCAACAGGGAACTAGACATTTTTATGGAATGAGAGAGGAATGAAAAACATCACAGAGAGCAGGAACACTAAAGGAACAGATGTCAGAGAAGGAGATGGCTTAATGGGCCAAAAAAGAGGAGTACATTATATAGTTCTGCATCAGTCTATCTGAGTTTTCACAGTGCAATGTATATCAAATGAAAAAGGTGGGGAATGTCCTTTTACACAAACAGTGCTGGAATACCAACCAGGAGCAAGAACTATCTAGTTGTTCTCCAACAAAAGTTCTGAGATAATCATAAAAATTAAATCATTGCTTGACGCTGCTTGTATGTTTTTTGTTGTTGTGCCTTTAATCATTTCGACTTATAGCAACCCTACCATGGGGTTTTCTTGGCAAAACCTGTTCTAAGAGGACTTGCTTTTCCTCTTCCTTTGAGGCTGAGAGAGTGTGACTTGCCCAAAAGAGTGCTACTTGACCAAATGTTTCCATGGGGACTTGAACCGTAGTCTCCAGACTAATAGTGCAATTCCCAAATCATTAAATCATGCTGGTTCAATAGTCAAGGATAATTTCCTTGAGAAGAGTAACCTGGGTGGAGAATAAAGTATGAGACAAAGCCTCCAGCAGGCATGTCCCAGCCAGCTTCTGAACAGCCTACAGCCAGGGGCTCTCGTATAACACTATTATTTCATATTAATTATCATGGCTCCATCCTATGAAATCTTGGAATTGGCATTTGAGGGCAGGGCATTTAGCATTCTGAGCCAGAACCTCTAGTACCTCATCAAACTATACACCTTAGGATTCTATAGCATGGAACCATGGCAATTAAATAACAATAATAACAGTACAATAATTGTGCAGTATAAATGGGCCCTAGTTCTTGGAAAATGTTGGCAGTGGCAGCATGACAGCATCTAAGAGATGTAGATCAAAATATGTAGCTTTCCCAAATTCCAAAACCTAATGCAGGAAGAAGATATTGCATTATGGCGATGCAACATATTGCTTTATGGTGATTAAGGTGATACAACAAAGAACAAAATAGGAATGGGGACATGCAGTCATCTGGAAAGACACAGAGAGAACTGAGTAAGTAGCTGTTAGCCCTCCCCTTTGTACAAAGTTTATGGTTCAAAAATTTCCTCTGTAAGTGTTAATAATTACCACCTTACAAGATTAGACATTTTGTTACAATATGTATACATCTCCGTTTAAGCAAGCAGCCTCAAGCAAGCCTGTAAATTTCATGTGTCTTAATGATTAACTGCAGTGTATAATGCGTCTCCCTCTATGGACTGCCATACTACCATGTCCAAAACGATCCATGATTAATGATAAACTGGAATACAAGCTCCAAAGCACCTCCCTCAGTGTCTTTTCAGAATAACCTCCAGATACTTTAATTGGTTACAGATGTTCTTTGTGAAAATATTAATGATGTAATAAATGTGCACTGATTAATGGTAAATATCACAAATATCTTTATTTTTTATTTGTTATTTTTTCTAATCTACTATCAACATTTAAAAAATTTGGCAATTTAGAGAGCATTTAAATTATTACCATCCTCATCCTCACCTACATTTATATCCCACCCTTCCTTTAAAGAGCTCACTTTCTTCCTCCCTATTTTATCCTGATAACAATTTTGTAAATTAGGTCAAACTGGAAGAGTGTGACTGGCCCAAGGCAAATAAATTTTATGGATGAGCAGAGATTAGAACCTGGATCAACCAAATTCCACTCCAGGACTTTAACAGCTGCCCACATTGGAGCACAAGTAACAAGAGAAACCAAAACATGTTTCATGTTGATGGAGACATGCATAATTTCGCGACACAGTAATTTGGTTTTACTAGCAAACTGGAAGTTAATCCAACCCCTTATGAGAGATATTGACACATAAATAAATTGTAATAATGAAATATATGGGGACACAACATAGCTCATGAAAACCTTTGATTTTGATTTTTAAAAATAACTTGTAAGATAATAACATACATTTCCAAGACTGTTGTCGTTTCTCATAACGTTCTTGCAACAAACCTACACAATGCCACTGACACACTGACTAGCATGTTGTGGTACAGTTTGGAAAGCTCTGCAGAAGACTCTCAGTTAGCTGGCACCCATGCAGATTGGTAAATACTACATAAATTGAGTTTCTGGTTGCTTGAGAGTTGTTATTAAGCATAGGTCTAACTAATACTTTCAGTAAAGATAGAGGTTTTCCCCTGACATTAAGTCTAGTTGTGTCCGACTCTGGGGGTTGGTGCTCATCCCCATTTCTAAGCCAAAGAGCCAGCGTTGTCCATAGACACCTCCAAGGTCATGTGGCTGGCATGACTGCATGGAGCGCCGTTACCTTCCTGCCAGAGCAGTACCTATTGATCTACTCACATTTGCATGTTTTTGAACTGCTAGTTGACAGAAGCTGGGGCTAATAGCGGGAGCTCATCCCGCTCCCCGGATTTGAACTGCCAACCTTTCAGTCTGTAAGTTCAGCAACTCAGCGGTTTAACCTGCTGCACCACCACACCACTAATACTTTACCATGCCATAAACTCTGTATTGACTTGATATGAATATTGAAATATAGCAATTAAAAACAAATACAGTCCAGACAACGTTAACTTAATGTAATGGTTTTACTGTATTTTAAAAACAATTTTGTAAATTAGGTCAAACTGGAAGAGTGCGAATGCTGTATTATTTCTTCCATTTTTTGCCTGTTACTGACTGCCAATTAACTGAGAGTTTACTGTATGTCTAAAAGACATAAAACAAAATGGGCAAATCTTTGCACTTCCCAATTCAAACATCAGAACTAACATTTGCTAGAACACCAAGAAAATGATAAATACTTGGAAGAGATCAACCAGAGGCTTGGGGTGGGGTGCTATCAATATGCAAAAGACACTGAAATATATTTCTCCATGCCTTCAAAAACAACCTTAGCTAAGAATAGCATGCCTCCTCCAAATGAATGCCTGCAGGATGAAAAACAACAACAAACAAACTGAAATTGAATCCAGACAAGACAGAAGTGTTTGCCATTAGGGGTCCTAACCTAGGATTGGAGGTGGGTCAACCTGTTCTTGATAGGACTACACCTCCCGCCTAGAGCATGTCTGTGGTAAATAACGCAATATAAAACCTTAGATGGGGAAGAGCAGGATTCTACTAAAGTTGATCTTACTGTAGCTCTGTGTGTTTTCCTATATCTGGCAAACTAAACAGCAGCCGTCTCCGGAAACTTTTACTGAGAATGTGTGAACAGCAAAACAGACAGCAGACAAACTTGCTTCACCAGTTACATCCAGCATTTTAAAAAGTATAAATCTGTATGTCTGGCCAGCAAAATGGAAGCCATAAGAAAAACTGAGGCTAATGAAAGAAAAAGTCATCCATGTATGCATTCTGAAAGAACCTATCCAGTTGCCTATTCCTTCTCCACTGGAGTTTATTAGTGAAGCAGGGACCTAAATACCTTAATCCTGGAGGCTAAGCAGGATCAGCCCTGGTTAGTACTTGGATGGGGACAACCAATGAATATTTGGTGCAGTTGCTTCTATTTCCCAAGAAGAAACTTACAAAGCCATCTCTGAGGATTCCTTGACTAAGAAAATCCTGTAAAATTCATGGAGTAAACATAAATAAACAGACAACTTGAAAGCAGGTATACCCACACACAGAGAGAGTTTAATACCATATGCCGGCATCTATAGAAAAAGAAAAAGAAAAAAAGGGGGGGGGACTGCAACAACAGCACAAAAATCCAAGTAAATTATCAATTTGTAAAAACACCAAAGACCAAATAAAACATCAAACTACAAATAACAATCAAATTGCCTACATCATTCACAGGACCTCCTTTCTCAGTCACAGAAAAGACAAAATCCTTTCTCCTCTCCCTACAACAAAGGCAGTCCAAATGATTTAGTCTATAAAATTCCAACCCCCCCACATTAAATCACAAAGGTTCATTTCTGCTTGTGCAAATGTAAGCAAGTCTAGAAGGTTCCAACGTTTTGGTTTGCTTGTCCAAGACTAGTTATTTTATTTCATTTATTTTACATATTGCTAGTTATCAATAAAAAGTGTCCTGATATTTCTGTCTCGAGTTCCGAATTTATTGTTAAAGTAATGGTTAAACACACATTTAGTTAATTCAGGTATACCTGCATAACCTTCAATATCAGAAGCAATGACTTTCAATGCCAGTTTCTGAGAATACAATGAGGATAGTGTTACCTAAGATCCAACCTGGTTCTTTTCACATGATGTGTTCAGTCACTTTTATAGAAACAAATGAATTTCAACCTGCTGTCTATCAGGGATTTAGTACACAAGAAGGGTCTAGGATATACATCAATATGTGAGTCCATACCCTCTTCTAGATATATTTTCCTAGACTTCAAGTGTAAAAAGGAAACTGTAAAGGTGGAGTCAATTCTTTTCCATGACATGAAATTTGAAGCTTCCAATTTTGTAATAAAATTGTGGAGGTATTTTCTCATCTTAAAATATAAAAAGAGAAAGGGGTAAGAGAGATGACTTCATCCTTTTAATTTTCTTCCTCAGATACTGTAAGTATAAATCTTTTTCCCTATCATTATTTTTTTCTCAATAGTATTTCTTTGGGGTAATTAATAAAAGCCTAACTTCTGTTACCTGGTAAAACTGAGTAGACTCAATTAGTTCTGACCAAGTTTTCTTTCCTTTTCATTGGTTGCAGGATTTGGTAAATTGTAATTTTAAAGAGTAACATTTCCAAGCTCTGCTCAGACTGATCAAATTGACACATGAAGACAACCAGGATTTATATGGTAAAGCAACCAGGGAAGTTCCTACAAAGAACTCTGCAATCAATTTCTTAATGTATTCCCAGCACTTGAAACTACTTCCATACCTTTTTGCAAGAAATTCCAAATCAGCTAACACTGAATGAATTGTATTACTCAACAGCTGACTTCAACAACAGTGGATGCAGACACTCAAGAGTCTCCCATATGGATCCAATTTCAGGATCAAGGAGATAGCTGTTAAGTGAAAATGTACAGCAGTGTTTCTCACATACTGTTTTTGTAGCCACTTCCTTTAGGTGCTGGCTTTCATGTAAAAAGAATATACTGAGGAAACAACACTAAAGAAAACTGCTACATTTATAGAAGCAGTAATGGTTTTTCTACCACATACAGGTGTCACAAAATCCGCACAATTTGCAAACCTTAGATTAATATTCGACAAACTGAAAACACATAAAAATAAATGTTTAGGCGTCTGAGTTTAAGGTGGAAAAATACACAGGAACTTTACTTCTACTAAAGCAGCATGAAGACTACTCAATGGTTAATACAGGCAACTTCATCCTCCTCTTAAGGTCTTTTTTTTCTTAAGAAAAAAACAAGTTGTTTACTTAGAGGGTATTTGGCTTCCCCTAGAGAAGATTATTTCTCTCTGGAATAAAAGACTTGGCCTTTTTTTCAATTAAAAAGGAGTATGCTTTCCAGCCCAACATAGCCAGCAAAAAGGAAAAGATTAACCTTTGGAGCAGTCCACATTGTACAAGAAATCCTTGTTTACCTTCTCCCTGTCCCTCCATCTCCCCACAAACAATGGGGTGGTCACAAGGTTGTGCCCCATGAGCAAAGGCACCCCCAGGGGCAATGAAGAGATTAAAGTTAAAATGACACCTCCAGCCTACAGCAAACACTGGAGCTTGAGGCTTTAGTCAGTTAAACCTAGGGAGGAATGCATATTCCAGATGCCAAATTCCACTACTTAAAAAATGTATGTGTGTGTATTTTATACACATTGGTCTCATAAGAGGCAACAGCTTACTTTGCTCTGTCTTTCTTCACACTACACAAAGGAAGCAGAAACGTCTGAAATTATTGGGGGGAGGACTTCAAGAAAAATTAATTCCAGATTAATTTTTTAAGTTATACACCCAGCGGATGGTTCAACATAGGTGGGCCACATATAGCCTGCCAGATGTTCTTGAATTGTAACTCCCATCAGCCCTAACAGGTATAAATAGTGAGGATGATGGAAGTTACTGAAATGCAGAGGTTGGAGATGTTATAGTTCAGCAACAAGTACCAAAATGCCTCATTCAGCAATGCACAAAACAGTCACTTTTGCAAGTTCTGTGACTTTGTGTTCACATTGTCATGAAATCCAAAAAAATTAAAACATGGCTCATACCAAACCTGGCACCTGTAACAAAGGTAGATGCACAATTGAGCCAATCTTTGTATGGGGCTAACATTCAAATAAGTAGATAACTGTCTGAATATTCCTCATTCAAAATTCTTGGGGCCAGAAGTGTTTTGGATTGTTTTCCCCATATTGTAGAATCCCTTTATTTGCATATATATATATATATATATATATATATATATATATATACACACACACACAAAGACATATGGTGGTGCAATGGGTTAAACCCTTGTGCTGGCAAGAACCGCTGACTGACAGGTCAGTGGTTCAAATCCAGGGAGAGCGGGTGAGCTCCCTCTGTCAGCTCCAGCTCTCCATGCAGGGACATTGAGAGAAGCCTCCCACAAGGATGGTAAAACATCAAACATCTGGGCGTTCCCTGGGCAATATTCTTGCAGACGGCCAATTCTTTCACACCAGAAGCGACTTGGCAGTTTCTCAAGTCGCTCCTGAAATGAAAAATAAAAATACTATCTCAGCCACCCAAGGGGACAATTTCGTAATATTTTGGAATTACACATGAGAGATGCTCAGCATATACAGGACTGCAGGTTGGCATTCAAATCAAGAAATTCCAGGAGTGAGGATGCATTTACCCTGTGGAATTAATGCAGTTTGATACCACTTTAACTGTCATGGCTCAATGCTATGGAATACTAGGATTTATAATTTGGCAAGACACCAACTGTCTTTGGCAGAGAAGGCTAAACACCTTGTAAAACAAGAACTCACACAATCCCATAGCTTTGAGCTGCAGTAGTTAAAGTGGTATCAAACTACACCCAAATTTCCACTTCTAATCGCTTAGGATTGCAGAAGTGAGAAAGGATGCCAGTTGTCAGTCATCCTGAGGAACCAAAGGAAGACTCTCTGCACATTCTTAGGAACACTTGAGAGGAATTCTGCTTTTCAAACGGGCATTCAAACAGCAGAGCTAAATGTGTTGTCGAAGGCTTTCATGGCCGGAATCCTTGGGGTGCTGTGAGTCTTTCGGGCTGTATGGCCATGTTCCAGAAGTTTTCTCTCCTGGCGTTTCGCCCACATCTGTGGCAGGCATCCTCACCTCATAACCTCTGAGGATGCTTGCCAGAGATGTGGGCGAAACGTCAGGAGAGAAAACTTCTGGAACATGGCCATACAGCCTGAAAGACTCTCAGCCACCCAATCAGGAGTCATTCGCGGCGTTTGGGATGAATTATGCACATGCTCAGGAACTACGTAATTAAAAAAAGCGGGGCTAAAACCTGACCAAAACAATGTGGGGGCTGTTTGGGGCGCGAAAGGTGAGGCTGGATGGAGCGCAGGCTCTGAGGGGCGTCGCGCGACGGGCAGGTTCCTGAGGCGATTCTCACTGACTCACCGACGGCGCGGATGAGGAAGCCCTCAGGCGGGCGCAGCGCCCTCCGGAGCCAGGCCTGGCGGAGTCTCTGGAGGGGCCCCGCGGGGCCCTGGAGGAGCAGCACGCCGCCCCGCAGCCAGCCCTGCAGGCGCACCCGCCCCACCGCCCGACACAGAGCCGTGTCCCAGTAGCAGGCGCCGTTGGCCCGCACGAACGCCGCGAACACGGCCGCGCCCGCCTCGCCCTCCTCCTCCTCGATGTCGTCGTCGTCATCCCGGGGCTCCTGCTTCAGTCGGCGCAACACGAGGGCCAGGCAGCTCGGGGCCAGCTGCACCAAGGAGCGCCGGTGCAACAGCAGAGGCGCCATCCTCCTCTTCCCGCCCAGCGCCTCTGAGCCGCTGCGGCTGCTGCAGCTGCTGAGCGGCTGCCAAGGAAACCGAGGGGGCGGGGCCAAGCAAGGACCTATTTGCCGCCGCTTACCAAGGGGCGGGGCCAAGGGAGGAGCCACCTGCTGATACGGCTGTGTAGCTGCCAAGGGAACCGATGGGCGGGGCCAAGGAGAAAGGGGCGGGGCCAAAAGAGGAGGTGCTTGATGCTCTGCGGCTGCCGAGAGGGGGGGCGGGGACAAGGGAAAGGGGAGGAGCCAAGGGTGGAGCCGCCTGCTGCTGATACTGCTGTGTCGCTGCCATGAGAACCAAGGGGGCGGGGCCAAGAAAGGGATGGGGCCAAGCGAAGACCCACTTGCTCTGATGCTGATGCTGTGTAGCTGACAAGGGAGCCGAAGGGGCGGGGCCAAGGGGAAAGGGGCGGGACCAAACGAGGAGACACTTGCCACTGCTGCTTCTACTCTGTCTGCCAAGGGAATCAAGGGGGGGGGGGGCAAGAGGAAGGGGCGGGGCCAATCAAGGAGCCACTTGGGGCTGATGCTGCGTAGCTGCCATGGGAACCGATGGGGGCAAGGGAAAGGGAGCGGAAACAATTGCGGGCTTACTTACTTAGGCGCTCCCTCGTTGCCCAAGGATGATGCCCTCCAAGTGTGGTGTCTTGGCGGTAGGTACGCAGGTGGCTGTGGAGACCTATTCTTGACCCGCATGTTCTTCCGTAGTGAAGACATGGGTTTCCAGAGGGCAGGTGGTCCTGATTCCTCTTGGCACCTTTCTCCATGCGTGCCTCTTGGAATTCCACAGCACTCCTGGTCATAGCTGACCTCCAGTTAGAGCGCTCAAGGGCCAGGGCTTCCCAGTTCTCGCTGT
This sequence comes from Anolis carolinensis, assembly GCF_035594765.1. NCBI lineage: Eukaryota > Metazoa > Chordata > Lepidosauria > Squamata > Anolidae > Anolis > Anolis carolinensis. Next base: position 220,954,923 of record NC_085843.1, on the reverse strand, counting down.
CTATGCCACAGTTTTTTTAAGTTCAGCTTTAAGCCCATCTTTAGATCTCTTTTCTTGTCCACCAACATTCCATTTTCCGTCCTAGAGTTGGGAATACAGTAACTGCTTTGGGAGACGGGCATTCAGACAACGTGGCCAGTCCAGCCTGGTTGATGGTTTAGGGGCATCGCTTCAATGCTGGTGGTCTTTGCTGCTTCCAGCACGCTGGCATTTGTCCAGCTGTCTTCCCAAAAGATTTGCAGGATTTTTCAGAGGCAACGCTGGTGTAATCATTCCAGGAGTTGAGTGTGATGTCTGTAGACTGTCCACGTTTCGCAGGCATATAGCAGGTTTGGGAGGACAATAGCTTTATAAACAAGCACCTTGGTATTCCTACAGATGTCCCGATCCTCAAACACTCTCTGCTTCATTAGGAGAAATGCTGCACTCGCAGAGCTCAAGCGGTGTTGTATTTCAGAGGCAATGTTGACTTTTGTGGAGAGGTGGCTGTCAAGGTAGAGGAAATGGTCTACGTTTTCTAATGTTACACCATTAAGCATTTCTGGCCTTGCAGAGGGATTGGCTGGTGCCTGTTGGAAGAGCACTTTGGTTTTCTCCATGTTCAGTGAGAGGCCGAGCTTCTCGTATGCTTCTGCAAAGGTGTTTAGAGTGGCTTGTAGGTCTTCTTCTGAGTGCGCACAGACTACGTTGTCATCAGCATATTGGAGTTTTATAACAGATTTTCTGGTGACCTTGGTTTTGGCTTTCAGTCTGCTGAGGTTAAATAGCTTGCCATCTGTCCGATAGATGATTTCCACTCCGGTGGGAAGCTTCCCATCAACAAGGTGAAGCATCATAGCGATGAAGATGAAAAATAAGGTTGGGGCAATAACACATCCCTGCTTGACACCTGATTCCACCTTAAATGAGTCACTTTGGGAGACATTGCTGTCCAAGACTGTTGCCATCATGTCATCATGGAGGAGCCGCAGGATGTTAACAAATTTGTCAGGGCACCCGATTTTTTGGAGGATGGTCCAGAGAGCCCTGCGATTCACTGTGTCGAATGCCTTTGCAAGGTCAATGAATGCCATGTACAGAAGTTGATTTTGTTCCCTGCATTTTTCTTGGAGCTGTCATGCAGTGAAGATCATGTCCACTGTTCCTCTGGAGGGGTGGAAGCCGTTCTGGGATTCTGGGAGGGTGTCTTCTGAAACAGGGAGAAGGTGGTTTGTAAGGATTCTTGTGAGGATTTTCCTAGCGGAGGTTTGAAGGGAGATACCATGATAGTTCCCGCAGTGTGTTCTGTCCCCTTTCTTGAAAAGGGTGATGATGGTGGCATCCTTGAAGTCAGCTGGGATTTTCTTGGTCACCCACACTTTTTCAATGAGCTGGTGGAGTTGTTGTATCAGCTCAGGTCCACCCTCTTTGAAGATTTCAGCAGGGATCCCATCAAGTCTGCTGGCTTTGTTATTCTTTTATTAGCTAATGGCATTGCTGACTTCTTCCAAACTAGGCAGTGCAGCAAGCTCATCCCTGGTTTGTTTTTGTGGGATTTGCCACATTGGAGCTGCGATTCAGAAGGTTCTGGTAGTGCTCTTTCCAATGTAGTGTGACTGATTTTTTTGTCCAGAAGTTTGGTTCCATCTGATGACCATAGAGGCTGTAAGTCATGATTTCTTGATCCAAAGATTACCTTGGTGGCTTTAAAAAATTCCTGAGCATCATGGGTATCTGCCAAGTGTTGGATGTCTAAAGGAGCCACTCGCTGATGCTGTGTAGCTGCTAAGGGGATCAAGGGGGTGGGACGAGGGAGAAGCCACCTTCTGCTGCTGCTCTGAGGCGGTGGATACATTGTTGAATACAGCTTGAAGCTACTTTACCCGCCATGGCTTCAACACCAAGCCACAGTGCTCATGATTCCATAGCATGGAGCCATGGCAGCTAGAGTAGTGTCAAACTGTTAAAGTTACAGTGTGGACCAGGGTTTCCCAAACTACAGCCAGCGGGCCACATGCGGCCCATTTAAGCCATTTATCCGGCCCTTATGGCAGCGGTTCACTCCTCCTCCGCCGAGGAAGGTGTGCACCTTTCCCTCCTCCCTCGTCCTGCACACAACTTTCTCGCTGCCACCGCAGAGAAAGTCCAGCCCTCCAACGGTCTGAGAGACAGTGAACTGGCCCCATGTTTAAAAAATGTGGGGACCCCTGATGTAGACCAGTGGTTCCCAACCTTTTTTTGGCCATGCTCTACTTAAGTATCTCTAAAATCCTGATCTCTGTCCCCCCCCCCCCCCCACCTCCACACACATAATTCTTATTATCTAAAAAGTGAACTTCTTTTCAGTCACTTTGCCCCAAAAAAGGGAGGTTAGACACTGGTCTGTAATGATAATGTTTTAAAACCAGAAAACACTGTGAACCTTTAGCTTTTTTTAAAGAACTAAGACTTTAATTAATGTAAATAGACATGCTTGCTGATAGGATAATAGGCATATTACATACACAGTTCAAAATAAAGAGTGGCTATCCTTATCATTTGTCATGACAAAATTATTATAGCACACATGCTTCCATATTTAATATTCCTTTTTTCCTTGCTTATAGTTCTGTATAACTTAATCATTTTAAATTGGCATCCAGATTTCACTGACTTAAAGAACACTTAACAGAACTTGACCTGAACATCAATTTCTGCAGATGACAAGCACATTTTACTTACTGTAGGCATACATGAATGTTATTTTTACAGTGATGGCTGTATAAAATGTAGCTGCGGCTTATTTCTATCCAACTAAAGATTATGGACTTGCAATGTACATTACTGCATTGTAGCTTCCATTAAACTAATCTTCTTTTAGAAATCTGTTGACGTAATATATAGGATCTAAAATCTATTTTAGATGGATTTACGTTCTTATGGAATAAGAACGTTGAGCCTTTACTTAAACAGTAAACTTAGTGCACCAAATTTGAGCATTAAATTGTGGCACAAAGTTGTGTTTATTTTGAAAATATGTATGCAAATAACAGTTTACAGAAACAAGTGTTTTGTGCAAAGAGTGGAGTTTTTCTGCAGAAAAGACAATTTTTGCACAAACACACGTGTTTCTGAAATCAGTGCTGGGAAGCCTTGTATGAAAAACATTTTCATTAAACATAATAATAATAAATAATAATGCTCTTCTATGGCTAACTTCTCTGGTTGAGTTAACTTCTCTGGTTCCTTGATTCGTGTTAGGGCAATGCTGCTGCGTTTGGTAGTCCCTATAGACTTGTCTACAGCTGCATGGTATATAGTAGACTCCTGCAGAGGTGAGAGGATCCCTCCTGTCCTTCGCTGAAGGTAGCATTTGTTGGATTTCCTTGGTGGGTCTGTAGATAGTTTGTAGATTGTGTTTCTTCCCTATGCGGTCAGTAACTCCCTTGATGTATGGGAAGAACACATTTCCTCTGGGTGGATCTTTGTCTTTAGGCTTGTTCTTGGTATTGCAGCTCTTCTGATGTCTGTGGTGGAGTATCTATTGGCCTGTAGAGCCCAGTTTAGGTGGTTCAGTTCACCTTGGAGGAGGTGGAGTTCGCAGATACTAGCATGGTCTGCTAGGGTTTTGATTGTGCTTGATGAAAAGCACTGCAGACTAATTCAGCTAGAGAAGTCAGCCATAGCAGAGCACTTGATGAAACAACCTGGACACAGTATATTATTTGAGAACACAGAAAGGCTAGACCACTCTAACAACCACCATGTCAGACTACACAGAGAAGCCAATGAAATCCACAAGTATGTGGACAATTTCAACAAAAAGGAGGAAACCATAAAAATGAACAAAATCTGGCTATCAGTATGAAAAAAAACTCTGAAATCAAGTCAGTAAATAAAAAACAACATTCAGAAAACAGGGGAATTCCAGGCATGAAACGATCAGGGCCAGCTAACACCTTCCAACGAAGGATTCCCCCAGGTAGGAAGCAGGCAGGCTTTGAAGCTGCAAGGCCATTAAATGCTAATCAGGGTGACCAGTTTCAACATTCACACTTGCCTCAGACAAGAGTTCCTTCTCCCACCCTAGACATTCCACAGATATATAAACCTCCCTTGCCTAGTTTTCAACAGACCTTAACGTCTGAGGATGCTTGCCATAGATGTGGGTGAAACACCAGGAGAGAATGCTTCTGGAACATGGCCATACAGCCAATACAATAATAATAATAATACACTTTATTTGTATCCAATCCAATGGGGACTCAGGGTGGTTAACAACATACAGCCAGCAGCAAATATTCAATGCCAATAAGGTACAAGCAACAAATAATAAGACTACCATAAATTAAATAGTCTCCCACACCACCCTAATATATCTGAATACCTCGAGATGTATGACTAACAAACAAAAACTGTTATTTCCCACAAATTGGGAGAAAATTACATACATTATTTGTCCTTGTATTTGAATGTGAAGCAGTTGAAGATGTACATTCCTTGAGGGAGCAAATGAATTGTTGCCTAAATAAGTGTTGTTTTTGCCCTTTTTAATTCCATAAGGTTATTAATTCAAACAGAACAGAATAAATCAATGTGTTTTCCCCAACCCGCAAGGAATCTATTGTTAGTTCACTGTGGGTGCGGCTACACTATAGCATTGATGCAGTTTAACACCACTTTAATGGCTATGGCTCAATGCTATGGAATCATGGGAGTTATAATTTGCCAAGATCTTTAGACTTCTCTGCCAGAGTGCTGGTGGTGCCTTGCCAAAATACAAATCCCAGGATTCCAGGGCACTGAAGTGGTGTCAACAATATGTATTGTGCAGTGTAGATGCACCGCAATTCTGCTAATCTAAGAAAATCTGAATGAGAATAAATCCTACTGAAGTTCCTAGTAAGAATGGCTATCCAACCACAGCTGGCCTGCCCAATATTAGGACAGGTTGCTCACCTGTAACCATGTTTCTTCGAGTGTACTCTGTGAATTCACACTAATGGAGAGGCTGCGCCTGCGCAGGTCCCAACGGAAACTCTTCCCAAGCTGAAGTTCAAATTTTGGCGGTAGCCACGCCCCTCCGTCCCCGGAGGGCATATAAGGCAGCCCTCGGCGTCTCCTCCCCAGTTCCTACGCCGCTAAGGCAACGAGAAAGGAAGAGGGTTTGCCAGAGGGGAAGGAAGGGCGGGCTTGTGTGAATTCACAGAGTACACTCGAAGAAACATGGTTACAGGTGAGCAACCTGTCCTTTTTCTTCGTGTACTCTGTGAATGCACACTAATGGAGACTAGCAAGCTTAGGTCTTGGAGGCGGGCTAAGCAAACCCTGACAACGAGAAAACTGTCCAAACATATGTTTATTAACATCAGAACATGGTCCGAGGACCCAAAAAAGTATTGCATCAACACACGCCAGACACCGAGAGCAGCCCGGTAAGGCATGATATAACCCTTTAAGAGCACATGTGCAAGTAGGAACATCATTTCCCAAAGGGGGGAAAGGCATTTGTAAATAAGGCACAAATTGTCAAAAGAGCAGTGCAAACATGTAACGGACAGGAGAAACAATAAAAAAGGGGTGCATGAGAATAAACACCCGCAGAGAAGTCATAAATGCATAAAGTTAAGACAAGCATGAAGATAAAACTGCCCTAGCAAAGGCTGAATCCTTCAGAGTTCTTTGGTCTACCCTATAGTGGGACACAAATGTAAGGGGGTTGGACCAGATCGCTGCCCTGCAGATGGAGTCCAGGGGAATGCCCCTCAGGAAGGCAGTCGACGTGGAGAGGCCTCTCGTCGAACGCGGGCGAACCGACGGAGGGGGTGGGCGTTTGGCCAGTTCATAGGCCAGTTCAATGGCCTGAGCAATCCAATGGGACAGTCTTTGTGAAGAGATAGGATTCCCCAGCTTATCTGGAGCATGGGCCACGAAAAGTTTAGGGGTCTTTCGAATGTCCTTAGTACGGTCCCGGTAGAAGAGAAGTGCTCTACGCACATCAAGGAGGTGCAGTCTCCGCTCAAGGGGAGACGAGGGATCTGGAAAGAAGGCAGGAAGGACAATGTCCTGGTTAAGGTGAAAGGCCGAGACCACCTTGGGAAGGAAGGTGATGTCCGGACGGAGAACGGCGCGGTCGTGATGAAAACGGAGGTAAGGTTCATCAACCCGAAGGGCGGTCAGCTCCGAAGGCCTGCGCGCTGAAGTTATGGCCACCAGGAAGGCAACTTTCCAAGACAGGAGACGAAGGTCGGTCGAAGCCAATGGTTCGAAAGGGGAAGCAGTGAGCTGGGAAAGGACGAGCTCGAGGCTCCAACCCGGAGTAGGAGGCTGAGACGGCGGGCAGATGTTATTATAGCCTTTCAAGAAGGTTTTGACGAGGTGATCGGAGAACAGCGATGGTCTACCATGTTGTTGAAAACACCAGGATAGAGCGGCCAGGTAAGATTTCATAGAGGCAAGAGAAAGCTTTTGATCTGCCAGAGACATAAGGAAGTCCAGCACAATCGGTATCGAGGTTGGGAAAACAGTAATTTATCGAGAGCGAAGAAAGGAACGAAAGCGAGAAATTTTATAAGTGTAGGCCTTGGTTGTAGCCGGCTTGTGAGCTGCGCGGAGGACCTCCTGTAGGTTCTGCGGGAGGGAAGTCAGGCGAGAATCCTCCAAGCAGTGAGATGTAGAGAGGAGAGATCCGGGTGCAGGATCTGGCCGTTCTCCCTGGACAAGAGATGAGGTAGAAGGGGCAGAGTGAAGAAGGTCGCTTTGGAGAGGCGAAGAAGAGCCGGGAACCAAGATTGACGGGGCCAGGCTGGAGCTATCAGGATCGCTGACATCGGTACCGACCGGAGTTTTTGTAGGACCCTCGGTATGAGAGGAAAGGGCGGAAAGAGATAGATCGGTTCCGCCGACCAGTCCAGAAGGAAGGCGTCTCCCAGGCAGCCCGGAGAGGAGGATGGGGGAAGTCTCGCACCGTACCGAGGCAGTTGAGCGTTCTGAGGAGAGGCGAAAAGGTCTAGAGTGGGAAAACCCCATTTGAGAAAAAGAGAAAGAAGAGTCTCGGGGTCGAGCATCCACTCGTGGGAGGAAGTCGTCATCCTGCTGAGGGCGTCTGCCAAGTTGTTCTGGATCCCGGGAAGGTGAATCGCCGAGATTAGAATGTTGCGGGCTATGCACCAATACCACAGCTGGGAGGAGAGAAGCATCAGCTTCCTTGAGCCCGTGCCGCCCTGTTTGTTGATGTAGAAGACTGCTACTGTGTTGTCTGATTGGATGAGGACCGATCTTTGGGAGATCAGGCGGGAGAAGGCTTTCAGAGCCTTGAAGATGGCAAGGAGTTCGAGAAAGTTTATGTGATTGGCCTTCTCGGAGGGAGACCAGAGGCCTCGAACAGTGAGACCTTTCATGTGGGCTCCCCAGCCGAAAT